>NC_091677.1:12537500-13162500 GCF_042453785.1 Malus domestica | reverse complement strand
AGACACTATGGAGATTACTTAAAAATATTTTCCAAGTCAAGGTAGACAGATGTTTTAGTCAACAGATCCATTTTCCGAATAATCGTCTTTGTTTCTATATTTTCTAAAATTTTAGGTTCCCATGATTGGTTGGCTAAATTGGACAAGCACCTTTTTTATTTTTATTTTTTTCAATCAAGAAAAGCCACAACTCACTACTTTCTCAAGTAATTAAAAGCTCTATGAAAAAGTAACATTTGTTTGAGATTTGATTGTATATATGTAAACACGAAAATTATGTAGCAAATAACAAGAGAATACGTGTACAAAATAATTGTATTATATTAATTTTTATGTACGATTACAATTTATGTTTACAAAGTTTCCTCTTATTCGATCTTCGAAGTGTCAGGTGTGTAGTGTTGTTGATTCAAGGGTCTCGATGACTTGATCTTGGATGCCGTAAGGTTTTGGCTCTTGGCAATGGAGAAACAGGCATGTGTAGGGGTGATTGGTGGTTCTGCACAAGTTAGACAAAGAACGCGGAGGGTTTTCCAAGTCTTCTTGAGTATTTGAGGGGTTTGAGTGCTTAAGAGCTTCAGAGTTTCAAAGCTTCATCGTTTGGACGTAAATGATTTTCTGGACTATTTCCTTTGTCTTGGAGCCTCCTATTTATAGATTTTCTAAGTCTTGCCTACGGATGGATTTGGATTTGATTGTGGGCTTTGATTAATTAACGAAAGAACCAGGACTTGATTTGCGGGCCGATTCGTAATTTGACTCAATCAATTAACATTTGATTTGATTAAATTAAAATCAAATAATTCATTTCGGCCAAATGTTGACACGTGTCCTTCTTGAAGACTTGTGTGATTTTGATGAGTCACTCCATGTGTATGATTTATGAGGCACATAGCGGATACCACGTATGCCCTAGCATGTTGAAACTTTAATGCATTGATGAATATTTATTTCACCGAAATTTCGATGTCTACAACATATTCTAGCAAAATCTATGGTAGTTTTGCTTCTATGTGAATTATCATTGTGTGTAAATGTGCAGCTGTTTTCTTTAGATTGATGAGTTCATCATTTTTCAGTAAATTTTTTTTATCTATAGTTTGGTGGTGTTCTGAGAGGGGAAATGGGAAAATGAGGTGAGGGAGCCTCGAACTCCCTTGAGGAGGGCCACAAGAGTGCTTGATTTCCACTATAACATTAACCATCAATTTTTCGTTTGATGGGGCCTCGGATGTCCCTGTTCCTAAGGGACACCCTACCTCATTTTTCAGTAAACTAATTACAAATCATTATTTGTGTATACAGTCAATGCAATCGAATTACACTAAAAATGCACACCAATTATTATTGATTAGTTGGTAGTATAACTAACATATCAACTCAAAATATAATCATTTCAATCCCACTACAATATCTCTCTCATCAATGATGAATAAGACCACTTGGAACCTCTTTTTCGTTAGGCACCCAATCATTCAACTTTGTCCCTTCGTGGGTCCTTTCCTATCTCCTAAAGTTTAAGTTTACTTCAACTTTTAATTGGAGATGCGGAATCTCAATCACATATTATATCTCGAAAAAAGAAAAATATTAAAATTATCATATTTTATAAATCACATCTACATTATCTTTTTAATAGACGTGTGATCTACTTTTTTTCCTCATTTGTGCAACTTACTGTTTTATCCGATTCAAACACCTTAAATGCATATATATAGTATAAATTACAATAGTGGTCCATGAATTATACATTTGTTTTACTTTCATTTTTATTTTATGGTAATCCAATTTCTTCCCCTATTCGATTTTTATCAATATGTCAACTTTTCAACTTGTTTTGTCATGTAAATGCTGCATGAAATGATCATTTTACCGCTTTAATATAGGTCAAGTGGACAAAAGTGTGACAAAATGACTAAATTGAGACACGTAACGCATTAGACGATTATATAATTTAAAAACTAAGTTAACATGAGAGAAATGAAACGCGACTTTACGTTCAAAGAATTCATTCATACACCAATTATGATATGCTCTAAACTTTGGAGGGGAAGTGAAGGACTCATCATAATACTGTCTTAATTACATATAAATTTTTCTCACTTATTTAGGCGTATATATTCCATTTGTATATAAGATTTTGTACGACAGGGTTGTAACTTTGTGTATGTATAGAATCTAAAATTATATTTGCTAGGGTTGGTGGTGATGGATGAGTGCTCATAGAGAATAATTATCGGTTGGGTTTGGAAACACGATCTATAAATCATTAACATTTGACATTAAAATATGAACATTACACATGCTTATCCACTGAGAAAAAAAAAAATTGGATCCAAATCAACTTTTACTAAGACTAAAAAAGTACTTGTGGGTTTAGCATCAATTAATTATTTTGGAAACCTTTAAGTAGTGGGGAATCCATAATTTGAACCTTGGGAATTCTAGTGTTGAATACAAATTTTTTAGATAGTAACAAAGCGCGAAGTGTGCAAAAAAAAAAATGTTTATTTACTTGGTGGGTTGTTATGCACATAACAACAGATATCGGCATATGGCAAAGCAATCTGATAAGTGATGAGAGAATTTGTCGAGTGTTGTCGACGCAACATATAAAGATATACCTAGCATGCATACATTACACATTTAGTAAGCACAAAAATGCTCCGTACCAAACATTCGGAGGGTTCTCTAAAGACCTTAACATGTATATTTTTCGGACTTAGGTGGTCCTGTGACCACCTTGGTCTCTATTTCCATCCGCCCCTACCTCTAAGAAACTCGAGATGTGGTTAATGCTTCATTGACCTTTTATGATAAAAACTTACATGAAATGAGCATTATTAGACGTTTTTGATACAATATTATGCACAAATTTTACCTCCGCATGACATTGCATTATTGGATTGTGACATCACTTGAAAGTAAAAGTTGTTTATTGTTCTTATATAAGGTGTTATTATTGTTCTTATTTTTAAGTTTCTCTCTCACTTTGTGCGATTATAATTTTCAATTAATTATTATTGTTCTTATTTGAAAGTGTTTATTTCTCTGAGCAAATATAATTAATTAATTTAGAAGTTAGACTAAGATACCTATAGTCTTGGAAGACAAATTATGAGTCATGAGCTGGCCTTGAATGTGAATCTGCCCGTAAACTTGAGCAAGTGCATGCACATTTCTTGTTCCAAAGTTGCATCAACAAATTATTAAAGACATAGTAGGTATACCTACTGCAAGAAATGGCCAATGTTTTAGAACAAGACTTGGCTGCTGAACAATTCAGTTGACACTCCTGCTTATATCCAATCCCGTGTGGACATGTGTTCAAGTTTTGATCTCACTTTGCTCTCTATAACTTAGAAGTTGTTACTTTACTCTATGAAACTCAATGTTGGCTTCACTTTGCCTCTTGGAACTCGATTTTGATCCCATTTTGCCCCCAAAACTGATGGGTGTTGGGTCCCACATATGTTTTAGGAGGCGACCTATAAATTCTAGGGAGAAGAGAGAATTTACAAGTCAAAGTGGAACGAATTTTGAATTTCAATAAGTAAAGTTGTGATTTTTTAGTTATAGAGGGTAAAGTGAAATCAAAATAGAATTCGTAGATAAAAATAAGCTTTCTATAGATGCTCTGATTTGTATCATAAATAAAAGGCCATAGGAACCAAGATATGCATTCGGGCCCAAAGTTTCCAGCCCAAGTCTAAATTCCTGGTGTATTTTCAAGTGCTCATAACTTTGTGAATTTCAAAAACAGGATTGACATCAGAAACAGATTAGCTTTGCAAGAACCTAATTAATCCCAGAGGTTGAAATTTAAAGTACAATTAGCTCTTCCAATTCACAGTTTTATTACGAAAGAATGAACCAACATAATGATTCTTCGGACCCGAAAGCACCATCTATTCTTCATCTACAAGAAATGGCACCCCAGCTGTTAAACAATGTAATAGATGATCAGCGCTAAGCATGTCAAAATGTAATAGATGATCAGTCGATCATCTTATATTCCTTTCGGTCTTTCATTATCCTCAGCCCAACGTATCTGCCAAAATTGGATCAAAGAAAGTTGTCATTTTTCGAAAACATTTCATTGTGCAGAATTACAAATGCAATGACATTGTTAGCAGTGCTTTGTCTTACCTCCCAAGCATCATAAGAGTAGCCTGAGGATTTGTCCCAGGTGATATACCTAATGTTGATCCATCGACAACTTTAAGAGCATCAGTACCAATGACCCGGAAATCACCATCAACCACCTTCCCCAAAATGCAGCCCCCATGGTAATGCCATATGGTGCTAACAGTGCGGCGACAGAAATCTGCCATCAGCTCATAGTTCGATTGGTCTACAGGCAATGCAGGTCCCACAAACCTAAAGTCTTTTCTCCCAAACCAGCCCTGGAACTTGAAATCCTCCATAGACCTGGTCTTGAGTATATCACCAATCTTGCGCGTCCCATTCACACACCTGTGCACATCCACCGGGTTGCTGAAGTAGTTGAATCGAACAATTGGGTTCACCCTGACATTTGTTGAAGCCAACCTCAGAGAACCAGCTGAGGCTGGCCCAATGGTCTTCTCCATGAGGGTTGCCACAGTGAGGTAGAGAGGTGCGGATGGTGTCCGAATGAACACAGACATTGCAGGTGATGCAAAAGGGATAACATTGGAGGCTGCTTCAATGTAAGCTCCTGATTCAGTAATTCCCACAACTTGTATCAGTGAGTGCTCCAGTGGAAATGGTGGCACAATTGAGATGCCATTTCTTGGGTTATCATAGAGATATTGCCCAACATAAGGAAGATGATGAGCCACTGGAATCCCCCATGACGAAAGATAAGGCCTTGGGCCAATACCACTCAGCAGAAGCAGCTGTGGACTTCCGATGGCACCAGCTGATAGAATAACCTCACCATGTTCACGTAATACAGCGTGGTGATACCTCCCGACTCTGTCACGAAAAACAACACCCGCTGCAGACTGCCTTGATGCTGGAGACGGCATAGTTGAAGCCAACAGAATCCTCTCCACACTTGCATGAGTCACAACTTTGATGTTAAGTGGATTTGCATACTTGAGAAGATCTGCGGCACTGTGTCTCCTTCCCGAAGTGTCAAATGTCGAACCACCAATCTTGGTCCCCACCGCATGTTCCAAATCGAACCCGTTGTAGGGATCAACACCAGCTTCCAATAACCCATCTCGTACTGCCGATTGCCAAGTCCTCAGCTCCGGCCTAAACACAATTGCCCTTTCAACCCACTCGTACGACTCATTCACCATTCGGGGATCCCAATCGACACTGGTTTTGGTGTAAAAGTCCTGATCTGCACGGCTGTAGAAACCAGCATTTATGGCACTGCTGCCTCCAAGAATGCGGCCTCGGACATTTGCGACCCCTTCTTCAGAAGTGAAGGCTTGAGTAGGTGAGTCAAAGGAGTTGACATCCATGAGTGTGGCCAAGAAACCTTCTCTGGTCATCAAGTTTCGATTTCCATAAGCAACCCCACCCCGTTCGAGCAGGAGCACTCGGAATCTAGATGATAATGTCGCAGCCAAGGGGCACCCAGCAGTGCCACCTCCTACAATAATGTAGTCGTAATAATCTTCTGTTGGAAAATCGGTGGCGTTGACAACAAATTTGAGGTAACTAGGCTCTGCAGATAGAACGAAGAAGAATCACACTCCGATTGGTTCAAAGAGGCATTAAAGCCTTATATGGAACAGAAATTACCAACAGAGAAGAATTATCCTCTGGTTGATAACCCAGAAAATTCACTGAAAATACAAATTTCCAAGAATTGAAAGCATGCGACATGGAAATCGAACTTATAGCTATCTACAAAAGACAGAGGAGAGTTAACTCCCTTCTGATTACCCAGAACAATTAAAGCAAAAATACACAGGAAATAAAACGAACTTTCTTGAATGAGGTCACTGGATAAGAGGGTTACACTTTCTTGCATTTTCTCAGATACCAAACAGAACCCAACTGAGAACGGGTTTCAAAAACATCAAAAAGCAAAAACCCATCAAACCCAGAGAGAGAAGAAAATCCAAATGTGGGTCTAATTCTTTAACCCGAAAAAATCCACAGAGTTTCGTTAGATTCACTAAATCGGTACAGAGAATCTCAATCCACTGTTTGGTTTCCAAGAAAAAAATCAGAAGAAAAGCGAAAACTTTGCAGCATTTCAACCACAACTGCATTCCCCCATCACAACTTCTCTCATGCATTCAGAAAATAAAGCCAAAAAGAACGAAGAAATTCGGTACGAATCGAAAGAAAACGGAGAGAGCGCAGCGAATCTCAGTTACCCTGATGAGGGCGGTGCGAGCTGCGCGTCCGCGCGTCGGCGACAATGGCGTTGAGAAACACGAACAAGAACGCCGAGTGCAGAAGAAGACAGAACGAAATGGGCCTCCCCATCGTTATGATTTTCCCGCCGTTTCTTGGAGGAGAGATAATTTTCTCGGTGTTTCTTTGAGAAGAAAGAAAGAAAGAGAGAGAGAGAGAGAGAGAGAGAGAGAGAGAGAGAGGGAAGGAGCTAGAGAGAGAAAGACTGTTTAGCAGAGAGGAAGACAGTGCCATGTTGGTTATACATTCAGTTGGAAGATCGTTATTTAGCGGCAAAGTGCGTCAATCCCATGCGTACGTGAGTAATAGAAGCCCATGTGCACTACTCAATCACTAGCCGTTGAATTTACGAGGATCCATTTCTCAAGAAATACAGGGGAAGATCGTAATTTTATGGGTCGATGGAGTAATTGCCTAGGTGGATCTCTATCGTTAAACACGAAGGTAGCGTTTGGTATGCAGACGAGACGAAACGGATGTTCTGTGTTATGTTTGGTACGCGCAGGAAGGAACAGGACGGTTGTTCCGTCCTGCGTTTGGTAGCGCATGGACAGAACGGAACCAAAAAATTAAATGACTAAAATACCCATGTTCCGGTCTCTCGATCTTACGGCAACACGAAGACAAGAAAAATCCAGAGTGACACTGCTGCTTCTTCTTATTCTTTACCCACTTACCAAAATGTCCCTGAGATCTCTCCCTTCTAAACCCAAAATCCTTCACTCTATCTTCCACTCCCTTCTCTCACCCTCCAAATCCAACGCTCATCGCCACCCCTTCTCTTCTCTCACCCACCACAACCCGCCATCTCCACAATCACCGCACCTGGTAAGCGAGTTCTCCCGCATCCTCAGCAACCACAGGAACCCTCACCACAACTTGGAGCTCTCCCTCAACGCTCTGTCCACCCAAATCTCCACAGACTTGGTTGAGCAAGTTCTGAAACGCTGCAAAAATCTCAGGCTTTCTGCACACAGGTTCATTCTTTGGGCTAAAACAATTCCGGGTTTTCGACATAGTGCTGAAAGCTATCACATTTTGATTGACATTTTAGGAAGCTGCTACACGGAAGAGGACTAGGAGGAAGGTGGCAAATGGGAGATGCAGAGGTGAAGAGGCTACATGGAAGAAGATGAGGAGGAAGGTTGCGAAGGGGAGATGCTGAGGTGAAGAGGTTCACAGCGGCTGAGAAGAAGAGAAGATAGTTTTTAGGGTTTGTTGTATGATTTTGATGATGTATTTGAAAAAGACAAGGGGCATTTTTGTCTTAAAATGTTGTAAATTTCTGTCCCACGGACGTGGAACAACCCATTCCAAGGGGGGAGGTGAAACAAGGGTGCATTTGGTACGTGGGATGGGACGGAACAGAGTGGGACGGACGCGTTCCGTCCCATGTTTGGTGCGCTAAAATTATGTGGAACGCGTCCGTCCCATGTTTGGTGCGCTAAAATTGGGTTAGGCATAAATAACCCTTTGTACTGGGAGTTAAACACACACTGAGAAGCCTTTCTTGCGTGGTGAAATCGTAAGAAAATGCGTAGGCTAGATTGGAAAATGGGTTTGAAATGTCCCTCGGTCACTCATCCATACTGGAGAGCTGCATCACTGTGGGTTTTAAAGCATTTCTTAGGTTTTAGAGCATTTCCCTGAGACTGTAACAATTAACATAGATAGTCGAAGAGGTGTCTCTATGGGTGGAAATATTTTGGTAGGAAAAGGGGTTGAAGGGACAATGTAACGTTGCCTGCCAGGGATCTTCTTATTCCTCATTAGTATTTTCTTTTAGGGGGAAGGGAGAGATGAAATATATAGGTTTTGGCTAACGTTTTTCTTAGTTTTCTATTTGATTCTTGTTTTGCATCATGCTTCTTTTTCTTGTTAGTTGTTGTTGTATATTGGAAGGTATGGTCATAGTATGCAAAGCAAGTTGTCCTTGTGCATCAGTGGTGTCATTATTTTTTGTTGTTAGAACCTATTTGTTGGCAATCAGTTGCCAAATTATCGGATATCTTTTTTGTTGTAAAATCATGTCCTTTGTCCAACTTCTTTTCCTCCCCTAGCCTAGTGATTTATTTTCTTGTTGCATACTTTATCCCACTTTATATTCATTGTTGGACGCTTTTGATTTTCCATGTTTAGCATCTTTAGCAGCTGTGATTCTTCATAAGGCCAAAGCTGCTAAAGATGGAATTGAATGATAATGCTTTTTCATTATTTAGGATGTACAAAACATGTGAGACGTGATAGACACGATAATGCTCTGTGGCTGATTACTTGGTGCTTTTCTTTTGTAAAAGTTGCCCTTGTCTTTAACCATGTCAGACATCATGTAAGTTTGTAACTGCTTTGCTAGGAAGGAAGCATGCATGGGGTTTAGGAAAAACTATGTGAAAGATTGTGACTTGCAAGCAGTTTTACTAGTGTGTGTGATTGTAAAAGATGGTCTGTTGAAGTTTATTTGGTGTCCTCATATGCTTATCTCTCCTCCTTGTATACGGGAGTTCTATCGTGTTGAATGAATTACCATTTGAAAAAAAAAAAAAAAAAAAAAAAAAAAAAAAAACATGATTTGGAATTATCACAAGATTGGTCATTCATGGCTTGCTGATAAATTTGTGTACTTTTTTTGTTTTATTATTACTTACCAATGCTCTTTGCTTTTTGTTTTCTAGGTCTCCATGTATTTTGTTGCAGCACATTAGATTATCTTAAAGATCCAGTCTTGTCCTAGATAGCCTTTTATTAGATGAATACTCAAGAAACATAAAGTTATTGCTTCAGGCCATGGGTCTGTTGACTGATATGTACACATCAGTATGGCTCTACAGACACATCAGCATGAAGGTTACACATCACCAAGGCACACATCAGCGAGGCAGTTAGTTTGTTGAGATTGTAGGAAGGCTGTTAGTCTGTTGGGATTTGTAGGGATAAGAAAGTTGGTTAGTAGCTTATAAGTGAAGCAAAGAATACTTGTATAAATAACGAACACCTCTCTCTGGAATTCCTTCATTGTTCAAGGAATACAATTTTTAGTCATTCACTTTCTCTCTCTAAATTATTTGCCATTGTTTTTCGTTTTGCTTCTTCTGCCATGTCTTCAGTCAAGAAATGGCATAACATATATTATCGCGTGACATATATTTAGCCATCTGTAAAAAAATATATCATAGATAAGCATATATGTGTTCAAATATGAACAAGTAAAAAAAAAAATTGTCCCGTCCTGTCCCACGCATAAGCATTGTGTCAAACAACAGACGGAACAGGAGTAAGTTAGTCATTTAATCTTTTGGTTCCATTCCATCCAGCACGTACCAAACGCAGAACGGAACAACCGTCCTGTGCGTACCAAACATAACACGGATCCTCCGTTCTGTCCCGTCCTGTCCCGTCCCGTCCCGTCCCATTCCATTCCGTCCCGTCCCGTCTGCGTACCAAACGGTAGCCAAAAAATCATCCAAAACTTGTTCCATGGAACAGCACATTCCACTCATTTTAGGCGCACCAAACATGGGACGGAACGCTTCATCCAACTCTGTTCCGTCCGGTCCCGCGTACCAAACGCGACCGAAATGCAATTGTAGTTGCAACTCTTCAAAGTCCGCCAACCAAAACGATGTCGTCTCGAATCAAAGCAGTCATCGCACTTTCAAACCCAATAGAACCTTGTGTCGTGTACAGTATCTACTTCTATGCCGTTAGATTGGTTAAGAACTGTCTGGAGTATGGTTTATACATGAATTCAAAGCTTATATCTGACTGAAATTGGCTTCTTATTTTATTTGAAGGCCGTCCTAACTTTTATGGGAATTCTATAGTTTGCGATGTCATAGAGATATAGAATTTTCTTTTTCAGGTTTCTACTTGTATAAGAGAATTCATCTTAATCTTAAGGATTCGATGCGGTGTTAAAAAAACTACGCATTTTTGTCTATAATACGTGCCTTTTTCTGAATCACTACTGTGACTAACAGCACTTCGTATAGCACATTATTGTCTGTAATACTTTACTAATTGCATTGATCTAAAGTAAACCACCTGAGTTGTAGAGCAAATTACTGGAACTCAAAAGCACTCACTTTTCGGAATGTCCTATGAAGCCTAGTTGAATGGTCATACTACTAATGCACATATACATTCACGGGACCTACATACCTGCACTGCATTTGTATATCAATGTGTGTTTGTTGTATAATATAAGCTCTAGAAGGCTCAAGCAATTTGCAGCAGATTTATCCCCGGACAAAAAGTTTTCGTCAAATCCTACTACCATTAAAGGTTTTTATGTTGGTGCCTAACTTGTAGACGTTTGGGTGGTTTCTCCCGTCAAGCCCCTCTGTCATCTATTCACCAGACTGCCCTCGCTGCTGGGAAATCTGAGGACGGCGTGGAGCTTAAAGTTTGGTCTTGCAGAGTATGTGAAGGTATTGCAGCCATTGACACTGAGCTGTGCAGCCTGCGGGACGTTAAAAATGGATGTGAAGTTTAAAGTTTGGTCTTGCAAATTTTGTACCCTGGACAACAGAGTCAAGCTAGATAGATGTTTAGCTTGCAGAGAATGGAGAAACTCGTCCGCCCCTCCTGTCCCTAACCGTGGACCTTATGTTGCACATGACAAAGACTGGATACCAAATCTGCTCAGGACTCTTGCAGAGTTATGCAGAATGATCTTATGAACACAAGCACTTGTCATTGTTTAGAACAAACTTACAAGATTAAAAGTGAGCTATACAGTCTAGAAAGGGTGTGCTAAATGTTCATGATTGGTCAGCATTTCTAGGAGCTTATCAGAAGGAATGAATTCCTTCGGTAGCCATTGAAAAAGCAGCAGAAGTATTATTTTCTTCTTTCCGCAGTGTCATAGCTAACAAAAGCAACTCGCCTTTCTGCATTCTCAGTGTATGGCTAGAGATCGGTCATCGCAAACTCGCAACCAACTTGCGTATTATTTTCTTCTTTCTGAAGATACTGTTGTGTTTCTTGCTGGTCTTGGGGATCCCTGTCGCCCGTTTCCATGGCTCTTCGATCTTGAAGGTGTACTTTAACCGTTTGTACGCTATCATCAAGAAACAATTTTAGAAACCATCAAACAATTTTAGAAACCATTCTTGTCGCTTCTTCCTTTAAGTCAATCAACAGCCCCGTGTGTATAATTTCGATATCGCCGCTCACGAGCCCGTACATATTCTCATCACGGGGAAGCCGTGCACATCTTGATCCTCGTACATGAAATCCTCATGTTGATCGCTATGATACACTCCCTGCATTTGCATTCCCATCAAGCATCTTCTTGTTTTCCATATGTAAAGCCTGAAAGAACAAAAGGGAAATGGGCTTATGGGGATAATAGGCCAATTTCCTAGCCCACTAACTGAAAAGAGCCCACTTACAATTAACGAATTAACAAATTATATCACCAAAAATAAATGAAATATAAAGAAATATATACCTCGGATGTTGGGCGCATCTCTTGGGGTGCAACGACATCAGTGGAAGAATGGGCTCCGTTGAGAATTGAAATGGGAGGAACAATTTGTCCTATATCTGGCTTGCTACATTTAAGAAAAAACCATGGAATAGGTGATGACATTTTATGTGATGCCTATAAATTCATCACACTTTAGTATAATAAGTGAGGAATTTAAAAAAAGCATCACATACATACTAGTGTGGGATACGAAACATTTTTGGAATGTTGTTCGTCACATAGCAATCCTAACTTCCTCACAATATTTTAGGCGTCAAATTTTGCAGCCCAATTGTTTTCACTCAATGAGGAAAAGATTGGATTCTTCACTTAACCTAAGATTAGGCCACCTAGGTATGTGAGAAAAGTCAATTCATCACCATTTGTTTTACTAAAGGTAGAGGGAAAAAAATTTAAAAAAAAACATAAAAACAATTAAAATCAAAAGCCCCAATTAGAACTCGTCTATTCTACTCCCACACCACTTCGTCTCTTAGTCTCTCAACTTTGCTGACGACGGATTGTTGGTGGCCACATCGCTCTTTCATCTTCCTCAAACCTCAACTGCTTGCTCTCATACTGTACTCTACTCTCTTTGATTTAAGAAGACCTAGTTTCTCAACTATCTTTTCTCCCAATTTCTTCTCAAAGGGTACTCAAATCTCTCTCTATCTCTTGAAATTACTGCACTTTTCTTTATTTCTCTCTTGTAAATTTGTCTTAGCTGTGAAAATTTGAAATTTTTCTTATTTTTTGTATTGAGTTTTCAAGATATAGAGAAACCCAGCAGTAGAAATCCCACTCGTGTTATTGGGGTAGAAGATTTTTCTATTTTTATTGTTTAATTAAGTTTTAGGATGATGTTGATATATATTTCTAAATTGGGGTTCACAATGTGGGTGTGAATACTTAAATGGCATGCATTTAAAAAAAATGTAGTTAGATGGGTGCGAATGCTTAATGGCCTGCTTTCTTTGTTTTAGCATCTTGCTGATCTTGAATTTCCAGTTATATGAAATTCATCTTTGCTATATTGTATGCCTATCTTTGCTTTCTTTGTTTTATTGACATTCATCTTTGCTATATTATATGCCTATCTTAACAAATTTTTAAAAATTTGTTATGGCAACCTATTAGAATATATCAAAGTTAGCGCCCAATACTAGTATTGAAGTGATTTGACGTCATGGATAGACAATGGATTCATTGTCAGAATCGCCTTAGTTCCGAATATAGAGAAGGGGTTCAATCATTCATTAATGTTGCTTGTCACCAAGTGAACCAGAATAATCAGATACTAGTTTGTCACAACATATTTTTTTCACTCAGTTCAAGATGTTCAATTCCATTTATTGAATTTTAGTATGGATATGAATTGTGATATATGGATAAATCAAGGTGAGCATATTAATCAAGTGCAAGGAGAGTCTTCGATGTCTACGAACAATGAGCTGATCAATAATTCTAATGTCAACATGTTTAATATGATGATGATGATGATGATGATGATGATGATGATCAAGATACAATGGGGGTCCAAGATACCATGTGGGGCAGAGATATGACCAATGCTCTTAGGGTAGATGTTGATACTTATGATATGTTGCTTCGTGAAGCTCAAAATGAACTATACCCTAGATGCAATCAATATACGGTTTTGTCTTATGTTGTGGAGTTAATTCACAACAAAGTTGATAATCACATGACAAACAAGGCCATTGATAAGATGTTAGCAATGATGAAGAAGATGAGTCCCAAACCAAAGAGTGTTCCCGAATCGTTCCGTGAGTGCAAGAAGATATTGAAAAGTCTTGGATTGGGGTGTGAGAATATATATGCTTGCTATTATGATTGTGTATTGTTCTATAATGAAAATGAAAAGAAAGATAGATGTCCAATTTGTAAGGAGCCAAAGTATAAAGATAGTCATTATGAGCAAAGAAAAATGGTTCCAAGAAAAGTGTGACGATATTTTCCACTTAAACCCAGGCTACAAAGGTTGTTCATGTCAAGACAAACGAGTGAAGACATGAGATGGCACAAGGATAAAGGAGTTAAAGATCCGAACACAATGAGACATCCAGCAGACTATCACATGGAAAGAATTTGACCAAATGTACCTTGATTTTGCTCAAGACCCATGAAATGTCAGATTAGGCCTTGCAAGTGACGGGGTTTACTCCATTTTCAGATATAAGTTAGCCGTATAGTATGTGTCCAGTTGTTATATTTCCATATAATCTGCCCATTTGGAAAAGCATGAAAATACCATTCTCTTTTTTAACCTTGTTAATTCATGGACCAAAAGCACCTGGAAATGAGATTATATGTATTTGCGCCCATTAGTTGACAAGCTTAAGGAATTGTGGGAAAATGGCTTTCAAACACATGATAAGATGACTGGGAGTACATTTAATTTGAGTGAAGTTGTAATGTGGACCATTAATGATTTTCCTGCTTACGGAAATTATTAGGTTGGAGCACTCACGGTAAGTTGGCATGTCCGGTGTGCAATGAGGATGGATCGTACACCAAGTTGAGAAGTAAGTATTATCATATTGGACATCATCACTATTTACCTATGAATCATTCATGGCGCAAAAATACTCAATTGTTCAATGGTCGCCGGGAGATGATACATCGTCCACGAGAATTCTCAGGCGATGATATACTTGATCAATTTGATTACCATGTACCCCGTAAGTTTGGTAAACATGATAGCAATAAAGATAGGAAGAGGAAGCGGAATGCTGAAGGATTAAATTGGACAAAGAAGAATATTTTTTCGAGTTGGAATACTAGTCCAAATTAAAGATTAGGCATAACCTTGACGTTATGCATATTGAGAATAATATATTTGATTATTTAATCAGGACGTTGCTGAATACAGGGAAGTCAAAGGATACCCTCAAGGCGAGGATGGATTTACAAGACATGAATATTAGAGAAAGTTTGCATTTGAAACTAAATGCACGTAATATATTGGATAAGCCTTTGGCTCAGTATGTATTCAAGCCATTTGAGTGTAAATATTTCTTGCACTAGTTGAAATCAATTAAATTTCCAAATCGTTATGCAAATATATCCCATAAAGTGAGTGTGGATGAAGGGAAGGTGTTAGCTTTGAAAAGTCATGATTGTCATATGTTGATGCAACGTGTCCTTCAAGTGGGAGTTAGAAAACATTTGAAAAAGCATATGTATGGCCCACTTGTTGAGTTGTCAAATTTTCTTCCAACAAATATATACAAAGACACTGATTGTTTCTGATCTTGACAAGTTGGAAGAAGACATTATCATCATATTGTGCAAACTAGAAAAAATCTTCCCGCTTGCATTCTTTGTTCCCATGGTTCACTTAACAGTGCACTTACCACATGAACCAAAATTGGTAGGACCAGTCGGATACTGATGGATGTATCTAGTAGAAAGGTAAAATGCTATCAGGTTTACTTTAGTTGCATTAAGTGTGTCTTTCTACATACTGATAATTGTTCATTTACTAGATTGTTGGGCTCGTACAAGAAATCTGTGCGTAATAAAGCTCGCCCTGAAGGCTCTATTATGGAAGCACACTTGGCATACGAGTCTTCAACTTTTTGCTCAATGTATTTGTGTGATGTTGAGACGAAATTCACTCTACCATAAAGAAACGATGACGGTGGTGATCCCAATGTGTTGCTCTCAGTGTTTGCACAAAAAGCATGTCCATTTGGAGCTCATGTATTGGTTGAACTTTAGAGGGAAGATATAGAAGTGGCATATTGGTATATCTTAGACAATTGTAAAGAAATAGAAGACTTCAAAAGGTATGTCATAGTAATGGTTTTACATATATTGAAATATTTATAATTCTACAACTTTAACTTATATTTTTTTTATGTATGTAGTGAGCTTATCCAAATTTTGAAAAAAGATAATCATGTCAATGTACAACTGAGACATAAACAATTGTTTCCTTAATGGTTTAGACAGCGGGCCACGTCATTTTATTATCAAGAACCTAGATTGGTAAGTGAAGAAAATTTTTCATTAGCCCAAGGTCCGGATCAACGTATTGTCCAATACACATGTTGTATTGTGAATGGCATTTGTTATTTGATCGCACAAGTTGGTCAAAATCGTACAACGCAGAACAATGGAGTAATGACGTCAGGGTCGCACAATGGTGAACCATGTAACTTCTATGGCAGATTTATTAACGTTATTAAAGTACAATTTATAAGAGGTTATAAGGTGATTCTTTTCAAATGTCATTGGTACAATACAGTTACCAAAGGAAAAAAATTTATTCGGGATTATCATCTTACATCAATCAATGTAAATAATTTGTGGTACGATAGTGATCCATATGTGCTAGCTAGACAAGCACATCAAGTATTTTACATTGATGACTTAAAAGTTCAGCCATCCTTGGAAAGTTGTGTAGAAGATTCAACGTAGGCATGTTTGGGATGTCCTTGAGAAATATGATGGTAGTGAGGATCATGATAATGATGAAGACGATGATGATTATGTAGATGAAAATGAAATTTTCATGAGATCAATCCCGAACAACAATGATGAAGTTAATATTGAATTATCTACAGATGATGTTGATTCTGAATCTTTTGATGCTAATGACTAGAGAATGAGGAAGAGGAGGAAGAGGTTGCAACTTGTGATACAGATAGTGATTGATGATTATGGTAAGATTTGTACATTATAAATCAATATTTATATTCTCCAATAGTATATTTGTTTATATTTTTACTAATAGTCATATTATTTATAATAAATTATTGTTTATTAGTTATATGGTTATAATGATAATTATTTATGATGTTAGTCTTTTACTTATTTTTTTTTATGACAACTCCTACTCAACGAAGAAATAGGGTGAAACGGATGAGGGATGCCCCACTTCCTCCGCCACCTCCGCCACCTCCGCCACTACCACCTTCGCCACCACCACCTGCATCTTCACCGGAAGAGATAGCAGACGTGAACTTAGGTATTTGAGAAAGGCTACTTACAATTATTTCAACATTTTTTTTTTGGGAGTTGATCTTTTAATGTTGTTTTTAAAAAGTTATAAAATTAATCAAACGCATATATTCTTTTTTAATTTTTAGAGACAGATTTTAACTTTAATGCCAAAAAAGATGACACGTGGAAAGTCATGTGGGAAAGGCCTCCACGATATTTTGGAGGCAAGTAATGGGAAGAAGATGTCAGTCATTTTTTATTTCAAACTTCAAGTTCTAAGTGATCTAGTAGTATTAGGTTTTTTCACTACCGAGATAGGGAATATTGTTCAGACTCACTCACCAGTTTGCTACAAGAAATGGATGAAGGTCCCACCTTCAGAAAAGATGACACTGCGGTATAAGCTGCTTGTGAGTTTGATTTTAATTTAGTTTATTCATAATAATTTCAAGCACTCACTTTTATATATTTATGCTTGATAATAGGTATTATCTGTGGTGGACTTATCTCATCCAAAGATAATTGAATATGTTGATAAGAAGATGGCGAAGTTGTACTCTGTATTTAGGCACCGGATGTATAAGTACTACTTGTCATGTGGAACACCTGCAAGAGGACAAGCTAATCTCCCAACTGATATAATATGGAATGGGAGACCTAAGAGTCACTGAGATTGGCTATGCGATAATATTTACACAACTACCCACTTTTTGGTATGCATTCTATACATCATTTTCTAACATATGTCCAAGTTAAATGCCAACTTTTTCTTATATAGTTGAACAACAATTTTTTTATCACAAGTTGAGTTTGTAAAAAATGGAATGAGCATAGAACAATGCATTTTATTTATTAAAAGTTAATATATAAGCATATATTAACTTTTACATGTATTTGTTGGTATTAATATATAAGCTTGTGATGAATAAGCTCTGCTTCTTCACTGATGAGCTTATTTAATATATATATATATATATATATATATATATATAATGAAGAGCTTGTACATGTATTTTATTGATTAATAAGCTCTGCTTCTTCATAAGTTTTTACATGTATTTTATTGGTATTAGGCATAATCGAATGCAGAGCTTGTTTGCATTTATTAGGCTATTCATTGCTTTTATTTCTACATTTTAGGTTGGTAAAATTTGTGAACGGCTACAAGAGAACAAGAGCAAAAATCATTAGATATAGTGTTTATGAAAATTAGATTCTAATTGATTAGAGAAGATGTTAGATAGTGGTATTGTATTGCATTTGAACAAATATGTACAATTCAAAAATATGAATATGTATAAGTCTAGGAGGTAGGAGCTTCCCAAATTGTACACCTTTACAATACTAACTCTTCTTTTGCTTGTCATGTACCACTTGTGTAATGATGATGAAAATTTGTTCACAAAAATCAAGGCATTTTTTGCTGCAAGTCAAGAGAAGACCAACAACTCTACAGAATCTAATGGTGATATTTCAGGGGTTGAAAATACTTATCCTGAGTTGGAGGAACATGATTTGGAAGAGGAATCATGTCCACATTGTGTCTTTTGCGGGTAGTTTCAAGTATGCACATGGTACACCTCTTTTGTTAGCACCTAAATGTGCCTTAGACTTGTCATTTGTTAGTACCCAAGATGTCTATATATAGGTGTTACTAATCTTGATTATTCTAGCTTACACTTCTCTTTTGTTAGTACCTCAAGCTGTCATTTGTTAGGCACCTCAAGTTGTCTTTTGTTAGGCACCTCAAGTTGTTTTAAACTTCTCTTTTGAGATAGGTCACCATGACTTTAATTTTTGGGATGTACATTTGGTGAATGTATTCGACTTATGTGTTTTAATTGTTGATTAATGAAAATGTGAAGTATTACCTTATAATTGTTATGAACTGCAATTCTAAATTACGAAACAAGAAAAACAATTAGTTCGTCGTCATTATTTCTAAAAAGATATTTGATTTAAACATATGTGATGTAAGTTGCGCCACATATCAAAGGAATATGTGACCTTTTCAGCGTCACTTAGTGTAAACTATATCATCTGGTTTCATATTGGATGACTACAAAATCATCACTTATAAACCTAATAAGAAACGAAAAAATAGGTCACAAAATTTTGTATTTTGTGATGTATAATTCGTCACACTTATTGTTAATAAGTGACATATAATTCGTCACACATATGGTTAATTTGGGATGTATAATTTGTCACACATATTGTTGTTAAGTGACGAATGTTGTGTCACGTATATTGAAAAAATGTGGTGAAAATAAAATTCATCACATGGACTATAGGTGACGCTGTATAAGTGACGCAAGTGGTGATGCTAGAATTTCGTCACACATAGTCAAATGTGACGAATTTTCTTGTTTATGTGACGAATGTCTGTCGCCACCTAAGCCATGTTTTCTTGTAGTTCTAGTGGCTTATATGGTCTTGGGCTACTCCTTATAAAACCAATTGATTTTTTTATGGAACCCAATTTCATCATGGTATCAAAGCAGATTGTCCCTCATTTAAAAGTCCAAGGGCCACACATGCTCATGCGCCACCACTTGTTGTCTACTTGTCTACGTGTAGGCTTGAAAATCGGCCACATATGTAAGGGCATGTAGTGAGTTGAAATGTGAAGAATAGTTTGTCCCACATTGGTGAGGGACTTGTTGGAAATTTTGAGTATAAATCTTCATTCTACATTGTCCCACATTTGTCACCACCAAAAGGTTCCCTCATTTTATAAGGCTTCGTCCATATTAGAAGGTGATTAAAGTGTTGGACCTTAGAGAGTAACATTGGGTTCAAACCTTGGGTTTTGGGGTATGCTATTTAATTGATAATTAATATATATTTAATATATAATTAATTATCAAAAGATGGGCCTTGAGTATCGGACTCTAATAATTAAATTCTTTAATTAATTATTTTTAACTAATTTCGGATTGAATTAATTATTTTTATATCAACAGACTCATCTTTTCAGATGAAGTCTGAAGTGATAAAAGAACTCCAGAGAGCAAGGCACCGCTCTGAGAAGATGTCTCCCAACAAACGCATCGCATTCTCATACTTGTTGCAAACAAGTATAAACCTATTATATATACATCTATCTGCATGGCATTTAGAACACAGAAAAATCAAATTCATCGTCTACAATCCCAAATCTTCTTACTCAGAGAACCACAAAGAAATTCACCAGAGGTCTAGTTTTTTGGTGCTGAATCTTGATTTAGATCATTGAATCTTAGTGAAGCAGATGTCCGTAGAACTACAAGCATAGAGTAGTGACGAAATTTCTATTTTAAGGATATTGCGGTACGCAAGTCTTGATCTTCAGTTTGTCTGTTTAATATTATTTCGTTTTATTCATACTCTGTTAAATTACTCATTCATATTTATTATTTATTAGCATATATAAATTTATCATGGATTATAATTATGAGCTACTTCTCATGTAATCAATTAATTTTATGATAAAATCGTTTCACGAGGCTCTTAGAAAAACGGGAGAACGCCACTTCTCTCAAGTTACACACAACTAAAATTCCAAAAACAAGAACTCGAACAACAACTGTTGTTTGGACTTGGCATTTCACTTGGAAGTGCGCCCTCATCATGCCACTGATGTCGGCTACGACGGTATTCTCATGGAAAACATGGACAGCTTTTTCCTCCGTTGTCATAGCTAACAGACATAATTTGTCTTTCCGCATTCTCATAGAATATCATGCCATCTAAATTTGATTTCCCTTCTTTTCCGGATGAGGTGTCTAGCCCTACCACCACTCAAGGCGGTTAATTATTATAATGATTTAAGAAACGAAAAGTTTGAAACTTGAAACGCTTGATAAAAATTCAACACCTTATCTACGACTTGGAACGTCTTTTCTATCTTTCTCTCCACACCATATAATGCATAATCAGGTTTCTATTGAAACACGAGATCCTCAAGGGATCCACTTCTGTAACTGCATCATACGTATGAAGCCATTATGTAAAGAATGTCAAGTCACATATACTTTTACTTTAATCCTTAACAAAGTACAAAAATAGTTCGAAAAAACTTCACTAAAATTTTCCAAGTTCTATGCTCTCAAACATCATTAAATTCGTTTCACTCATTAGTTTCACTTTTTTCACGGAGCTTACTAACAAAATCATCGCTCATGTCTTGCACGTCACCATCCATTTCCTCCACTTCATACTTCACCACGTAATGCTCTGCAAAATTCTTTAGCGAAGAAAATTGCACGTGAACTTGTGACAGTACGATCAACTTTCATGTCGTCTCTGCATAGCATATGAACAATGATTTTATAAATTTAAAGAACGACTGTTCACTTTGCTATCATATAGAGTCTCTTCTTGATGAGTTTCTTAGATTAGGCTCTTTAAAATAGAGCTTTAGTGGTTTTATAGCTTTTCTAGGAGATGCTTAAGGGTGTTGCAAACCTAAAAAATCTACTAAATTTGATTCAAATGTTATTTCTATCAAGTTTGTAAATTATTTTAGCCGAATGAACAGAGAATATATCAATTTTTTTAATACAAGCAATATTCATACATGAAACTACATTAAAATGAAAAAGAAATGTTTTGACCTAGAAAACAGTAGGTTGAAGAAAAAAACTCGAAACTCATTTTTAATTATACATAGTTGGTCAACTTAATGTGTAGACTCTGGTTATTTTGTTAAAGATAATACTAGGCATACCAATTTTTGAACTAATTTGATGTATCACCAATAAAAAATAAAAATGTTAATTAACACTTAATTAATAATTTAAACATCTACAATCATATTATTTGATTTTCAAATTTGATTTAAAAAATTTGATCTCTCTAGTATTATTCGTAATATACTTTACTTTAAAAAAGAGAAAAATTTAACTTTTATTTGACTTTTTTGTCTTGTCGGAAGGGTATCGGAGTGGTTCATTTGGATAGGAATTTAATGTTGGAATTGATTAGCACAAAAATGTCAAAATCTCAGCTCCTACAAATAGACCAACACAATAAATACCATAGCATTTAATTCAAGTCCACACACAGAAACATATGTATCAATCCAAGCCATGCATTCTATTTTCCATCTTTTGGTTCCCAAAAATTTCTTTAACGTGACGTGATAATGTTGTGTTATCAATTTATTTATATTTTAACACGTATTTATTATGAGTATAATCTTTTAGTATGATTGTCACATTTTATGTTACTAAACTATGAGTTACAATATGGTTGAACAACATGATTTGATATTTTTAGTTCGATAATATATCATCTATATCATTCACTCATAACATAACACTTGAATTCGAAACATCAGATAACATTATGACCTCCACAGCTAATAATTTTTCATTTCGTCGACTGCATATATTATCAATTGCTATTAACCTAACCTTACTTCTATATGGATATCTACTTTGTCCATTAATATAATCCAGATTGGATTTAACTTCGGATTACGACTAGGTTTAGCTTCTAATAAAAAATATTAGGATAATCGCCGCCTACATGTGAACCACACACAATATGTGAGGCTGGAGGGCTTCTGTTTTCTAGCTTGGCTTGCTTGACGGGTTTTACTTTTATAAGCATTAGGAACAAGAAGATGCTAGGAAATGCAGAATCTCTGATATTTCAAAGGAACGAAAGCACCGAACAAATTAGAAAATTTTCAGGTTACTAAAAAACGACCCGGTACCACAAGTGTTATAATACAACTGATTGATATTTTTTTTTAAATATCAAACCACTTGTATTATGACACTTGACATATTTAGTGGGCTAGTTGGGATATGTTGTGACCAATTAAAATGAACTTGAATACAATCCATTATTTGTTGTGTCAAACTAAGAGCTGGACGTAATGAATTATGAATCCATAATAGAGTTGATTTTCTTTATACATGAATTACAAGTCATATCTTACAAAGTCTAACGAATCTCTGCTAATCTAATCTCATCAAACTCATCAAACAGGCATACGGAGCCGTGTTTTCAGTATAAAAACAAAAATCTCTCTCATAAAATTACCAAGAAACACCCCAAAATAATGGTAGGCAGGGGCACAAGGCTGACTTGCTGGAACTCAAAGGCGAAAAGAAGGGTTTAAAGTTAGAGAAAGCAAAGAAAAATCTAACAAACAAAAAATAAAAGTCCACTGCTTTTGTCACATTCGGACACAAACTTGCACATACAATTGTCAAATGGCTGTCTTTGTCCCTATTTTTACAAACCATGCATACATCTTTTTCATTAACAGCATATTTGTAGATTTCTTTTGTCGTGGTGATTTGAAGTATTTTATATTATGAGATTTTTATTAATTAGGTATTTTGTCAAACACGTTTCGAAGCACAATAAAGTTTTTGCGTGTTTGCGTAGACTTAATGTGAAAGCAAAAAAATTATTTCAATTTCTTTCTAGAAATATTAAATGTGCCATGTAGAACAAGGATAAGGATTGTCTGCCCTCCTAGTTGTGGTACTCTTCCATGCCCTCCTATTTTGTGCGGTCACGGTTAAGCCACGTTAATATTTTATATTAATTTTTTAATAAGATAATAAGACAAAAAACAATAAAAATATAAAATATTGACGTGGCTTAACCGTGACCGCACAAAATAGGAGAGCATGGAAGGGCACCACAACTAGGAGGGCAGACAATCCTTGTCCGTAGAACAATACCCACATCTCAGTTTTGTGAGGGGACACCCCTGACTTTCGAGCTTTGATTTACGGAAGCCATGTGGAGGAATGAAGTAAGACCTAGTTTGGGAGTGAGATGATTAAAAAAAAAACACTCATGAAAAAAAGCTGTGAGGGTTTTAGGTGTTTGGTAAACTGAAAAAAAATAGCTTATTTTGGAAGCTGCTGTGAGAATAAGCTGAAATCAAATGAAAAAGCTGAAGTTGCTATTTGCAGCTTTGGAAAACTGGCTTTTTTTTCAAAGCACACGGAGCTACAGTGCTTTTTTAATGAAAAGACCCACTATTAGACTGCTTTTTTTTCCAAAAGCACTTTTACAAAATGTTTTTTTTTCCAAAAGCACTTACAAAAAAGTTTACCAAACACTCTGCTGATTTATTTCACAGCCGCTTATTCTCACAGCACAAACGCTTATTCTCACAGCAGATTTTTTTCAAAGCACAGCAATACCAAACCAGCCCTAAGAGAGCACAAGCAAAGCTTGACTTTTGTTTTAAGGTCAATACAGTCGACGCTCGCCTTGCTTAATTAATTTAGAGCAATGCTCACCTGCACATCAATTTAGATTTAACGCTCATTTAGTTAAATCTCAATCGCCCAATGACTGTAAAAAATGTACATGAGAGAATTTTCATTGTAAGGTGAGTTTAGTTGGATCGTGCCAATCTCGTATTTGGGTTGGGCTTTTTTCTTCTTCCAAATATACAAGCCCAAAGATGAAATAATATAACGGAAAAAATAATTGATTAATGATTAAGAATAATTTTTAATGAGTAATGCTAAGCAGATCAAATTTACAAACTAAATGATATGAAAATTGATGATTAAATTATTGGGGCTCAACCCACCCAAACAACAAACCCTTTGTTCCTAGCTCGAAACCAAATTAACCTTACTTGACCGCCGGCGGGTAGTCCAAAGACAAGAATTAACCTTTTTATTGAATTTTAATTTTTTTCCCCCCTCCTATACTCGCTGGTAGATGTTGTACGCTTCCAGGGCCAAAGGGTATAATAGGTACTAACGTACACAACTACAAAGGAAAATATCAATGGGCCTCACCGCAGGCGATTATAGCTGCCTAAATCGTTTGTCTTCATTTTCCAGGAGATACCCGATGCCGGGAAAATCACGCGCGGGCCGTTTAAGCGCTAAAATATACATTTTACTTTTAAATATTTTCTAATTTAAAAATGAATACTAAACTCAAAAATGCTGGCCGGTCCCACCACCACAGACGCCTCGAATATCTGATTGGTCCTTGACCCCACTCTCTCCATCAGCGCGTGGCCTTTAAATTCTCGTTTCTCTTTTTTTTTTTTTTTTTTTTTTTTAAGCAATCAATATTTGTTTACATTAAAGGAAGATGGTTGGGTTTAACTTCATAATAGGCTAGTAATAATATGGTTTAAATTCGAATCTGACGAAAATCGAACCTAAAATCTCTCACTTATAAGTAAAGCGGAATACCACTCTCGATTCTCTCTTTTGAGTGATACCTTTCTGTAAAAACATTTTTTAGCATGTCAAGAATACTTGACACATTTTAGAAAAATAAAAAAAAAGAATGCTGGACACATATTAAAATTTGTGGGTAATACTATGAAGACTAAATTTTTTAAATTAAATTTGCAAATCAAAGGATGTGGCTGTTAATTATTAGATTAGTACTAACATGCTTATTTCTTATTGGTGATTTAGTTTGCAAATTTAATTTAAAATTTTGATCTCTTGTGCATTACCCTAAATTTATTGTTGTTACAAGGATCTTGTTCTTGTTCCATTGTACCAAGAATTCAAACTTATAAATTTGTTTGCTAAATTTAAAAAATGGGGAACATATACTACATATAATTACACAAGTAGAGAAATACTTGAAAAAATTTCCTCCACTATGTAGTTGCAAACAATTTACCGGCCCTATCTTTTTGACATATCAAAAAATCTCTCAATTCGTTTTTTTTTTATTTTTAAATCTCTCCATTCCATAGCCTCTTTGTTTTTTAATATATATATATATATATGTGGTTTTAACTTTATTTGTAAATAATTTTTGATATAAAAATAAATAAAACCAGAGAGAAAAGAAAGCTCCGGTTTGTGAATTCTTTTCCATTTTCTGGCAGTTTCCTCCTTTTTTAGTCTCGGAACAAAAAGAAAAGAAAAAAAAGAAAACAATTAATAAAATAAAATATAAAAAAAAGAAAAAGAAAAACGACATCAATCAATCAATCAATCACTCAACCAATCAACGAAACAAACGATGACTCGTGATCCTCACGACCTCCATCATCATCGTCCTCCTCCTCATTAAACCAATCGCCTCTCCCTTCCTCCTTCCCTCCCTCCCTCCAATTCATCGGACCCCCCAAAGAAATCGCGATTTCAACTCCTAACCCGGCAACGGCGTCGTTTCAAACGAGTCGTCGCTGTCGTCATCCGATCATGAGGCCGATTCAATCGCCGCCCGGAACGAACCTAGCACCAGCAGCACCACCACCGAGACAAGTAACCAACCAGAGACGACGTCGTCACGACCTAACCCTACCCCTCCCTCAGCGGGACACATCGCTTGCTGTACCGCTCCCTCTCCCTCCGCCCGGCCCCAGCTCGGCCCAGTCCTCCTCCGCCCACAGCGCGGCCCAGCAGCTTATCAACTTCTCCGAGCTCGAGCGCTCCAACCGCATCGGGAGCGGAGCCGGAGGCACCGTCTACAAGGTCATCCACCGCCCCACGGGTCGTCTTTACGCGCTCAAGGTGATTTACGGCAACCACGAGATCGAAACCCTCCGCCAGATCTGCCGCGAGATCGAAATCCTGCGCGACGTCGATAACCCCAACGTCGTCAAGTGCCACGACTTGTCCGACCACAACGGCGAGATCCAGGTCCTGCTCGAGTACATGGACGGCGGGTCGCTGGAGGGCCAGCACATCGGGAACGAGAGGGCCCTCTCCGATTTGGCCAGGCAAATCCTCAGCGGCCTCGCCTACCTCCACCGGCGGAAGATCGTGCATCGCGATATCAAACCCTCGAATCTTCTGATCAACGCGAGGAAACAGGTCAAGATCGCCGATTTCGGAGTGAGTCGAGTTCTGGCTCAGACCATGGACCCCTGCAATTCCTCAGTCGGGACCATCGCTTACATGAGTCCGGAGAGGATCAACACCGATCTCAATCACGGCCAGTACGACGGCTACGCCGGCGATATATGGAGCCTTGGGGTCAGCATATTGGAATTTTACATGGGCCGGTTTCCGTTCTCGGTGGGGCGGCAAGGCGATTGGGCGACCTTAATGTGGGCTATTTGTATGTCTGCTCCGCCTGAAGCTCCGGCCACTGCTTCCAGTGAGTTCAGGCATTTCATTTCTTGCTGCCTGCAGAGAGAGCCCTCGAAGAGACTGTCGGCGGCGCAGTTGTTGCAGCACCCGTTTATCTCCGGCAATGGTGGCGGTCAGGCTCAGCAACCCCATCAGAATCTTCGCCATCTGCTGCCGCCACCGAGGCCTCTTTCTTCTTAGCTCAGATAGTGTACTTTCTACTTTCTTCTTCCTTTGTTTTCGCTGCCCAATTACTCTCTGCTGTTGGTTTCTTTCTTTTTTCATGATAATGATAATGATCCTATGATGATTTTGTGTCTTTTTTCTGCTGGATTGGGAGAAATTGGGGAAATGGGTTGCCTTTGTTTTCAAATTTTACTTCCTAGTTTTGTTTAAGCAATCTAAATCAAAATCTATCACTCGACTCTGTCAATCAAATCTGTCATTGATGGTAATGTGAGTGGTTTGGTTACCAGAAAAGGCAAAATTTGGCATCCGGGAACTCCCAAGTTCTGAGTGATTAGACTCCTTTTAGCTATTATGCGATTGATTGGTGTGATTATATCTCATGGGGCATTGGATTTTGGCTTCTGCAAGACTTTTCCCATTTTTGGTTAAATCTTTTTGTTGGGTATTCCTGGGAAAAATCAATTCTTTGTTTTTTGGTAGAGAAAAATTGTGAATCTTTTATGGTTGGATTAAATTTTGCCTAGATAATATCCATGAACACAAATCTCTCTCTGTCTATCATCAGAGTCTCATAGAGGAGAGATTACATGGAAATGGGAAGCTGCAGTTTTTACCTTTTCCTTTCCCCTTTTCTCTTTCTGTCTGGAACTGTATTTTCATAGGGCTGCTTTATCTTTTCCTCAGTACCTTTGATATTGGTAATATGAATGGGTGTGTGCTTGTGTGTGAGCATGGAGAAGAACTTTCATGCAACAAGGACACCAAGGTGGTGCCACAAATCAGTCGCGTGATGCCATCTATTAAAGTTAAAAATCATGGCGACGCGTGATAGATTTGGAGTAACGCCACCTGGTGGCATGTAAGTTTGAGTTGGTTGGATTTTCCTGAACTGTTATTGAGTATTACACTTGAATTGATAATTGATGAGCCTTTTACTAGCTAGTTGAGCAAAGAGCTTTGGATTTATGAATTTGGTGCTTGTCTTTGTATGGAAGGACATGTTAATAATGGAGGACACTGGTGTGTGATGAGGATTATTTGTTCTTTCTCCCACTCCATCATCAAGGCTGTTAATATTCGTTTCTTTTTCTTTTTTATCAGGGAACTCAGTGGTTTAATTCTATTCCATATACATACATACATACATACACATATATATATATATATATGTATATGTATATGTATATTTGAATACAAGTGAGAGAGGTGATACCGGGGCAATCCAACACTTGCAATTCATTATACTATTACGTTTCCATTCGATTGTTTTTTTATTTGGTGCTGTTTGATTAGGTTACTCATTTGCTTATGCAGCATTTTGACAATTTTTGCATGCGTAACATTTTCTGTTTGGGATAATACTGCATTCACATTTTTGGTGTAGTTTTGGTGATTTTTATTAAAGTGTAATTCAAGCCTTTGATGTTCCAAGTGCTTATTTAAGAGAAGGCTTTTGTGCAACTCCATAAGCCAATTTTCCTCAAAAAGTGCTTATTTTCCTAATTGGGTTACAATTCTGATACCTTTTTGCGGAAATGGATTCTCTTCGGATCCCCCTATTTCACCTCATCAAACAATTCGGGTTCTTAAAATTTGATCTAACGACTACAAGCAAAGATTTACTTTAAATTTATAATAACTTTAGCTGTTGAATCAAATTTTAAGAGTTTGGATTATTTGATAAGGGGAATTAGGTGGAAGGGATCTGAAGAGAATCCCTTTCCCCTTTTCGTTTGGATGATTTTGATGACGTGTTAATTTTGTGTATGAACGAATCTTGGGTTTTTACGACAGTGCAGCACGCAATATCCAATCCAAATGGAAAAAGGCAAAGCCTAAAGTTGCAACCCCATCATCACTCTCTCTCTCTCTCTCTCTCTCTCTCTCTCTCTCTCTCTCTCTCTGTGGTGTTTCCGTACAATTTTTCTGTGTGTGTAGGCTCTCTTTTGCAGTCTTGCATGGGTAAACCTTTATAGAATGGATAAAAGTGGAACCCACATGACTATTATGAGTGAGGTTGTGTATATTATTTTGGGTTAAAGGGTTCTCATCCGATTCTTTTTCTGGGAATATTAAGTATTTTGTGATTGAGATTGTTCATTATATATTTTACGGTAAGAAATTATTTTAAATTTTAAAATTAAATATAAATAATACTTAATGAAAACTGATTGCACGATATACGATGAATAGTTACGATCATGAAATCCTAGATTCCTTGGAAAAGGATGGATCCATTAATTCACCTTATCCAAGTTGGTTTCGTTGGAAAAAAACAGAAGAAAAAGTGGGGTTTAAGCGGACGGGTACATCCACAAATACTCTCTGGATGTGGAGGAAAAAAAGATACAATTACTTGTGACTTTTCGTGATTGGTACGAGAAATTACAATGATGGTTTATTCGTCTCATAAAGCTTTTTTCGGGTTTCATATATATATATATATATATATATATTGTGAATATTAGAATTGAGTACCAAATTTGTTTTGTTTTATTTTGTTATTTTCAAAAGGACCATGATTGTCCATTGATTTACTTTAGCCTACACTTTGTATTCTAACTCATTAAACAACATCAAGTCGAACTGCCCTTTTTTCATAGAACTTTTGAAAATACAATAGATGAATAGTCATTCAATCAAAATCATTTTCCTAGTTAAATATAAAACTATTGATTTATTATATGTCAATACCGTTTCAATTTGGAATGAAAAACAAAGAGAAAGAAGAGTTAAGTAAACAGTTGTCTTCACAATATACTACTCTTTGGCTTTGTGAGGAAGATCCCTCCCACTGGATCATCATGACCCCTACGTTCCAGCTTTTCAAAAGGTGATCCGGAAGAAGAATTCAAAAAAGGGATAAGGCTACAGGAAAGAACCTAGAGAGGAAGTTCCACCGAAACGAAAGAAGAGGAGGAAATGCCGCTCAAAGGAGAAATGTTTCCAGAAGAAGAGGAAATAAGACTTTTTTTTTTTTGTCAAAGGTTGTATTAAGATTAAATACGAATCGAAATATTTACATTAGACGCCAGAGTATTGAACAACCACTCTGGTTCCAGACCATCCCAGGAATGACTTCCCCCCATACGCACGGCATAAGATGCCACCATATGAGCAGCCTTATTACAGACACGAGGAGCATATAAAAACTCAATAGCTACACAATGTTGCTTCAACATACTTATATCCCACAAGATACCATCCAAGATTACCTCTGGTTGCAGACGTCCATGAATCATATCAACAAGAACCTGAGAGTCAGTCTCCAATTGTATAGATGTAAATCCTTTCACCACACATGCCGTCAACGCCACACGCAATGCTTCCGCTTCCGCCATGATGCTCGATCCACAATGAAGATTTCCAATACCACCAGCACCCTTGAAAATACCCACAAAATCTCTCGCCACCCACCCAACACCACCAATACTCGTCCGACTACACCAAGCACCATTACAATTAACTTTCAGCGTTCCAAAGGGTGGCTTAATCCACACCTGCGGGGCCGGGGCTCTCCCTAGCTGCCCACGGGACCAACTCTGCACCTGTGCTTCATCACCTATCCGCCACTCCTCCCATTGGTTTTGAAGCAATTGTATAGCAGCAAGGGGTTCAATAGCAGCCTTCTCAAAAACCAAACTATTACGACACTTCCATAACCTCCATAAACCACCAACCACCCATCGCAACAAATCACTAGCCTCCCCCTCCTTACTATATTTATCATATAACCACTTCCAACATTCCAAAAAATCCCCCCTACCACCTGAGTTACATCTAACTGAAGCGGAGAACCAAACCAGAAAGCACGGGCAAATGGGCAATGGAAGAAAATATGTACCTGCGTTTCCACCTCATTAGCACAAAAAGCACAAGTACTTTCCAAACGAATCCCTCGCTTCTGTAAGTTCCGTCGGACTGCCAAGATATTCTTACACCCTTTCCAAATAAAATGACACAATTTAGGTGGAACCTTCAGACGCCAAATATCACGCCAAACCACATCCCGATTAGCATCCATACTAGATTGACCCATACCTTTGCGTCCTAACTCTCCATTCTTATTCATTTCCTGCGCCACCATATACCTAGACTTCACCGAATATACTCCATTCCGAGTATAATGCCACACCATTCGATCCGGACATCCAAACCGACTAATAGGCATACATAAAATTGCCTTAGCTTCATCTACACTGAAACATAATTCAATCACCTCCCGCTTCCACTTACCCTCCATATCCACCAAATCAGCTACAAAAGTAGGCATCTCCTCATGACGTGAATTAGATCGAAAAGTTCTTGGTATAGGCAACCACGGGTCCTTCCCAATTTGGATACATGTTCCGTCCCCCACACGCCATCTTACACCCGCCCTTAAAATTTTCCTTCCTTGTAGAATCCCCTTCCAACCCCAAGATGTACCTCTCCCCACTGGAGCATCCATAAATGAGGAAGAAGGACAATATTTAGTTTGAAGTATACGAGCCAAAAGTGAGCTAGGATTAGAGATAAGCCGCCACCCCACCTTAGCAAGCATAGCTAAATTAAAATCGATAATCTCCCGAAATCCAAGACCCCCCCCCCCCCGCTACCTTTTTTCTAGCAACTTTGTTCCAAGTCATCCAATGAACACCCTTTTTTGTCCTTTGATCCCTCCACCAAAATCTCGCAATAACTTGTTCAATTTCCTTTGCCAGGTGGATAAGTAATTGAAAACAAGACATCGTATATATAGGCAAAGCAGCTGCAACACTTTTGATCAAAACCTCTTTCCCAGCTATCGATAGAAATTGTTTAGCCCACCCATTTATTCGCTCATCCAATCTATTTCGTACTTCCTCGAATACTTTCTTCTTCGACGTTCCAAAATCTGCTTGAATCCCCAAATACTTCCCAAACCCTTCTTGGTGTTTAATCCCCAAAATCTGTGATAATTGATCCTTCAACGCCCTCGAACAACCCATGCTAAAATGAACTGAGCTTTTATCCAAATTAATAAATTGGCCTGATCCTACCGCATACTGTTGTAGCAACCCCTTAATCGTATGAGCCTCACCCTCCGTAGCACGACAAAAAAGAACAGAATCATCCGCAAAAAGAACATGTGATAGAGGATCGGCCTCTTCAGTTACCGACATACCCCGTAGTCGTCCCATCTCCTCGGCATTATGTAGTAAGGAAGAGAACCCTTCCGCACAAATCAGAAATAAAAAGGGAGATAGCGAATCCCCCTTCGAGGCTTAATATAACCCGTAGTCTCACCATTTACAACCACACTATAAGATACCGTTTGCACACATGCCATCACCCACTGACAAAACATATTATCAAATCCCAACTGTAATAACATTGCATTCAGAAAATCCCATTCAACCCGATCATAAGCCTTCGCCATGTCCAACTTCATTGCCATGTAGTCAATCCCCGCCTCCGTCCCATGTTTCATAGAATGGAGAAGTTCATGCACCACTAAAATATTATCAGAAATTTGTCTACCCGCCACAAACGCTGATTGATTTGGGCTAATCACTTTGGGGAGAACTCGCTTCAATCTATTTGTTAGGACTTTAGAAATAATTTTATAAACCACATTACAAAGCGAGATCGGACGAAATTGGCCCATGTTCCTGGGGTTCTCAACTTTTGGGATTAACACAATATTAGTATGATTTACGCCTTCTACCATTCTACCCAAGACAAAAAAGGATTTAACCATACCAATAACCACAGCTCCAACCGTCTCCCAATGATGGTGGTAGAAACCCGCATTGAACCCATCAGGTCCTGGTGATTTAGTTGGGTGCATTTGATAAAGAGCAGCCTCAATTTCCCCATCAGAGACTGGACTAACCAACATCGCATTATCCACCTCACCCACCCTAGTCGGCACACATTGCAAAATTTCCCCAAACTGTAGGGGGCGATCCATGGTAAATAAAGAAGTAAAATAATCAACGGCAATGCTATTTATTTGGTTCGCATTTGTACACCATGTCCCATCCGCAGCTTCAAGGCCGCGAATCATGTTCCGTCTACGCCGTTTCAACGTTTGCGCATGAAAAAATCGAGTATTTTTATCACCTTCTTTCAACCACTGTACTCGGGATTTCGTACGCCAAAACAATTCCTCCCTACGCAATGCCACTGTAAGCTCCTCTTCTAGCCTTCTAATCAGATTACCATCATACAGCGGTTGTTGGTAAGCATCACGGAGAACTTCTTTCAACCGACAAATTTCCTTTTGTTCATTCCGTCCCTCAGTTTTCTGCCATGTTATTAACCCATGCTTGACCCTACGAAGATTTTGCATGATCTGAGATGCATGCTGTCTGCCATGTAGTCCACCCCAGCAGGCACACACAACCTCATCGCATTTTGGGTCCTGATTTCAACGCGGATCATACATGAACCGTTTCTTGAGCCTAGGTTGATCCACCTCCGTTGATAACACTAACATAGCATGATCCGATCCCTCCAACACCACGTGTTTCACAACTGCCTGCTGGTAATGATGAACCCAATCATGTGTAGCCAAGACCCGATCCAATCTTTCCTGAATGAACCCTTCTTCCCTTCGGTTTCTCCACGTGTATGGATATCATTCAAATCCCAAATCCAGTAAACTGGCATGAACCACAAAGTTACGAAAAACTCGCATACTTGCCATAGATCGAGCATTCCCCCCCTCATTCTCAGAGGCCAGAAGGAAATCATTAAAATCCCCCATTATCAAACAAGGTTCCTCAAACCCACGTATTCGTGATAATAACACCTCAAACTGTTGAGCTCGTTTACGCTCATCCGTACATGCATATACAACCATCAATCTCCACTTCAAATGCCGGACCCCATCCTCAATCAGTACTTCAATAAAAAAGTCACCATATTTTATCAAAACTACATTCTGCACATCTCGCCAAAACACGCACAAACCACCAGCAATCCCCCTAGGCTCAATAGCATGCATACACGACATGCCGAGCCTATGCTTCAAAAACCGGTACCTTCGACTATTATTTTTTGTTTCCAACAGAGCCACAACCTCAGGGGAGTGGAGTCTATTTTGCTCCAAAAGATTGTCAACTGTCAGGTCCCCCCCGATACCCTGACAGTTCCAACATATGATTTTCATTGCGAGCGCGGAGACACCTCATAGGTAGTCTCCGCTGGGTCCACTACAGACCGTTGTATTTTATGCATACGTGCCAAACCATCTTCTGCTACACTAAAGGTATCCTCTTCATCCTCTCGACTCCTTTTCAGTCTTTCCTTCGAAACAGCCTCAATGATGGGCAGAAGATTAAAAGGATCAGAATCATGCGTTACAGATCCTTGCTCCACACCCCCATCTGCACCAAACTCTCCCTGGATCTTTTCAACCTCTTCTGTGACTCCTTCCACTAATGGCATATTAAGATCAATGTTCCGCACTTGCGATATAACTTCAATACTCTCACCACTTCCTTCAAGCTCTTCCGGGTGGCTTACCAACTCTATTATTCCTGCAGCCGGTGCAATGACTCCACCAGGACCAATAAGCCCTGCATCGAAAGCTCGCTCCCGTTCCAACCTTTGTCTCTCTTCGATTTCGTCCTTCTGAGCACGCCTTCCACATACATTCCCCCCTCCCAGTGTATTTCCCCTAATTCGACGCTTTATTGGAGGCACTTTGCCCCCCTGACCTCTGCATGGCCCCTCCTCTTTCCATAAACCAATTTCCCCGTAAGTCATACTTAGCATCCAACCCTTGAAATGCAATTAGGGCCTCCACTTCAACCCCTGATGCGTCATCTCCAAGTCTCTGTGATTTACACCATCGAGTAACATGCCCCATCCTTCCACAAATGAGACAATAACTAGGCAGACCTTCATAACGAAAATCAACCCACATAGTGCCCTCATCTGGAAAATCCACATTTGCTCCCCTCATGAGCGGTTCCCGGACGTCAAAAGTAATCTTAACACGTAAAAACTGCCCAATACAATCCCTACCATCATCCTTATCCACCCTAATAACAGTCCCAATCAAGGCCCCTATGGCCCTAGCAACCGCCTCCGCCATATTTAACGGCGGGACACCATGTATTTGAACCCACATCGTGACGAAGTGCAAAGGATCAGCCCACCTTCCCCTCCGTTCACCATCGACAACCAAAACCAAATCATCCCGGAACATCCATGGCTTCTCCGCATCGAGAACCCTACACATATCCCATCGTCCTACAAACCTAGCCATAAACCGCATCCCACCCAGTGCCCTAATGGATACTCTCTCTCTTCCTCTCCATAAACTGGTGAATTGATCAATAAACGCATTCTCATTAACCTGTTTCATAGAAAAAACCTCCGCTACAACACTATAATGGAACCCCAGGAGCGTACCCTCCACTGCCTTCTTTTCAATTTTAATGCCACCCTTTTCCTTATCCGACAAAGAAAGACTCTTGCCGAATTTAGCCGCCAAACCCTCCATATTCTGCCTCCCTGGCATACCCCCATCCACCGTATTACCCCGCATCAGAAAATGAGTCAACTGTTGGTATCACAAAACCCTAGCCGTCGCCGCCCCCTCTAGGTTGCCACAGCAATTGCAAAAGAAAAACCCTCCGACTTTCTCGGACAACCTCCTTACGAGGCACAGAGATAGGAAATAAGACTTGAGTCTCTAGAAATATTTCATGAGGGAGTTCCAAGGAAAGAGGAAAATTCAGAAAAAGAAAAGAACAAGGTTGAATGGATTATCCCGAACCTGCCTCCACCGATGCTCATTTGTTGATTAATCTGGGGTGGGTTTTGAATAAGAATAGAAAGACTAAGTTTACGCGGTCAATCTTAAGAGTAAGCCGTGAGGAATAGGGGTTTGCGTACTCGACTACCAAGAAGAGGAGCAAAAGATAAGTGCTCCTTTTACTCAAAATGACTAGTAGGAATCAAACTACGAACATATTCTAGTTGCAACATGTTTCTCCACCCTTGCCCATTACTTGGGTTACATTGAAGGGTTGAATGTTTATGATTGTTTTCAAACCCTGCTAATTACGAAAAGACCACCATTCCAAAACCAGAGTCTAGTTAACAAAATGGATATTTCAAAAACAGAATTTCGTTGGGTATGATTTGCCTTTGAGGAGGCAAAAGATAGGTCCATGACCTTTACTGAACTGAATTCTTATTCTAAATCATCTAGAGATCTTTATGTGTCAAAAACGCCTTTGAAAAATGGCTCAAATGGATTTAAGATGATATGTTTTGACTACGTTTTTTAGGAATGATAATGGAGGTGATACATTCATACTAAAATACAAGTTTAAGTGGTATTTTGGCAAAATTTGAAGTATATAAGTGGTATCTACGCACAACCCTAATGGTTTGTATACATAGTGTTTGTACAATTTTCCCTTTAACAAAACTGACATAATCATATCAATATTTACTTGTAGACAATAAAGGTACGTGCCAAACATTGGAAAAACTGTAACCAAATGTAGACATGCCAACATCCCCTCTTCCCACTTGGTTGCTTTTCCAATTGTCATGCCCCAAACACATATTACTAACCTATGTATTCACTTTTGGATTCCCATTAGATAGCTCATAGCCCCACCAAACCTATCCAATTCAACCCTGCCTCTCCCACTTTTAGTACCACCTCCACTTCAACGTACCAAGATCCTCTCTTGATCCTTTCTGTGAGGATCCTAGAGATCAATTGGCTTTGGCTGTTCACTAAAAAATCGAATAGTTGGGAATTATTTATATTTTAACGCATTCAGATGCCTCAACCCCTTACCTTTCTCTTGGTCATCGTCGCCTCTCTCTTCTCCCGTTCACTTACCTCCATAAAGAAAGCTTCAAGCTTTTAATGAAAACACAACCCATGTGAATGAATTGCTTCAAATACAAGAGATGTGTAACCAAATTTGCGCACCGCCATAGGAGGTGGGGAGGGCTAAAACCTTTTTTTCTGCAAAAGAACACATACCGTGATTGTTAATGAATGATTTTAGCATAATTTTTTTTTTCAGTAATTTTTTTAAAATATAATTTATGTAGAATATCCTAATTTTTTTATTAACGTCTTAACCTAAAAGTATTTAAATTCCAAAAAATAATGAAAAATGACTGAAACTACCCCATGAAAGTCATGGAAAAACATGGAACATGAAAAGTCATGTAACAACATGGAAAATCCTTTCTACACATGAAACGCATGAAGAAATAGTTTTGGAAGTGGGTAGAAAGAAAAAATGGAAGAATTGCACGAGGAAAGTGATATTTGTGCGGATGTTTGAAGAAATACATAGGTGAGTTTTTGGGTGAATTTTAATTTTAAATAATTTTTCAATTGTTTTAGTCATTGAATTTAATTTTGGGCCATTAGATCTTTTTTTTTACCATTAGATTTGTTCATATTCGATCTTAGACTTTCGATTTAATGTAACTATAAATTTGATTAAAAAAAATGAATTTGGATTATTGGATCAACTAATACCCCAATCTTTACAGACGTATGATCAAATAAAAGAGTTGTTGGGCTTGTCACAAGCGGCTGAATAACGTGGCGCACGTCCAACTGTTGTGCGTGGGCAAAATTGAGGCGCATTCATGTGATGGGCCACTCACTTATCTCTGGCTCATTTTTTTTGGCCGAAATCTAGCCTAAACTAAATTTTCTCCCCAATCTTTATTTTAGCCTTATGATTGGAGATGCTTTGAGGGTACAAAGCTTATTGCATTTGGTCTAAACAAGGTAGGAGAGTGGGTTAAACCTCACAATGGGCTAACCATGTTAATTTGGTTCGAATTCGCCTCTAGCAAAAATCGAAACTAAAACTTTTCACTTCAAGAGAAGAGGAATTTCACTAGATCATAATACTAAATAATAATATCCAAGCAATATTAAGACAAAGGAAATCAAACCTAAAACATTGAGTATAAAGATAAATACTCTTAACCACTTGAGCTACATACTCTTTGCTTGAATCTCCAGGCCGCTTCGGGAAACTATAGATAGGCATCACATGATCTAATAAAAAATATCCTCGTAGCCAAACCAACTGTTAAAATTTCAGACAGATGAACCCAACAAACTTTAGCACAAACTACATATTGACATCACATCACATGATCTAATTCAAATTTCTATCACTAACATCAGATGACTGAATTCTTATGTCCTCATACCCAAACAAACTATCATAATGTGATCTCATGATCTAATAAGGCTCAGATTCATGGGTTTGATAGGAGCTTGGAATTTCATATGGATGCTTGATCACATTCTGATTGTTTGGCTACTAGTCTTGTGCAGCGCTATTTCGAAAGCAAAACGATGAGCATGCTTCTTCATTTACGGGACAACACATATAAACGAATTTAAGTGGAATAAAAGCATCACAAACGAAAGACATAAACTGAAAACAAAGCAACACTGAAAGCAACATAAAACCAATCGACATTGACACTTCCACCACCGATCAAAATGGTTTGGTTCTGCAAAGAAATAAAAAATGCTACTTTTATCACCTATTTTTATCATCATTTGTATCATCTCTGTAATAGAGATAAGACTCATATGCGTTGACGGACAATGATGTTGCTACGGGTGGCTATGGAGTTGAGCCATTGATGGTAGGTTATGAAGGTAGTAGAAACCATATGTTACAAATTTGATTTTATAATTGATATCAAATTAAACAAAATTGATGATTGGAGTGGAGTCTGGGAGTTTTCGTATCCACGAGGAGCTGGTGATGATGGTGAGAGTAGTTTTTTCTTGGTTATTTTTTTCTTCAAAATTTGAAATTTTTAAACATTGGCAAAGTATAAAATATTGTTTAATTGGATTTGTACATTTAGCGATGTCATGGCTATTAACATAACTTTTGACGAATGTGACAGGTTGTGCCAAATGTGCGAGGACATAAATAAACATGATGAATTGTGAATCCACAATAAAATAAGTTATGTAACTTATATTTGTACATAAATTACAAGTTCTGTCTTCTTTACACTATACATCAGCACCTCTCGAAACATGTTTTGAATTACATAAAACAAAATGAGACCAAAGTTAAGTTTTGAAAAGCGCTAATTTATGATGTAAATAAGCTTTCTTAATATTCACGTTTGTGTTTTGTACCATCTTATGATATTATGACAAAACATATTTTCCATACATGAAAAAACGTGGAGACGTAATTGAGCAGTACCTGCTTCTTTTTGTCTTTACTTTTGTCTTTCTAAAATATGCGGCTACAAAGTTACAGTCCGTCGGTACTCGAAAAAATTTAGATTGATTAGGATTTAAGAGAGGAGTAGTCGATCTCTTTTTTATTCATGACTTTTTTTTATTTACGATTTTTTTTATTTTTAAGTAAACATGACACGATTTATAATAGCACACAAAATACGATCATGAAAATAATAAAAATAATCAATTTTCTTTGTTATGCATAAACTTCGTTACAGTGGAAAATGTTATAAGAGATGAAGCTTATGAAGGGGCCTAATAAAGTAGGATGGATTAGAACCGTGACATGATACCTTTTCACTAAAACCACATAGTCAATTCCACAAAATAGCTTCAATTTAAAAAGATTTTTTTAGCTAAAATGGTTTTTGAGATTAACATAACTCATCACTTTGTTCTCTAAGATTTGAAATCGTGGACTTTGAGTTTGTTCACCATCAATCATTTTGATCATTCCATAAAAAATCGTCATTAAATAATGATAAAATGACAAAAGTACCCTTAATGTTTGTCAAATCAAAAGTTGTCATTTTTTGTCCTCATTTAACAAAATTTTGTACGGAATGACTAAAATGATTGATGCTGGACAAACTCAATGACTGTTTCTATCGATTTCAAATCTCAAGGAACAAAGTGAGAAGTAATGTCAATCTTAAGGACCACTTTGGTTAAAAGATAATTTAAAAGCAAAAGCCTAATCTCACCCTCAAAGATGTAGAAACACTACGCAAAATTGTCACCAATTAACCAAGAAAACGGAAAAAAAATCAATTTAAAGGCTTGATCTAATCTCAGTACCAATCCCAAAAACTTTCTAAAAGTCGAGTAATGCGAGGGATTCTATGAGTTGTTTAGTTTATAGAGCGACATTATATGTTTTTTCCCGTGATACAACGATAGTAGGGGATGTGGAGACGAACCTTGCATTTCAAAAGTATAAATTATTAATCTTAATCACTTGAAGTGCAAGTTCCTTACTTTATATGTTCTGCTTAAGAATAAAGATTATTTGCACTTTTTATACAATAAAAAAACACCACCTTAAAATGTAAGGATAAATGCAGATTTGCTAGACTTATATTGTTAGACAACTGTTCTTGTTAAATCATTTTTAATGGGCTCCTTAAATAAACTTCTTAATTAAAATTTTAGAAAATTTGGAAAATTTCATCTCGAATCACACTCCCTATCGCTAGGATGGTCCAAATTGTTGTGAGCTCCTAAACCAAAGGAGGGATAAAGGAGCTCGTTGCATGAATTACTACCTTTTTAATAATTCGTGAAGTAAATCATATTTATTATAAACTCCATGAATTAAAAAGTGAGATTGGAGTAGGAATATTTAGAGGAGCTCATAGCTTTCTAGCCTTAACAAAAAAATAGACAACGTGATTTGAGATGCTCTTATATCAACCTGCGTACTCTCCTGGTGAAAAGAGTGCAAAAATCATTTTTCTGAAATTTTGGAGTAGATTTCTTGAGGGAGAAAAAACAAAAAAAAAAAAAAAAAAAAATATTCTTTATTTGTTATCCACGTTGGACCAACATGTAGCGCATAATATTTTGGTTCTAACGTAACGTGTGTCAGATTAAGAAATAAATTATTTAAAAATGGAAAAACAATTAAGAAATCAAACTTGAAATAAATCAATGAGGACTCCCTACTTCGCAGAACTTTCCTTGTTAGTGTATAATAATTCTCGTTTGTCATAAAATCATTTGCCGGGTGCCGGCATCGAACTCCATCTCCTCCTCCACTCTTGACTCCATCTCTCTTCTTTCTTTTCTAACATTCAACAGACCCAGAGTGCTGGGCTCCACTCAAACCCAACTCTCTCTCTCTCTCTCTCTCTCTCTCTCTCTCTCTGAAAGAGGCAAAGAGGGAGGAGAAGTTGATCCATTTGATCAAATCAATCCATTTTGGCTTCTGGGTTTGAGGTAATACGGTTGTTTCTCTGTTTGTTTTGCTGTATTTGTTTGTAAAAATGGTTTCTTTTCAAGTGGGTTGGTGCCACTTGATGTTGTGGCTGATCTGTAAGTAGATGGCTTGCACTCCATGCCATCTGTGCTGATTCTTCATTTGTTTCAACTTCCAAACACTGCCTAATTAATTTTACTCAGCTTTATTTGGTATGTGATTGAAGTGGTTGTTTGAAAGCAGTCATTTAAGCAGTCTTAGGTGGAAAAACTGGGTTGTTTGAATGCAGTCATTAATTTTTCTTTCAGATTGCAGGCCATAGCTCTGAAAAGATGAAAAAGTGGAAAAAAATGAAGATATAATCAGCAGTTTTAGGGAAAACCAATGAAGTTTCTTCCTTTTGGGAGTGATCTCTAATGGGGTCACCAGACATTTACTGGTTTTTGATAATTTTTAGCTTGGTGTGCGTTGTTGTCCTCCAAGTTTCTTAACCAAATGGGTAAATGTAGCTTTTGGTGTGTGTGAATACAGTGCCCTGCTTTGGTGTAATCGTGATTCCGTGTTCTGCCCCCTTCTTAATTGGTTGATAATTTGTACTTGCAGATGGTTTCTATAAATGGGAAGACAGACCTTGAATCTGATGAAGATATACCTTTTAGCTCATCAGCAGCCACCAGTAAAGTAGAGGCCTTGGACTTTGAGATGATTCATTTGCGGTCACGAGCAGATTTGGCGAAGTCATGGGTTTCAAGACATATGTGGATAAGAGTTCCGAGGAGTATTTATATAGTCTTATTTAAAGCAAAGATCAATATGTTGCTACCCTTTGGTCCTTTGGCGATTTTGCTACATTATATTACTGGAAAGCATGTATGTATATATCCCTATTTCATTTTTAGTGACCCCTTCATTTAGTTAGGAGAAGAATGTAGAAGAGTTTAGTAAGCAGGGAAGTGCAGAAGAGAAATAGTCTTAGCTACCTGCAACTAATCAAAATTTAGCGGTTTCCATGTCTTTATTTTCTGTTGGAACTTGACATTACAACCTTGTAATGTAGCCTTATCTTATGTGGCAAGGTGTTCCAACATGGTTTCTTTTTTTGCACATCCTTTCAATAATTTAAATTGACTTCACCCCTAATCTGTTGACACTTACTTTGTATACGTTAGGGATGGGTATTCTTCTTCAGCTTAGTGGGCATCGTACCTTTAGCAGAGCGTCTAGGATATGCCACTGAGTAAGTGCTAGACTGTCAAGTTTTGTATAGCAGTAAGTTCTCTTAATTTCGTCTAAGGCTAATTCTTGAGTTTGCCATTGTTGTGGTGCAGGCAACTTGCTTTCTACACTGGACCAACAGGTATAATTTTTACCCTGCCAACTGATGGTAGCCTGAATTTTTGTATCATTTTCATAAATATTTGTAGCGATATTCATACTGCTAACTGGTTTTGGATTTCGAAGAATTTTTGTCTGAATATATAATTTTGATGAAAGAACCCAATTTTCTAAGGTTACCACCATCCTAGTTTCGATTCCTGGCTCTGCTGCTGCAGTAAAGTACTGTTCTGATCGATGGTCATGCTCAATAAGTATATATTAGTGGATGGTATTGGTAATATGGGCTTTTTTCATAGAAGTATATTTTCCCTTGAATCACCTGACAGTTGACAAGTATATTTTATGATTTTTTTAGTTATCCTCGATAGATTAACTTCTTCCCTAGAATAATTGTGTATCTCATTGATTAGACTTAGACTGTATAGGAACTAACAGAGTTGGTTCCTGGTAAACTATGCAAGCTATCTTTTTCTGGTTATTGGAACGTGAACATGCATTTCTCCAGGTGTTTAGATCTCGACTTAACATTATGGGATTTAAATCCCCTAACAGCATCAGTTGCTTCTCTTACCTTCCTACCTGTTTACTAGTTAATCTCTATGATCATGTGTCTGGTTGAATGGCTTGTACGAAGTAAACTGTTTTTGTACGGTACTTTGATCATATCAATTAGTCTAATGAAGTTTTGGTACCATTGATTGATTACAATGTTTGCTTACTAGAGTGTTTACTGGACATCCTGAAAGATGTTTTAGTTGTTATAAATAGTGATTTAGTTGTTATAAATAGTGATTCAGATAATCTTTAGTTGTTATAAATAGTGATTCAGATAATCTTTAAAATTTATCACAGATTTCCAGTGTCGGATTACCCGTTCTTTTTTGTTTCACTTGATGCATTTTTTTTTGTTGGTTATGAAAATGGATAGGTAGTTCCTCTTGTTTTCAAATTAAGAATGTAGGTAACCTACTTACTTATTCAAAAAATCTTGTACCTTTGTGCATCTGTTTTTGGTTATGTCTCAAGTGAGCTCGTTGTTGGATTGCAGTTGGGGGTCTGTTAAATGCCACATTTGGAAATGCCACAGAAATGATTATATCAATATATGCATTAAAGAACGGAATGATAAGGGTTGTTCAGCAATCTTTATTAGGATCAATCTTGTCCAACATGCTTTTAGTGCTCGGATGTGCCTTCTTCACTGGTGGAATCATTCATTACCAAAAAATTCAGGTTTTCAACAAGGTAGAATCATAGATCTTCAAATCTTGTTTTTGAACCCTGAAATTTTCTGCTCTGTGGGCTCTTTGACATTTGTTCATCTTGGTGTCATGACATTTACATCCAAATGTGGTTACTTTTGCAACAGTCTGCAGCCCTCGTGAATTCAGGATTGCTGTTGATGGCTGTCATGGGGTTAATGTTTCCGGCTGTGCTTCATTTTACGCGCTCAGAGATCCACTTTGGGAAGTCAGAGTTATCTCTTTCAAGATTTAGCAGCTGTGTAATGCTAGTGGCATATGCGAGCTACCTTTTCTTTCAACTTAGAAGTCATCGTAATCTTTATAATCCCATTGAGGAGGTCAGTCAATTTTGCTTAAATTTTTCAAAGGATCTAGAAAGTCATTGTTTTTCTATTTTGAACATTGTGCATTTCTGTGTTAGCTGCTGAAGTTAAAGTTTATCAAAAATGATGAATTCTTTGCTTTTTTTAAATCTTGAATAAGCTTCAGTTTTTTATATTAAAACAATTCATATTTAAGGGAATTATCTTGTTAATTTTGTTATGATTTTTTATTTCCATAAGAAGAGTGATTACTAGTTCCTTCAGCTTTCTATTGAAAATATAAAGCTAATACATGGAATGGCTCTTGGGAACATTATCTGACCCAACTCCATTTAGTTGTTTAATTTCTCTTTGGAAATTGTTTCAGGAAGGAGTCAGGGGTGAAGATGAATCCGATGAGGAAGAGGCTCCCGAGATAACTCATTGGGAAGCAATTGGCTGGCTTGCTGTTTTAACTGTCTGGGTGTCCGTTTTGTCTGGATACCTTGTGGATGCTATCCAGGTAACACTTGCTTCATGTATTAGCCCACTGTGCTCCAGGTGCATAGATTCTGAACTGATATTGTGCTGACCTTTTTCACTTCCGTTTTCTGTGTCTGATTGTGAAGCACATTTTTCATTCTTGTTTTACTGTGTAATTTGGCCTTGGTTTTGTGTAACTATTTGATAAGTTAATGTATTTACTGTTTCTCCAGGGAGCGTCTGACTCATTCAACATGCCTGTGGCATTTATCAGTGTTATACTACTACCAATTGTAGGAAATGCTGCAGAGCATGCAAGTGCTATCATGTTTGCCATGAAGGACAAGCTTGTGAGTGCTTTGAATTGAAGATTTCTGAACGTCAATTTACAGACTCCGTTTTATGTTATTGACGGAATTAACCTTTCTTTAGGATATCACACTCGGAGTTGCAATTGGATCATCTACACAAATATCCATGTTTGTGGTAAGGACTTGAACAGCTGACTAATGAGTACTCACTGCAGAACTTTGGCATGTGATACAATGTCTATGAACCATCGCAAACCTCTGTTGGACTTGCTTGTTATACTTTCTCTTGAGTTGATTACATTTCAGAACGGAAAATAGGCTAATAATTTGTGTTCTTGACAATTGTAGATACCCTTCTGCGTAGTTGTTGGGTGGATCATGGGACAGCCAATGGACTTGAATTTTCAACTGTTTGAGACTGCCACACTTTTTATTACAGTGTTAGTCGTGGCATTTATGTTGCAGGTTTGTGATCCTTTCCTCGTTTGTCTTCCTTTGAACCATTAAGAGTTTCTCTAATCTTAACTATTAACTTATTTGGTCCCCGTCGAGTCTTCCTATTACATAATCCAAGATGAATCGTGCCTTCTTACTTTCATTCCTTTTATTTTGTTTCTTTTCAATTGTATAATATGACCGTGTTTCTTAGTTGCGTTTTTCTTTTTTACTTTCAACTTTGCTCGATATGAGATTCGTTGCCTTCATCCTTGTAGGAAGGGACGTCAAACTACTTTAAAGGCTTGATGCTTATTCTGTGCTATCTCATAGTTGCCGCCAGTTTTTTTGTACACGTCGATCCTTCAGATGGTGAGTCACAAGAAACTTATTTAGTTATTACATTTTTTCGAGTGTTCTTACCCGTGACAAGTCATCTTCATATGAAGGGGCATACACTGGCCTAAACAAACATACGGATCTCTTTTTGGTTTAATTTGTGCCATGCTCCTAATTTCTGGCACACAATTGATCGAAATTAACACAACCTGCACATGACTCATCGAGTTTCAATTGTGTCAAATCAAGCCTTGCCTTTTTTTTATTGTATTTGTATACTGAATACGTAGCGCGCACAAGCGATATCAGCCAGTATATGTGGAAATACACGGTTAAAAGACATGCTGAGTGCTTTTTCTATAACCGTATCTGCTTTTCCTAGTTGTGTCTTGTAACTGAAGTCGAAACTGAATCAATAACACATCAATTACATTATTGACTGGATATTCGATTAACGTATCTGTTCTCAATTATCTGTTTTTGGGATTCGTTGCAGATGGTAATTAAACTAACCATTGGAGTGATGGCCTAGCATGTAACGATCTACATAGTGTCTGCGTTTGTATGTGCAAAAAGGAGGTACGAGAAATACAGGAAGCTACTCTTCCACGAATCCTCATACCACTTAGCGGGATAAGGCTTTGTTGTTGTTGATCATGTAATGGAAAATCCATATGATCTCCCAGAGCATCAAAAGTATGGAAACTTGTTCAGCTTTGTATAAAAGAGCAGTTTGATTCTTTTCAGAAGCATGAGCATTCAGCTGTAACATTTGCTTTTCACTTTAGCTTTTGACAAAATGACTCGTTTGACTTTGTCAAAATTTTCCTTGATGTTAGGTTTTCCATCCATCTCTGTTTAATTTTGTCTCTTTTCTGTCCTCTTTGAATTAGTTTCCGTCAAATTTGTTTTCTTTCAATGATATTTCGTTATTGACAAATAAATATTTTAAACTACTCGAATTTACGGAAGAAGAATATGAATTTAGATGCAAGAAGGCTAGCGTGCTACTCATTAGCAAGAGTTGAATCATCCCTTAGAAAGAAAACTTTAAACTCACGATTATAATTAACAAAGTTGAGGGTTTGAAAACTAAACTATGGGTGTAATTAAGTTAATTAAAGTAGTTTATTTTTCTCACCTAAGTTCGAATTTCCTTCTCGAGGACAACTTTTTCTTTTTCTTTTTTTGTTAAAAAAAAAACTTGATCTTTTAAAAAAATGTGTCATAAAGAAAAGAATTTCTAAAAGAAAATTGAGTAGGTCACACACACAAAGAACTTTGAATATCTAATCTCAAATTTTTGGTATGATCCGATTGACTGACTAGAACAACTCTTACTTTAGGTAGAATCAGTGCGAGATCGGGTCAATACTAAAATATGTAGGCACATATTTTCGTTAAAAGTTTCTTGCAAATGACGTGGTCGGACACCACTCCAAATCTTTCCCCAAAATCAAAATTGAGCCAGAGAAAGGATAACACAGATACTGATGCACAACATGCAAACCACGTCAAGCCAGCAATCACATTAGCCATGAATCCATGACTTGATGCTCTTTGTTATGGCTTCATCAACTTATTAACCCTCCATTAATTAAGCTTAAATATATCTCTTAAGAAAATTGTGGAAGGCAGTGACAGTTTTATAACTCCCCCCACCACTCTCTACACGTTCCAAAATTTTGGTCCCAAAACCTCCATTGATTTCGAGTTCAATCATTCATTAAGAAAAATTAAATTTAAATTAAATTCTTTAATTTTCAATTATTTTCCATAATTTAAGACACAGAAAACTCTCCCATCAACTACATCTTTAAATTAACAAACCCACCAATCTTTTTCTTTACCATTATTTCTTGTTTATCTATTTAAATCCAGACCACACTGCCTTAAAAAATCCAAATAATTCAATCGATCTTCTGGTTCTCCCCATCCTCCATTAATTCTTCAGTTTATTTAATTTTTTTTATAGCAATTCTTGAATTCCATATGGGTGCATTTGGCATTGCCATTGCACTTCTAGTGCTACCAATAATTTTAGAAAACCAAATTGTATGCGGGAAGCAAAGCATTTACAGGTTGAAGAAGTGTGATATTTACCAAGGAAGATGGGTTTATGACCCTAATTCTTACCCTCTTTACGATTCAAGTCTTTGCCACTTCTTAGATCATGCCTTCGATTGCCAGAAAAATGGTCGAGCCGACGAACTCTATCTCAAATATCGATGGCAACCCTATTCATGCAATTTACCAACGTACGTATGTAAGATAAAGGAGAAAGAAAGTTTCAAATTATGATTCTCGGTGCAGGGTTAAGTGCTCGTTACATTTGATTTCTTTTCATCAACTATATCTATATGCATATGATTAAATTAGTTTTGAATTGCATTAGGTTTGATGGTGAAGATTTCTTGGAGAGATTTAGAGATAAACGCATCATGTTTGTTGGAGACTCGTTAAGTTTGAACCAATGGCAATCGCTCACGTGCATGATTCATGCAACTTCACCTCAGTCCGGTTATACCATCAAGAGGATAGGCGGAACCTCTACGTTCACATCGAAGGTAATAATCTTTAATTTAGTCATTTAATCTGGAGTAATTAGTAGCTAAATTAAATAATTGATTAATTATATATGAATTTGCAGAGTCACAATGTTTCTTTGATGCTAGCACGCAATGCATTTCTGGTTCACATTGATCAACAGAGATATGGTAGGGTTTTGAAACTCGACTCTATCGACCTTAAGGATGGGAAATCATGGAAAGAATATGATGTTTTGATCTTCAACACTTGGCATTGGTGGCTCCACGCTAGAAGGAAACAACCGTAAGATACAATCACACTTTTGGTGGTTTAAATTCATGCATTCGTGATATCTTGCGTTACATTTTTGAATCGATGACGTATAACTTTAGCGGTAGAGCACTTTATTTACAGTATATAAGGAGGAATATTAGGGCTAGAGTATGCATAAAAGCATATGGTTGTTAATCTTTGTTTGCATCGCATGCAGGTGGGATTTTATTCAAGATGGAAAGACTTTACATCGAGATATGAATCGTCTTGTTGCTTATGAGAAAGCCTTGAAAACTTGGGCTCATTGGGTGGACAAAAATGTTGATACTAAGAAAACCAAAGTCTTCTTCCAGAGTATTTCACCGAGTCATTGGAAGTAAGTTTAAAACTGTTAAGTTTTGAGTTATACAAGGTGGAAACCTTCCCTCCTATCAAAAGCGTATCAAGTCTCTTTTGTTTACAATATATTAAAATTCAGAATCCCCTTCAAAATTAAACAATAATTGACGGGTTGATATACAGAGTAATGCTCCACACACCAGTGTTACTTTATTCATTGTACATCAAACATTGTGCCAACCTATCATTTACTCAAATCTAGGTTCACTCTGAATCTTAATTAATATTTTTAACAAGTAAGGTGTTAACATATATAAATACATCGTTTGGCGAATATACTTGTATGAAAATTTGACACCTTGTGTACTGTGTTAATCAACTTGTTCCTAATATAAATGAATGGTATTAATTTTGTGATTAACATTAGTGCAAGTCATTGGGGTTACCCAGATGGGAGGAACTGCACAGCAGAAAGAGAGCCACTAGTAGTAGCATACCCAAGAAGCAAAGACCCAGCAGAAGTGATTGTGGAAAAAGTGCTTGGTGACATGTCGAAGCAAGTGCTTTTGCTTAACGTGACAGGGCTGTCACAGCTGAGGAAAGACGGTCACCCATCTATATATGGCAATGGAGCACACCTTGGCATGGACTGCAGCCATTGGTGCCTCCCTGGAGTTCCTGACACATGGAACCAGTTGCTGTACACTGAGCTCATTCGAAATTAAAATAAATATTGATTAATTACTTGGTATATTCATATATAATAAAAGTGGTTTGATGCTAATTGTATTACTAATATGTTTTTAAGTCTTTGGTAATTGTTGCAATGATCAAGTTAATTGATTAGGATTTCTTATATAAAACAGATACACCGTCACTTGTCGTCTCAGTCTAATGTTACATTGTCATGTAAAGAAAAACTTCAATAAGAGTCAATGAAAGTGCATGATTGAACAAGAATGTTACAAGAACCTGTTTAATCATTTAAGTTAGACAAGACCTAGACTTGATCATTTGGGTGAATCAACTATCTAGATGAAAATAAGAGTAGATTAAACGTAGGTTTAAAGCAGGTACATAGTCATAGACCTTGGACTCGTGCATGACATTAGCTATAAAATAAAGTTACATGCGTGTTTTAGCTTGGGCCAAAATCATAATCATTTTATTAGTGAAATGACGTTACAACGTAGATATCTTTGACAGATTTTTAGTTCAAACGTATCAAACTTTAACCTATATAAATATAAACGAAGAATAGTTACCAAAAAATATACAAGAGCGATATGTGAATGAATGTCTTGCGAAAAGCTAAACTATTAATTGGCACCGTGAGTAATGCTTACTGTCTTAATTTCGTGCTTCTCTTTAGGCCTATGTGCTGCAAGAGAGAGGGAGTGTATTGGAGTTGGTTGATCCAGCCTTGGGTTCAGAATACTCATCGGAAGAGCCCATGGTGATGCTAAACGTTGCTCTCTTGTGCACCAATGCATCTCCCACTCTTAGGCCTACAATGACCCAAGTAGTGACAGTGAGCATGCTTGAAGGCTGAACGGCGGTTCAAGACCGGCTTTCGGATCCCGGGTTTTCAGCCGTCAATTCCAAGTTCAGGGCCATCGGAAATCACTTCAGGCAATATATCCAAGCTGTACTCAGAGCATGTCAACCAACGGCTCGAAAACTGATACTTCTAGTTCATGCATTGAAGCAGAAGAGAGAGAGCAAATCTCTTAAGAGTTGGATCATTGACTTCGTTTAAATAATATAAGGCCACATCTATTTTTACTAGTGATTTCACTTTTAACTTTGAAGTACTTACTATTCAGTTCACATACACATGGCTGATGGAAGTATTTCGCTACATGCTTTCAACACAAACTGATGTTTTTTTAAGGGTAAATAGCCAGAATGGTCATGAGATTTGCATAACTTATCACTTTGGTCCCTAACATTTCAAATCAATCAAAGTGGTCCCTGTGATTGTTCACCATCCATCATTTTAGTCATTCCATTAAAAACTCCGTTAAGTGTCCCGGAGCTCTTGGTTGGAAGTTTGGGCAATTTTCAAAGCTTTGTAACTCAATCGTTTCTTAACCAAATTCAACTCATAATATATCAACATGAAGATAGGAAAGTGTAGAATAAGATTATAACTATTTGGAAGCCCAATGGTTGCCAGAGATGGCCGGAAAATAACCTCAAAGTTTACTGGTCCCAAAGAAAACTGGAAAACTTGCTGGAAACTAGGTAAACTTTAAACGTTCATAACTTCTTCAATACTCAACGAAATCAAGTGATTCAAAAACGAAAATCATACTTCTCGATGAGACAAAGAGAATGGTACATTTTTAGATGGCTAACTCACCGTGGTTTGGCCGGAAAAAGGTTCGAAAGTGGCTGTGATTTTCGTTTTTGAACCACTTGATTTCGTTGAGTATTGAAGAAGTTATGAACGTTTAAAGTTTACCCAGTTTCTGACGAGTTTTCTAGTTTTCTCTCGGACCAGTCAACTTTGAGGCTATTTTCCAGCCATCTCTGGCAACCATTGGGCTTCTAAATAGATATAATCATATTCTACACTTTCCTATTTTCATTTTGATATATTATGGGTCGAATTTAGTTAAGAAACGATTGAGTTACGAAGCTTTGAAAATTGCCCAAACTTCCGGCCAAGAGCTCCGGGACACTTAACGGAGTTTTAACGGAAAAACCAAAATGATGGATGGTGGATAATCTCATGGACAATTTTTATTGATTTGAAATGTTAGGGACCAAAGTGATGAGTTATGCAAATCTCAGTGACCATTTTGATTATTTAACATTTTTTTTATGACGTGATATATATTATGTTGTTAAATTGTTAACATAAATTTTAAATACAAATAAACATCAATTGATTTATACCAAATTAAATTGTTAGCTGTCTAAACATGATAACATGTTACACCAAGAAAATATTATAGTTTATCAATTCCATCATCACTTGATTCACACATCTTCCATTATAAGCAAAGCAATCATGGTCCATTCTTTTATTCATTTATTAATTTTTTGGTGACACTACGAAGAACATCTTATTTATACTTGAGACGTTAATATACCAGTATTTTAGTTTAATAATTCATCATCATGTGATAAACTGAAAACACGCAACAAATGACGTCTTAAATATAAATACTAAGCATGTCTCTAAATAATTTTCGAACTCTCATTTTCTTCTCCGAAACTATTTTCTCTAGGATTCCATAAATTAAAGCTTACTTTCCTGTTTACGTGAGATTTGAACTCAATTTATATTTATCAAACACGTGCCGAGCACGTGCCTGTAATCTCCATCGCCAATTCCAACAAGAGCGAGAAAGAAGAGAGGAATAAAGCCCTGGATCTGATTTCAAAGCTTTCAGATCTCTACCCAAATTCACACTCAAACAATCACTTTCCTCTTTGTTTCCGTACGATTCACAAATCTTGGATAACAATTGATTGGAACCCAGATTGAATTTTCAGCTGCGGGTTTGGAGTTTGGAGAAAAAGCTTCGATTTTTTCTCTCTGCCGCTGACATAGAATCAAAGAAATGGCGGCGGTGGAAGTTCACAAGTTCGCTCAATGCATTACTTGCCATGCTTGGAGCCGTGATCGCTCCAGTAATGTTTCCCACTCTTTCCTATCCTTCTTCTTATTCTGTTTGGTTGCTCGGAAAATATGGGGTAGACAATAGGAAAACAAGCATTTAGTTTCTTCAAATTGTTTTTTTCTTTCTGCAATTATGTATTTTAATGCTTTTATGTTTGTGGGTCCGTGCTGGGAAATTGGAAAGCTTAGAGCTTGGAAACAATATAGTTCCTGAGCTAATGTGAAGATTTTGGTTCCATTTTTCTATTTGCACTTAGACAAACAGAGGATTGGGGTTAATTATTGTGCTGTGAAGCTTCTATCTTTTCTGCTTATACTATATATGTATATATACACGTACATATACATATAGCTTGCATCTGAAAAGGTAACGTTTTAAAGAACTTTGGTAATCAATGACCCAATGGGTATAATTGTCTAGTTTCTGGGCACTGGAAAATGGGAAATTTTGATGGTGCTTCAGACTGTGATGGTTGTGAGCATAGGTTTTAGCTGTGATCAATGTATTTTTGTATTCGCAGTGTTGTAATTTGATAATTCCGATTTTCTTGCAGTGCTGGCATTTTGTCCGAACAACAATGAAGTTCACATCTATGCTCTGTTGCAAGGCAAGTGGGAGAAGCTGCATGTTCTTCAGAAGGTACTTGTTCAGACTCATGAGATTGCAAACTTAATTGTCTAAATCAGATTGTACTATTATATTTCACTGAAACTGTGATGTGAATTCGAGGAAAGATAACTTCCTGAGAAAGTAGAACTTGCAACTTTTGGGTCGCTGAGTTTTCTAGTGTTACTCAAAGGGAATTAAAAGGTAGAAAAGCACTGGGGGAAACTAAAAAAAGGTATACATTTGTGGGAATTGATACATGGATTCCCTTTCCATTTCTCTTTAAAATTGTTCTTTCAATTCGGATGTGTGGTCTGTTTTGTTCATCCAAGGTTATGTTTGTAAGGACATGGTTCTTGGCATAGAGGACGTTATTTGGGTCCTTAGTGGAAGCATTGTGCCTATTTGGTAATTGCTGACCTTTTTTGTATTTTAACTTTTTCGTTGATGTTTGCTTTCTTAGCTTTGTTGGAAGGATTTATGGTCTACTAACTACCACTTCTCATTGATTGATATATTTCCCTTCATTAATTTTGCAATCATGCAGTCGATGCACTGGTGGTTGATTCATTTTATTATTGCTTATTCACGCTTAGCTTTCTAACAAAGAGAATGCATGCAAATAATAAAGCTTTTTATTGTTTTTCATCATGTCCCAGCATGACCAAATTGTATCTGGGATAGATTGGAGCGCAAGGTCAAACAAAATAGTTACTGCATCTCATGATCGGAATTCGTAAGTACCTTTGTGGTTTGATATATTTTTTAGTTTTGTTTCACTTATTGACGGATTAATTCTGTTTCCTGGGCTATCAAATCTATCTAGCTATGTCTGGAATCTAGAAGGGTCTGAGTGGGTACCAACCCTTGTTATCCTTCGGCTAAATCGCGCTGCACTTTGTGTTAAGTGGAGTCCAAGAGGTATGAAGTGCTTCTTTTCCTGATTGCTAATGTAAAAGTAGAATATCCTTCGGTGTTAAGACTTAAATTGTTAAGCAAATCTAATGCATATGCCTCTCTCTAACCAGAAAATAAGTTTGCTGTTGGAAGTGGGGCAAAAACTGTTTGTATATGCTACTATGAGCAAGAAAATAACTGGTAATTAGCCTGTTACTTGCAGTTCTCTGTTGGGTTTTGTTCAAACTGTAGTGCTTGACTCAATCTGTTGGGTACATTTTAATGAGTACATTTACCTTCTAATACGCATTGCTGTTTTTCTGGTTAATGGTTGATATTTACATTTTTGTTTTCCAGGTGGGTCAGTAAACTTATCAGAAAAAGGCATGACTCTTCTGTGACAAGTGTTGCGTGGCATCCCAATAATGTGAGTATTTTTCCATTATCACATTTTGTATCTGATTTTTATTCGCTTTGAAAGCAATTTCATGCATATACTTTGAGTTTGACCCTGGCCACCCTGTTCTCCATGAAAGTTATTATTTTCTAAAATACTGGTTCCCACTTCCTGTGCATTGGAGTTTGTGTCATCTGTGTGCACCTGGGGTTGCCTTCCTCCACCCAAAAAGGAGGGAGTTCACAGTTTCATAATTGTCAATGAGTTGTTGATGTTAGTCTTTTATTTAGTCTTGGATATTTTCTGAAGTTGAATGTCTTCTCCTAAGCTAGGAGTTAGGTTTGAAAAACTTAACTGTATTTTGAGAATTCAACTACTTTAATTATGGTTTTCTCATATTGATGTATTTAATTTGATTATCTGCTTAATCAATTTATCTTACTCACTTTTCCTTTATGTGAGTAAACTTTGCCTTTACACCTGCTTTCTGCTGAACTGTTGGCAACCATTTCATTGTCAACGGTTAGTTTTGATGCTGAGTAATTGTCCATTTACCATGATTACGTGTTCACATTTTGCTCATTTGTTACAGATTCTTCTTGCAACAGCATCTACAGATGGAAAATGCCGTATATTTTCCACTTTTATTAAGGTCGTCGACGCAAAGTATGTTACATGTAATTGTAGAACTGTCATTTGTATTTAATTTAATTCTTATGTTAGTTGTCCTATATTATAATCGTAATTGCTCATGAAAATTGCCCAGGGAATCAAGAACAGGCCCATTTGCTGATTCAAAATTTGGAGAGGTGCAATATCTTCCCATATAGAAATGAGTTTCTTGAATGTGTCTATTTATATTCGAATATATAAATATAACAAAAAAATCTCTTCTGGCTGCTACTTGATTTGTTTTTCCTTTTATATAGTTGTTCATAATGGTAAATGTAGAAACGAAGTAATGTTCTAAATATAGAATAAAAAAGTAGCCACTGACCTATAAAAAGTATATATTTCTGTTTTTTGCTTTCCTTCAACTTTATTTCCCATTATAAACATTGTAAATTCATACCTTGTGGTAAATTTTTTAAGTACCCATTATCAGACCATGGTTTGCAGAGGTTACTGAGTGGTATCCATTCACACAATTTTCATTTTGTTTTTCCCTTTTGGGTGGAAGCAAACTTTACTTGGTTTTCTTTCTGGAGAAACAGCAAATTCTTCAGCTTGATCTCTCATTTTCCTGGTCATTTGGCGTGAGGTGGTCACCGAGTGGCAGTACCTTAGCATATGTAGGTCAGACAAATTTCCCTTCTGCATGTTCTTTACAAAGATAAGAAGTTTTTGGCATAGCATATGTTTATAGCTGATTGGCAGTATCTCAAATTGCCAGGTTGGCAGTATCATTCTCCACTAATTGGTTTCCGGGTTGTGGCATTATGCAGGCCATAATTCTATGATTTACTTCGTTGATGATGTGGGACCTTCTCCTTTGGCTCAGAATGTTGCATTCCGTGATTTGCCTCTCCGTGATGTGGGTCAGCATCCACTCTTGTTAACTTTTTGAGACTCTGAATATCTACTCTACATATAATCAACTAACTTATTACTATCTTTTCAGGTGTTATTTCTTTCTGAAAGATTACTTATAGGTGTGGGATTTGATTGCAATCCAATGGTTTTTGCGGCAGATTTACATGGAATATGGTAAATTCCATTTCCTGATGGCTTTATCCTTTGAAAAGGGAATGCAAAGTAATAGCTTTGTTCTTTTCTCTGCAGGCATTTTATCAAATTTCTTGGGGAAAGAAAGACAACATCTTCAGGTCCAAAATATGGTTCACAGGTAAGTACCTGGTTTTCTACGTGCTGTATATGTATGTGTTTATGAACCTGCCAGTGCTGTCATTCTATGGTGGTAAACGTGCCGAATGGGGTGGCAATGGATCTTGCGTTAAAGAGTTGCTCCATGTCAGCTGGAATGGAGTTTTCTTACTTTTTTTTTTTGCCCCTACAGTTTTCTGAAGCATTTGGAAAGCTATATGGCCAACAGAAACATGGATTGAACAATGATACAAATGAACATTCAAGATCACGAGGAGGCGTCCATGAGAACTGCATTAAGTACGTCACTGTTGTTTCTCTTTAGTCATTCCTAGGCTAATAGCCCCAATTCCAATTTAAATAATACATAACTGAGAGCAAATTTGGGCCTGTTTTTATATGTCTTATCTATGTTTGGAGTTAAGTTCATGACAAACTTTGCTGGTAACTCTAGTTGTATCGTGCCACTTGGAGAACCAGGGAGTTCTAAAGTAACGCGCTTCAGCACATCAGGTTAGCAAGTCATGTTAAATTTCATTTTCAATCACTTCTTGAGAAATCTTTTTCAATCACTTCTTGTGAAATCTCCTATTTCCCGCCATAATCTACAACCTCAAACCCTAAGACCTTGACATTACAGGATTGGATGGAAAAGTTGTTGTGTGGGATATGGAGAACCAAGCAGATTTATCGGAGTATTTGTGATCTGTCACCAGTCACCATAGGCAGGAAGAATTTCTGTGTAATTGGAAATGTTGTTTGTATATTTCATGTGACAGCAATTGGTAATGTTTCTGTACAATCCTAGTACAAAATAAACTGCAAATCATGGTGATTTTAGTTTTGTATACCTCGTGTATCGCTTCATGTATCGTAACTGCCCCCCTCCCCTCGCCGCGCCAATTTTCTCGTGTACTCAGTGGTGATAAAAAGAATAGTTCTTCCCGTTTGATGTCATCAAGAAAAAAGTGAGTTGTTTATGTTGAAGATTTGAATTGCAGTAGAATCAAAATAGTAATTGAAGTTCTTTAGTGGGACCCGGCTTCTCTGCGCTCCCACTTCCCATACACTTCCATTCCTTGGTCACGGTTAAGTCACGTTAACATTTGATTTTTTTTTTTATAGAGATAGTAAGACAAAAAGCAATAGTAATATAAAATGTGGATGTGGCTTAACCGTGACTGCACAAATAGGAGAGGATGAGAGTGTATGGAAAGTGGGAGGGCAGAGAAGCTAGGTTTAGTGTATGTCTCCATTTGAGTATATACCGGCTTGTGAGATGATTCATGTTTTGTTTCTTGATATTCACGTTTGGGTTGTAACAGGTTATTTTGCCCATCCGACTCTACAAATGTAGGATCATTATCAGGCTATACAATGATCTTACCACTCTAAAATTGTACCTGTCCCCCAACATTGTCCCCCTACCACCGCCATTGTTGCCTCAACCTCCCCACCATCCCCTCCTCCGCCACCGTGCCCCACCATCATCGCCACCTCCACCTACCCGACGTTTTTAGCCAAACAAAATCCTTCACAATATGCCAGATTTCCAAAAGTGGTAACAGTTCAACAGATTTTTTACTATACTTTTTATTTGGGTCAAGGTTATAAAAGACTTTAGGTGTTAGTCGGGCGACAGGCTGGAACCTAGGACCTAGGCGGCTAAGCAGGGCTTAGGGCGTACTAGGCGGGGGGCCTCAGTAGGTCTAAAAACTTTTTCATACCTTTCAAGTGTTTAGCCATTAATCGGAACGGTAAACAGCTGTCTAGGCGGAGATTTTTAGAACAATTATTTGGGTAAACATTTCAAACAGAAGAAAGTAACAGATAAACAGTTGTCAGTTGATCATCTCTTCACCCCTCAATTTCTCTTTCAACCATTCATCTCACAAATCACAAATCACAAATAATGCTATCGACACTCCAAGCACCGCGCTCGCTCTCCCACTTCCGCACAAACCCCACCCTCCTCCTCCGCTACACCTCCCTTAAACCCCTTTCTTCCTTATCCTCACAGCCCGTCACCCACTCCACCATCACAGACCAATCCCCGTCCCCAAACGCACTCCCCCACTCCCAAATCCTCTCCACCCGCCACTCCCTCCTCTCTCGCCACCTCACTGCCACCCAGCTCGCCGACTCCTTCCTCGCCCGCCTCCGCCTCACCGAGCCCCACCTCCGCTCCTTCCTCCACGTCTCCGACTCCGTCCTCGCCCAAGCCCGCGAGCTCGACGAGAAGATTCAGAGGAATGAGGAGTTGGGTCCCTTGGCTGGGGTCCTTGTTGCCGTCAAGGACAATATCTGCACGGCTGAGATGCCCTCCACGGCTGGGTCTCGTGTTCTGGAGGGCTACACGCCGCCGTATGACGCCACTGCCGTCAGGAAGATAAAAGAACTGGGTGGGATTGTGGTGGGGAAAACCAATTTGGATGAGTTTGGCATGGGTAGCACCACTGAAGGCTCAGCGTTTCAGGTTTTTCTCTCGGGGTTCCTTTTGATCAATCTACTATGTGGGTTCTGTGCATTTTTCATTGTTGTCATTAAATTTCGTGGGAATTCATAAAAAGTTTGTACCTTTTGATGCGAGTGAAATTTTAGTTGGATATTAAGGAAGTTAAATGTTGTGTTTAATGGAATTTTTAGAATGTGAGTTACCTTTTGATTGTGGATAGTGAAGCAGCTTGGTTGTTGGTATTAATAAGAGTCAAGGGGAGTGAGGTTGTGGAAATTCGTTTCTTTATGTTTCGCACTCGTAACTGGGGTTGGTTTACTCAGGTGGTGCATCTGTTCATTCATTAGGTGACTGCAAACCCGTGGGACGTGTCTCGGGTGCCAGGAGGGTCATCGGGAGGCTCAGCAGCAGCTGTGTCTGCTAGGCAGTGTATGGTGTCATTGGGGAGTGATACTGGTGGAAGTGTGAGGCAGCCAGCTTCGTTTTGTGGTGTTGTTGGATTGAAGCCTACATATGGGCGTGTCTCAAGATTTGGACTTATGGCGTATGCATCGTCGCTTGATGTCATCGGCTGCTTTGGTTCGTCTGTGGCTGATGCTGGGATTCTTCTCCATGCAATTTCTGGCCATGATAGACTTGATGCAACTAGCAGCAAGCGTGTAAGAAAATTTTCTACATCTTGATTTTATAAGTCATGTAATCTTGTCATAGTGTATGCTGAATGCGGACTCTGAAAATTTTTGGTCTTTTTATGTGAAGACTAAAGAGCAAGGACTAGTATCACATATTGTTTGCTAGACACATGCATTTAAATTTCTCCTTTCAGGAGGTTCCCAACCTTGAAGCTGAACATGTTTCCATAAGTTCGCTAGATTCTAAACCTCTTAAAGGATTGAGGATTGGGCTGATCCGGGAAACTCTGGATGATGGTGTTGATACTGGAGTAACTTCTGCAGTTCGTAATGCTGCTTTGCATCTTGAAGAATTAGGATGCTCCGTAACCGAGGTCTACCTTCTATCAATATTTTTTCCTTTAATTGCTCGTATCTGTTCCTTCCCTCAATATGTCATGTGTACCCCGTCTTAGGACTTGATTCATATATTCTTGAAACATTAACTTGCAGGTTTCATTACCTTCTTTCTCACTTGGGTTGCCAGCCTATTACATTCTTGCTTCATCTGAGTCGTCTTCAAACTTATCACGTTATGATGGTGTCAGGTAATTAACCCAGAAGTTTTTTCTGATATATAAATAAGTTTTTTCATTTGTATATTTAAATGGGAGAAGAGAAATGATTGGGGTGAAGCTTGTTTAGATCCACTATGAATAAAGATAACAAATTATTAAATGCATTCTTAAAACTCTCTCCAGATGGTATATCAGAATGACGGATATGCTCACATTCATTATTATTTGTTTTTCATCCATATCCAGGTATGGAAACCAAGTTCCTGCTGATGAGTTGAACTCACAATATAAAGATTCCCGAGCCAAGGGTTTTGGTTCTGAGGTACACTATGTATAGGTGGCTGGTTGAAACTTACAACTTTTATGAAGTTTCTATTAGTTGGAACTGCAGTACTCTTGGTCTAGTTTTTAATTTTTGTTTTACAGACTTATAACAGTTAGCGACTTCATTTAAATCTTTTCCTTTTTCTTGCAGGTCAAAAGGAGAATTCTAACAGGAACGTATGCCCTTTCAGCTGGTTATTATGATGCATATTATAAGCGCGCCCAGCAGGTACCATGATGTTGGTGTTAATTTAAAAGATGGACTTTTGGTGGCAGGAGTTTATCCTATTTGTTGTGAATATTGCGTTTAAAAATGGGAAAAACGAACAAAACTCGGAAACCAAAAACAAAATAATCAAGATAAATAACACCAAGAATTTACGTGGTTCGGCTATGTGCCTAAATCCACGGGACAGCAACAACAAACTTTCACAATATCAATAATGAGTACAACAAATAATCTTGCCAAACCTCTTGGATTAGGACTTGACGAAAAACCTTAAAGAACAAGAACAAGAAATACAATCTTATTTCTTTTCTTTTCTCTCGCGCATACTTTTGCCCTTACAATATTCTCTCACTCTAACTCCTTGAGTAGTATACAACTTATTGTTTTGCTCCACTTCAAAACTAGTGCAATAGCCCCTTTATATAGACATAATTCTTCAATAAAAAATACTAATCCTAATTGGAATCTAGTTATGGATCCTTCTTCAATTGAGAATTCTAACGGCAAAACCACTCCAATTGGGAAAACAATTTAATTCTCTAAGAATATAATTCCAAATAGACTTAGGACAACTCATCATGGGGTGGCAAAATCCAACACTATTATCTATATTTTGGTTACTTCACTATGTTATGTTCTGAGATGCTTAATCCTATGAATTTAGGGTGTTCAAGATGGCCTTAATGATTCTTTTAGTGTTTTAGGTGAGGACTATAATTCGAAAAAGCTTCAAGGTAGCACTAGATGAACATGACATCCTAATTTCACCTGCGGCTCCATCTGCTGCTTATAAGATTGGTATGCCGGTTTCCACGGATGTATACTTTTCATATGTTTTATGGTATGTCAGTAAGTCACCCATTTACTTGTATTTTTTCAGGTGAAAAGAAAAATGATCCATTAGCAATGTATGCAGGTGACATAATGACTGTAAGAACTTTCTCACTTTCTCTGAGTGCCCAAAATTTTTAATTTCTGCTCATTATATGCATGCATGGGGTGTATGTTACGTGTGTACTAGGAGTTCTATGATAATTGAGTAATGATGTTGGATACGCATTCATCATTGTAATCTTAGATACTTGCCCACGTACCATGTTGTAATCTGTGAGTAAATTGCTCAGATTTTGTTTCAGAAAAGAAAAAATGTTGTTCTATTATTAGGGTGTGGCGGAGGATAAGGCCTTCATTTCTATAGTTAATCCTCGCATTTTTGGCACATGCACTTCAACCTGTCCTACATTTCCATTTTGTGCTCTCAATTTTGTTGTCTTTAAAAAGAGTAGATGGTGAAATGTGGTCACCCTTGTTTCTAGAGGTTGTAGTGAGAAGTTTAAAGTGGTTTGAGATCTCATTTTGGGGGCATTTGGTGGCACAAGCTGTTGGTTCTTGTTTCTTAAGCTCTACGTTGCACACGTGCTTGTCCTACTTTAAAACTTTTATCGTCTGTCATGTAGTTTCCACTCATAAGATGACTAAATGACCTCTAACCTGTTCTGCTTGATTCTGTATGCAGGTCAATGTTAACTTGGCAGGTCTACCTGCACTGGTTTTGCCATGTGGATTTGTTGAAGGGGGGTCTGCAGGCCTTCCTGTTGGTCTTCAAATGATCGGTGCAGCATTTGACGAGGTATTGCCTTTCTACCTACCTACTACATTGTGACACGTTGATTTCTATCAGGAATTAGTACTTGACACTGAACACTGAATGGAGAGTCGCTGAATTAACGAAAACTATATGACTTTAGAGTAGAGTATCTGATTGCTGATACAAGATTTTTCTGGTGTCGATTTTGCAGGGAAAGTTGCTTAAAGTGGGTCATATATTTGAGCAGACTTTGCAGAATTGCAATTTTGTTCCTCCATTGATAGCAGATGAGGTCACATCCTAGCTAATCCGAGGATCGATGTCGATCTGCTCAACTGAAAGTGGTTTTTGAAACATGTAATCGATTATTTAGAATTGATCAGAGCGTGACTTGTAACAAGGTTGCAACTTTTGCAATGCCAACATGGGGGCTGGCTGATTGAATTAACACACATATTTGATCGAATTAACTTGATAAATATCCCGTTATTCTGTCAAAAAAGTATTGTGTATGTTAGCGTGTAAACTCCGTTCTCGAATGCTTTCCCTAACCTCAAATGTTCTAGGTTAGTCGATCACATGATTCTCCTACAACACATGTACTTTCGATTTTATTTAATACAACGATGGTAAGGGGCGGGGAGATTTCTGCCAAATAATGCCATGGCCCGGCCGTAATTGCTATTGAATTCATTATCTAAGTGAGTTCAGTTTGAAGCCGTCCATTTATAAGCGAACGAAGAATGCAACTAGACTGTAATATTATTTAGTAAACAAATGTTACGTAATAAAATGAGGATTTGGTGAGTTCCAACTCCGGGACAAAATTGTGGAGCCCTGCCAGCTAAACTTGGCACGGGCCGCGCACGTTAGCACAAGTTACGCTTTATTACAAAGGATCACCAAAAGGGAAAGCGGATCTCTTCCTACATATAACGAACGCAGAAACGCAAGCCCGGTGCATATTAGCACACACAAAAATAAATTTAATTTAATAAATATGTTTTTATTCAATTAAAATTAATCCTGTAATTCGCCTCCGTCTAACGACCTCCTTCCGTCTCCGATCACTCGGTGAGTCCCTCTCAAACCAATTTATTTCTCATTTTCTTCTTCTGTTTTGGAAATATTGGGTATGTTCGGATTGATCTATGGATTTTAGTTGATGATTTTATTTTATTTATTTATTTATTTTTTGCCAAATCGTTGATGAATTTGAGTTAGTTGGTTTATTTTTTTAATTTATTTTCCAATTTGAATTAAATTAATAGCTAAAGGTTTGATCTTGGACTGATTCTGTTTTGTTTCTGTAATTCATTGGATAATTTTTTATTTATTTTTATTATGGATTGTTGAGAAACCTGAGAGGGATTTATGGATTCAGCTGAATCCAATTAGTCGTCAAAGTTGTATGAGTTAAACGTTGATCATCAGGGATGATGATGATAAAGTTCTAAAGTATTGAATTTGTATATTTGATGATGGTAAATGATAGAGTCGGCCATAAGAAAATATGGGTTTAACTTATAATTTCCAGGATTTTGAGCAAGGTGCTCGAAATCCTGGAAATTCAGTTTAGTTGAGTTCTATTTGTTTAATGCAGAATACTAACTACTTAAAGTATTTACGATGACGCAAATTTGATTTTTTGCTTAATGTATTGATCTTAGGGAGACTACCGGTTTAGAAAGTGACTGGGCAACATGGATGAGGATTATTCAAGTGATGAAGGGCAAGCAGTAGCACCATCTTTGGTTGATCTGTGCATTAACACGGCAATAGACAATTTGAGGCGCCTTGGAGATGTTGGTGAAACCGATTCTCATCTGCTCAAGAGAATTCTACCACATTGTACAGTGGACCAGTTGATGCATGTAGAGAAGAGTACCAAAGTAAGTTGATCCACATTATTCTTATTTGAATGTTTTTGTGATCCTTTGGTACAAGTTGTGAAATGTTTTTTAATTAATTCTTGTAGGGTAGAGATTTGACTCCAATTACCGATAAGTTGTGGAAGAAATTCTACGAAAAGGAGTTTGGTACTACAAGGGTGAATGAGGTGATTGAAAGGATGAAGCAAAAGAAAGTCGCGTTCAGATGGAGTCAATTGTATGAGGTGTGTTTCCTACTCTCCTCATGCTATCTGACCAAATTTGTTTTCCGTAGTCAAATCCCATTAGTTTAACGTATAGCGTAATTTTTGGTGCTTGATGCAGTATTTCTGGATCTGGTTTATTTTTGTTTCTTATAAGGCAAAAAGGATAAACAATTAATTGTGGGTGATTACATGCAGGCAAAATTGAAGGAAGTTGATATGGCTGAAAATTTAATAGGTGACAAGTTGAAGAGTCGATATCAAGAGGCAAATGCTCGTAAGTTTACCTCCTTAGCATGTTCTAGCAAACTGAGCAACAGCATACTCATTTCTACGTGATTAACCTTACTGACCATCCAAATTTTGTAGGAAAACAAAGTCGGCAAGTTCAAATTTGCACAAAGGTTCCACCATCAAGCAATAAAAGAAGCTGGGGTAAAATTTTCTGTTCTCTTATAGACTATCTAAGACTAATACATTATTAAATAGGATGCACAACTAACCGTTGTATTTCTGATAATTCTTTGTAGGCAATGGGCCTGGCTACAATGTTACTGGAAAGAGCAACTTGATGAAGAAAGCGAAACTCGATTTTCTGAAAAGGTAATGATGTATTTTAGAATGATGCCTGGTATGGCGTGTCGGATGCACCTTGGTCTTGTGAACTGACATTATCCCCTCAAGTTTTCCTTTTACTTTGTTGTTCCAATTTTCTTATATCATATTAAGCGGATCATTAAGTGGTTTGATACTTATCTCGGAGCCTTTGTTCAAAAATGTTGGGTTCTTGATTAGTCTTGTCAAGATAGACTTTCGACATATTAACATCTTTCTCCCCCTCCCTTTCTTTTGAGCAGTAATGAGGTGAAAAATCTTGCAGCTATGAAGAGAAATGCACTCCAGAAGAGTTACAGGTAAACTTTTGGATAAATTGTATGTTCTCTTCCTGTAGTTAACAAAACTATGTATAGACTCGCTTCCCGCCCTTATCATATATCTACCTCGTATATACAGTGCTCCTCCCATGAAGAGGCCAGCTGCGTTTTCTGGGAATGCTTCAGCTTCAAGTTCTAAACAAATCAAGCCCCCAAAGCGCCTCCCTTTCTGAATATTGCCCTGTGAGGACAAGGGCGTCAGATGGAATGCTCGGTTGAGTCCTGCAACTCATTGTCCCCTGAAGCGTGACACGATTTCTAAGAATCCATGGTGGGTTCAATCTCCTTAGCCTTGGGCGTTTCAGTTGTCGTCATTTCAATTGTATCAATCAATAAGAGTCATTTTTGTTTTTCATTTCTTCGATTTTCTTTCGATCATCATCCATTGTAGTAATATTTCACATCAGTGATACCCGATAATGTTATTGCGCCTTCATTTTCCCTTGAAGATGTGTATTTTACTTCTATTCTTTTCATCTCCAACTCTCATATCGGTAGTGTGGAGCCAAAAATAATCACAAGGCGACACGTGAATTTTTAGACAGAAGAGGACAAAAATACCCTTGAGGTACAACGGGATTCCTACGCGTGAGCAGTGGGCAATCATCCTTCAACCAAATCAAAAGTGCCCAAAATAGGTAACAAATTCAAAGTTATTTCATCAATCCTCATCCTATATTTTCCACAAGGTAATTATTTCATAACCTTCAAAACATCCATATAAATTACATAACCCCCAAAATATTTATTCCAAAAATGTGTTGATTAACCAATTAATGGATTAATTGCCAAATTAATCCATTAAATCACACATTAAACCATAAGTTACACCCTATCCCTATAAATAGGCTGCCATTTTCACCAAAAGATGATTTCAACACACTTGCAAAATTCCCAATACTCTCCAAACATTTTTCTCTCTAAATTCTAACTTTGGCATCGGAGGTTCTTCAGCCAAAGCCTCCCCCCCCCATTCATTGTGGGCGCGTGAGGCTCTTGGCCTTGACCCTAAAGTGTTAATTGTTTTGTAAGTGCAATTTTGTCCAAGATCAAGGAGGAAGAAATTTGCATCCACAAATTGGTGCTTTCATTGAGAGTTGAGATCCATAATCGTAGAAGACTCTCGCATAAAAAGGTTTTTCTTTATTTTCTAGACCATTTGAATATTTTTCATACGTTCTTATTATTAGAATTTTTTATTTGCAAAGGTTCTTTGATAAAATGTATAAGAAAAATATAATGGCTAGAAATTTAGAAAATTCCACAAGTGAAAATTCTAATACTCAAGAAATGGGACCGCGACGATCCACGAGGCTAAATGTGGTCATAGGTGGAGTGGTACCACCACTACGAGGTTCCACCATGGCCCAAGCCATGTCATCCAAGCTTGCACGAGCCCGAGCTCAAGCCTCGCATTCGCATGTATCACGCACTGAGCAGCCTGTTCCCGCCGAGCAGCCCACTCTTATGGCCCAACCTGTTCTCGCCGAGCAACCTACTCCCACAGCCCAGCCTGCTCTCGTGGCCCAGCTTGCTCCCGACGAGTAGTTTGCTCCCGTGGCCCAGCCTGCTCCCGACGAGCAGCCCACTCCCGTGGCCCAGCCTACTCCCGCCGAGTAGCCCACTATCGCGACCTAGCCTGCTTTTGTGGCCCAGCCTGCTCTCGCGGCCCAATCTGCTCCCGTGGCTTTCTAAGCAGCCTAAGTCAGCCCAAGACTATCTCAACCATCTGAACCTACCATCGAGCCGGGGGCATTCTCACCATATTTTTTCGTGGATTTGACATTTCCCAACTCAAATCTCGCGCCCAGAGTCTACCACCCTTCCACTGCCCAAGGAGGCACATTCCTTTCAAACTCTTCCAATCCAAGTGGCGAATAACACTTGTCTCGACAAGTCATAGAGTTGATGAGCGCCCTTGCACAGCAGACGACCTTGGTGAACCAACTCTTGCAGCGCACCGAGATGCAACATGCCCTAGACGAGGTGTCCCGAAGTAGGACAAGGGCAGACAAAGAACCTCTCCAGCAACGTCTCGGTAAGCAGCCACTCGACTAGTCACGAACCGAGCGTACCTCTCCAGCAACGTCCCGGCAAGCAGCCATTCGACCAGCCACGAATCGAGCGTTCAGGCAGTGCACACTCCCGATTGGCCGCCCAAGATAGCGTATACTCCGGTTTTAGAGCGCGGATGAGCGTGCACTCTCGACTAGGCCCACAGACGAACATACATTCACAGTCAGGGTCACACTACGATAGTCAACATGAGCAACCTTTCAAGCGAAATGTTCATTCATAGCTAAGCCCGCAAGGAGTATCATTCACCTCACATCGGAGCAGACAGCACGATGGACAGAGAGAAGCAGTCACTCAATACGGCTCAAGTTCAACCGGATGCCTGCGAAGAATTCACTCACCTGCTAAGAACACGCTACACGCACCGGATCCGCGGCATAGACGAGCCAAACACATGGAAGAGCAGCGTAGACCAACAAGTCACGGTTGGGGGCAGCCGAGAGCTCCACTACCTCAACAAAGGTAAATTCAGGAAGAAGTAGAGAGACTATTGACCAAGCGATTGTGTAATTTTCAACGCAACGAGGTCACCAATGAGGCACTACGACGGAACATGACCAACATAAGCAGGTCACCCTTCACGGATGAGATTGAGCAGGTAGAGCCTCCACACGAGTTCAGCATGCCATATTTCACATCTTTCAAAGGGGATAAAGACCTGGAGAGACACTTAAAGCACTAGCGAAACGCAATGATCTTCTATCGAAACAACAATGAACTCATGTGCAAGATATTCACCACCATTCTACAAGGCAAGGCGCAAGATTGGTTCTACACCATGCAGCCATAATCCATTCGGAATTTCAACGAACTTTCTTTGGTTTTCACCAAAGAATATTCATCCTATCGCTCAATCAAAAAGAAGTCCGACCATTTGTTCGACGTCAAGAAGAACCCAAAGGAGTCGCTTCACGACTATTTGAGGAGGTTCAAAGAGAGAAGGCAAAGATAGTCGGATGCAACAACTCGATAGCTATAACAGCCTTCCAAAAAGGACTTCCAGCAGACTACCTGCTATTCAGAAAATTGATCATGAAAGAAGATCTAACTCTAGCAGACTCTTTCACTCTGGCAGATAAACATGCACTTTGGGACGAGGCTCGCTAATGCACATTCAAAGACTTGAAGAAGTACCCGACATCACCTCCCTACTATCCAAACCAGAAGCAGCGGAGGACTTATTCGCATGTTTGACGATATCTGAAGTAGTAATAAGCTCTACTATCATACGAGAAGAGCTAGGGGCCCGACTACCTGTATTCCACAGTTTAAAAGCTCTCATAGATGCTATAAGTTTCATCCTCATGACGTATTATTCCGCCCAATCCAGACGTGTGACGATAAATGCGTAGACCTTGGCGGATGCAAAGTTTTTTTACGAACACAACAACTCGGCCCAAAAGACACACCAAGGGTAGACGAACACTAGAAGGACACACTCAGAAGCAAGTTTTGTCCTCGTCACTCTAAAAGATTCTACATATGAGCAATATGTACCGACAGTTAAGTACCACCTCCTACTGCACACCACACGGCCCTAGGCAACCTTTGCTCAATGATTCAACTCTAGAGTGGCCCAATACAGGCAGTTAAGCATCTCCTACTGCGTGTGACATGGCCCAGCTCCACGGCTCCCTACCACGTATTTATGACGCAACAGAGTGGCTAAACGATGTCTCGGAAGTAGCCGAGCACATTTTAGCCGCGCCTGCTCCACCCGATGGAGACTTCTGGCATTTGCATGTCGACGGCACATCCAACTACAAAGGTTCAAGAGCAGACGTGGTCCTTGTCACCCCAGGCGGTTTGATGCCTGAGCAGGTGATTATTCTAGGTTTCAAAGCATCTAACAACGAAGCAGAGTATGAAGCCCCACTAGCAGGCCTTCGAATGACAAAAGACTTGCCGGTGAAAAAGCTTTCAATTCATTCCGATTCCCAGCTAATCACCAGCCAGACTACTAGGGGCAAAGGCATGATGATCGTGGCAACCGACTACTTCACCAAATAGGTAGAAGCAGAACCTATGACGACCACAATTCAGACGGACATAAAGCGCTTCATATGGAGAAACATTATTTGCTGATTTGGCATCCTTTAATCCATCGTCACTGACAACAGCTCGTAATTCATGGGTAAAGATTTGTCGAAGTTCTTCCCAAAATATGGTATCAAGCTGCATATGTCTACACCAAGATATTCTCAAGGCAATAGGCAGGCCAAAACATCCACCAAGATGATCCTCGACTACCACACGAACTCCCTGGATGTCTATGGGTGTATCACACCACCAAAAGACGAGCAACCAGTGAAATTCCTTTCTATTTGGCATTTGGCCTAAAAGCAATCATTCATCCCAATGTCATCAAGCCTAGTATCACCACTTTACTACCAAGCATTGAGCAGAAAAGAGATGGCCACAAGCTTAGATCAGGCAGAGGAGAAGTGCAAGCAGACTATCACCCGCATCGCAACCTACCAGCAGCAGTTCCTCTCCAGCTACAACAAAAAGGCCAAGATCCGACAGTTCCAGCTCGAAGATCTAGTCCTAAGAAAAGCCTTTATCACTGCCCACAGAGAAGGCTCCAAAAATATGGATCCCATCTGGGAAGGTCCGTACAAGATCAGCAGAGTAGGCGACAAGAATAATTACACCCTCGCCACCATGAAACGATAAAAAGATCGAAAAGCAATGGAGCGCCTACAATCTGAAGAAGTACCATGTGTGACCTTCCGCTACATCAAAGCTCGAAGACTCAAGAAGCTCGACGGGCACCACCTCACAAGCCGATAACTATCCAGTTGTTATGCAGTTCCTACCTTACAGCTAAGTTCTGGTTAGTTTCACTTGTTTTTCAATGAGGAATTTAAAAGTAATCACAACTTGGCTCGGCTGCATGCTTACAACAACTGATCACTCATGCACTTCAAAAGAAGACTGCGTCATTCTTAGGGACTCATCGCAGGAATTGCGCCCCCCGAGGGACCAACCATGCTCTCCAGTGCGAGAGGGTAAACTAATTGCTCTCCAGTGCGAGAGGGTAAACCAATTCCCCGACACCTATATGGGTCAGCTCTCCAAGACGAGAGGATAAACTTTACACTCCGAATATCCAGACGTAGATGAGCCTGACTGCCCTAGTATAACTAGATACACGATGGCTTGCGCCAGGATTCCTAGAAGTAGCTACAATGGCCTTTTTCAAGGCTTAGCTAACTGAAGGATTTTGGGTCTCTTGGCCTAATCCGCCGAGAACTGGGCCCTAGAGACGGATAGGGCACATTATGCAGTACGCCCTATAGACTGCTACCCTGGAACCCTAAAGTTGCTACCGAGTGCACTAAGGTAGCCTATGGTTTCTGGAAGACTGCCTACGGCTTGCCCTTCAAGCAGTAAAGCTGTACTAGATTTATAGTACCGCACATTCTTGTGAAAGGTTAAACAAGCTAGCGCACATATACGAAGCTTTATCCACTGCCGACATGCTACGTAGTCAATAAGCTTCACCTCTACCAAGCGCGGAACAACCTACACCAAGTCCTAAAGTATTGTGATACTTGCTACGCAACCTATGGAATTGGAGAAAGTCAAGGTTAACAACTTAGTGGTTACGCGGACTTGTCTGCTTCTGTAAGTAAGGCATCCGGCTGCCAACCATATGACTAACAACTTTGCAAAGTTCTACACCAACACCTACGGTTGCATAGGCTACGCGAGCTTGTCTGCTTATAAAAAAGTAGCATGCCTGCCACTGGTCTATCAAGTCTAAAGGTTAGGGCATGAACAAAAGAAGTGAAGATGAAGAAAAACAAAGGAAAACTTGTTTATGAACAATTAGCAAAGGTCGAAAAAGTTCAAGCAAAACAAGAGCTACAAGGAAAAACAAATAAAATCCTAAAGACTACCTAGAAGACTACAACAGATTGGACATCCCACGACTACTCGGTCACCACACCTTCAGCGGCCGTAATGCTCTTAGCAGCGGCATCATTTGGCGCTTCACCCCCGGCTGCCCCAGCATGGGCACTAACTTCTCCAACTACTTCACCAATGGAAGCCTCAAAAGTAAAAGCAAGCAAGTCTTCTGGAGAAATGGAGAAGGTCTCGAAACCTCAAGCTCATCCTTCTCACCCTTCAGCTACTCATTCTTCTCAAGCAGACTAACACGGACGCGCTACAGCTCATCCACTCACTTCTTCAAACTTTCGTTGATCTTCAGTACATCTTGAAGTTCCAACCCTTGGGGTTCAAGCCTATCGACGATTCTCTTGAACTAGATCACTTGATTATAAGCAGCAATGAACTCTTCATCCTTTGCATAAGTAGCGAAACGAAGCTAAGAAACTACAAACTCAAGATCTTGAATCTGAGGTATGTACCATCTAATCTCCTTCTGTGCACTTTCATACTTAACTTGGATCATGTCAAGCCTAGTCTTCAAGTCAACGATCTCGTGGCGAGCGGTCTCACGCTGCAGAGAAGTGAGGGCAGAAATATTAGACCCCTTCAAAGAAACAAGCTCATAATCCAACCTTTTGATCTTCTCAGCTGAGGAATAAGCTTCAGCTGCCATAGTCTTCACCACCTTCTTGGCAGCCTTGCTATATATACATCATAGCAAGCAGAACAGTCATTCTATATTGGGTCGTATGTTTCGCAAAGGAACTTGGGCAAACAACCTTTCTACAGCCATTAACAAACTTGGCACAAGCGTCCATGTCTTCAAGCAGATCTAGTTTCAAAAGCACACAAATCTTAGCAGCCTTCCCAGAAGTAGGCTTAGTGGATTTCTCACAGCTGTCCACGCGAGCAGTCTTTTCCTTCCTAGCAGGATCAATCTCAGCAGCAAAGGGAGTGGGCCTTGGCGTCACTTTAGCAGCAGAGTTCACCTTATCGCTATTCATAGTAGCAAGCCTCTCCAAAGGTGAACCAGACTTAGCTCCCAACAGATATCTTGGTACAGAATTCGGCACTGAAGGCATGACATGACCTTTACCCTGAGCAATCCTATCAGCAATCGTACTAGCCATTCTCGACATGGCAGGCGCCAGAGGCTCAGATCTAGCAGCCTTATTTTTTCTTCCCATTGGAAGAAGTTATGTCAATCACAAGCATCTCGGCAACAAGTAGGCCTTCATGAGCAGCAAAGGAAGTCTTCAATCGTTATCAACCGGCATCTCTTGAGCAAGCAGGGAAGATCTCTTCTTTCCACCATCATTCATAGTAGGCTCCATGACAACGATCAGACGAGCCAATGCATCCACCTTGATCATCTTTACCTCATCTTTCGAGAACAGTCCACATTTCTCTTGACGAAGAGAACTAAGCAGCCAACGCCATTCACGGTACTCAGCAGGGGAGCTCAACCTAGCATTTCAGGAGGCAAGAGGCCTGCATGCCTAGTATTTCAGTAACTTATGAGGCCTGCAACCTCTTCATTTCTTTCAATTGTCAGCCTGGCCCACGTCAGGTCTAAGAGCCCAAAGGACATGAGCCATGCGGCTCACCTAGCACTACATTTCAACGCTTCAATTCGCAGTCCCAACCGCACAAGCTGCCCATGGCTCTAGCCAAGTTGAGCAGCCTAAAGCAATGGTCTCTGCCACAACACCTCATCGGCCCATGCCGAGCCGACTCCTGGCCCTTGTCAGCCGACGTGCTGCACCACCCCGATGGCTGCCCCGCGACAGCACTATCCAAGAAGAAAACAAGAAAAATTAATTTTTTCTTACATCGATGCGGTATGGAGAAGACGAAGAAATCAACGAAAGACTGTCATTTGCACCGACAAGATGAAGAAGATTGCTAGAGGAGGGGGAACAAATAACCTCTAAGCTCTCTCTCTCTTGTAGGGTAGAATAAATCGCTCTCCAAAGTTGATTTAATAACCCACTTAAGGTGGACTTAAATAGGCTTTGAGAGAAATTTATTTCCCTTTCCTAGAAGGACATAATTTCCTATTAAAGAGATAATCTACATCAAAATAGAAAGCAGTCATACGTTTCCTAAAGCAAGATGATCTCTACACCTGCTGCCCTTTCCTACGAGCAGCCGAACAGGTGTGGGGGCATTTGTGGAGCCAAAAATAATCACAAGGTGACACGTGGATTTTTGGACAAAAGATGACAAAAATACCCTTGAGGTACAACATGATTCTTACGCGCGAGCAGCGGGCAATCAGCCTTCAACCAAATCAAAAGTGCCCAAAATAGGTAATAAATTCAAAGTTATTTCATCCATCCTCATCTTATATTTTCCACAAGGTAATTATTTCATAACCTTCAAAACATCCCATATAAATTACATAACCCCCAAAATATTTATTCCAAAAATGTGTTGATTAACCAATTAATGGATTAATTGCCAAATTAATCCATTAAATCACACATTAAACCATAAGTTACACCTTATCCTTATAAATAGGCTCCCATTTTCACCAAAAGATGATTCCAACACACTTGTAAAATTCCCAATGTCGCATCCCGGCCTGGGGCGGATCACTTCCTGGGCCCGCTCCACCACCATAGCACGATATTGTCTGCTTTGGGCCTCAACAACGCCTTCACGATTTTGTTTTTGGGAACTCACGAGCACTCCCAGTATCCTAGAATCAAGGCGTGTTGGCCGTCACGTAACCAAAAGTGCTTTGCGGAAGCAAAAAATAAAAGAAATACGAAGGAATAAAAACCAACTACTAGCAATAATATCCAACTAACATGCTAGAGTGGGTTTAAGTGTGAAACACACATATTCAGAGCATAAGTACTAAGTGCAGTCAAGTAGGACCATTACTAAGATATAACACCCGTAGGTAAATCCCATTTATCTTTTTAGCTTCCGCACTGTGCAAATGGTTACGTCACTCGCACATGACGGCCAGCACGCCTTCCTTCGGGGCGGGGTGTGTCACCCAATACTCTCCAAACATTTTTCTCTCTAAATTCTAACTTTGGCATTGGAGGTGGCCAGCACGCCCTCCTTCGGGGCGGGGTGTGTCACCCAATACTCTCCAAACACTTTTTTCTCTAAATTCTAACTTTGGCATTGGAGGTTCTTCGGCCAAAGCCTCCCCCCCCCAACAATTCATCGTGGGCGCGTGAGGCTCTTGGCTTTGACCCTAAGGTGTTAATTGTTTTGTAGGTGCAATTTTGTCCAAGATCAAGGAGGAAGAAATTTTCATTCACAGGTAGTAGCTCAAACACCACCGCTGGTTTAAGATGGAGATTAAGCTGCTCATTTTTTATATTATTTTTTGGGATACTTTGGATGTGGTCCCTAATCCTTAATATTCTTTGACTAAAACCTTAATAATATTCAAAGTTTGATCAAAGTCCCTTGACTTTGTACACCTCATTATATTACAATTAATATTTATATTTTTATAGTTTTGACATTAATTATTTGATATTTTATGAGATTTATAATCCTATAAATTTAAAATCCCTCATTATAATACTATTAGAAACGGTTACAATAAAAAAATTCAAACATTTTATTGAATAAATGGATAAAAACTATGTAAAAATAATAAATAATAAATGGCAAAAGAATGTATCCATAGTGTTAAAAAAATTGGTACATTTTACAAAAAAATTGGTACATTTCACATATAACAAAGTAGTACATTAATAAAGAATAATGGGTACATTATAAATAAATTAGGGTATAGATAAAGGATTAAAAAATTATGAGCACAAATGAATTTTTAAAAAATATAGGCGCTAAAAGAAATTAATACATGGGTACAAAATAAAACTAAAAAGAAAATACTACAAATTTAAAAAATGTTGCAAATTAAAAGTGGGTACAAACTAAAAATATAAATATATGATACAAAGTTTAGGTATAAAACATAAATATACCGTATGTAATTTTTATATCTTTGATTAAATATACAATGTCACGTAATAGTATACACATGGGTACAAACACAAATAAAACTTTAAAAAATATGGGCACAAAAAGAAACTAATATATGGGTACAAATTAAAAATGAAAAGAAATATATTTAAAAATAAAAATATTTTATTATTCAAATAATTAATGATGTTATTAATACCAAAGGATTTTGATCAAAATTTGAAAATGAATAGGATTTTAATAAATGAAGTAGCAAAAAGAAGGATATGAACCTAATTTCTCCTTATTTTTTCCATTTCAGTTGTCTAAAGAATTTTTTTTTTTTTTTTAGCAATGCCGCTTGAATGGGGAATTACTCATTTTAGTACCTTATTTTGATTTTCTCCCGGACTTTCAATTTGGTTTTGAGCCCGAGCCTTGAATTTTGACGGTTGGAGCAAATTAGCATGTTTTAAAAGGTCATAAGTTGAGGGGACATTGCGACATTTATCCTAAGTCTAAATTTGGGTTGGGTTGGGTCGGATTAGTCGCCACCCCTTTCTAAAGCCTTTCAACATAAGCAGTTCATTTCCGACTACATGAATTAATGCTAACTACTACTCGCATGCGAGAAGTCTCACGTTCGATTCACATGGATGTAGATGATGTATATTACTTGTGTTGAGTTCGATAGCCAGTTATGATTGGCCCATTGTGTGACTCGTACCAGGAAAAATAAAAGAAAACGAACCTTAATAATTATGATGCAGGGATTAAATAACAACACTAATAATTAGAATAAACCAGAGATCTAATCAACAAATATTTCAAAACCTTGAACTGAAGTAAAATTTATGTTACAAATAATTCACAATAAATAGAAACATACATGAAGAAAATGGAGCTTTTATTCAGAATATAAGACCGTTGGACTAAATATTAATAGAATTCCTCTGCAGAACGGAGCAGCACGACCAGAATCACACATCCTAAAGCACAAACATATAAAACTAGCATCCGAATCAGAAAATGATGTCGTCATCTTTTTCCGCAGACAACAAGTTCTGAGCTGAATGTAGGGAAATGCCCTTCTTCAGCGATAACTTTTCCGCAACCTGCTCGTTGGCAAAATTCCTGGCAGCTGCCATCTGTCTCTCGATTTCCCTCTTCTTATAACCCTGTATCTTCTTTAACCTGAAGAAATCCTCTCTTTCGAGCTCATCCAACTCCCCCTTGATATAGCTTATTGTGTTCTCCAACCTAGGCTTCACAACATTCTCTAGGGCATTGACACGACGATTTGTGGTCTTGATTGCTTCATCAAGGGTTAAAAATGATGTTTGAAGTGAAGCAAGCTCCACGAGAACCTCAATTGCTTTCACATAAGCAGCACGACAGAGTTGGACCTGTTGTCCGCCTCTTGCCAATCCAGTGAGGTCGTTCTTGGTCTCACCTTCAGTAAAGTATTCGAACTTTGGGAGCTTTACACCAGCAACATTCTCTTGCCTTGATCGAACTTTAATAGAGGCATTGTGGACATTCTCAAGAACAATGTGCTTGATGTTCTCGCCAGCAACATACTTGGCTTCAGTAAGGGCAAAGGAGGAGTTCTTCATCACATCTCCCATGGATTCTTTGGTTGCGACAATATTTTTAAGAATCTGACGGAACTGCACAGTTAAAGCATCGCTCTTCTTCTTGAGGAGAGCATGACCTCTTGTCGCACCGACAAGGCGACCTTTCATAACTCCAAGCATTGTAACGGTAGGAACCACATTCAAGCGTTGGCTTTGGCCCGACATGGTTTCAAAGATCTAAACCAAGAATGAAAATACATAATCAGGGTTTAGTATTTAAAACCAAAAAATTCAGCTACGCAAATCAACACGTAAGGATACACAACAAGAATATTATCATCAAACTTTCTTAGATTATAAGAACAGAATTAACAACAGCAACACAAACAAATCTCTGAACGTCAAATCTATTTTGAAGAACTTAACATTGCTAAAAGATGAAGTGAAACATATCAAAACCGAAAAGCCTTTCACATTCTACAAGGAAAATATACAGCTTGTCTTCCCTTGTAACCACTGAAATGACTTGCATCTTCTTGTTTCAAAGGGTTCCTCACACCTGACAGGTATTGACCACGACTTGTATTGATAGGTTTTGCCTTAAACTCTCTTCATATTCCTTCTGCACCTCAATGTCCCATCGTCCTCCAATACTTTTATATCAAAACATTGGAAAAACTTTAATCTCCTCTACGAAAAGAAGTTATCGAAATTGCAAAATGGCATAACCTCTCCTCTATACAACGGCAGTAAACTAAAGCTTGCTGGGAATCGAAAGCTAGTATCATATGATAAGATCCTTATCACTCAAATTTCTACAGCATTACCCCTAATTCTGGTAGAAACTTAACAGATCAAGAAGGAAACAAAACCTAAAGTAACATTCCAGAGAAATAGATCCACCAAAATGTAACTCGAAACTCAAAAGAGCAACCAAACGAGGGCTACATGGAAACAAATCAGTCTAAAAGGCTTGAAAACCAAAGCATTCAACACTTAACTGAAGCTACAACGAGCTCATTATGCGTGGCAGTAGATTGCCGAGCAGAGTGACTAGTGAGGGAATCACAGAAAAATTCAGGGAGAAGAGAAGGGCTAGAGTGAATTAGAAATTATAAAGCCATCAACCTATGATCAATCAATCCCAATCAACTCAAACTTTCTTCATGATTTGATCACAATCCCCTGATTCTATGTGTACTCAGATGCTAAAAATTGAGATCACATTCAAATTTCTGATCGTGCAATACAAAAATTCCAAAATCCAAGACTTTCAATTTGGGTTCTGCACTTAAATTTTCAAAATTGTCTCAGCAAACAAACACAATCAAACAATTAAGCACCGTAGATCCAAATCGGAGTAAAAGTAACAACGAACAATAGCGAACAGGAGGAAAGTTGCAAGCATAAAGATCAGAAATTGGACCTGGTGTGATTGGCTTCAGCTAATGGCGCCGGACCGGAAATTCGCCGCCGGTGAGTGGAAGAAAGAGAGGTGTACGGAGCGAGCGGCTGATGGATTTTTGGGTGTGTGACGTACGTCTCTGTGTGTCTGCGTGCGAAACTTCTCTTCTCTGATATTAATATCCGGATCCAATCGTATTCGGGTTAATAATGGAGTCCGCTTCCACTTTATCCGGGTTTTGCCAAAAGTGATAGCCCGCTAGAAGTATGTCTCCCGCTTTAATTAGGAAGTATCCTTGTAATAGAAGCGTGTGGATTTAATGCTACGTAAAATCGAGTGTGACGGGTGTTTGGTCCTAAGATTTAAAGAAAAATTAGAGAATAAGATCAACTACAACTTTGTGCCTCATTCCGCGATACAAATTTTAGGATTTGGATCTTCGCCGTATCCCTTTCTTGGGGATCGTAGGGATCCACGAACACGGACCGTTGATCAAAAATCGTGCAGTTACAATTTTTTCCTTTTTTTTATTTTTCACGTAAAACAATGCTACTTTACTTTTAAAATTATAAAAAGTATTTAATTAGGACCTCACGATTTTTTATCAAAGATCCGTGTTCGTTGATCCTTAGGATCCTCAGGGAGGGGATCCGAGGATCCAAATCCCAAATTTTATACACATTTAACTGTTGCAAAATTTGTTAGATCCTTATAGCATTATTGATTTTATAGACCACGCACTGTTTTAGCGGCGAAATTTTGTTGGGAGTAGTTTCTTGTTGCGGGTTGATAATTTTTGGGCCACGACACCCTCGTCGAAAATCTTGTGCCTTTTCAACCAAAAGAAAAAAGATCAACATTATGTAACATCAAAAAGTAACAATCTACAACATAAAAGTAGCTCAGTAAGTAACAATCTACAACATAAAAGTAGCTCAGTAGCATCGACACCTTTTGTGATAGAATGGTGCTAGATTACATTTAGTAGTTGGTAAACTCTAATTAGTTGCACAACAATTGGTATCCGGGCCTAATTCGAATGCAATGCATGGAGTTAAAGAAACCAAACGTGCATGTTACATTTTCCCGTCGCATTTTCTGACCCGAAAAAGAACGAACAGAAACACAAAATGGTTAAAACAACTTGTTACAAAGACATAAGACAATACTGAGCTGAAATCGTAAATAAAATTAAACCAGATGACTGACTGAAAATTTCAGAATACATTTCGACGACAACAAAGTGTGCTTATTGTTCTTATTTTCGCTAAATAACGCCAAACCTAAAAGCCTCGCAACTCTTCTGCTTTTACTGAAGGCACCACAATTTTATGCAGAAAGATGAGCAGAACAGATACTTCTTTCTCCCTATAGTATCTTAATTTATTTTCATTTTCTGTGATGTTGCAAACAATTCTGAATGAGTGACTAAACTCCAGATCCAGCCAGCCGACGCCTAGAGGCATTTGATACAGAAACCTGAGAGAGCTTGTCTGCATCACTCGTTACTATGCGTTCTCTTGGTGGGATATAGTGGCGCAGCCAGTTTCCAGTATACACCTGATTAATCACAATGATTAGCAAAAATAAGAAACGGGGTGACCACTGACCAGACGCACATCACCATTTTAATTTTCTAGACCACAAAAGACGTGGAATTGTGTCTTACTCAATCCAATAGAAACACCACAAATTCCACATAAACAAGCAAACGGTATGAGCAAGGAACTAACCTGTTGGGGTCTCATGATCTTAGTATCAGGATCATCAAGGGATTCGCGCCAGTGTGCCAACCACCCAGCCATTCGAGGGATCGCGAACAAAACCGGGAAGAACTCAGTTGGAAATCCCATTGCCCTGATTAATATGAAGTTAATACATCTTCACAGTTGCAAGATAGGCAAAGTAAAAATCAGTGTGACATCAAATGAAAAGTAATGAGAAGTACCTATAAATTAATCCGGAGTAGAAATCAACATTTGGATAGAGCTTTCTCTTGACAAAATACTCGTCAGAAAGTGCAGCCTTCTCCAAAGCAACAGCTACCTGCAAATGTCGGGTAGATGCACTCAAACTTAAAAATTGCACTTTCCAAATTTGTGTTTATTCCTTCCTAATTTTTGGGTGTTTCTTTTTTTGGGGGTGAAGAGGGGGAGCATTTAATAGTGAGATTAGAAATGCACCTCAATCAGAGGATCCCTTCCAACAATGGAAAATACTTCCTCTGCCAGTTTCCTTATGACCTTTGCTCTAGGATCATAGTTTTTGTACACACGATGCCCAAAACCTGACATCTTTCGCTTCCTGAAGCGAGAACCAGAAAATACAGTTTGATAAATAACTGTTTCAATATGAATCATGTTCACCAGACTGTGTGAACTACTAAGATATAAGAAATTAAATACCTGTTCTTCACACCCTCTATGAAATCTGGAATGTTCTCAACAGTTCCAATCTCATTTAGCATCTTAAGCACAGCCTGCAATAATCCAGGCAGCAACAAAAAAGAAACTTTATTTACAAAATTAAACATGAGAATATTAATGAATAAAAATCTCATTTCAAATCGAAAGTGATCTTCCAGTTGTTTGCATGAAAAATGCATGAAAAATGAACATAAAAATGGGAACATGAACTATTGCAATACCTCATTTGCTCCACCATGAAGAGGGCCATAGAGAGCTCCTGTAGCTCCAGCAAGAGCAGTGTAAACATCGACACCGCTGTACATAAAGAGCCAGACACGTTATAAAATGCCATTGGTTCATTTCAATCAGGTTACAAGATATGCCTACCTTGATGCCAGATGCCGGGCAGCAGCTGTGGAGCAATTCATCTCATGTTCTGCATGCAATATGAAGAGAACATCTAGCACTCGAGCCAGTTGAGGATTGGGTTTGTAAGATCTATTGCCTCTGTAGATTCGCACGGAGAAATGCTTAATCAGATTAGAGGGTGACCAAATATCATATTTTCCACAATGATTATCACTCTACATATTAAAACAAAAGAAGACCTAAGTGCACAGTAAAAGCAACATCAGTGGTGATGGCAAAAAGATTGCCAAATATGATTTGGAAAGTTATGCAGTAAAATGCATACAAAGAGTAAAAGTATAACATACAAGGAATCTAGCATGTATAAGAAGTTCTCCGAATACGAAAGGTTGTTAGCAGGGAGAACTGCAGGTCTTCCAGCCAATCGCAAATAAGCTGCAGCTGCAATGGTTGGTGCCTGAAAATGAAATAACAATTTAATATAACCTTAACCAGAAGATTCCAAATAAGTGATAAGTGATGCAGAAGCAAGACAATAGCTATAGACTGTGGAGATATAGGTGGGGGTTATATAGGTGGGGGTTAAAGCCTCTGTTGGTTTTTTGGGGATTGGATTAGTACCCCAATTAATTTTATAGGCCTACCAAATTCTGAAAAATGGGTCCTTGTGTGGTAGGAGAAGGTAAGGGATGCTGCCACTGGATAGCGGCAGAGGCTGGGGTTACTGAGGCTATATGTTTGGAGTGTATCGATCAAAATTTGAAAGAGGAGGGAAGGCAACACAAATGCTTTGTACAGAGCTACATTAGTTGGACAACCTAAAGAATGGCAGCATAGATAACATTCACACCACATTTTCTAAGGCTACAAGTCCCAAGTAAAGAACAAGATCAAACATACCTTCCCAAGGATGCGTGCAATTTGCTTGTCTCTCACTTGTTTTGATTTGTAAATTTCTTGCCCCTATGTTAACATAAAATATGATCAGATATGATACAATCAAATAATGCATCAAACAATGGACCCCTTTAGTAAATAAGATTGTGACAAAATTCATGTCGTTCACAGAGCCAACAAGAATAAACTTACACGAAGAGCAGGATTAGCATCAGGATGGAAAACAGAAAGCGCACTCATGGCACTGACAAGTACGCCCATTGGATGTGCATCATGAGGTATTGCCTGTATAATGTCCTACAATACAAAAGACACCATCGTGTAAATGCTCAAAGCAACAACAAAACAAATACTTGTGCATTTCTGCAAGGCAAAAGAACCTCCATGAGTCCAGAGGACCAGAGAGTATGTATTTGTCGCACGGTTGTTTAAAAGATACATCAAAAATCCCTAGATTCCCTACTATATGAAGAAAAAGATGATATGTAGTTAATCACATGTCAAATTCCAATATTTTGATCCTAGGGATAGTCAAAGGATTTCTATAAGAATAACAAATAGAAAATTTACCAAAATTCCCTGTGGTACAGCTGAATGCTGAGAAACGGCAAATTCCCAATCCACATATTGACTTTCAGAAGGCAAATTCCCATACACTGGAGGAGAAAAGGCTTAATGACAAAGCAACGTAGTTCAAAATCGGAAACTGAAATTAAAGATGACAAAGACACTTCACAGCAAGAAACGCATGGAGAGACTACACCTAATCCTGAATACTTCTTGATAATTCAGGGGTACATTTCGGGAACCAGCTCATTTCTATAGTAATTAATTATGCCCTCAAACATTTTAAGTTATATAAATTCTTCACATAGTTGTCAATGTAATAGTATATCTTCCTTTCGAACATGAAAATTTCACTTAAAATACATATAATTAAGAAAAATAAACCATTCCTTGCGTTGCTATTTCTAAGAGAGAGTACTTACTCAAGAGATAGGCCACTTCCAAAAAGGTACTACTCTCAGCCAATTCCTCTATTGGGTAGCCTCTGTATCTAAGAATCCCCTCGTCGCCATCGATATAACAAATCGAGGATCGAACAGGGGCGGTATTAAGATAGCCTGGATCATACACCTTCAGCCCCTTGTCATTTTTGCCTGTTGTGATCTGCATATTTCACAAGAACCAAATTTTCTTCCACTAATTTAATCAAATTTCAAACACAAGAATCCCCATCATAAAAATTTCCACTTTCATTCTATTTATTTGCAATTTTCCAAGCAACCAAACATAAAATGCACTATCGAACAGCAAAATATTTAAAAAAATCCAATACCCAGAATAGCAAATTGAGTGATAAGTTAAAAAGATTCTACCTTCTTGAGATCAGTGGCTTTGACGGTTCCTTCCTCAGAGACCTGGACCTGATACCTCTTACCGGTCCTCTCGTCGACGATGGTCAAAGGTCCCCGAAGGTTCCCGGGCGGTGGGACGTGAGCGGACGCGCAGTGGGGCTCGAGAGCGGGTCCGAGCTCATAGGGCTCGATGGTCGCAGCTGCCAGGTGGGCTGAGAGCACGGCCAAGCGACCGCGAGCTGTCACCGGAAATTCCGTCACCCTCGACATTTCTGTAGCTTGCAAATTTCAAATTTCTGATTTTGATCGATGAATTTCTAGAGAGAGAGATGAGAAAAGTTATAGAAAAAAGCGAAGAGGAGAGCTGATGAAGTTGCAGAAAGAGCTTAAATTAAACAAAAAGAAGATGAAAAGACAATTTTAATTTTTCATCACAAAATAAAATATAGACAATAATATAATTTTTCACAATTTAATTTTTTTTTTAATTTTTTTCTTCCTCCTCCACTTATCTTCATAACATATTTTTAATATTAAAAATATAAATATAAACATCTTAGTAATTAAGAAACAGTTAATAAATTCGATTAGGTGAATAAGCGGTTAATTAGCAAGCAAATTGGGAACGACGTCTGCGGCAAGCAAATAGTGTAATTATTCACCACTCGGATGCATCTGAAATGAACGGCAGTGATTGACGTCAACGGTTGGAACGGTTGATTTTGGGAAGTGAAAGAGCCTCCGTGTAGATTAGATGGCGCGAACGATGATAAGTGCGCCCCGCGGTGACGCGGTGGTATGTTAATCTTTCTCGGGAATCCAACTACCATCTGAATTTTTTTTTAAGACAACACTGAAACTTGGATAATACAGGATGACGTATTACGAACCCTTTTGGTACTCTATTTGAGGGAAAAAGATCCTCGCCGGATCCTTTTATTAGGAATCCTAAGAATCTCGTAGTCATAATACGGTTAATTTTTGTTAGATACTATTTATATTTAATTTTAAAATTTAAATTTAAAATGATTTCTAATCGCACGATGCACAATAAATGATTACGATCACAGGATGCCTAGGATTCTTAGGAAAAGGATCCGGCTGGAATCCTTTTCCCTATTTGAGGTTAATTTTTGAACTCAAAAACTGTAAAAAAATCTTAAACCTAACTATCTTATCTTCACTAGGAGGATCCTCAAATCGTGTCTGTTCATCGTATATGGTGCGGCTAGTTTTTGTCATATACTATTCATATTTAATTTTAAATAAAAATATTTAAAATGATTTATAACCGCACGATGTACGATGAACGGACACGATTCGAGGATTCCCAAGATCCTCACAAAGAGGATCCTCGTTCTTATCTTCAAACCCAACTTCAATATTTTTACCATTGAACTCTCCATTTTGCCCCGATGTTATTTAAAAAGTAAAAATAAATTAAAAGAACATGAACACCTTCTTCACTAACGCCAGAGTAAATCTCTTGTCATCGATGTCTCTTAACCACATCATTTTCCGTATTTTATCCCTCCTCATTTGTCCTTCTCCCTCCTCTATTTCTCACGCTCTTCAACCATAATGCCGGCACCGGAGGCCTACAAGTTTCCGAGTGGTAGAGAGTCAGCAATGCAGAGAACCACTAATGTCTATGGCCAAGAAGGGATGGCAGAGTCATCGACGAGGAAGGCATTGAGACGAAAAGGGATCATTTATGTTGTATGGACAATTCAAAATCAAAACTTTCGGAAACTGAATGGTGTGCCATATAAGGCGGTTGTGATCCTAAAAGAATTTGAATTGAAGTTGCCATGGAGAATCGCCGGTGAATCTTCCGTAGGGTTTGAGGTGGAAGAGCCACTGGGTGTGGAAATAGATTTCGGTTTTATTTCTTTCTTTTTTCCATTTTAATCAAAGGGTGAATTAGGAATTTTAAGAAAATATTTTTTGTCTTGGATGTAGAAAGACTTTGAATGAGTTCCAATAAAACTTTCCTTTTTCAATTCTTAGCCTAAAAAACTTGTTTGGTAGGTCTCTTATGAAAACTTGAACTCAAAAATAACAAAAAACTAGCCTAAAATTTGAGAACAAGAGAATTCAGTTTTTACTGTTTTTTCTTCTTTCAGTCGCGAGCTATTCTTTCCGCAGTATATGCGTGACCTTGGCGTCGAGTCCACAGGCATGGAGCATCCGACCTAGAGATGCCGACGACTGAGAGATGTTTTTACGGTTCCCTTCCAACTCCCGACCCACCATCTTCTCACTCTCTAATCACCCAAACCCCCAGCCCCACCTCCTCCCCACCAAGGAAAAGCTTACGTTCAAGCTTAATTGTTAAGTTTCTATGAAAATTTTGAAAATTGGCAACTAAATTCATCTCCATATGTTAAAAACAGCCACCTTCCAAATCAGAAGTATTCAAGAGCTTTGGTCTTGGTGGAGTATCTTCTGGTCGTTTCTCCGACATCAAACCCGAAAAATTGGGAAAGAGAGAGAGAGAGAGAGAGAGAGAGGGGAGTGACGGCGGTGGGGAACGGTGCCACTATCGTCGGCGCTGACTAGGGAATGAACTCTTTGAGGTGAGCATGGTGGGTCTATAACGTTGGGGAAACAGAGAAGGTTTAATATTGAATATAGTTGTTACTCAATACTATGGTCTGATAATATTCATCTTCACTTGAAAATAAGAGGTTTTAGGTTCAAATCTCGTGGATAGCGAATTCGATATCAAATTAGGCTGCCCATTGTAGGATTTTGCCAAACGCCCCCTTCCCTTAATGTAAAAATATCTATGTCCTCAAAATAAAAAAATATTGAAAATAGTTTTCAAGTTAAAATCCAAGCAATATTTTAAGTTTTATAAAAAGTGTTCTTAAAAGAAGTTAATCAAAGTTATTTTTAAGAATGATAAAAAAATTTGGATAGAATACCAAATAGGCCCCAAGTATTTTGATGCTTTAGGTTTTTTGGAAAATTTTGATCAGCTTTAGGGCGTGTTTGGTTGATCGGAAAAGTTTGGGGAACGTACAAACGTGGAAATCGAATGAAAGGGAATGAATTTTATGCCTTGGTTCAAAAGAAGAATCGACCATGTCACCCTTGGATCATAAGTTTTTACTGTTTTGACTCTTGAGGTCACACCCTTAGAGGGGGACTTCCCTACACCCGGGAATGTTGTGGCATTCCAGACCAACGATACATTGTGATTTGAGGAAGTCAACATTACATGAAATGGATTTCCGAAGTCCATCATACACATAAGTATTGTATTACGATATGGATTTCCTAAGGTTGCACACAAGAGTACCTGAAACGAGAGTGTCAAAGTAGCAGTGTGTCAAACTAGTTATACAATGTCATATGCTACTTTGATATCCCCGTTTCATGTACTTTTGTGTGCGACCTTAGAAAATCCGTATGACAATGTCTCTGTGTATGACAATTTCCTTTCTCATTGGATGCAGCTCAACAAAGAAATTAGAAACAATGGGGAGGGGAAAAGGGAGAGGAACAAATTACTAAACAAAATTTTCATTCAAACAAAGAGGGATAACATGGAAACTATTTCCTTACCTTTATAAACTGGATGTCACTGTTTTGATACCATAAGCAATAAAATTTACACTGACATCATCAGATAGAGACCATCTTCCTGTCAAAGGATTGTACTCGATCCCAGCCATCTCTTGGACCTGCACACAACCAACCAAACAGAAAACAAGCTTTAGCAACAAGTGCATGGATAAAAATAGCTGACATTCCTAGGGCGGTAAAAGTTGTTCCGGCTTACTGAAATAGAAGCACGTTCCAGGATCAGGGCTAGTTCTTCGGGAGTGAGAAAACTGGAATATTGATGTGTACCTTTAGGAAGCTGTAAAACAATCGATTTGGTTCAAGTCAAAATGTTATCAACAGTTGAATAGACTTGAGTAAATATGACTAGATCAAACTATTTTCAAAGCAAAACACTGAAGAATACGGAAAGTGTTCCACATCCATAGCGAATATCTAGAGGTACAACTGAATTGAATAAGAGTTAATTCCCTTTCAATGGTCACAATTGTATTCACAATGATATAATATGAAATATTAGTATTGCTTCAGGATGCGTTTCAAGACATATTAGTGCACTTAAAATTTGAAATCTGACATCATTTTGTGAGTCACATTTTCTGAATTCTTCTATGCGAAATATCGGTTGGATAGTTCTAATAAAACAGGAATCATATTATTCACATATATGAGAATCAGGTTTGTTAGAATGTCTTAAGAGTATGACTTCCACGCAAAAGAGTCAAAGCCTATTATTCAACTCAATCTTGTAAATAAAATAAATCTAGAGGCATTCTTGAATTCCCTTAATTATTTTAAATAGACATTCCTATATGATTAATCACATGTCAGTCGCAATTGGCTAACTGTGAGGGTCACCGCCTACTCAAACAAAACCGATCTCAATTTATGGGCAATGTTTTAAACATCTCTTGGGTGTATATTTTATGTTAGAAAATAATGCGATGATTATACCGTCATGAAAGACGAGGTAGTAAAAAAGAATTAGAGATAATGAAGGCCTAAAATTTCAAACAAGAATGCAACAAAAATTAGAAAAGATAGCAAATTTTGCTGCAAAGCAACAGATGTTGCATGGTAAATCAAAAACACATAATCAACTGCAGGAGGTAATAATGAATTATACCCAGTGGAGGATATACTCTGCTGCAACAATGGCAGCAGCATACGCTCTCATAGAACGGTTAATAGTTGAAACAACAGTAGCTCCACCGGGGACAGTTAAGGCTGATAGAGATTTGCAGAACTCAGTAGGGTCTGCAACGTGCTCAATTACCTTGAGTAAATCATTAATTTACAACCAAATTAGAATAAACCATAGCAGTTTGTAAACACTGAAGCGAGAGAATCATATAGGCAGTTTGTAGATTCTTAAGACCATACCTCCAAAGCAAACACAGCATCAAAATTCTTCTGTTCCTCAACTAGCTTTTCTGTGTACAAATGGAAGAACACAAGCCTCAAGTTAAAAGAAAACTATATGAGATAAAAGAAATATACAAAAGATCTTCAACAATGAATTTATATCACTTACAGAACAAATAAAAAAGTTACAAAACTCATACCAACACAATTGCTAGTTCAGGTCGAACAAGCTTTTCAAGATCAACAACATTTACTGATACCAACACAAAATATAAATTGCACAGAACAGATTTCAAATAGGATTTTTTATTACAAGAAGGATACTGAAAAGAATCACAATACAAATTATATCATGAAAGAATGTCTCAGAACGAAAACGGTTTTTAAGTGATTATAATATCAGTTGGGTATTCTTCATCGTATTTGGCAGGTTTTGATTGTAGCAGATGCAATCAAGATCCTAACTTTATATGCCATCAATGTTCAAAGTAAGTCATTCAATGTGTTCATTAAGAGTGGAAAGCCACGCATTCTAGAAAGATGCAAGAAAGATTGAATATTAATTGAATGCATTTCCAAAATCTTTACAGAATAGGAAAAAATTTAGCACATACCAGCTGTTGTGCATTGATAGTCAATTCTCGAAGTCACTGGATCTAAATCCTGTGTGAGTGAATAAAGTTTAGAAGCATGTCAACACACTTTACGAAACAAAGTACTTGCACATGGACAAATACTTGATCAAATAAAATTTGAATTTATTGCCATTGTTCAAGAGAGTGGCCATACAGCGTGAACGCGCGCTATGTTGATATTTTTCTCCACTGCATCAACTCCCGTCACAGTAGCTCCCATTCGAGCTAAAGGCTGAAAAAGGCTAAAGATTAGCATGAACCCTTAACCAAAAACAATTGCTAGGTAAAGCTATCGCTTATATTAAACATATCCGGAAGAAAAAAAGGATTCAAAATGCTGTACGAGTAAAATGCAGAACATATTAATAAGGAATCAGCACACCACAGGGAGGAGGTACAGTTATATAAACACGGCGGTTAAAGTGCAGTGAAGAGGAGTAAATGCACCTGGGAAGGTGCACGATAACATACCTCAGAAAGAATTCCACCACCGCAGCCAACATCAATAAATTTGAGACCTTCGAATGGCTTAGGGGACAACGGATCCTTCCTGAAGATCAGAAACACGAAAGATGATAAACAGAATCATCATTTAGCTTTCCAAGTCTTGAAAAATGTTAGTGAAGTATCATTCCTTTTACGAATTTCACTTCCGCAGACAATGCCAGGCACCAAAGCAATCTACTTTCCTAATTACTTGGCAGCTATCAATTTGGAGATATTACCAAACCCTAAATCTACACCAAGAAAACCTTTAATTTACCCGAAATGTCGGCAAAGCGTGGAGCGAATGAAAGCAAGTCTTGTAGGATTCAGCATATGCAATGGTTTGAACGGCCCTTCAGAATCCCACCTGAAAAATCCGATAGCTTTAATCTCATAAGTAAATTTCCTTCTCATTGGTCAATAAATCACAATAATACCACAGCTAAATCAAATTCAAGTGCAGAAATTGAGACTTGTATGCTAAAAAGGGAGAAGCTCTCACCAGGTTTCGGCAACGGCGGCGAACTTGGCGAGCTCGTACTGGTTCAGAGACGATGGGGAAGGAGAATGAGGGTTTGGCGGCGGTGGAGCCGGAAGAGGCTCGGTTAGAGGAGGAGAGTCTGAGAAGAGTCTGGTTGCACTGTGAATGCTCGAGAGCCGTGGGCTGAGATTGCGGTGGAGGATTGTGGAGCTGGTGTGCGGTGCTCGGAGTTGCTTCAGGAGCTTCAAAGCCACAGCCATGGCGATTTTGCTGAGAGAAAGTGAAATTGAACGAAGAAGAAAGGAAGGGAATCGGTGGGTTTTTTTTCAGTTTTTGTACGGGATCCGGGTCTGGTCTGCAAATAGAGTCCGGCAAAGGAATCCTTTGGGTTGGGTTTATGGGTGGGATTGGGTTTAGGCTTTTGGGTGGGATGGTGAAGGCCCAAAATATGGCCCATCCTTTTTGTCTGGTCTGCAAATTCGTTTTTGATCGGCTTTGGAAAAAAAATAAAAAAATTATTTGTTTGGAAATGCATTTATAATGTCTGAAAGCTTTATTGGTAAAAATATTTTGGGATTCTAAAACACTTGAAACGCATTGTTAAAGAAATACCAGGTATCTGTTTTTTTTTTTTCAGGAAACACTTCAAGTATTTTTTCAAACATTATTTGTATTTTTACTAAAAAATTTGGTTCAAAAGCTCTTTCAAACATGAGTAAAAACCACATGTCAAATTATTTTTCTAAGAAGCACTTTTCAAGTGTTTGTTCATAAAGCAAGCACTTAGAAATTTAATAAAAATTTAACATGTTTCTAATGAAAGCACTTCTACTTATAAATATTTTATGACCAAAAGTGTTTCTTATAGAAGCAATTTCAAACGAGTCATTCTCTTTATTTATTTTTCCCTAGAGTTTGAATGGGATTATGTGTTTGAAAAGAAAAGTAGAAAACCCTACTTTAAAAATGCCGTTCCACTAAGAAAGGGCAATTGAATCCTTTTTCTAATTTCTCCTTTGTAGATAAAACCAAATCATATACAATAATCTGAGTCTGACCAAAACAAATCAACGAACAATTGAGTAATAAGTTGAGATATGCATTCGAGAGATAACCAAGGAATAATGCTCCTAATTTAACTTGACAAGTATCATAAAAAAAAAGTTAGCCTTGCGACAAACATGTTTCACGTCAATTTCAACTTTTTTTTTTTTTTTACTTCAAATCAAAGAGCTGTGCATGACTTGGGGTCCAAATCAAGAGAGGGAAAACCTCTAGTCAGTTACATAGCAAGTTAAAATGCACTTGCCAAAAAATCTTTCAAAAAATATGACAATGAAACATATCAATTATGTCTGTAGTTGTACAATCTTGTAGTCAATCAGATTCTGGATTTCAAATATCTTTGTCATGATAAAAGAAGAGAAGAGACGAGAGTCGAAATCGACTTTTCAAAAGGAGAGAGAGAGAGAGAGCTTGGATAAGCACCAGGATCCTCGCCGGATCCATTCCCTAGGGATCCCGCAATCCTGTCCGTTCATTGTATATCGTGCAGTCATTTTTCGTTAGATACTATTTACTTTTGAATTTTAAAATTTAAAATTTAAATGATTTCTGACCGTACGATATACGATGAACGGACAGGATTGTGGGATCCCTAGAATCCCTATAGAATGGATCCGGCGAGGATCCTGGTCCCTTGGATAATCCTTCTTAGCTTGTGCCCCACTCAATAAGAACTTAATTATATAATTTATATTATACTAATTACCGTACTTTCTCTTCTATTTAAAGTCTTTGATTATCGCGAATTTTTCCGAGGTTTATGGCCAAATTTTCCGCTCGATCTAAATGTTAATAATTTGTAGCATCATGGCAAATTATACCACTTGGGCATATATAGAGATTAAAAGCCCCTTTGAGATGATGTGTGCAGAAACTGCATGCCTTGCACTTCGAAGCTCAACTAACATATACATATATATATATATATATACACACACACCCATACAGATTCTCAAAGAGAAGGGATCAAAAAATGAGAATTAATTGCAGGGCCAACAATACATCGAACTTTAACGAAGTGCTATTTTTCAAGTTGCATCTCATAGATCGTTTTTGCAAAATATTTGTCAAATAAAAAATATAGATGGTTCGAATCGTTGAAGTTCGAATCTCTATATACACATATATCTAGGGACCCAAATTGTGTGTGTGTGTGTATATATATATATATGTAAAGGGTCACATAAATATCAGATGAACGTACATGATTGAACATCACATCTTGAATTTTACCTAAAGGCAATAAAGCATCCCGATGTGTACACAAAATATATAGGTGAAAACTGAAAAGGAAAAAAGATGAGGCTTGAGAAACAATGCTACTGTGGTGTAAAAATTGGTACTTGCTCAAAGGACTCCTTTTCCCACGTGAGGTTCTCTGCAACTATTATTTCCTTGTATAAACCTTGGTTAACAAAGAAAATGACAGACAGGTAGTTCCTGTCTTAGTCCCCCACTACTCTCCTGGCTACATTCACCATCCCCCCTCCTTCTGTAGTAATTCCGGTGAAATGTCTGGTATCGGAAGTTTACCAAATTTCAAATCTGCTTTTAAGAAGTATATTTGTTTTCATATGGTCAATTGGTTTTATATTAAAACTTCAACTACTTTTATGGTATTAGATCTGGTTGTCACGCGTGTTCGACGTCACTCTTGTGCAGCCCACATGTAAGGTTTGAAAACTCGTCATACGTGAGGGAAGTGTATGAGGATGTGAAGAAATGTCTCACATCGAAAAATTAATTTACCAAACTCTACATGTTCTTATAAGAAATTGCGTTACTCACTGCATTGTTAATTCGGTTTAGGGTGAAATATCAACGTCTTTCTTCTATTATTTCTCCTTTATTGCATTTGGGGCCGGGATGGGCGTGTGATAGTTTGGACTCTACCTGTTCGAACTGTTTCCTAGAACTGGAAATTGGATTTGATTCTACTTGCCAAGTTGCCAACCTTTTGATAAGGGCTGCATGAGGGCTTTGGTACAACAATGTTCACTCTATGATCCAAGGTCCCTCATAAAAATAACATACATGTTATATCATCAGACTAAATTATAAGTGATCGTACGTTTGCTTCATTATAATTGTTTGATTTGGGCGTATATTGTGGTGTCTTAGCCAAGTATTAATGAGATATATCAACTTTGATCGACGCTTTGCTTAGCGTAAAGCCATTGATGAAATTGAACTAGTTAAAATTAGGGTTTTGATATACGCGCATGGGTGTTTGTCAACGATTATCCTTGGCAGAGGGTATTTCAAATTGGAGAAGAGAAGTTTTGCCTGCTTAAAACATAATTGATCATCTTCACTCTAAGCTGATTGATTTTGTTTTGCATGCTCATATTCTAGTAAATATGTACGCCCTAGAATTACTTGCATGCATAGAGGACTGATTGAGCATTTCCCCTCAGATTATCATATAAAATACATATAAAAAAAAAATTATGTGAGGTCCTAGTCCATACTGAGAGATTTTCATCATTTTCTGGTATGCTATACACCAAAGAATAGTAAAATTTTCGCTTACACAAATTCAAGCTTGTAAATACGGAGCAAGTAAGAACTACTACATGTGATTCAAAATTGATTAGGGCGATTTTCAAGCCAATAAGACTTTCTGCTTTGTAAGAAACGGAATGAACGTTTACCATACACAACTTTATTCTTATTTTACAAAGTGAATGTTTCAACTACTCGAATAGAGAGGTAGGTAAATATATAGCTAGGGCACTTGACTAGAACGAAACAATTGAGCATACGGTAAATGCTGTACCAAAACACTATTTCTTAAAATTGATGGGGTTTTTGTTAAATCCATTAAACCCGTTGATGTGATTTATTTTCTAAAATTGATTGGGTTTTTTTTTTTTTTTTTTTGTCTTTTGGTGATAAAACTAAAATTAATTGTTCTGATAGGATATGCTGTACCAAAACAGTGAAGTGATTTTTTTTTTTTTTTTTGCAAATGTCTAAAAAGGAATAGTGGGATCCAGCTATTAAGAGGTCCATGTGTCCTTCGCAATTCAGTCCTCCTCTGCACGCAGGTGGTCTTGTTTCATCAACCCTCCCTACACGGGCAAATGTCCTACAAAATAATACCCCACCCCGCCCCACCATTGTGGTTTCTTTTTCCCTTTCATTATTTGATCAAGTTTACAAATTTACCCAAGTTTTGTTCTTTTCTTTTCTTACTGAGCAAACAAACACATTGAATTGTTGTACATTTGGTTTGGGTGGTAGAAATTTATAAATTCTGGTTTAAATTGATGTCTACTCTTCAAAGATAAATCTATCTGGTTCTGGTCCCAGCAATTAAACCTTTAATCGAACCAACATGTATATATATATTGAAGAAAGTTGAGGTTCCAACATAAAATTAACTGGTATATGATAACTTACTTATAAACCTATGCAAAGTCTCTCCCCCATTAATGTGGGACTTAGTCTCAACACGCCCTCTCACGTGTGGCGAATTTTGAAGTTTAATATGTGCACAACAAAACAGGGTGATGTGGAGTGCTTGTGTGTTGTGGAGCGCATCTGGCTCTGATACCATGAAGAAAGTTGAGATTTCACCATAAAACCAATTGGCATATGGGAAGTAGTCTAACTTACTTAGCCCATGCAAAGTCTCTCGTCTCATCAATATAAGATTCATTCTTAATATATATATATATATATATATATATATATATATATATATATAATATTGTCAGATGATGCTCTCGCCTGCTTGCTAATGGTAATCTCCCCAAAAGTAAGTGTCAAAATCAGGAGCTGCATATTTCCATGGAATTATTGTTTTTGTTTATAGATGATACTGTGTTCGCATATTTGATATAACCTGGTTAGATAAGTAATTGTCTTTCAATTTCAGGGAAATTTTGTAGGCATGATCTTTAGGTGATAACATATCAAATGCCCTGTTTCGATTATGCGAAATATTGTGGGGCAAGCCTAGACGACTGACTAATACCATATTAAATTACTAATTGATTAGTGCTTCTGCTTATACTCCGCTTCTGCTTATACACCGCTTCAAAGATAGAGTTCACTTAAGTATTACAGTCATGCACTATGTGACCATAACAAGATAATGCATATGCCACAAGTGACTTATAACTCAGTTGGTTAAGAGTATATCCTTATACCTGTCAAGAATTTTGCTTCCTGATAAACATCACGGAAGGAAGGGGATAGATTTGAAATCTTTTTTTTTTTAATTTGGATAATTTGATGTAATATCTTATCATACGTCCAGAAGAAAATCCCCTAAATACACATCAAATCTTGCGAACTCCCATAAAATTCTTATATCCATTAAATAATATTTTTCACAATAATCATCAACAAATCAGACTAAATTAAGCACAAATATATTTTGTCACACTAAAAACATCTGATGATGTAATCCCAAAACACACAAAACAGCATACAGAAAAAATGGTTTTATGGAGAGCCCAGATGGAGAAGGAGCTTGAGAATTCTTCAATGGCAGGGCAGGTGAAGCAATCTGATCACTGCTTCCGCAGACATTAACTCCAACTTTCAAACTGTGAGCTTCTGAGGAACTCACACAGAGACCTGGGTTTCCACTGAGGTCCAAGTTCCTCCCCAACCTCTTGAGGAAACTTGCATTGAAAGGCACAACACCCCCCAACATGTTTCTGCTCAGATTCATGTGGTAAATGTGCGAGAGGCTCCCAAACCCGACCGGGATTTCGCCCGTTAGCCGGTTATCCTGCAGCGACAGAGTGCTCAAATTCTTGAGCTGGGAGAAGGATTCCGGGATGGTGCCCGAGTAGCCGGAATCAGCCAGCCTGAGTTCTTGGAGCTTCACCAATTTACCAAACTCCAATGGCAGAGGAATGTGCATTGGATTGCCGTCTAAAATGAAATACTGCAAGCTCTGCAACTTTTCCAACCCCTTCGGAAATTTCCCACTTAATTTGTTGTTGCTTAACGCCATGAAAACCAAAAAACCGAGCTTTTCGATGCCATTGGGGATGGAGCCTGTGAGTTGATTGGAGCTGAAGTCAACTTTTTGAAGCAAACCCAGTTGACCAACTGTGTCTGGGATGGAGCCTATGAGAGAATTGTAGCTTAAATCAAGGCCTTGGAGGTTTCTGAGACTGCCCAGCTGCATAGGGATGGTGCCTGTGAGCACATTGTAACTCAAATCAAGGTGGATTAGTTTCCGAAGGGTGAAAATCTCCGAGGGGATCGGACCGGAGAGGCGGTTTTGTGACAATGTGAGGATCTCAAGGGACTTGAGGTCGGATATTTGTGGTGGGATTGGGCCGGAGAGTGCCGGGTTGGACCGGAGGCTGAGCTGCTGGAGGGAGGCAGGGGATGATGCTCTGTTTTGAGAAACAGAGAGGGTGGTTTTTGTGTGAGTGAAGCAGTTGAAGAAGAAAGCAGATTGGAGAAACGGGAGGGAGAAGATTAGGGAAGGGAATGTGGCTGTTTTTTTGCAGGAGGGGTTTGGTGAGGTGCCAAAATCTAGCCGGGAGACATGGGGGCGGTTGTCTTTTCCGATTTTGCACTCGATTCCGGGCCAGGAGGAGGAGGGTTGGCAAGGGGTAGGATGGGAAATCCTCCAGGGTTGATCAGAGGACATGGATTCCATGATCTTGAACAGGGTTTCTGATTCAGATGGAAGCATGGTGGCGGCGGTGGTGGTCGAAGGAGGGTGAGAGAGGAGGAGCAGGAGGAGGAGGAGGAGTGGAGGGAGAGAGAGTGGGAAGGGAAGGCACATTGTGTCAAGGTATATGGGAGGTTCGGAGAGTTGCAGCATTTTGTTGTCTGGCTTTACAGTTTTAACCTCACGTGAGAGTGCTAGAGAGAGAGAGAGAGAGAGAGAGAGAGAGAGAGAGAGAGAGGGGGGGGAGAAGTGATTGAAGTGATAGGAGCGATAATAAGTGGGAGGGGGAAGTCATGAGTCATGACATTTGAGTGAGAATTTGATAATTTGAAAGCAAAGGTAGGGTCGTGACTCGTGACTGAGGGAACTTATAACATTAGGCAGAAAGTTGAGTGTTGTGGAAAATAAGGGCATGTTTCACTTTTCCCAAGCATTGGATTTTGAATTTTTTTATAGAAAAAACTAATTAAAAGTGTTAGGAAAATTTGAATTTTAACGATAAAAATAAAATAAAAGGTAAAATAAATAGTATCATGATTAAATTTTTAGTGTAAAAATATGATTTTTCTTTAAAGTAAATAGTACCAGAATCTTTTCGTTAAAGTTCCCTTCTTTTATTTCATTGGGATTTAAAGATTATTTGTTTGTTTTTCTATTATTAACATCCGGAATTGTTTGATAATTTTTTTTTATTTTTTTTTATTTTTTAAATATGAATCTTATTTGGTAAGTACTTTTAGTTTTTAATTTTTAATTTTCTGAAAATTGAAAGTAGTTATGAAACAATACTTTAGTTTTGAGATTTCATAAAACTAAAAATTGAAAATAAAATGCTTATTGTGTGACAACTCGTCCTAGAAATTATTTATCGGAGGTGTGAAAAGTCAGAATTACCCATGGTCATTGAGTTGTATTATTGGTTTCATTGTGTTTTTGGACCCATATTCTTAAATCCTAATTGTTTGGAACCAATTAGGATTAGAGTTTGGTGTATTGTGGGTTGTTCACTATTTTGGACCACACATCACTCCTCCATTCTCTCTCTCACTCTCGTGCACACACTCTCTCTCGGTTTCACTCTCTCTCCTTCGAACTCGTATGGACAAGCACCCAAAACCCTTGAAACTTCACGGATCGTGGTCAAAGTTGGCACCATTGTGTTCGTGAAGCTCAGACGAGTCGATTGGTACCCATTTTAGGTAAAGATACATTCGAAAACCCTAGTTTTTCATAACCCCCGATTTTGTGCACTATTCATGCACACGTAATTATGGATGTTTTTGGAAATTTGAAGCTTGAAGGAAGCTTAGTGAGAAGCTTGGAGTGCTTCGTTTGAAGGTTTTGGAAGTTGGGATCGTGTGAACGAAGTTTGGCCAGTTTTTCTTGGAATTCTCCAGTGAGATCCCATGACTTTTAGAGCTTTAAATTAGTATGATTGTGTTCTACAAGTTAAGAGCTTCATTTTGGTATGAACTTCGTGAAAATGGTGAAGAAACGAGTGAGAAATCAAAGTTCTAAAAATCCCCAGTTTTCCGACGACGACGACGGTCGTCGGAGTCCCAAGGTTGAAGACGACAGAATATTCCGTCAAGTCTGATGGAATATTCCAACACCGTTAGTTAGATTTAACAGTAACAGTTAGAAGTTGACGGAATATTCCTGACGGCGTTAACTGACGCCGTCAGCATGCCTGGCATGTGGCCGCACGTGGGCGGTGCATATTGCCGTGCCTTGGCCGACGCGTGGCAGCGCGTGGATGGTCGGAAAAATATTCTAAAAATATAGGGATGATCCTGAGGTTGTGTAGGTCATTGTGTTATATTCATATACCCAATTTGAGCTATGTCTGAGAAGTTATTACATAGTTTGGTATATGTGCATTAAAGTGACGTTTATATAGTTGTTTCGCTCATAGGTGAGGCCTATTCTCAGGACGAGCGTAATCAATCGAGGCTCGGTGGCTACGACCCATCGACATATTTGTAAGTGGGTAGTTATTTTCAATATATATATACTTGACGTTTTTCCCAGAAAACATATTTAAAGGAAATGCGATTTAAATGCCATGCATATGAATTTATATTTCGTACATGAATTGGTATGTGAAGCTTTATATATTTAAATGTGGTGTTGTGGACGCCCTGAAGCTCAGGTAAGTTGTGTTTGGTTATGTGAATCATCGATGATGTGATATGTGATTGAATAATGTTGAGCTCATAAAACTGCACCTAGGGTGATTGTGATTTAGCCAGAGATATGAAGTACAAGTCTGTTTATTATGTCGCCCCCGCACTATATGCTCATATCGGATCCAATTTAAGTGCACAGTCTTGTTGTACAGACCTTATTTATAGTTCCGACTCGTAAGTGACTAGCGATTTATCGCCCAACTATTATGAGAGAGTAGAATTGAGCATAATTATATTACACCCAATCTTGTCGTACAGACCCTTTTTATTAGTGGTTCCGACTTATATGCAGTATATTGCCATATAGGTCATTGTAGTGACTTCGGCTAGATTGACTTTTGAGCTATGAATTCAGCCGTACAAACTTTCACAGGGGTTTCAACTAATATGTTATATTTCTATGAATTTATTCTTACCTGAATTGCTTACCTTGTTATATCTTGGCATGACATACATATGATTATGAATATGTAAAGCATGATTTGAAATGATATATTTATATACATATTTATGTATTCTATTTTCTGGGAAAGTAATCATATACTTGTTTTACGGCGAGGGGTTAGTGTACTCAAAAGAAAATAAGGTTTTTGTGTAAATGTGTTTTACTGACCCACTCAACTTTGTTTTTCACCCCTCCAGGTCTTAGACAACAGAGTTTGGTGGCCACGAGGACTCCAATGGTGTTCTAACAGAATCCAAAAAAGTAGGATTCACCTTCTGGTGTTGTATTTTAGTGATTGCAACTAGACTCTCTTATTGCTCTGAAAGTGTATTTATACACTGAAACTCTCACTAGCATCCCTTCTTAATTAGTATTGTTAGTTGCTTGGTTTTAAGTTGTTAGTATTCGCTTACTCTTATCGCTTCCGCTTTGTGCACATGGGTACGTCACTCTCACGTGACAGACAACACATCTCAACTTTGATCGGGTTGTGTCATATCGAACATCTCCTAAGAAAGTCATTCTGCATTATTTCTCTTAATAATACAGTGAGAAGCTTATCTTTTGAGGTAGTGTTGATAACAACACAATTTATTAATATTTTGGATAAACTGTCATTTGATCCCTTGAACTATTACTCCAGTTAAAATTAACCCTATGAACTATTTTTTTGGTAATTAACTCCTTGAATTATTTGAAATAAGCCAATTGACCCTTGTTGGTAGATTCCATCCACCTATTTTTTCAAATTCAAAGGAAAATTAGTCTTTCCTTAATCAATTCTTACTTATCAACTATAACCAACAATGTAATTATGACATGTGAAAACAAAATAATGTGTAATGATAATGTGAGATGATCCGTTATGTAAACGTTTGGTTTTTTATGTTTTCTCATTATGCTATATATTTTTGAATTATTTTGTGTCCATGTATCAAAATTTTATTGGTATTTATAGCTAACAAGTAACAATTAATGATGAAATGATTAATTTGCCCTTGAATTTGATGAAATTGATTCCGCAATCTAACGGCAAGAGGTTAATTTACTAAAAAAATAGTTTAGGGGGTCAATTTCAATTGGTGTGACAACCTGCCCCAAATTTTACTATTTTATAAATTTTAGAGGTGAGCGTATTGACTTTCGTTGATCGCTAGTTCATGACGCGTATGAATTATTACCTTACCGTATTTCAAAAGTATGTTGGTAAGGGTTGTTATTTATTCTATTAATTTCTTATATTTTTTGTTAATTTTATTAATTGAGAGGTAAGAAAAATTAACGGGAAAAAGAGGAAAAGAAAGAAGAAAAGAAAATGAGGAAGGTTGCCTGATGGCAGCGAAGTGGAGAGGGAGAGAAAGAAGATGGGCACTGCCCAATCAGGAAAGGAGGAGAGTGAGAGTGACGAATGGGAGAGAAGAACTAGGAGGGAAAGGAGGGAGGTGTGGAGCATCCAACCCAGCTGACCCGTACACCCACAACAAAAATTGGTTTTGACTCGGTTGTAATTCCGGCTAGATTCCACCACTTTTCCGACGAAAGTCACCCATTCTTCACCTGGAAATCATCCATTGACCTCCCCTCTTCCATTTCCACCCAAATTTGGAAAGGATTTGGGTGTAAATCATTGAAATAACCCACGGGGGTGCCATAAGACCCATGCTCGAAATCCATCAATCGTGAAACGATCTCCTTGAATTACCACCACTAGAACACTCCTCTAGAACCCTAGAACAAAGCCCAGGTAGTGGTTGAGGCGTCGGAGTGAGTATGGAGGTCGAATTGAAGCACACCATTTTCTAGGGTTTCGGCGGGTTTAAGCAAAATTGGAGTTTTTCCCGGCCAAATTGGACTTGGCCATAGGTATAAAGTTTACTCTACTCATTGAGATCTTCATTCCTATAAATTTTGATAATTTTTGGAAATAGGTGGATTTTCCGGCGAGTCGGGGCGACCGATCGCCACCCGCGGCAGCACGTGTGGCGGCTCGTGGCCAGGGGACCGTCGATGTTATCCTTAGGATAAATTACATGTCTTGAGTTCAGTTTTGGCAATTGTATATCATAGGTTGATCGTTTGGACCTAAACTCATTAGGATACGTTACTTGGTAAAGATATGAATCGACGATCCAACCGTTGGATCGTCACCAAACTTTAATATGTTATAGTACATAATATTTGAGGTCCATAGAAACTTACAGATAAGAAATCCATGTATGAATTTTCCCGAATTGGATTTTTAAGTTTATAAATTAAAATGTTGACCGCCATTTAGTTTTGGCAATTGGCGGAGATCCGACCGTTGGATCGTAATGAAACCTTAGGTTGTTGTTCTAGAAGTATAATGTGGATCTTTGGAAGCAACGGATTGGAAATCCATGATACAGATCTTTCGAATTGATTTATGCGTTTTATGTAAATTATGTATTTTGTCGATAAGAACTCTGAGATGTGATTTGATACTTGGTCATAGGCGACGATGGTTCGTGATGTCTCAATATGTGTTCTAAGGAGTCATAGTGTGGACCTCAGGTGAGTGAGTCTTTTCCTTCCTATCGTGTGTGTGTGTGTATATATATATATGATTGATAATTTCACAAACGGTTATAAATTGATTATTGCATATAATTACTGTGAATGCTTAGAAGTACTGATACGAATTATGAATGGCTTGATCCCTGTTTAGGGTACGTAGGCAGTCTAACAAGACGTTAGATGCAGCCATACTATAAATGGGACTAAATAATTGAGACAATAGCCTTGTTTGAGAATTGAGCAATGTGAAGGAAATTGGTGAAAATATGAGATTTAAACTTATGTTTTTAGTGATTGGATATTGGTCATAAATCAATGTGGAAGGAATCAAGAAATTGAAATAAGGAAACATAATTAATGATAGTTAATTAAACTAGTGTTTAGTTGGACTTATCCACGATAATTATTTCCGAAAATAAATAATTCGGGAGCAAGGCGTTATACATTGTCCATTTTACGCCACATTATATATATGTATATATTGGAAAAATACTATGATATGGTTGAATTTTAGATTTGCATTATGGCATATCCATATGTATATTTCTTGCACATAATTATTGTGAATGCTGTAAAGTGTGAAGGTGAACGCAGAACACACAGGTAAGTTCAGGTGAGTTATGGTATTAGTTGAAATGATTGAGTTATGGCATGATCACATTTATGTTTTAGGCAACTCCGATATTGTCGTACATGTTGCCTATGAGTTGTATATGTAATATGAGATTGCTCTAGTTATGCGAGATATGATGAGATGCAATTAGAGCTCATAAATCTGCACCCCGGTGTTAGTGCTCCTGCCTGTGGCCATGGCACAGTCCTTCACATGATGTTCACCTCCCGCACCTTACGCTCACCTTGGTTCTAAGGTAGGTGCACAGTCATGTCGTACAGACCATTATAGGTGGTTCCGACTCGTAGGTGACCCACGATTATTCGCACAGTCTTCACATGATCATAACTCTTGAGCGTATTTATTTACACACAGTCCTGTCGTACAAACCACTTTAGGTGGTTCCGACTTGTGTGCATGTATACTTATTGAGCTATGGATAAGTCGTACAGTAAACTACAGGTTACTCTGACTTATGAGCTAGCATATGTGATGAAATATGTGATGAGCTAGCATATGTGATGAGATATGGGTAAGTCGTACAGGTCATTATGGGTGACTCCGACTTATGAGTTAACATCGATTGATGAGATATGGGTGCAGTCGCACAGGTCACCATAGGTGACTCCGACTTGTGTGCTAGTATGAGTTATTAATCACATGATTATTAATATTGCTGATGAGATGCTGTGTTGTGATATATTTATGATTTTTTTTGAAAACTATATAGGTGTTGTAGCGAGGGGTTATAATGTTTTATATGGTTTCTATTAAAATTTTATTTCCAGGGTCACTCACCCTTGTTTGGTTTTCACCCTCCAGGTTTTATTAGCTGAGCTTTTTTATCGTTGAGGATTCATGGCAAGTCATGGTATTGGAGATTACCTTTGATGGTACAATTCTTAATTCATTCTACTGTACTTACTTATGCTCTAACGTCACGTGTGAAGGGGGTTCATTCCCGCTCACCAACACAGCTCGATTCGGAGTCATAATGGATATTTCGGATCAGGGTATGTTAACTGGGGTGATAGATCAGGAGTAAACCGCAATTTACCCTAATATTTTTGACAAAACGTTTACAAAAGGATGCATGTTCAATTACTCTTTGATTTGATTCAAATGATAAAAAAAAAAAAAAAATAATAATAAATAATAATAATAATAATAATAATAAAACTTTTTAGTATTTTAATCTCCACTATTTATATAAAGTTATCAACAAATCTAATGATAAGTGACCATAAGCTTTTGGTCACCTGATAATCAAGAGAACTGAACTCGCACTACTAGAGTGGCTCCAATGATGGCACTTGTGTCAACAAGAGGAAACTAATTGCTACTCTTGTCCTCTCCCAACATCAAATTCAGGTGTAACCTGCTGGGTTTAATAAACAAAACCCTTCAACTCAAAGGGATGAGGATCCTCTCCAAATTCTCTTTGTGAGAATTTTGAGGATCACTTCATTGGGACTGTTCATTGTACATCGTGTGACAAGTTTTCATCAAGTACTGTTTGTTTTCAATTTTAAATAAGAAATTCAAAATGATTTCTGACCGCAGAATAATACATGAACGAACACGATAAAATGATTATTGGACGGATAGGATCCTATTCCAATTCAAACAATGGTTTTCACAAAAAATCATGACACGAAAGTGCAAACCAGGGCAATGTTGCATAGTAGCGCAAAACATAAAACTTGTGCCACTGAACGTCTAAAGCTAAGCACATAACCATTTTATCTCACAGCTTGCATATTTTGACTTTGTTCGAAGACGTTTAGAGTTCGAATCTCAATGATGATAAATGCCGTTGATAAAAAAGTTAATTGCTTAAACAAATAATAATTGGTTTTTTTTTTAAATAAAAAAAACAAATAATAATTGCTGAAACTAAACCTAAATCAAAATGGTGAAGTAAGAGTTTCGTACAAGACCACCTTACGGTAAAGTTTGACTTGACTTTAAACTTCCGTTTGATGTCTAGAGCTGCAACACATTAAGTGCTCGTTTGAGATTGCTTTTTGGGACAACTTCTGCTTTTTCAAAAAAGTAATTAGTAACTCACAAATTTGGAAAAGGGTTTGGCTAGTACAACTACAAAATGGTTGATCAAAAAAACAGAAAATACAAAAGGGTTGATCCAACCAACCAGTTTCTCTATGTTTTGAATGAATATGCATCTTATTACTACAACTAAAATTGAATGCGAGTTGCAAAGTTGTTGTCTTCATCTTATGTAAATTCCAGTGAAATGAATAGTTGTGCCTCAAAAATCATTTATTACCCTAAGTTAAAACATGATTTACCCTAACCTAGACAAATACAAGGAAGGATTCAGACTTATGGACCCATTTGTCCCTTGCATTTTCTTCCAGAATTATAAATATCCAACGGTACGCAAAAGACTTGTAGCTCAATTTACTTAAAAGCATTCACCCTTCACCCAGATCCCGAGTTTAATTTCCCCCTTCCCCAGTTCCACTTGTACACAAAGTAACAAAAATAACGGCAAGAAATGAAACATCAAAATTTTCAAAGGGATCAAACTATACACGAAATTATACTAGTGCGTGGAACATTATTTCCTGTACCTAAACAAACACAAGTTCCGGTAATTTTAACATTTGGAAACAAAAATGAGTAATCGATAAACTAAAGACGTAGTAAATCGTTGCACAGCACAAAACAGTACAACAATCAACATGAATCCAAGCATAGTCAACTAGCCATATATATGTGGAGCTGTTACTTTTCCAAGACTGCATATTCGTAATTCTGTATAGTTAGGGGTCGCGCTGCCTGTCAAACAATAATATGGAATTATAGATTCATCTGGTATAGGAGGAAATGCAAGCGGAAAATAGTAGAAATAAGACGGAACACATAATTATCGGATCAGAGTGAACGTCTTTACTCATGTGTGAAAGGATTACCTCAGAAAAATTGTATGACAGCGCCTTTACTTTATACTACAACACTGCATTTACTCTGCTGCGCAATATCCTGAGGAGTTTCAAGAGAAGGCTCTGGAACAACCTCTGCTTCAACTTTAGATGGGTGTGGATCACTCTCACTTGAAACATGACGAAGTTCTGAGTCATCAACCTCGTTATGTGCACCATGGAGCTGTGAGTCAATGACCTTAGTTGCACTGCAAATCTGTGGATCGACTACCTTAGTTGAATCAGACCGTTGTGAGTCCTTGACTTCATTTATTGCATCACAAAGCTGTGAGTCGATCTCTTCGGTTGCTTCAAAAAGCTGTGTGTCATCGACCTTCACAACTGCACGGATTAGCTCAGAATTACCTTCCACAGCAGCCGCATGGCTTAGCTCTGAATGATCAAACCCCATGTCGGCACTGCATAGCTGCATATTCTCATGCTCACCATCTCCGCTGATCATATGCAAAGCAGTGACCTCACTGTCAACAGGATATAGTTGCGAATGATCTGCACTATGTGCATCCTGAAAACATAACTGCTCAACCCTGACAGCGGCACCACAAAACTGGGATTGATCATCCTCGCTAGCAGTAATATATTGTGCTGGATCATCCTTCCGCAAACGTTTTCCCATACCTTTTCTTCTTACCCTCTCCTTTCCTCTTATCCTTTTCCCAAATTCGCTTTGTGGGGTAGGTGATGGTATGTCCGGACCACCTACCTGGTCCCTCAAACATTGATGCGCGATATTCCTGATTTCTTCTATTGAATCAGCTTGTTGTTGGTTCAACCCATCTGTTATGAATGTATCTGCTATGCGTGCAATATCCCTCAACCCAGCATTCTGCAAAAGTTAATAAAGTTATCATTTAAAATAATACACCATTTTCTTATCCTTGCATTTGACAATAACCAATAAATTTATAATTAATTATTTAATTAACAATCTTACCGTTCTTTGAAACTCAGACGAGAGAGATATAGGCCTCCCTATAAATTTGCGTGTAATTTTCATGTACCACAGCATATAATCACTTTCATCTGCACCATCATCACCATCCACAATATGATATCGACGTTCCAGCCATTCATTAAGCTCTGACTCCATTTTCCCTGACAAGTCAACCCCACCATCAACTCCACGACTTTTTCTCTCCCATCGCTGTACATCCTCTGGGATTGACTGAAACTTGCCGTATTGCCTTAAGCAACGATTTGGGAGATGCCTTTCCGCCTTGTCAAAGCATATTAGCATTGTTTTGGACCTCCCTATAATCAGATTGCTCTTGATATCTTCTGGAATCACTGTACTGTCCATATTTCTATACGGAAGCCACTCCGCCTATAAGCCAACACCATGTCAAATGTCTTCTGAATCCACATTAAAATTAGAATATAAACTGAATTAGTTATCAATGGAAAGAGGAAGAGAAACCTTACATCACATGGTTTTAAGGAATCCAGAGCTTTACGGTAAAACACTACATCACGGTTTGTTGTTGGTCCACTTTGCTTTCCCTTCCAGCTAAGCACAAAAGGAAAACGATCATGCATTGAATCAGTATTGAGCTTTGGTCGTCCAATATTTATGTGAAAGTAACTCCAGCACTGCAAAAATATGATATGATATAAAATATGAGATATCGACAAGAAGCAATTGCAAATAAGATCCAAAGGAACTGCTGAACAAAATAGAAAATAGAAAAGGAAAAAAGTAAAGGGACATGTAGATAACCTGTAGTAGCGTTAAACAGCCACTAATTGTACTTTGAGATCTGAGGGACGCATTGCCCAGTGCCCTGTACAAGAATGCCAATGCTGCTGCCCCCCAGGCATATCTCCCACAATCGTCAAAATTCTCGAACAGTGGAAGGTACATGACAGGGACTTTATTCCCAGTAGTTGTGGAAAATATTGTACTTCCAACAAGGTATAAGAGGTACGCACGGGTATGACATTCAATCACTTCAAGTGGTGCATCTTTGGGACAATGGGAAAAGAACTCTTTCAACCAGCTTAGCTTCACCATTCCACCGCTAGTATAACTAGGCTCTGGTACTTTTCCGAGATACCTGTCACAAACTGAGTTGCAGGTGGTATGTGTTGTACCAATTACAGGTTCTCCATCAATTGCTAGTCCAAGCAATAGTGCAACATCCTGAAGAGTTACCGTCATTTCTCCATCATTAAGGTGAAAAGTGTTTGTTTCTCTCCTCCACCTTTCAACTAGTGCAGAAATGAGTGGGTTATCAAGACTAATTGCCGGAATCCATCTTAAATAACCAAATCCAGCCTTCTCTACCAACTCAACCTGTTTTTCCGTGAGTGTCCATTGATCAAGCTTTGAAGTGTGTTCGTGGCATCTGAGTGCACCACGCTCCTGTAGGTAAGTCAAAAGTATGTATGTTTATCATCCAGATCAGAAAAGAAAAAAAATAGTTCATTAAAAAAGACGGAAGGAAATGGTAAAAAAGCCTTATACGGGTAATTAAATGGTACACTGCACCTGTCCATCCCAAACTGCTGAAGACACATGCTTGTCCTGATCATAAAGCACTGAGCCATCAATTGGCCCAGGATTCGTCCCATAAGGATCCGCCAGTATCATTTCCATTACTGCCAACTACAGAAAATATCCCCCAGTTTATTAGCTCCATCAAATAACTAGAGAGCAGCATCTTAGTTTATAAACATATTTAGTAAAACCGTTAAACTCGGTAACGAAAAAATTTCACAAGGAATCGATTACACTCTATTTTTGCCTCTAACTTCTATACTATAAACGTTGAGTTTCAGCTCCAGGAAGCATCACATACACATGTGAATGAGGTCAATTGGAAACTGTTGCAGTAAGAAAGAACCAGCAATAAAAAAACTTCATTTACATTAGAATTGAAACCTTTTCATGCACTCTTAACCTACTCAGATCAAATTAAGAGATCTGTAATTAAGATCTTAATCCCAGCATTTTCCAATATGTCCAATACTAGAATTTAGAGATCATTACAGAAAGAGCCTCACACCGCAGTTTGTTTTCGCTCGAGAGATTCTAAGAAAGACCCTATCTGTGGAATTTGTCCGCTGTTTCAAATTACAAATCTTCCGATGAACTGTCATTCTTAATTCATGACAAATGAATGACTCTAATCAAGAAAATGCATTCATCTAGAGGTTATATGAAAGAACAACGACATATAGCTTTTCGTTGAAAAAACACTTTCGAGCATCTCTCGCTATCCAAAAACCAAATTGCGAGACTCAACAGAAAACCATCAATGCACCGAAAATTGTCCCAGAGGAACATCACCATGCATTTCAATTCCTCTTGTACTTTTCGAGGAACCGAGCAAATGGAGCAAGTTCCATTTCTCTCAGCTAATACACAAACATTAAGACTTAAAGCTCCACTTATCATCTTCATTTACCTTCACAGCACAATTACTACCTGAAAGTTGCAGCAACTAAGAAGCAGCACCCAAGGCCAAAACCCTAATTAAAACCCCAATTAAGATAGTTGATCCAATTCAGGGCTAAATCGCCACAGAAACCCATTATACATTCAAAAGTTCATATTCACAACGCTATAATCTCTGCAAACCATAGCTTATAATTTCATCTAAACACAGAGCTAATCCTCAATCATAATCATAATCATAATTACAACCAAAATAAACAACCCCTGTTTGGCTTCCGAGAAAATACAAGAAAAGAAGAGGAGATTCTGTGTCAGTTATGTTATAAGCTGGTTTTACTTTCAATTCCTGAGAAATTGAAGTGCCGAGAACGGTGGTGGTGTAATTTGAGAAAGAAAATTTCATGAGAAAGTTTGTAAATTAAATTTTCTCGGAAACCAAACAGGGAGCTGAGAAGAAAAAGGTATGAGGGATAAAGGGGAAATGATTTTATGGGGGGACAAAAGGTGAGGAAATAAACAAACCTGAAACGCAAATCAAGCCAAAACGACGCCGGAGAGCTGCGTCGACGAATGCAAGCATTTGGAACCTCGAAACGACGATGAAGCTAAGGCAAAACACAAACTAGTGATTTTTCTATTTACTTTTTCCTACTAGGGCTTGGTTTTGGGCGGGTTTCACTGCCCTAACCCGGGCCCAATATTAAAATTGGTCAACTTAAAAAAGTGAATTTGATTGGGCCTGTTATTGGGCCTCAAAATTTTGACGCCGTATTATAATGTCACATTGTTTTTGCGTAAAACTTTTTCAAACAAGATTTGGAGATAGGAACTTAAATTGCTTCCTTAGTTGCATGGCGAATGTTTTTAACCAAGTTACAAGTACATTGCATGGTTCTATTGCAATTTGATTTGATGAAAATTCTACATTACATTACTTTCATCTAAAACGGTTAAATCTAGCTGTTCATTTGAGCGAGGTGTTTCTCTCATCAATTATTTTTTCCAAAATTAAGAAAAACACCTACATGAGCCAGTTATAATGTCATAAAAATGGTTTGTTTAAACACTCAAAACGATGTCCTAAGCCAAGAAAGAATTTGTTGAGCATGCACTCCACATGAAACTCCGTATAATAGCTTGAAAATTTCAATTGTCTTTGACCTCTCTACTAGTTGACAATTGGTTATGAGTTTGATGTTGACATTCTAACATGGTATCTGTGAAGTTTAGTTTTATTGTTTGGTTTCCTTTGTCAAATGATGTAAATTGTACCATACATGTTCTAGTTAGTTTTAGGATTTAATTGCTTCTCTAGGATCATGTTGCTGGAAATATCACTTTAAGAGATTAAATTCTCTCATCAAAGGTTTGTTCATACATATGCATTTCATGCTATTATTTTTAGTTCATTATGTCTAGTGATTCTGTCTAGCCAAAACTTCTCGCTGCTTTCACGCGAGCTGGGCACACATGAGCTTTCTGACAGCTTTTTCCCTGAGAGTGTTTTTCAACCTTAGATCTTTTCTGATCGTTTTTGCACATGACATGTGGCATTTTCATCCCATCTCTTTATCTGAAACAAAGCCCACTATAAAAGCTTCATATATGGTTTTATTTTCACTCGGCTAGTGGATTTATTTTTAGAAGGATAGTTTTTTAGCTATGAGATGTTCCTTTGTTCTTACTTGAAAACCCTAGCCACAAAATCACATTCATGCACTAAATACCCAGATCATTGCATATTAGGGTTGCATTGTTTTTGTGATTTTGATCTTTGTTTTACGTCAAGCTTCTCTAGTTTCAAATCTTTGAGCTGACCTCTTTTTGGATTTGCATCAATTTCATCTTTCAAGTATTTGATTGGTGAAATTGACTAGACAATCGAATCCAAATTTGCATCTTCATCACTAAGGAGGAGCTGCTACTTCATGAAGACCGAAGGAGTTCATTTTGTGTAAAGCAAGGTTGCACAAAGGTAAACTTGCTCCGTAGATAGAGATCTAAGAATTGAGCTTGTGTGGTCTTTGTAAGAACCTTTTTTTTTCACTAGTGGATTGGACTCAATGGAGAGTCCTTGATTTTTTTAAACCCAAAGGTGGGTTTTTCTGGCAAAAAACATCCCATGCAATTTATTGCTTTATTAGTTTACTTATCTTCGTTTTACTTGTGATATATGCTTATCATAATCCACAAATAGATAAGTCATTGCAACTAAGCTTGTCAAAGTTAAAATGTGCACTAAACTGAATCTTAGTTAACTATGAACTTTTTAGTAAATTGAACTTTAATTTAACTTCTTCTGCTATAAGTAAACTAACATATCTGAGCTTAGTTGTTGAGTGTTGATGACTAGTCAGACAAGCACACATATGGATTTTAAATTGTAGGTTATTCCACCCAGTACCAATTTCAGTATTGGAAATGAGTTATCTACGTGATGTGCTCAACGGCTGCATGGCTCCTACGTCACCCAATACTTGCATAATTGCTTAAATGAGGGCCAATCCATTTTGAGTTCATGTTGTTTCAATAGTCTAGTAGCTATTTCAACCTCCAAGCAGCAATAAAACAAAGGGCAAATGCTTGCTACAATTTGTTTCAACTCTTTTCTCTCTCTTTGCATGGACTATTTGTGAATTTCAACATAACTGGAAATATCATTGGATGTCAAAGATGTATCAATTAATCTTAGGGAAATTTTATTTAAACCCTTATAACCTCTTTCTACACCAACTTACTCTCTACACCCATATTAATTTCAATTAAATTATCAATATCTTTTTAAACCCAAATGTCTACCTAAACTACCCTCACGAACCCAATTCAATATATATATATATATATTTATCTTTACACCCATTTAGAAAATAAACCCAAAATCAGTCAAAGACAATTCTGTTTTTGAAACTATTTTCATATCTGATTCGTAAATGTACGATCCTGCTACTCCAATATTTCTCATGAAGAAAGTGCCCATGCAAGATGGTGATCCTCTTCTCTCGCTAGAGTTGAAAATAGTCACAATGATATACATTGTTCTCATATGTATAGGGCTGATGATAATCATTATCATCAATGTCCCAAACTTCATCTGTTTTAGTGCCACACAAAAACCATATTTGCTCAATGCATCAATCGTATGCTATCTGTTGAGTTCATGTTCATCGGTTTAAATTATTCTTGAATATATATCAAAGCAAAACTCAAGGACTTTATCAAAGCCGTATTTGATGTATTTCAAATTGTTAGAAGTAAGAACAATTTTGCTAATTATCACTATGTTCCGGATCTGGACTTCACTTTTGGAGATGAATCCTTTCAAATTCGCATTGGTTGATGGATGACACAGCTGCTTTCAAGAACTTCAAAAAGTACATTTCTTCACCTCGGTTGTTTTTACCTTGTCTGTTTTGTTATGTATATGCCAAGCTATTTACTAGTGTTTTAGCTTCATTATTTTTATGTTTCAGTTGGTGGTAGTATTGAATTCCCAATGCCTTTTGGAAGAGTTATTATGAGTCCTATAGAGAAATTTATTCACGGGCTAACAAAGACCTTCTTTGCAAGTAATATACTTTTAAACTCTTAAAAAAAAAATCAAACGAAAAAAAACTTGCATAAATTGATTTATATCTTAGCTGAAGGATTCATAACTTCAAAATCATCATCCATTAGTCAAAATGAACGTTGGATTAAAGATTGAGGGATGGTAGAGTTTGATTATTGAGTATGGGTTTACTGATAACTTTTAGTTTTATTATTAATTTCATCTTGTACTTAATGATAATTATGCAATAGGATAAAAATGACAATTAACATTTAAAATTTAAGTTGGGTGTAGAGTGAGGCTATATAAGTTCAAATAAAATTTCCCTTAATCTTATTAACGATTATTCCAGTTTCTATTTTTGGTTAATTATACCACTGTCTTGTTAAGAAGAAGAAATTATTGGTATATACACGTCACATTCGCATATAAATCTCATAGAGGAAGTTATGTGACGAAAGAGATGGAGAAACAGGGACAGGCAAGTATATTTGCTCGGGCGGGATGACTTTATTGCCTTTTCAGGCTGTGGGATGACAACTTTATTGCAAGCACTTGAGATATATTTCCACGTCAAAATCAGGTTGTAGACATGTAAATTTCGGTAAAATAAATACACACAAATAAATTAAAATTTCAACATGTCAGGACTTATGTGGCACGGACCATGAGTCTCACAAGTTGCACAGATATCTTGTGACTCATCAAAAGTGTCACGCGTTGACCTTTGGCGAAAACATAATTATTAAAGAATTATCTTTAATTAACCTTGACTTAAATCAAACAAATTAATTGATTTAATTTGTTTGATTTAGATTAAAGGAAATAATCAACGAATGAAGTGAATGTCAAATCATAAAGATTGGCCAAATTAAGAATAGCCAAAATAAAGATGAACGGTAATTGATTTATTTGATTAAATCAAAGACGATTTGATTCCTTGAGATTATTTGATGAAGCAAATTACGAACCAAGTCCAAATCAAGTTTTGGTTCTTTCATCAATTAAACAAGTCCAAAATCAAGGCAAAATCAAACCTCAATCAAGACATGTAGAGCCCTATAAATACGAGGTTCTAAGACAAAGAAAGGGTCTTCTTACACACGCAAAAACATCCACACCTCTCAGACGCTCAAACTCTCAAACACTCTACAAACTCAAAAGATTTAGAAAACCCTCATCATTCTTCTCCACACTTGTTAAGAACCATCAAGCATCACTATATATGTGCCGGTTCCTCCATCGCAACAAGCCAAACTCTTGCGATGTTCATGGATTCGAGATCAAGTCACTACAACCCTCAGATCAACCCCACCACACACTTTGCATCCCAGAGATCGAATCAAAGGATCATATTTTTGTATCGGATATTGTAACCCTAATTTCTCATTTAATAAAAATTATTATTTTGTATGCGCCTTCTTGTTTCATTTGTGGTAGGAATTTTGTGTTTATAAATTTGGCACGTCCTATAGTACTTTCTCTCCCTTTCATCTATGTCTCTGTTCAAAATCCACCCACCGTCGAAATCCATGGTTTCGAAAAAGAGTCAAGCTCCTCCCGCGATCAAGGAAAAGAGCGTTAGCACTTCAGCTGCAAGCAGAAACTCTAGTGGTGCCACAACTTGGAGCAGGGCAAAGGCATTGACCACGATTCAACACAGGCAAAGGCATTGATCACGATTCATCACGCCACCTCTGGTGCTGCTGCCTGAGCAAGAAGAGCGTCAGAGGTGTGAGCCTGTCATCAGCCTAGCCTTGCTAGGGGCAATGAAGCATGCTTCTGCTGCACGCGAGATCAAAGCAAAAAACTGAAAATAAAATGGTTATCAAACGGCAACTAAGAAAGTCATTCAGCATTATTTTCTCTTAACAGTATAGGGTGAAGTTTATTCATGGAAAAGTAAAAAATATCTTTTTGAAGTGCCAATAACAATCCAAAGGAATAATGTTAGGTAGACCAAATTTGTAAACCTACGATGTATCAATAATAGAAAATAAGCATGTTAATCAACACTTAAAGAATAATCCAATCATCAATTACAACATTATTTGATTTACAAAATTTGGTTTAAAAAGTTAATCTCCCGTGTATTTACAAAAGATGAACATAAAAATCCCTTATAACCTTCAATCATGATAGGATCTTGAGTGTTACCGACTATATAAAAAGGTCGTACCCAGTGCACAAGGCTCCCGCTTTACGCAGGGTCTGGGAGAGGTGAATGTCGGCTAGCCTTACCTCCATTTATGGAGAGGTTGCTCCTAAGTCTCGAACCCGAGACCTACCGCTCATGGGCGAAGGCACTTGCCATCGCACCAAATGCGACCTCTTAGTGTTACCGACTATATAAATGTTTGAAAATAAAATCAAGTATACACACAACCGGTATCCTCTCATCAACTATACCTATATATGCACTTAAAGGTTCATCATACCCTTGCTGCCAATCCACAATTTCACATTGGCAATTGAAATTGTTTTTAGCTTTAATTCACAGAAAATCATGACATAAAAGTGCAAACCAGGGCAGTGTCGCATAGTAGCACAAAACATTAAACTTATGCTACTGAACGCCGAAAAGCTAAGCACATTACCATTTTACCTCACAGCTTGCAGTTTCTGAGTTTCGACTTTGTTCGAAGAGGTTCAGAGTTCGCATCTCAACGACAAGCGTGTGCACATATGGTTGCATTTGTCCCTTGCATTCTCTTCAAGAAATATAAACATCCAACAGTACGCAAAAGAATTGTAGCTTAATTAGTTTAAAACATTCACCTTTCACCTAAGAACCCGAGTTCAAGTTCCCCCTCCCCCAGTATCACTTGTACAAAAACTAACAACAATAACAGCAAGAAATGAAACATCAACATTTTCATAGGGATCAAAATATACATGAAATTATACTAGAGTGTGGAACATTATTTCCTGTACCTAAACATAAACAAGTTCCAGTAATTTTTACATTTCGAAACGAAAATGAATAATCGATAAACGAAAGACAACGACAACATAAAAATAGATTAGACGTAATAAATTGTTGGAGAACACAAAACACTACAATAATTTACATGAATCCAAGTATCATATTGCTAACCAGCCATATATATGACGAGCTGTTACTTTTCCAACACTGCTAATCTAGCTGCATATTCGTAATACTGTATAGTGAGGCTTGCGCTACCTGTCAAACAATAATAAGGAATTATAGATTCATCATTCATCTGGTATACAAGGAAATGCAAGCGGAAAATGGTAGAAATAAGACCGAACACTTAATTATCGGATCAGAGTGAACGTCTTTACTCGTGTGAAAGGATTACCTCAGAAAAATTGCATGATAGTGCCTTTACTCTATACTACAACACTACATTTACTCTGCTGCGCAATATCTTGAGGAGTTTCAAGAGAAGGCTCTCGAACAACCTCTGCTTCAACTTTAGATGTGTGTGGATCACTCTCACTTGTAACATGAGGAAGCTCTGAGTCATCAACCTCGTTATGTGCACCACAGAGCTGTGAGTCAATGACCTTAGTTGAATCAGACAGTTGTGAGTCCTTGACTTCATCTATTGCATCACGAAGCTGTGAGTCGATCTCTTCGGTTGCTTCAAAAAGCTCTGTGTCATCGACCTTCACAACTGCACGGATTAGCTCAGAATTACCCTCCACAGCAGCCGCAATGCTTAGCTCTGAATGGTCAAACCCCATGTCGGCACTGCATAGCTGCATATTCTCATCCTCACCATCTCCGTTCATCATATGCAAAGCAGTGACCTCACTGTCAACAGGATATAGCTGCGAATGATCTTCACTATCTACATCCTGAAAACGTAACTGCTCAACCATGACAGTGGTGCCACAAAACTGGGATTGATCATCCTCACTAGCAGTAATGTATTGTGCTGGATCATCCTTCCGCAAACGTTTTCCCATACCTTTTCTTCTTACCCTCTCCTTCCCTCTTATCCTTTTCCCAAATTCACTTTGTGGGGTGGGTGATGGTATGTCCGGACCACCAACCTGGTCCCCCAAACATTGATGCGCAATACTCCTGATTTCTTCAATTGAATCAGCTTGATTTTGGTCCAACCCATCTGTTATGAATGTATCTGCTATGCGTGCAATATCCCTCAACCCAGCATTCTGCAAAAGTACATAAAGTTTTTTTTTTTTAACAAGCGATATTATTATTTATACCAAGGGGTGGGGAAGTGGGCTAAGCCTCACAATGGCTAGCGAAGAATCAAACCTAAAAAGTTATCATTTAAAAATAATCCACCATTTTCTTATCATCGCATTTGACAATAACCAATAAATTTATAATTAAAAATTTAATTAACACAATCTTACCTTCTTCTTTTTTTTGGTGAAGCTTACCGTTCTTTGAAACTCAGACGAGAGAGATATAGGCCTCCCTATAAATTTACGTGTAATTTTCAAGTACCACAGCATATAATTACTTTCATCTGCACCATCATCACCATCCACAATATGATATCGACGTTCCAGCCATTCATTAAGCTCTGACTCCATTTTCCCTGACAAGTCAACCCCACCAACTCGACGACTTTTTCTCTCCCATCGCTGTACATCCTCTGGGACTGACTGAAGCATGCTGTATTGCCTTAGGCAACGATTTGGGAGATGCCTTTCTGCCTTGTCAAAGCATATTAGCATTGTTTTTGACCTCTCTATAATCAGATTGCTCTTGATATCTTCTGGAATCACCGTATATTCCATATTTCTATACGGATGCCACTCCACCTATAAGCCAATACCATGTCAAATGTATTCTGAATCCACATTAAAATTAGAATATACTGAATAAGTTATCCATGTAAAGAGGAAGAGAAACCTTACATCACATGGTTTTAAGGAATCCAGAGCTTTACGGTAAAACACTACATCACGGTATGCTGTTGGCCTACTTTGCTTTCCTTTCCAGCTAAGCACAAAAGGAAAACGATCATGCATTGAATCAGTATTGAGCTTTGGTCGTCCAATATTTAGGTGAAAGTAACTCCAGCACTGCAACAATATGATATGAAATAAAATATATAAGATATCGACAAGAAGCAACTGCAAATAAGAGCCAAGGGAATTGCTGAAAAAATAGAAAATAGAAAAGAAATAAAGTAAAGACACATGTAGATAACCTGCAGTAGCGTTAAACAGCCACTAATTGTACTTTGAGATCTCAGAGAAGCATTGCCCAGTGACCTGTACAAGAATGCCAATGCTGCTGCCCCCCAGGCATATCTCCCACAATCGTCAAAATTCTCAAACAGTGGAAGGTACATGACAGGGACTTTATTCCCAGTAGTTGTCGAAAATATTGTACTTCCAACAAGGTATAAGAGGTAAGCACGGGTATGACATTCAACCACTTCGAGTGGTGCATCTTTAGGACAATGGGAAAAGAACTCTTTCAACCAGCTTAGCTTCACCATTCCACCACTAGTATAACTAGGCTCTGGTACTTTTCCGAGATACCTGTCACAAACTGAGTTGCAGGTGGTACGTGTTATACCAATTACAGGTTCTCCATCAATTGCTAGACCGAGCAATAGCACGACATCCCTAAGAGTTACCGTCATTTCTCCAACATTAAGGTGAAAAGTGTTTGTTTCTCTCCTCCACCTTTCAACTAGTGCAGAAATGAGTGCATTATCTAGACTAATTGCCGGAATCAATCTTAAATAACCAAATCCAGCCTTCTCTACCAACTCAACCTGTTTTTCCGTGAGTGTCCATTGATCAAGCATTGAAGTGTGTTCATGGCATCTGAGTCCACCGCGCTCCTGCAGGTAGTTAAAAGTATGTATTATCATCCAGATCAGAAAAAAATAGTTCATTAAAAAAGACGGAAGGAAATGGTAAAAAGCCTTATACGGATCAGTAAATAGCACACTGCACCTGGCCATCCCAAACTGCTGAAGACACATGCTTGTCCTGATCATAAAGCACTGAACCATCAATTGGTCCGGGATTAGTCCCATAAGGGTCCCCTAGTATCATTTCCATTACTGCCAACTACAGAAAATATCCCCCAGTGTATTAGCTCCAACAAATAACTAGAGAGCAGCATCTTAATCCATAGTCATACTTAGTAAATCCATTAAACTCAGAAACGACAAAATTACAGAAGGAATCGTTTACACACTATTTTTGCCTCTAACTTGTATACTATAAATGAAGAGTTTCAGCTCCGGGAAGCTTCACGTACATATGTGCATGAGGTCAATTGGCACAAGTTAGAATAAATATGAAAGCTATTGCAGTCAGAAAGAACCAGCAATAAAAAAACTTCATTTACATTAGAATTGAAACCTTTTTTGTGCATTCTGAGCCTACTCCGATCAAATTAAGAGACCTGTATTTAAGGTCTTAATCTCTGCATTTTCCAATATGTCCAATACTAGAATTTACAGATCATTACAGGAAGAGCCTCAAACCGCAATTTGTTTTCCCTCGAGAGATTCTAAGTACGAGTCTTTGGAATATGTCCTCTGTTTCAAATTACAATTCTTCCCATGAACTGTCATTCTTAATTCATGACAAATGAATGACTCTGATCAAGAACTTCCACTCATCTACATGTTATATGAAAGAACAACACTTTGAAGCATTTTCCTTTCTTTTTCCTCCCGCTATCCAAAAACCAAATTGCGAGACTCGACAGAAAACCATCAATGCACCAAAAATTTTCTCAGAGGAACATCATCATGCATCACAATGCAGTTCAATTCCTCTTGTACTTTTCGAGGAACCAAGCAAATGGAGCAAGACCCATTTCTCTCGGCTAATACACAAACACCAAGACTTAAGCTCCACTTATCATCTTCATTTAACTTCACAACACAATTACTACCTGAAAGTTGCAGCACCAATACACAGCACCCAAAGCCAAAACTCTAATTAAACCCCCTTAAAAATAATTAATCCAATTCAGGTCTTAATCGCCACAGAAATCCATTATACATTCAAAGTTCATATCCACAACGCTATAATCTCTGCTTTAATTCAAACACAGACCTAATCCTCAATCAAAATCACAACCAAAATATAAAATTTAAAAAAAAATTAAAAAATTAAAACCCTGTTTGGCTTCCGAGAAATACAAGGAAAAAAAAACGAGATTCTGTGTCAGTTATGTCATTAGCTGATTTTACTTCCAATATTCTCACAAATTTAAGTGAGCCGAAAACGGTGGTGGTGTGATTTGAAAGGGAAAATTTCATGAGAAAGTTTGTAAATTAAATTTTCTCGGAAGCCAAACAGGGAGATGAGAAGAAAAAGGTGAGAGAGATAAAAGGGGAAAGGATTTTATGGGGGGAGAAAAGGTGAGGAGGAAATAAACGAACCTGAAAGGCGAATCAAGCAAAAACGACGCCAGGAGAGCTCAAGCAATTGGAGCCTCGAAACGACGATGGAAGCTAAAGCGAAAACACAAACTCGTGATTTTTCTGTTTAATTTTTTATTTTCTTACTAGGGCTTGATTTTGGGCGGGTTTCACTCCCCTAACCCGAGCCCAATATTACAATTGGTCAACTTAAAAAGTGATTTGATTGGGCCTGGTATTGGGCCCCAAAATTTTGACACCCTTATAATAATGTTACGTTCTTTTTTCTAACGGCATTTGGAAATTTTGATGCCCCTATAATAATGTTACATTCTTTTTTTTCGAATGGTATTTGGAGATGGGAAACTTAAATTGGTACCTTAGTTGCATGGGTGAATGCTTTTAATCAATTAAGTTACGAGTATCTTGCATAGTTCTATTGTAGTTTGATTTGATGCAAAATCTGCAATACATTAGTTTCATCTAAAACGGTTAAACTAGCCGTTGATTTGAGCAAGGTATTGCATACCAACGTCCATTAGGAAACTCGACTTTGATACCCTTATTTAATCATAATCTGCATGTAACGGGTTTCATCACATCTTCAATTCGCATCTCTCATAAAGTATTACGACTAATTTTTTTTTTTTTTTTTGGATGGACTATTTGTGAATTTCAACACAACTGGAAGTATCGTTTGATGTCAAAGAAATTACTGGTATATACAAGTCACATTCACGTCTAAATCTCATACGAGAGAGGAAGTTATGTGACGAGAGAGATAGAGAAACAAGGATAGGCAAGTATTTCCGCTCGGGCAGGATGACGCTATTGCTCTCTCCAGGCTGTGTGATGACAACTTTACTGCAGGCACTCGAGATATATTTCCAGGTCAAAATCAGGTATAATTCAAATATTTACAAGTTATATGGTTGCAACAAATTCAAATAACAAAAATAACATACCTACGCTGGTATTTTGGATCTCCAAAACCCCATTGCAAAAAAACATGAAAACATCAAAATCCATAGAAATGAATACGGCGAAAACGCCATGAGCTTTAGCTGGCAGTCATTCTTCATACGGTTATGAATTTCGTCTCTAAACCTGGCTTCCGATAGCAAGCACAAGAACACAAACGATTTCAAAGAAAATGGATGAAATATTATCGTCCTAGCGGTGACAAGCACAAGAACGACAGGTAAAATGGAAAAAAACCATCTCTACGGAAAGTAATCACAACAAGATACTGCATTTGGGAACATGCACCAACCCCTTCTCCAGTAGAGCCTTCTGAAGCAAACTTGTATTCAACCGGAGAGTTGTCAGATTGCAAGAAACACACCGTGTAGGCACTTCCACTTGGACATAATTACTGAAACATTCGGAGGAAGTTGTTTGCGTATGCCATTGGCTTGACGTCAGGATGTGGCTGCAATATTATACAACGAAATTTTTTTAGTGCAACTAGTCACGACATTATTGTACAGTATGTGCGCGCGCGTGTTTTAAAAAAATGGAGCAGTTAAATTGACCGGAGTCACTGACCACTGCTGAGAAAGTAACAATGTTAGGCTTCAAATCTGGTGATTCGAAACGGATAAAGGCACCCTTGTTACCCATCTGCAACGTGCAAACCATAAACCAAAATTATCAGATGTGCAAAAATAATCTTCAATAAGGTTTCTTATAGAACAAGTTTCACAAGACGAATTTATTAATGATAGAAGAGTAGCCGGCTGGCAATCATTCAGTTACCTGATCACAGTAATTTGGAGCAGAAAAAACAGTGATGAGTTTGCCATCATGCTCAATCTCATAACCCTCGTCCTTTACTTCATGAGATCGCACAACTAAATCTGTAAATTAACAGCCAGGTAAATCCTCCCGTACATCTTTTGGTAAGTAACACCACTAACTTCAGTAAAATGACTTGTGAACACTTGTAAATTTACCTAAATTGTTTTCCTGCAAAAATTTTTTTGTCACATCACCACCAAAAGAAAGACCTACGCCTCGTTTGCTCGGCCCCCTTCCAGGTGCAGGTTGTGGATCACTCCACAGCAATTCACACATTAACCCTGATGAAACCCAGAAAAACAAATAAAAAATCTGCTGGCTAATTAACGTACAGAAGGTTTGTGAAATTGTGCTGGCATTTTTTCAAGCTTTGAATTCACCTGGTGAAGGCCAATAACAGAGGTAACCGAAAAGCAGAATAAAGGGAAGGAATGTAATAAATTACCTTCCTCAGGAGGTTCACAAAACCGATTAATTGCTCTAATGTCGCTGAGTTTCACTCCATCAACACTGAAAAGACCCCCATGGACTACAAAAACCTTCCCATTGATTACATGAGCCAGCGGTAGACAACAAAACACTTCGGCAAACAGCTCCACAAACTTTTCACTTAATTTGGACTGGACCTCGCCCTCAAAACCATATATCCTATTCATGCTCTTGCTCTCATGGTTTCCTCTTGCGAGATATATAGCTGAAAGTCATACAACAGGTTACCAATTCAGAACAATATTTCTTTCCAATAGAAAAAAAGAAGTTGGAACATGGTCAGATTAATGAGCAAAAGAAATGTGTTGAAAATAATATTGAAATTGGAAGGAGGAGCAACACAGTAATATCTCACGAAAAAGTAATTGAAAAGTGGCGTCAACTTGACTTCAGAAAGGATATGGAAGGCCTAAAAAAATTTCTAACTACACTAACAAAAAAATTATAAACAGATCAAGAAAACAAAAGGATTCACCTGATGGAGACATGCACTTAAATGCAAACAACGTTAGGATCACCTCCAAAGAAAAAGATCCCCTGTCCACAAAGTCTCCATTGAATAGATATGGATTCTCGTCTGAAGGAAGCCCGTTAAGCTCAAAAATATTTAGAAGATCATAGAACTGCAGGCAATACAAACAAACAAATGAGAGAGTGCCTAGAACATTAATAGATACATATCATGTAGACAACCACCAATACCACCAAAACTACCAAAACTAGAAGCTATAATACTTTAGTCGGACTAGGCTGGCTTCAGAAAAAACCATAAGACAATATGAAATTGAAATATTTATTGTTTCACCTAGTATTTGACATTTTACGGGTCAATACCCCTTTATTTCTCTATCAATTAACTTTCTAAGATGTTGTATGTTGTTCAAAGTCAAATCAAGCACTTGATCCAGTATCTTATGGATATGGAAGAGATGTATTACCTGACCATGTACGTCACCACAAACAGTAAAATGTTTGCCCTCAGGAATGTTTATATCGACCAGAGAAGGCATGGCTTGCAACATTTCTTTCGTCTGTAAAACAATTTGGAACGCATATCTACAAAATTGATACCAGGTGAAGTGAAAAAAGTGTCCAACAATATTTTGCTGCCAAGGTCCATGACAGTGAGTACTGTAATTTCCCATACATACCGTTGGTGTAAATTCTTCTGATTCTTGAAATCCTCCATCATTTTCTTCACAAAATCCAAAGTAACAACGTCTCCTTCTATCCTTGCACCAGCATATTGTGTCTCCACATCTAAAGTTGAAACAGATATCACTTTCATTAGCTCGAGTGCTAAAGCACGTAAATAAGCTTTACCCAATGTAAACGTAAATAGGACCTTATTATATCATTAGTTTGAGAGTGAGGGTTTGGCCATAAGAGAGTCCCTCCACTTATATAATCTATAAAATTCAAGGGCACTACTTTTATGTGGGTACATGCATGACCTTCACCAAGGCATCAAATGTTAAAAATATGGAACATACTATTTTCTACCCGATTGTACATGTCAAAAGGATGGATGCTGAATCAGTCATCAATATCCAAAAAAGAAATTAGCAACTCCATTGCATTGCAATAAGTGATAACTTTTACGACACGTGTGGCTGTAACAAATAATATGCCACATTTGAAATGAGTCCAGAAAATCAAAGTTGCTTACCAAATGAAGCTAGATAATGCAGGCACACAAATAAACACAAACAAAAGAAAGATATATCCGCTCACGAGAATTCTTATTCGATGAATACTTTAAGCTTCCTGGTTTGATTATTTTCTTAGCGTTGCAAACTTGGTTTTTTTGTTCCAATTTTCTGTGACCAACTTTAGATCCAGAGCAACATAGACTTTAGAACAAGCAAACAAAGTTCAATCCCGACTCTAAGAAAGTTGATCTAGAAAAAAAAAAAAATATATATATATATATAAGGCCTAGATCTACCCACTTGGGTTAGCTAGAGTAAATATCATCCACGTTCAACTCTTTTTAACTCCATTAAGACCATGCATTTGACTGAAAATCCATTCTCAAGGAAGTATGCCATCTAAATGGTAGGATCAAGAATGCATTAGCAGTGAGTGAATGAATATATTAGTTTGTAATACATCTCCTAGAACCTAACAGAACTTTCCAACTATTAGAAGTTATGAGAGTGACTTTGACTATTATCTTATGCTTCATTGATTGTGAACTCAAACCTAGGTTATTTACTCGACTTCCATGAAAGCCACGCCACCAACGTGCCCCTAGGGCCACCATGATCACCACCACTATTGTGGCCACAACTGCAGTCAGAACTGCAGTCACTTCTGCTCTGAACATAACCAATGCTGCCACAACTCCTAGTCCAATTGCTGCTATGTAGTAGTCTGGTGACATACTGGGGGCCATTCCTATAATGATACAATATATAAGAATACTACAATTAATGCTATTAACAGACACTATTTAGTCTAGTTCACATTAATAGAATTTTGAAATGAAATGATAATCAGTTACTTAATGCTGATCAAGCTTATTTGGTGCTAACAAAACTGAGGATATTCCTTACTAACGAGCAACCGAGACAAGAAAAAGGATCCTACCCCGACACCAACAGAAACAGATTCAACTAATGCGTATATTATACGGCGTTAACTTTTGTGTACAGTTCATCCATCTGTAAAAACAATTTGGACAACTATGTAGTCCCAAAAAATCCATGAAGCGTAACCGACATGAGAGACAGGTGAGAACCCGATATGAGAGGATCCTTCCATATCAAACTCAACCCAATGAAAACTCATTCATCCAAAATATCCCTACTAAACGCCCCATTTAATGAAATTTGAATGTGCAAATGATCACTTGTTCAATAAAAATGAAAAATAAAAAAAGAGGAACTTCTAGGTAATAATGGACCCTCTGAACCATAGCACTGACAAAATCGCCTGTACAAATACTACCCAAACACCACCAGTTCCATCCCTACTGCCATGATTATAGTTTTGGTACATTACATGGTCAACATGCTCACTTCTGCAGCTCTCTTATCTTAACCTAATAACATCCACTACCAAGGCAACCAACACTAACGAATCTTAGAAATACACTCAAACTTATCAAACATGGAAGCTGCTTTAAGAGCTGTAAACCTGTTTAATTCAGAATCAATAAATGACAAATCTAAAAACTATCTTTCATAATTACAAGTGTTGGTGAAAATTTGAGCCTTGAAATTCTTAAATATCCCTTGGGAGTTCAGACAAAAAAGTCAGTATTATGGTATTAGTGCACTATATAATGGCTCAAGTAAAACTGATACAAAGAGGGATTGGTAACAAAGTTTAGGATTTTACAAAGAAATGAAACTGAATCGGGTAAATAGTAACAGAACCATGAAATAAATCAGGTACCATCATACATTTCCAAGAAAAGAAAACAGACACTAGTGTTGGCGAGAGCAAATCTTGCAGTTAACAAAACTTCAAACCTAAAAGAGAAAATTTTAAATCGAACTACTATATTTTCTTTAATAAGAAACCAATTCCACTAAAAAGATTAGAACAAAACAGGGGATGCATCGGCCTGTTATCGCATTCACTCTTTTTGAAATAGCATGCACTTGAGCACATTTCAAAGAATAAGATCCACACAATGCCTTGAACATATATATCAACATTCAGAAGCATATACAAGCAACTCTAACAATAATAAAACCATTGCTTGAAGCATACAATGATGAAATTCTGCAAAAAATTGAAACGTAAAAAGACAAATACAGAAATAAAATCTATATAAGATAAGCAGAAGAAGGTGGAAAAACTCGGACAAACATAACAATAAATAGGACAGCATAAAAGCAACAACACTAATACCTATAGAATGATAATTAATAGAATCAGCTACAGGACGCCTTTCAGCCTCCGGTACAGATATTGCTTCAGCAAATTTAAGTTTCATCACTGCTTTCTCACATTCCTTCAATTTCTTGGTAGCATCAGGATCATTTGGACAGATTCTTTTGACCTATTTTAGATCAAGGGAAAAATTCAAACAATGCAGCCTCTTAGAGAACGTTACCAAAAGAAAATTTGGTGCCCGTTTTCAAAGGCATCCTTCTTCTCAAAGGAAAGACGATGGCATTACATAAAAATCTTTGCACACTTTGATTTTTCTTTTCTTACACTAGACCTAAGCTTGTCTTATCACATTGAAAATTCTGATTAAGGAGCTTATGAAATTTGATAGGCTACCCCAGCCGCTCCATGTTCAGATATGGGGGACGTACCATGTTTCAGTAAGGGTTCCAATTGCACAAACCATAACCATCTACAGTTTAGCATTGCTCCAGTAAATGTGCATATTAGAGATGTGAGCCACAATGAATAAGGACAAAGATTGTGTTCTAAAACTTTCACAGACATTTAAAATGCAACTTTATAGTGATAAAATGACGAAGAATTACGACCTTCAGAATGTGCAGGCTTTGACTCTCCAGAAATTTAGATTTATCTTTAATGAAAACACTATCAGATGTATATGGTAAAAAACAACCAACTAGGCAGATAACCATTTTCACATGATGAATAGATTGTTTAAAATCCTCCTATCAATATAGATATTTTAAATGTACTGGTCTCAATAAAGATATTTCACCTTCTTGCAGTTTAATATGAATCTGATAGTAGGTATTGAAATTTAATTTTTGTCAGAATTTTCAAGAAGAAAAGTGCTGGAGAATGTACCTGCTGAAAATCTTTTAATGCTTCTTTAAATTTCCCCATAGCAAGATAAGCTGCACCTCGCCTGTAGTATCCCTGCAACAACAGAAAACCATCAGAACACAATCACACATGTCTAAATGCATAAAACCTAGGGGATAAAACATGCCTTTGAATATTTGGGATCAACTTCAATAGCCTTGGAAGCATCTTGTATGGCGCTACCATATTCCTCCAGTTTAAGGTGGGCAATTGAACGATTGGCCCAGTATACAGCATTCTGACTGTTTAATTCAATCGCTTGTGTATACAGATCAATAGCTTGAGCAAACTTATGAGCTGATATCATAGAGAAAATATGAGCACACTGATCATACCCCAAAATAAACACACTACAAGTACAAACAAATCAAAATTAATCTCTATGCGAGGACTGCAGCATTCTCGCCAATTGTGAGGAAACAAATAGATAAAGTCAATGTCTCGTATGAATTCATTCAATTCAGTGCACTTGTGTGAGCTCAAGATTCTAAAAGATGCTAGGCACTAGTCAGGCGGCAGATTGGGGCTTAGCGGTAACTAGGTCGGGCTAGGTGGATTTAAGTAAATTTATTATATATCGTATAAATAAAAGTCTGCTTATACTTAAAAATACATAATTGCATTGGGATAAATAAATTGAAAATGAGAATGGCATAAGATTATAAAAGTTTTAGAACATAACAATGTATTAAAAGCGTGAGGCATGGGCAAGGCGTCTGAGGGATAGCCCGGCCTAGGCGTCACGGGACCTAAATTTTTTAATATATACACTGAGTGTACACATATATTATAAATATATATACACACACATATATATACAAATATTATATTATATATATATATAATAGAGGATGAAAAGCACAATGAGCACACATATAACAATGCACGCAGATAGCACACACATCCATTATATAAAAAATATAAAAATCAGAAAAAAAAAAGTAGAGAGACAATAGTACAAGGAAGAGGTCTGAAGCAGTTAAAACCTATCCAAAATTTGGGTTTAGGAGTATAAAAAAAAAAAAAAGCCCCTGAGGCGCACCTAGGCGGCTCCGGCGATGCCTTCCGCCCACTCCCTTAAAACAGAGGCGGCAACCTTCACGCCTAGCCTTAGAGGACGCCTAGGTGCGCCCTGAGGCGAGCCTTTTAAAACATTGGAACATAATGAAAACATGGGGAACAAGCATATCATGTGTGTTCATCTAAGTATCCGACAAGTCTCTTACAATTTATCAAAGAAAATAAAATGCAAAACGAAAGTTATCTATTTTCTATCTAAGTGAAAGTCTCGACTTAGGCGGGTCTGGGCAGGCTAGGTATGCGCCTATGCAGGTCTAGGAGCCCTTTCTTAATTTTCAAACGACTAGGGGTTAATCGGAGCGGTGGTCACTTGTTAGGCTTTTTAGAATAGTGTGTGAGGTATAATGTTGGCCACTTGTTAGGATTTACTATTTAGCAACACCGAAAGTAAATCTCACTTGTATCAAATCTATTTTGATTATTTAAATTTTGAGTTGTAAATACACGTACATAAAATCCAAGAAATTAAAAGGATAGTTTATTTCATTGCCATACATATTAAATTAAATTAAAAGGAAAAAAAAGGTAATGACAAATTGTAGAAGCACGGATTATTACCTTTATATGCTTCATTGGCAAGGAGTTTAGCATCTTCAGCTTGCTTAACATTAGCATTATCAGTTTCCATGATGGGCATAAACTTTGTCGTCTACAATAAGTAAAGTGGAATATTAGCAAATTACAGATTCCATGATTAATTTCTCATCCTCACTTTACAATCAATATCAGCTCTCAAGTAAGGTTGAGATGACATATCAGGCAATAAACAGTTCATCTATCCTTCGAACAGACAAAAAAAATTTAAATTGCAATTCAAGAAAACATCAATGACTCGTCAATATGAATACTAATATGCTAGTCATACTCAATGCCCATTAATACTTTTCTAGTTCAACTTAGCACTGAATCAGAAGAATTCATTATACATGTACCTCCGATGACTAAACTCTACGTTGCCATACATCGAATGATTATGATTATTTTCTACCAATCGGAAGCTATATTCTTCCCCAATAGAATGTTCACAGCCACATAATGTTAAATGTCACATCTGCAATTGTGTAAAAATCTCATTTTCCATCGGAATACCATAAACGACATTCAAGCAATTGTCTTTTAGCATCGGACATGGCAAAAACGGATTCCTCCGTTCCTGCAGTTACTAGTTACGGACAAAAGTTAGCTCCTTTAGAGCGATTAACAGCTTCACAACTGTGACACACAGCTTTGGAAGTTCCAAAACTTCGGCGTATGCTAACGCTATCAACACCTTACAAAAGTGTCACAAAAGACACAGACCCATTAACCTTAGAAATCGAAAATGTCCTATTCTATCATGTTTTCTTAATTATTAATTAGTAATTCCAACAACCCATGTGAAGCAAAAAAATTCTAAATCACCAACAACACAAATTGAATGAAATCCTATGTTGTCCAAAAATGATACGTACAGCTTCAAATTCTAAGATTTTCAATCTCCGAAATTTCGACAAAAATTGGGACCCGAAAGCAGACAAACCGACCCTTGAAACAACTTTGCTCGGCCAATGTGAATTCTAATTAAACAAAAACCAAACATATGATCCACTAATTCGTAAAATTCATTAACAGCAACCGTACGGAACAGATATTTAAATAGTGCATCAGTTAAAAGAAACAGTTCGGGAAAAATTTACAAAAGAATAATCCTTTATTTTTCTCAGAAACCAAACAGGGAACTAACCCAATAGAAGAAAGTATATACCTATTGCATCAGCAGACAGTATCAGATCTCGGCAGAGAGAGAAGAGATACCAGAGAGAGACAGTTGGAGGGAAAGAGAAACCCTAATTTTATAGGACTCTGGGTTTAGATAGATATACAAGGGTTTAGACTTCAGAGGCAAAACTATGTATGTCTGGGTCTAGAGGGGAGTAAAGGGGGTCTTGGTCTAGTTCAGTGTATGTCTGGCTCTAGAGGGGGGAGAGAGAGAGAGAGAGAGAGAGATTTTAGGAAGCTTATTTTCTCTGTGATTTAAAAAAAAGAAAAAGAAATTGTCTTGTTAGGCTTTCGTTCATGTGATTCAAAATAAAAGACAAAGTTTACTGATTAGAAATGCAATTTCAGGTTGTAAACAATTTAGTCATTTTGGATTTCACAAGATTTTAATAAATCTTTTTTTAAGTAAGATTTCAAAGAATTTTAATAGAGTTTACATTTTATATGGATATCAACAGACTTATATGGATTTCTGTTATAGATTTTTATGGATTTGTATGAACTTGTCTCGTGGATTTCTTAGGATTTCTAAACATCACCAAACCAATATGAGCATGGTACTCAATCATTTATCTTTCTTTATTTTCCGACCCAATTTGTAAACATCACCGAACCTTATGTAAAAATTCTAACTTACATCAAAACATTGACCCAGCGTGTAGAGATTCGAATATAACAATAGTCGAGTGTATTAATTTGTTAAATTGGCAACAATAGTTATATATTTTCAATTGCAAGGCTAAACTCTTTTGGAAGCAATTCTAATTTATTCACTCCAACTTTTGATGAAATTGATGAATCATAAGAATGCTGAGGTCACCAAAAATGCCTTGCTTGGTATCCTCTTTTCTCAGGTACCAAGTATGTGAGCTTTTTGCAGGCTTAGAGATGTTTATGAAGGAAGAGGTGGCGTTGTCACAGTAGTAGTGGTTTACATATTTATCTATTTTGAGTAATACCTTTCACGCGGCTCTGTAGTTAATTGAAAATTCATTTGTTGTTGTGTTAAATAAATATGGAATTGCATAAAGGGATAACAAAAACATGCGTGACCTAAGAGAAAGCCTTTGAACCGGAACTTCGAGACCCGACCAGTTGTTGGAATTGGCTGTGGGGTTTTGTGTTAAAGGGAGATGATGAGACGACATAGTGATAGTGATGAGCGGTTTGAATGCAAGTAGTGAGGTTAGTATGCAAGAGAAAGAAAAGCTAGTATGAGAGAGAAACTTGAAAAGAAATCCTAGGGGTGGAGGTGGGATTCTTTATAGTCTTTGTATGTGTAAAATTCACTCACAAATCCTACAAAATCTCTTACTTAATGAAATCCTTCAAAATCTATGACATTTTGAATACCTACAGATTTACACCTTGGATTTTAAATCATAATTGACTACCCTTGGATTTGGATGCATTCTTTTAAATCCTGTTAAATCCTAATTGACTACTTCATGATTTCAAAGTCTTTTAAAACTCTCTCTTAACATCCTGATTGACTACATCATGATTCTAAAGTCTTTTAAAATCCTTTCAAATCTTAATTTCACTACACCCAATGAAAGTGAACAATATTCACACAAAAAAAAAAGCAAATTACACTTCCCTAAGTATATAATTTCTATCAATCATTTATAGTCGGAGCTAATCATGCTTCCTTAATTTAAAAAACAATAAAAAGCAAAACATTTCAATAAATTGACAGATCTATCAATTACTTATGCGCGGAGCACGTTCGCCTTATTTGTATTTTTACACACCTAAATTGGAACACTGGTCCAAAGTTTTAACTCAATTAGATTTTTTGTTTTCGAATAAAAAATTTGTGGATATTGGTTTATGAATTTTTCACAGCGTGAAATAATAGTCATGTTACATAATTAAGTAATTTGTCACAGCTGATGATTTTCGAGCCGCCCTTTTGATTATTCCCTCGACTGACATAGAGCTCACGTTTGAATGTTATAACTCACAAACCTTTAGATTACACAAATTTTTTGGAGGCCGATGACACACTCAAAGCTTCCGGATCAGAGGACCACGTACCTACGTACGTAGTTTGCCCATCATAACCGCGCTTAATATGACTCAAGCCTCCTAAGTTGCTAACCAAAACACCATGGAATGAGTTATAGAAGACTCCTCTGAACAATACAACTTTGAGTATTTTAGACTATGGCATTGCTTGCATAGTTACAAAGGTAGTGCGATATTTGGAAAATGGGGGTGGTTCCCTATACCAATAAGAATGGTGTAAGAAAGACCAAACAAAGTCACGGGAGGATCTAAAAAGGTCATTCCCAACTTTGGGGTTTCTAACCTGAATATGCAGTTCCCGACGTTGGTTCATGCTAGGTGCTTGAGTCATTGCATAGGACGTTATTTCTTTAACCAAGTTGGCTTGCTTGTGGTTGATTGATGGAATCAGACTGGAACCAGTAAAAAGCTTATAAGGTAATAGCTACACATGATTGAGGCTAACTCAAATCGGAGTTTAGCTCATGCGAATAGCTCATTATGATTCCATGCCACAATATTGCTTAATAATCTTTAAAGCATTCAATTATAGATACAACTCAATAATAAAAAATACTTACCTCTTAGAGCGCTATCATGGTTTGTACCAAAGTTGTTCACCCGATGGATGGGCTTTTGAATTGTTTTCCTCATCGAAGTTCGAACCTAAAATGGTGAACCATGCAAATCCAAAAGAAAAAAAAAATTGCTACATACATTGTCCATAGTAAAACGTCGATATTTTTGTCGTTAGGGACTAGAATTATAAGCTGTAAAGTGTTGTAGAAAGATGACATCAGTAGCTTTCCAATGATATAAGCCTCACTATTCAATTATATATGAGGAATTCCAGTTTAGTCCACAAAGTGGAGTGATATGCATAGACAGATTGTTGTTTGCATCTTTATTCGTTTCAGAGTTGCTTTATGTTTCGTGTTGGAACTACGCTTGGGTGAGTTTGGAGTTACAAACACACTTTTCATGTCCTCCGGATTAACTTATTCTTGTACTTTAGCTCATAAATGATGACATGTTGTCTAAATTTAGTCACCTCACTCGTTCATTCTAGATGAAGCATTCGAGATTTTGCAGGATTCGAGATCACGTCAATCCCAGATTGTAGGAATCTACAAGAATATAGGAAACCCATCTGATCCTTAATCAAGTTAGGTTTTTGTGTCTTGTGGAATAAATATATCTTGTTTGGTGCCCAACAAAGTGTGGAGGCACCATGGGTCCGTTTATTCACCTAGTTATGATTGGAGTTCTTTAGTCCATGATCGGACTTCAAATGTGCACTTACTCCAGATAATTTCAAAGTAAATTGGACTATTGGAGTAACAATGTCGTTCGGATTTCTTCGAGTGTGGGAATCTGGATCCATAATCGTCATGTGATAGAGAAGTCATTCAGAATTCATAAATTTTTTCTTCTTACTCCATATAGTATGTCCCCTGTTCTTTTTCGTTACAAACTAGTAGTGGATGAGGACAATAGTAGAATCACGAAGTGCTTTGTGAGTGACCTTGTTTTTAGCTTGTCAGAGTGGAATTGCATTAGGAGGAATCTTTAGGTTACCTGTTAACTTAGTCGTTATTGTGTGTATCTTAAATATATGGGTTGTTCCAGCACGTCGGGTGTTAATTATATGACTTCAAAGGAAGAACTTGAGGAATTTTGCAGAGAATTCCAGCTTATGCTACAAGTGGTAAACGACAATAATGTTCTCCATGTAGCTTAGAATTGCATTCCTGGAAAATTTACATAAAGCTGGCATCCATATCTTCACGATGGTTTATAGTACGGAGCCCAATTCTTTTAAAGCATATACAATTTAATCTATCAATTTGACAGTGCTGCTGTGATGTACTGTTTGGGTTAACTTGTAGTTTAACTGCTTTGCAAACCAGATTTGAGATCGTTATGTCATCTAGAAAATTCTGTAAAATAATAACATTGTAGATACAATCTACTTCTTAGCTTCCTAGGCGTACATGACACGTCACTTGGAAAAATCGAAGAGGTTCTTGCTCTTCGTTTTCCCTCATCTGTGCAGCTATGACACGAATACAGCTTCGGATGTCCTTGTGTGAGGAACTGGATGGGTTGGTTGCGTAGAAAATTCTGAAAACTTGACACAACGATCTTCAACATCATAGAACCTGGCTTGTGTTAAAATTTATTCGGGAAATCAATCTTTTATTCAAAATCTTCTAAGTGCGCAGAATGAGCTTTAAGGCATGATTACATTGCCCCTAGAGCTTTGTATCACTTGCCGCAGTCGGAATGCTAATGGATTTGGATTTAGTTGTATGAAAAGTTGATTGTAAACCTTAGACGAGAGGTCTACAAGTTGAATTTGCAATGAGGCGTTAGTCAGCGCAGAGCCAAACTTGCCCTTACTTCCTTCTTGCAAGCTTTTGTGAATCAAGTTCATCCTAAGTTAATTTGTTTGGATATGATTTTCCCTAAATAATCAAACTAGTCCTAGTTCATACCCAAAAAAGCTAAGTAACACCATTTGAAAATTAAATAATAATGCCACCTTGTCCACATAGCACATCACATTGACCTCCACCATCTCGAACACATTGCACTATATATTCACTCTCTCTAGCTTTCTCTCTCTACAATGAAAAGCAGAAGCCTTTTGAGAAAAGTGTAAAGTGGCTTTTTCCATGGCGGAGCTTTGAGAGAAAGGTATGTAGAAATGAAGTGAACACTGACAGCTAAGGTTTAAAAGCATCCCCAATCGTGTAAGCAAATATAATAGGAAAAATAGTATAATAATTGACGTGATAAGTTGTCTATTAAATTTGTCTCAGGCAAAATTGAATAAGCAAATCAAGTAGGCAAAATTCTATTTTATTATTTCTTTCACCTTTGATATTTACTGATCTGCTATTTGACCATCATACACTATGGCAATGTGGAATCTCAACACGCATCCTTTTGGTGAGTAGCTCGTGCCACGTTTGCGCGCCTGACGATATGCACGGGATAACAGTTTAGTGATTAGATTTTCCTCGCACTCTTGTGATTCTTTTTTATGATCCTACTTCGAGACTTGATTATAATATACCTATTAAACATAAATTGTAACAATGGTCTCTTAATTTTAATTCAATTAGAGTAATGATCCCTTAACTCATCAAAACGTGCAGGTATGGTCTCTCAACTAAAAATTCATTACTATTGGTCATTCAACCTTAATCCAACTAGAGAAATTGTCCCTTAACTTTAACCCAATTCGAGCAATGGTCTCTAAACTTTAATCCAATTGTAGCAATGGTCATTCCAACATTACTTGTTTTGATAAAATTCTGACGAAGTTGACGAAAAGAACCATAGCTACACGTTTTGATGAGTTAAGGGACCCCAATTGTAGCAATGGTCATTCCAACATAACTAATTTTGACGAAATTGATGAAAATGACCATAGCTACACATTTTGATGAATTGAGAGACCAATAGTAATTAATTTTTAGTTGAAAGATCATTACTCTAATTTGATTAAAGTTGAGAGACCATTGCTATAATTTACTCCAACATATATTGTAATCAGTCTTCTTATTTGGTTTGAACTGTAAGTGTAACGCATGAAATGAATCAACGAATTCAAGTTATTGAAAAGATGAGTTTTTCATGCCAAGCTCATGATGTTCGAGTTGACATTGACAGTTAAAAACAATATACTATAGAGGACTTTATGTTATGTTATTAACTGTCACGTTTAAACGAAAGAAAATACTACTACTAAATAGTAATTTTAATGATAAATATCAACTCCCCTCTCTATTTTCATTTTCTGTTTTGTTTTTATTTATAAAAGTTTGAGCTGACATTTTAGACCCGATAAGATAACGTGGCTCGATGAAACAAATGAACATGAATTGGCCATAATCGTACCCGTTTCATAATTATGTCAACCTATTTAACGTAGTTAATAAACAGTTTGTGTTTCAAGCCAACTCGCTAAACTCATAAAATGGCATGTTTGACAATCATATTATTTGCTGAATCATATACAGCTCATAAAACCATATTACATGTTTTTTTTATTTTTTGTTTTTTTAATGGAGTATAACACATTATAAACCATTTAATTCTTTTAATGAATTTAAGGGTATTCAATCAGGATTTTAAATGATTATCTGAAATTCAATGACACACCCCGTCCCGAAGGAGGGTATGCTGGTCGTCATGTGAGAGTGACGTAACCATTTACACGGTTCGGAAGCTTTAAAGACATAAATACTAAGGTATAATACCCGAAAGTGAAACCTACGTTTGTGAAATTCTGTCAGAACACCGTTGAATTCCTCGTGGCCACCAAAGCTCTGCTCTATCTCGAACCTGGAGGGGCGAAAAAACAAAGTTGAGTGGGTCAGTAAAACCAATCTTTTCAAGACAAAACATTTCTCAAAACGTTGTAACCCCTCTCCGTAAAACCTGTACTTTCCCAGAAAAATAGCATATGTACAAATATACTTTCATAAATCTCAAAACTCATTTCTTTAACACTTTTCGGAAAAATATGCCATGCCATGCCAAACTATAATATGAATGCATCAATATAAATCAGGTGAAAAATAAATCAACCAGAGACCCTACAATGGTCCTGTACGGCTGAAACTATAGCTTAAAATCTCATCCAGCCGGAGTCACCAACTGTGACCTGTACGGCCCTGCCGGAGTCACCAACTGTGACCTATACGGCGCTACACTGCACATAAGTCGGAACTACCTAAAGTAGTCTGTACGACTATAATGGTGTAATAATACGCTCTAGTGCTTCTCTCATCAATCATTTGTGCACATAATCTAAGGTCACCCACCAGTCGGAACCCCTCTAATGGTATGTACAACTGGCATGTCGGAACCACCTCTAGTGGTCTGTACGACATCCACCTACTTGGATCCAAGGCGAGCATGCGGTGTGGTGAATAATATAAGCACTAATACCAAAGGTGCAGTTTATGAGCTCACAACGCAATCACATCATCATTCATTCATATAAACCATATAAACTCACCTGATACTCACTTTTGCGTCCACGGCACCAATTCACACATATATATGCATCAATTATCAATTCATAACTCATAATATGCATGCATGGCATTTTAGAAATATAATTTCATTTAATTGCATTTTCTGGGAAAAACAGTAGTATATAGGTAATACGAAAACAAAACTGCCCACTCACAGATATGTCGAAGGGTCGTAGCCCCCGAGCCTCCCTTAACTTTGCTCATCGTCCGTATAAGCCTCGCCTATATGAGAAGTAACCGAAATAATGTTATTTAAGCACATAATCAAAACCTTGGAAATAACTTCTCATACGTTGCTCAATTTGGGTATAAGAATATACCACAGTGATCTACTCAACCTCACGAACAACCCCATAATTTTAGAAAAATTTTCCGACCACCCACGCGCCGGCGAGTGCACGGCAAGACGCGCGGCCACGCTCAAGGAACCCTAACGGTAACAGTAACGGCAGTTAGGGAATATTCCGTTAAAAATCAGCATATACCGTTTAATATAACTGACGCCGTTAGCATATTCCGTCAGACTTGACGGAATATACTCCTCCTTCTTCCTTGGTTCGCCGGAGACCGTCGCCGGTGCCGCTGCAACTCGCCGGTTTCTGGAAATTTTTCCAGGCTTCGTATTTCAGTCAATTCTTAACCATTTTTCATGAAATCTTCACCAAAATGAAGCTTACAACATAAGAAACAAAACTTTACCAAGATTTGGACCTAAAACCTTCGAGAATTTGCCAGAGATCCTTCGATAATTCCGGCCAAACTGTGATGCTTCGATCTCGGTCTCCAGACATCTAAATCACCTCATTCTTCCTCTCCGAGCTTCGTGGAGAGGTCCTTAAGCTCCCTATGAGCACCAAATACCTTGAAACCTTCAATTCCACGAGCACATGAACAGTACCAAATATTGGGTTCTTTGGTTCTACACAATCCCGACGTCCAAACTTCGTGAAAATGGTACTCCGAGCATCATGAGGGTGATCTAAAGCTTCCCATAAGCTCAGAATCAACTGAAACCCCCACGATCGCAAGAGTATAAACAGTGCCTTCTTTGGGGTGCCTGGGTTCTCGGGTTTTCAAAGGTTTCACGTCCAACAATTGGTATGGTTGAGTTCGCGATGACGAGAGGAAGGAGATGGTACTAATCACAAGCTCGATCTGTGCATAAATGGGTTGGTTTGAGGTTCGTCCGTACGTTTGTACGGACGTTGCAGAAAATCGAAAGGGAGAAGAGAGAGAAAAGGTCAATGGGTGGGTGAATGTGTGATCCAGCCAACCAAGGCAAAACAACAACAAAAATAATTCAAGTCTAAGTCCCTAATTGGTTCCAAAATATTAGGGACTTAACCTATTTGTCCACATTCACAACTTAAGCCATACAACGCCACAACAAAATTCATTAACCCAAGGGCAAAATCATCTTTTCACGCCATCAGAAAATAAAATATTCCAATATTTTGGGACGTGCTGTTACATTCAAGGTGTATTCAATTAGAATTTAAGATAGTTTATTAAAATCCTTAGAAATCCGAGTTATTCAATTATGATTTTAAAGAAGTTTATAACATTTTAGGAGTATTCAATTATAAATTGATTTTAAAGAATTTGAGAAAGTTGAGGAATTAGAGGGAATTGAAGAAATTTCGTAGTGTATTTTAAGTATCCACAAATCTCACCTCTCCCTATCAGATTTCGAGGGAATTGAATCAGAATTTTATATGAAATCTCTACAAATCAATTAAACTCTATAAAAATTCATGGACTTATAAATCCATTAAAATCTCTAAAATTATCAATTGAATACACCCCCTTAAGGTCAAATGACACGTTTAATCCTTTTATTTTATCATTTTTATGTAAGCATTATATTCTACATGTGATTTTGTACCTATGAATATTAGTAAATTTGCATATAATAATATACACATCCGAAAGTATTTTTAAAAATAAAAATATTTCCACACGTGTATCAATCATTTATTAAATTACACATATTTTAAAAATCCAAAATGACATGTACATACATAATTTTTTTAATTTTAAAATGCATTGTATTTCCCACATTTGTCAATAGTATACATAAAATTACACGTATACTGCACGTATTTTGACATATTATTGAAGAAATAAAAAAAACAAAAATTTTAAATAGAACATTAAATTTAAAAAAAATACTTTTTAACCAATTTACCGAATATATATATATATATATATATATATATATATATATATATATATATATTTCAAGTCAGTATTATACCTATTTTTTATTTTACCAACCTTACCTATAAATATTAAATGAAATAAATGCATCATTACTATGTAAAACGTTTAATATATGTTTGATGTTCAATTGAACTCAAAGTCAAAGTTTAGTAAGTGGCCCTTTACCACAATAGGGGAAATGTGAAATTAGTACCAAGCGGAATATCCTACAAATAAAAATTTAATTTTGCATAATAGACTAGTCAAATGAGCTAGTCAATTAGTTACAAGTTAGTCGGTTATATAAAGAGCAGGCAATAACAAATCCTAACTTACCAATATGTCCAACTAATTAGAGTTTACCCAGATTAGTTCATTATGCAAACAGTAATGACAAAGCAATTATAAAGCAAAGCATGCTGGGTTGACTAGTCAATCTCACCAGTCAACTAAGTACAGATTCGTCAGTTAATCAAACGCAAATCCACATATGAAACTTAGTTCACTACAAGTTATCATAGTCAATGACAATTCAATTCATTGCTCATAATATACAGTGTAAACTTAGTCGTAAACACATATCAAACAACAACTTATAGGATGCATGAAACATATGCCAGTAAATAAGATATGCGAACAAGTTTAAGAGACAAAGAACACAAGAAGTTTTTGGCCAAAAAAAAACCCACCTCTGGACTAAAAAATCGAGAACTCTCCGCTGAATCCAATCCACTAGTGTAAACAAAGTTCATACAATGACCACACAAGCTCAATTCTTAAATCCCTATCTACGAAGCAGTTTTACATTTATGCAACCTTGCCTTACTCGAGATGAACTCCTTCGATCTTCACGAAGTGGCAGCTCCTCCTAAGCTCTTCACCTTGTGGCACCTATATAAACTCAAATCACGAAATGATATGATGTTATGATATGCATATAAAATCTGGATTCAACAACCAGTCAGTTTCTCCGATCAAACAAATGAAAGAAGAAACTGACGAGAATCCAAAATGGGTAAGTTTAAAGATTTGAAACTTGAAGAACTTGACCACAAAAATAAAATAAAACCAAGAAGAACAATGCAACCCTATTCTACAATGAGTGAGTGTTTAATGCATGAACACGGTTTTGTAGCTAGGGTTTCTAATGAAGAACACAAGAGGCAATCTAAGGTTTTAAAACACTTTTTGAAAATGTAAAATTTCTTAGCCAAAACAAATGAGCAAATAAGAAGATTTTAAACAAGCATTTACAAAGAAGGATTTATAAATATTCAAAGAAGAATATTACCCAGAAAAATGTTTGATGCTCCTAGGGAGATCTGAGATGAAGAGGAAAAACAAACCCTCTCAAAATTATAAACTTTCTCTCCAAAGAGGAAATGAAATCCTCTAACCCTGTTAAAACAAAACCTTTGATTGCTGCAAACAAAGTACAAAGAGACACTTGTCAAATGTACAAGCAATCTGAGCAAATCAATGGTGAAAAACTCAATCCCGTCTAAAAGGTGCTAGTCAGCCCATGTGGGCTGCCTTAAATTGCATGCCTAACTAACTGGACAACAACGAGAGATTCTGCTAGTCAAAATGCATCAATAAGTTAAATGAAATGCATATGCATGAACAAACCTTTTGTGCTGATGATTGTCTTTCAGTCAATGCCATTGAACGCATGGTCCAATAAAATAAACCCACAATAGGGTTGTAAGAACAAAAAGAATCTAGGAGCATGTGTGGTATCATTTACAACTTTTGACAAGGAAAGCCAAACAAATAACTCTAAACTTCACAATCTCCCTATTTGGCTTTCCTTGACAAAATATCCCAAAACCTATGACTAAATTTACAAATATCCCCACTCAAGATAACATCAATTAACAGAAAAAAGACCAAGTAACAACTCCTGCAAAAAAAAAAAAAAAAAAATCTTGGCAAGAAACAAGTGAAATTTATCATGGGTTAGGTAGGTAGTAAACCATATGAAACATTATGAAACATCATTAACATAATTTGTCTCCCCCATTTTGTCATGGTAAGAAAAAGACAAGGCAGATATCACACACAATGTCCAAATCAACAGCAAAAAAACACAACACGATGATAACAAAAGCACAACGGAAAACAAAAAATAGTACATCGTATGAGCATGCCCAAGCCAAATGAATCAATAATTAGGCTAGCAACAAGTAAAGTCATGTCATAAAAATAATTCCAAATAAAGCAGAAGTGATGCAACTAATAACGTGAAGTCCTAAAAGGAAAACTACTTCCCAATAATTAGGTCTCACCTAAACAACTTACTCCCCCATAAGAAATACTCCAAAAACTTTCAAGCTAGAACAAGGGAGATGAACATAGCATCATAACTTCTTAGAATGGAACTCATCCTCAAAGACATAGTCATCCAACCCAAACTGATTGAAGATATCTTCTTCCAAATTATAGACAGAAGCCGCAGTAGTACTAGAGGCGCAAAATTCAAAGCATACAACCTTTAGGGTTTTGATGAAGGGATTAGAACCATAGATAACTCAATGGAATGTTGGAGATATAGTAAATAATTGCAACTTGACATGAGAGAAGCACACAAGAATAGAGTTAGGAAATGAACTTAGTACACACAGAAAAAGAAAAAAAAATCTTACTCCCCAATAACATGAACTCTCAACAAAATACTATACTCCCCTAAAATGAATGCTCTCATAAGGCAACATGACTCCCCCGTAATATCCAGATGTGAAGATGGAGAATAAGGCATAATATCAACACAAGGTGATAGAATGATACATATGTGCACTTAGGAGATACTCAAACTTAGTGGTGTTAGCATAAGTGATGACAAGATAGTCATATGGTGACAACTTGAGAGATGTGATTGAGAAGACTCCATATAAAAAACATATAAGAGTATTACTTGCAAATTGACAATTCCAAATGACCTAAGTAACCTTAAAATTGTTCACTCTTCTGACGAGAACCAGTTACTCGACATAAAAGAAAAACATGCCCATTTAAAAATGGTTTTGTGCAAGAGCACACAACAATGTACCCAAACAATTTGGACAACACACAACAAAAAAAATTGAAATCAAAGAAGATATGCATAATCTCAGCACCAATAAACTACAACAAACGAGATAATCCACAAGGGAGTTAAAACACAAAGTAGTTTCAATATCTATGCTTCCAAGGTGTGATTAGCAATTCAAAAACTTGAGAAATAGACATGCAGTGCAACTCTCAAATGACAAATCTTCAAAGGCATACATGGACAGTAAAGCATAGATTAACACAAGCTCATAATGCAACAATAATGTGTCAAGGTATAGGAAGATGGACATGTGTAACCTTCTTGAAAGAAAGTGAACTTTAGTGTGGAACTTTGAGTGAGGCACCAATTTGAGATATGCCAAGACCAATTGAATGAAGGTGAATATTTATGAGACACCATATGATTTTTAGAAATTCAAATCCATGACCTGTAGAGGGGATCTTGAAGCACAACTTTATGTCCTTGCATGAAAGGCCAAATTGATGGGAATTTCGCATTTTTTATGATATATGATTTCTTTTTTAAGACACTCCTCTCATACAACACTCTCCCATTTTAATTTTTGTTTCAATTTGGGGAGAGGACAAAAAAGAAGAAGAGAAATGACACATGGTTTAAATTAAAGAGTAAGTAAAGTCACTACAACTTAATTAAGACCAAAGTGAACTTAACCCTCAAATCAACCCAAGCTTTTGTGAGGTAAGAAAATTGATTTTTCAGAGGCTATCTGAATTAATAGGGAGAATCTTTGACATCATAGTGGAAAAATTATCCAAGGTTAATCCACAAAATACTAACAATGTATGATAGTTAAGAGATGCATACAGGAAAAAAAATACAATTATCTGATGAGTCAACTGACAAAGCAGAAACATGCACATAAATTGGACATACGAGAAAAACTTGGAAGCTTAGCTATTCAACCTATTTCATTTAGCATAAAGGCAACTAGTTGTTTTTCAGTTGGCACAAAGATTAACGTAAGAATTTTACCTTCGTGATATCTCTAATAGAGTGATGTCGCATGTCAATATGTTTGGTTCTTAAGTGTTGGATAGGGTTCTTTGAAATGTCTCCAAATGGTATGCATTGGCATATTCAAGTCAAGCAACATGAGTGAAGACATCATCAATGTTAACGCCTTCAAGTTAAGAGTAACCTTGAATAACAAGTCTGGCCATATTTTTGATTGCATTTCCTGACCCAACATACTTGTTCATGTATATCCATTTAGTACCAGTATTGTTGATGATTGATGGACGAATGCCAATGGACCAAACATTTCTTTCAAGATGATTTGGCTTTTCCTGAACAACGGAGATCCATTTCTCATCAGTCAACGCTTCTTTGATGTACTTTAGTTCAGATTCAGAAACAAATCACACATGATCAGTCCTGATTTTGACCAGAGCAGGAGAACCATATATAGATTCATTCAGTGTGACATGTATTCAGTGAGAAATTGATGTGAACTGTTATATTTCTCTCTCAAGACGCACATTCAGGTGAACAAAAAGTAGTCATCCACAATTAATAGACATAAATTGTTCCCATTCATAGATGGAGGTAGAATTGGACCAACAAGATTCATGTGTATTACCTGAAGAGGCATGAATGTTCCAGTATTAGACAATTCCTTGAGGGACATCTTAGTTTGTTTCCACAAAAACCATGACCCACAAACACAAGAGTCAGAGATAAAATGATGTGGCAACCCTCTAACAACCTTTTTCTTGTATAATATGTGTAGATCCTTGATGTTCACATGACCAAATCGTCTATGAAACAACACACTCGTTTCATCAATTGCTTGGTCGAACAATGAAGATTTACCAATTTTAGAAGCATCAAGGATGTAACATCTATCTTTGGACTTTGGGAAGACAAGCATATTATTTCCAATTTTATCGACAATCCGATAGTCACTTTTGGAGGAATACATTTCATCAGCCATTTTGTCACACAACTGACTAATATTGATGAGGCTTAACTTCAACCCATCCATATATCCGACATTCTTTAGCTGAGGAAAATCAAGAATATTGACAGCACCCTATTCAGTTAATTGAGACTTGTCCCCATAACCAAACACAACGTCACCACCATTAAATGGAGCACAAGACAAAAAGACATCTTTGTATCTGGTTATATAATGAGAACACCCATTGTCAAAATGCCACACATTCAGTTTGGTAACTGAAAGTGCATTAAGTATCACAAGACATTTATTAGAAACTTTCTTGATCCATTTAGAGCTTGGCTTCACATGATTCGAACTAGATAATTGAACAAGTTGTGAAATTTTGTTAGTTTTAATGACTAGTTGATCAGCCTGACCATCCAATGTGTCATTCTTACCAATTTGAAACAGCCAATACCTTGGTTGAATATGACCCACTTCATCACAGTGATGACATGTAGGAAAGAATCTTCTCACTGGACTAGGATTGACTTCAGTTGCCACAAGCTTTGATTCATTTACACACTTTGTCTTGGTAACCATAGAGCTTTTCTTTCAACGGAACCAAGACCACTTTTATTAGCATATGGCTTCCCAATACTCGAATATTTTTTCAACCTTTTCAACTCCAATGATTAGTTGAATGACCATGTTGTTAGCATTTTTCAATTTGGTTAATTGCGTCAAGTTCATCTCATGGTATATTACATTGTTGGCCTTCAATACATGAACTTGATTTAGCTTGTTTTCTTGAGATTTCTTTAAGTCCTGAACTTGAGCGTCAAAGGCAGCGACAACTTGAGCGTAGAGCCTCTTCCGTTTAGAAACTTGACTTAAGTCCCAAGAGAAATAATTTTTTCACCCAGTTTTATTCCGACAAGTTGGAGTGACTCATTTTCTTTTTGCAGCTCAAAGACTTTTCTGGACAACTCAACATTATCCACTTTAGCATCATCTAACACATGTTCATCAGCACTGAGTTGGCCTTCTTCCACTTAAGCAACAAAAGCAACAATTTGTGCTTCATTATCAGATGACTGGTCAAATTGTTGAAAGTGTTTACTCTTACAATCACTTGAAGGTTCCATAGCTTTATCTCCTATGTAAGCTGGTTTTTTAAAGCTATTGGCACACACATCAGCACAATGACCAGCTCTACCACAAGTAAAGCACGATCCAGGCTCACTCGAAGATGTTGCATCTCTAAGATTGAAAAGTTTTGCTTGCTTCTTGTCAAAAGACTTATTTTCTTGTGATTGAAACCTTGGATCTTTCGAAGAGTCTCCAGTTCTTTTAACATATCTTCCTTTGTTCTTGAAAGTCTTTTTGAATTGTTTGTACAAATAAAGCCAAATTATCTTCAAGAGATAAATCTTTTGATCTCACATTAGCTTTAGTTTTTTGAACCCTTTGGAAAGCAACATTCTTCCGCTTTTTCCAGTTTGCATCTTCTATATCAAGAATAAGAGAATCAAGGGCCATCAAACCCTAAGCATTGAAGAACATTTGAAACTTCTCACTCCAAGCAGCGTAATTTGTTACATCGAATAAGGAAGGAAAGTTAGATGAATCAGCAATTCAGTCACGATCCATAATGAGATTCCACCCAATACTAGTAACTCCTAGAGATCATTCTATGTATATTTAGATTAAGGCTCTGATACCAATTGAAATCCAGGCAGAATATCCTGCAAATAAAAATTTAACTTTGCACAGTAAAGTAGTCAGATGAGCTAGTCAACTAGTTACAATAATTCCTAAACTTGAACACATTTACATATCAGTTCATTATGCAAATGGTAATGACAAAGCAATTATGAAACAAAGTATGCTGGATTGATTAATCAAGCTCATCAGTCAACTAAGTATAGATTCGTCAGTTAATCAAACACAAATCTACGAATCAATCTTGTGTAAGGCAAGGTTGCAATGACAATTCAATTCATTGCTCATAATATGCAATGTAAACTTAGTCATAAACACATAAAATAACAACTTGTAGGATGCATGAACCATATGCTAGTAAATAAGATATGTGAACAAGTTTAAAAGATAAAGAACACAAGAAGTTTTTGGCCAGAAAAACCCACATCTGGGTTAAAAAATGGTGAACTCTCCACTAAGTCTAATCCACTTGTGTAAACAAGGTTCATACAAAGACCACACAAACTCAATTCCTAGATTCTATCTACTGAGCAGCTTTACCTCTATGCAACATTGTCTTACACAAGATGAACTCATTTGGTTTTCACGAAGTGGCAGCTCCTCCTTAGCTCTTCATTGTGGCACCAACATAAACTCAAATCAAGAAATGATATGATGTTATGATATGCATATAAAATCTGGATTCAACAACCAATCAGTTTCTCCGGTCAAACTGTTGAAAGAAGAAACTGACGAGAATCCAAAACGGGTAAGTTGAAAGAAGAACTTGACCACAAAAATAAAACAAAACCAAGAAGAACAATGCATGACACAACCCGATCCTAGAATCAAGGCGTGATGGCTGTCACGTGGACGTGACGTAACCAAAAATGTGAGGCGGAAGCAATAGATAAGAGAAATACGAATAAACAAAAACCAAATACTAGCAATAATAACCAAGTAACGTGCTAGAGTAAGTTTAAGTGTGAAACACACAAATTCAGAGCATAAGTACTAGGTGCAGTCAAGTAGGACCATAACTAAATTACAACACCCGCAGGTGAGTCCTACATTTATGTAGTCTATCAGTACGCCGTGGGAATCCTCGTGGGCCACCAACGCTGCTAACTAGAACCTGGAGGGGCGCAAAACAAAATTGAGTGGGTCAGTAAAACCAAAGTTTTTCAAAAACATTTCATTTAAAACATTTCTAACCCCTCGTTGTAAAACCTGTATACTTTCCCAGAAAATAACATAATATGCATATAACCTTCGATATCATTGTGAAACCATAACCCCGAAAATGGGCACTGTTCATGCACACGTAAAATATTATGTTTCAAGGAATTTCAAGCTCACAGTGAGCTTAAGGAGGTCCTCACGAGCTTCGGGGTACGTCGTTGGTAGGATTTGGACGTCGGAGGACTGAGAATGAAACTTTTCAATTTTGGCCGGAACTTTCGAAGTTTTTTCCGGTGAATCCCCGACGAGTTAGGGGTCGAGGCAGGTATAGATGTGTTCATCTCGTCAAGATCTTCATTTTGATATAAAGAGCGTTGAAAATAGTGAAGAAATGAGGAAGTTATGGCGATTTAAAAATTCCTCAGAAATCGGCGACTTTTCCGTCGCTGGCGAAACCAGTCCGGCGACTGGAAGAAGAAGGTGAGGCGCATGGGGGTGCGTGGGTCCGTGCCCCTCCTGGCGCGTGGGGGCGCGTGCAGTCTCGAAAATTTTTTCTAAAAATATGTCGACGTTCGTGACGTCGAGTAGGTCACTGTGGTATATTCATATACCCAAATTGAGCACCGTATGAGAAGTTATTATGAATTGTCGGTTATGTGCTTTAATTAACGTTTTTATAGTTGTTTCGCATATAGGTGATACCTATCCCGAGGACGAGCGCATCCAGGGACGTCACGGGGGTTACGACCCTTCGACTTACCAGTGAGTGGGCAATATTTTCTGTATTTACCTATATACTATCGATTTTCCCAGAAATTGAATTTAAATGAAAGTATGTTTTAAAATGCCATGCATACATATACATGAAATATATGAATTGATAATTGATGCATATATATATGTGAATTGGTGTTGTGGACGCATAGGTGAGTATCAGGTGAGTTTTATGTTATTCATGTGAATCATTGATGATGTGAATTGTGTTGAGAGCTCATAACCTGCACCCCTGGTGTTAGTGCTTATATTATTCACCCGCAACGCACGCTTACCTTGGATCCAAGTAGGTGCATGTCGTACAGACCATGAGAGGGTTCCGACATGCTAGTCGTACATATCACTAGAGGTGGTTCCGACTGGTAGGTGACCTTAGATTATGTGCATAGATGATTGATGAGAGAAGCACTAGAGCGTATTATTACACCATTCTTGTCGTACAGACTACTTCAGGTAGTTCCGACTTATGTGCAGAGTAGTGTCGTACAGGTCACTGTGGTGACTCCGGTTGGTTTGGATATTGAGCTATGGAATTAACTATATAGGACCAACTACAGGGTCTCCGGTTGATTCATTATGTCACCTGTTATATTGATGCATTCTTAATCTTCTATTGACATTTATGGCATGGCATATTTTCTGGGTTTTGATAAAGAATTGTGATTTGAGATATCTGACATCATCCCGGCTTGGGGCGGATCACTTCCCGGGCCAGTTCCACCACCGTAGCATGATATTGTCCTCTTTGGGCCCCGACCACGCCCTCACGGTTTTGTTTCTGGGAACTCACGAGCAACTTCCCAGTGGGTCACCCATCCTGGGAGTGCCCTAGCCCCCTTCTCGCTTAACTTCGGAGTTCCTACGAAACCCGAAGCCAGTAAGCTCCCAAAAGGCCTCGTGCTAGGTATGAATGAGAATATACATTTAAGGATCACTCCCCTGGGCGATATGGGATGTTACAATGCAACCCTATTCTACAATGAGTGGGTGTTTAATGCATGAACATGGTTTTGTAGCTAGGGTTTCTAATGAAGAACACAAAAGGCAACCCAAGGTTTTAAAACATTCTTTCAAAATGTAAAATTTCCTAGCCAAAACAAATGGGCAAATAAGAAGATTTTAAACAAGCATTTGCAGAGAAGGACTTATAAATATTCAAAGAAGAATATTACCAAAAAAAAATGCTTGATGCTCCTAGAGAGATCTGAGATGAAGAGGAAAAACAAACCTTCTCAAAATTATAAATTTTTTCTCCAAAGAGGAAATGAAATCCTCTAACCCTATTAAAACAAAAACCTTTGATTGCTGCAAACAAAGTACAAAGAGACACTTGTCAAATGTACAAGCAATCCGAGCAGATTAATGGTGAAAAGCTCAATCCCGTCTAAAAGGTGACAGTCAACCCACATGGGCTGTCATATATTGCATGCCCAGCTAGCTAGATAGTAGCGAGAGATTTTGACGAGACAAGGTCACTAGTCGAAATGCATCAGTAAGTTAAACATGAAATGCATATGCATAAACAAACCTTTTGTGCTGATGATTGTCTTTCAATCAATGCCATTGAACGTATGATCCAGCAAAATAAACCCATAACAAAGTTGTAAGAACTAAAACAATCTAGGAGCAAGTGTGGTATCATTTACAACTTTTGACAAAGAAAGCCAAACAAATAACTCTAGACTTCACAAAAGGAGTTGAGCCTTTGCTTGACGATGTGGATTCAAACCCCGTCAGTCATTAATTTAACATTTAATCTAACAAAATTTATCATTTGACAAAGAAAAAAGAAAGTCAAATTTTAAAAACTAAGGGATGTTATAAACATTGTATTTAAGTGTGATTGTGTAAATCCTATATTAGATTTGATACTAGTTATTCTTCCCTATTAAGACTTGTAGTCCTTGGAGGAGAATGATTCGTCCCTCCTTTATTACTATAAACAAAGGCATTGCATAAGAGGAATAACACATCCTCTGCACAACCGTACAAACACATCTCTCTCCCGACTCTCTCTATGTCGTGTACTTTCTCTCTCCCAGTTAGATAAAATAAGCCATAACACGTTATCAGCACGTTCCTGCCACTACGCTTAGGAATCTAACATGAAAGTTTCATGCATCAAACCAGTTCATCAATATCATTACGCAATCAGGTTCTTCCAAAATAATGGTTTTTATCTCAATATTTTTGCAGCCCTGATAGCATGAACAATCACCATAACGCATGACCCAACTTTACGTTTTCCAAATTTTAGATTTTACATAAATTGTATATGCATTATATCCAAAATTGGCGAATTATGTGAATTGATATTGCCATGAATTACATCACATATCTGCTCATGCCGTGAATTATATGTTGAATATGCATTAAATTATAATATGGAAACTGAAAAAAAAAATTGGAAAAATATATTAGGCTTCTTGAGCCGAGCTAAATGAACCAAGCCACGGAGCCAAAAGCTCTAAGCTTTGCAACCTAGAAAAACCCGATGCCATTAATTGCGTCCTTGTCCATGACCACCACGGGCATGGCCTGCAGCTACCGCCCTGAGCCTTTGGTCATTGTCACCGATGACCAGAAGTCATCATCGACGAAAATTGGATCGAGATTCACTTGAATCTCATCAGAATTTGTTGAAATCCGATTTAAAATTTCTAAGGTTTGGTTCTTGAACGTTGAGATTAACCTTCTCCGTTCACCACTGTGGTCATCGTCGACCCACGTGACTTGTCCCGAGTTTTCTGAACCCAAACAAAGCCGCCAGAAACGGCGGTGCCAGTTATCTCCTTAGATGCGCACACCCAACACAGTTGGGGATTTGTGTTTGGTTTAACCCACGACCTTTTAGGCCCAGACTCATCTCACCATACAATAATAATTTGAAAAAAAAAATAAAAATTCTTAGGTCTGCAAACCCAGGCCCGTTGGTGCTCACCCTAAGCCTATATGACACTAGCCCGTTGGGTTATGGTGTCCTTGTGCATAACATCACACCATATCTTAGCCTATAGCCGGTACATTAGTGCACCTGCACTGCATCACACTGGATCCCAACCTTTGGTTGATGCATCCGTGTAACCACACACACATGATCCCAACTCGCTGCTGGAAAATTGGTGCACCGCACCACGTGACACTCGATTCACGCTTATATGGGCCATTGGTCTACAGGGCCTGTAACCCACACCCGTTTACCCCAGCCCCATTTATGCATGGGCCGTATGACCATTATTTGCTCAGCCCATCTGTGGGCTTTGGTCCATGTTTTTAGGCCCTAAGCTTAATTGTTTATTTTTTTTAGACAATTTGGTTTTATAATTTTTCACCCACACTTTGATTTTGGCCCAAAATCCAAATAATTAATTCAAATATTCTAGACCTGAAGATATATTTGCATATTTTCTTGTTGCATATTTCTGTATATATAGTTGTGTTTGTTTGTAGGAACATATGAACCTGAAGTTCATAATTCTTTCAAAACCCGAATTTTCCAGAAACATGCTTTGTTTGAAAACATGAAGTTTTCATTAAAAGCATCACCCATGAAAACCCAAAGTTTTTTCATGTAAATTTAAACCAATAAATGTCTATTAGAACCTGAATGTTCTACTCTTATGTGAATGAATTGATTTTTTCTCCATTACACTAACCACATTCTTGTCCATTTATTTTGTGATAAGGACATGCCGAATTTGAACAAACTTAACATCACCGCTTTAGAGGTCTTTGGAAGAAACTACCTTAAGTGAGTCCAAGATGTGAAGCTCTACCTCACCGCAAAGAATTTGCATCTTGCCATTAAAGATGAGACGGACAACCCAATTGGCAAAGCTGAGAAAGCCACTGCCATGATCTTCATTTGAAGACACAATCATGATGCACTGCAGATAGAGCACTTCTGAGCCCTATATTATTGTCATACAACAACAATATAGGCTCAGAAGTTCACTAAGTTTTCAGATTTGAACTTTATTTTACTTCTCACTGAAAAGCAGAATCAGCTGTTGATGAAAAATCATCAAGCTTGGCCTACTGGGGCGATTGATGCGTCTAAAACACACTATAGCACAAACCAATACCCAAAATGCCAACATAGGCGTGGTAGGATGGCCATAAGTCATTCCGTCAAGGTCAACAGAGGCAAGGCCCATCTAAGAAATGAAACTGAGCCCAAAAGCGCCCTAACCTTGTTCCCAATGTCCCAAACTTTAATAATAAGGGCAAATCACTTGACACTATGGATGCAGACATGCGTTACCGCTGTGGTTCAAATGAACATTAGTCCCGTGTTTGTTGTGCTCACTCGAAGGTTATAGCTGAATATCATTCTAATCGTAAGAAGTTTAAATTAAACTTTGTGCAAGTGGATGAATCGGAAAGTACCAAGATGGCAGTTTTTGACTTTCAGGAGGCTATTACCCCTATGGAAGATTAAAATCTTAGACATGAACTATTTTTAGTTGAATTTTAGAACCCTGGTGGCCAAATTCCACCTAGTGGCTGAACCTCTCTTGTTTTTTGTTTAAGTTTGAACAATTTCCTTTATGTTTAGATTATTTGTTAGTGATTTGTTTTTGGATATTAAGTTTTTAATTACCATCCTTGAATACTTAAATTATTTTGAAGGATATTTGTTTTAGAACTTTTATGCATGTGATCAATTCAAATTAATTTTTATTTCTATGTATGACTAGTGGGAAAGTTAGTTGTTTGGTAGATAGTGCAACCACGCACACTGTTTTGCGTGAACACGTCTATTTCACTAACTTTGTACCTAAGAATGCACTTCTGACAACCCTTTCAGGCCCATCCAACCTGATTGAAGGATATGGTAAGGCATATATAATGTTGTCCTATGGTACAATTTTTGACCATTGATGAGGCACTTTATTCTCCACGTTCTGGAATAACATTGTTGAGTTTCAAAGACTTAGAGATAATAATTACCATGCTGAAATTTATGTCGAAAATGGAGTTGAATTTATGTGCATCACTTTCTACGAATATGACCAACAACGTATTCTAGATAAGATAGATTGTATCCCGAATGGTCTGTATACTAAAACCATACGCCCTATAGAGAGCCACTATGTGGCCGGGCCTACCTCAAGGACCACACACAAAATTACACTTGGGCATGATCGTTTGGGACATCCTGGATGAACAACAATGTGTTGTATCCTCAAATCTTCACACGAGCATCCACTAAATCGAAGTTTAGGTTCGATTCAAGGAATCACATATCAAACCTACTCTATGGGAAAGCTTTTTATTAAGCCTTCTTATAACAAAATTCGTTCGAATCCTCATATTTTTCAACAAAGGATTCACGGGGACATTTGTGGATCGATTCACCTTCCCTGCTGACTATTTAGATATTTTATGGTTTTGGTTGACGCTTCCACACGTGTGCTTGTTATCCATAAGAAACGCTATATTCTCTAAACTATTGGCTCATGTTATCAAGCTCAAGGCTTACCACCCAGATTTTCAAATCAAATCTATTCGATTGGATAATGCTGGAGGATTCACATCTAAAACTTTTGATGACTATTGCATGTCGATTAAGGTTAAAGTTGAACATCCAGTACCCCATATTCACACGCAGAACGGCTTGGCAGAGACATTCATTAAGCACTTACAAATGATTGCTCGATCGTTGGTCATACGTACTAAGTTCGAGATCGCTACTTAGGGCCATGCAATATTACACATAGTCATGTTGGTCCGCCTGAGGCCTGTTGCGACCTAACCATATAACGCCCTTCAGTTGGTTACCAGATACGAACCTGACATATCGCATCTGCGCATTTTTTGTTTGGCAGTCTATGTGCCATTTCGCTGCCTTTACATACAAAAATGGGGCCTTAACAAATGATGGGAATCTATGTCAGATATGACTCTTCTTCAATTATTCGTTACTTAGAACCTGTGACATGCGATCATTTTACCACTCACTTCTTAGATTGTCACTTCCACGAGACAATATTTTCGTTGTTAAAAGGAGATAAGAACGTCACCGTTTCTGAAGAGCGACGTGAATTATCGTGGACAACTCCCATTTTGTCTCATTTAGATCCCGCACCGCTCAGTCTGAAACTGAAATACAACGCAAATTAGATCTTTAGAGTGTAGCTCAGAGTATGTCATATACTTTCACAGATCTAGCGCAAGTGACAAGATCACATATTCCAGCTGCAAATGTGCCTACAAAGATGAATGTACCAAATGTACGACAGACTTCCTTCCTAGAGGCTTGGGACGCCAATTTGGGCGATCCACTTACATCAATAGCTAGCCAATCATTTGCCCCTACATAAAAGCATGGCAGACCTCTTTGTTCAAAATGATTCACACCCCTGGAAAAGAAAACCCACATCACAGGCTGTTGAGCTTACCGTGAATCCGATTGTCGCCTACTCATTCTATCCAACTCATGAGGAAATTCTATATTATGGAAGTGTCTTTGAAGAGACGAATCCACCTTAAAGAATCGAGAGATTTTGATATATTATGCTAGCTTGAATGATGTTTGATGTAGAAATGAGATGATCATTGACGATGCATAAGCATATACAATAGCTACTGAGATCATGTTGAACGATGACATTGAACCCCTTTTTGTTGATGAATATCAACGTAGAATTGATTGGTCAAACTGGAAGCAAGCAATCCAAGTTGAACTCAATTCGCTTGAGTGTTTGGACCCGTAGCTTCTACTCTTCCACATGTGAAGCCCGTTGACTACAAATGGGTTTTTGTTCAAAAACATAATGAAAAGAACTAAATTGTGCATTACAAAGCTTGTCTTGTTTCACAAGGCTTCTCACAACGCCCCGGGATTGACTATGATGAAACTTATTCACCTGTTATGGATGTGATTACTTTTTGCTACCTTATCAGTTTGGTAGTTTCCGAAAAACTAAGTATGCAACTGATAGACATAGTAACTACGTATATCTATGGGGATCTTGATACGAAAATTTATATGAAAGTTCCTGAAGGACTTACTTTAACTGGATTAAATAATTCCAAACCCCAAAACACGCTCTCAATGCAGTTGATGCGTTCACTATACGATTTGAAGCAATCCGAAAGAGTGTGGTATAACCGTCTGAGTAAGTATTTGACTAGTCAAGGATATGTGAACAACGAACTATGCTCTTGCGTGTTCATTAAGAAGTCACATTTCGATTTTACGATTGTTGCAATTTATGTTGACAACATTAACCTCATCGGACCTTCTGAAAAGCTCAAGAGAACTGTTGCGCACCTGAAGTTAGAATTTGAGATGAAAGATCTAGGAAATACTCAATAGTGTCTCAGTCTCAAGATAGAGCACCGTTCTGATGAAATCTTAGTACATCAATCGAACTAGGATGATGAAGTATTTGAGTACTCCTATGGTCATTCGATCGTCAAATGCAAAACGAGATCCCTTCCGTGAAAAAGGATGATGAAGAGATTTTGGAATCAGAAGTTCCTTTCTAAGTGCAATAGGCACTTTATTGTACTTAGCTTAATGCACTAGACCCAACATCTCCTTCACTGTTAATCTTTTGGCAAAATACAGTAATGCACCTACACGTAAACACTGGACTGGTGTTAAAGACATATTTTGTTACATTAAGGGTACTACGAATCTGGGCATGTTCTATTTATACGGATCCTCAAGTGATGCCGTACCTCCTCATTTGGAGTCGATTATCACCATGTTGGTTATCCCGACGCATGATACTTATCTGATCCGCACAAGGTGTACTCTCAAATGGGTTATGTCTTTACCGTTTAAGGCACTGCAATATCTTAGAGGTCAACTATACAGACCTTAGTTACCACTTCGTCTAACCATGCTGAAATTTTTGCCTTGCACTTATCTACTTGGGAATGCTTTTGGCTGAAAGCAGTTGTGGACCATATTCGAAACTCCTGCAATCTTTACCTCGTCGTTGACATCCCGACGCCGATCTATGAAGATAATGCAGCATCCATTGAACAACTCAAGAAAGGTTACATTAAATGAGACAACATTAAGCACATTGCGCTGAAGTTCTTATTCTCACATTAACAGCAAGAGCATCAGAAGATTGAAGTTACACAAATCCATTCACAAGACAATCTGGTCAATATCTTTCCAAATCACTACTAAAGGCGATGTTTCAGAAGTTTGTTCAAGGAATAGGTATGCATAAACTTTCTGAGTTGTAACATTGTTGGTTCTCTTTGGAATTATGTCGAACTCAGAGGGAATATCCTAGAGTATATTTGCTTGATCTTAATGTACTATTTTCCCTACGACTAGAAGCATTTTTCCCACTGGGTTTTTGCTACCTAACAAGGTTTTGACGAGACACCCACCTTGGGTTGATCATATCCCTAGTAACGTCCTATAGATGTTTCATTTGACTTTGCATTGCTCATGCATTTTTTTCTTAGACTATGGGTTTTGTTCCTACTTGGGTTTTACCATAGCCATAGGGTTTTTTGTGAGACTTAGTTCCATATGCAAGTTCCTACTTTACTTTGAGACTAGCTTGTTCCCAAAATAAGTGTCGACGAGTTGACTTCCTCAACTTTACATGATGCCGAATCTACTTGAGTATTTATACACTCAATGGAGAGTGATATAAACATTGTATTTAAGTGTGATTATGTAAATCTTATATTAGATTTGATACTAGTTATTCTTTTATATTAGGACTTGCATTCCTTGGATCATCTCTAACCCTTGGGGATAAACCTTCAAAATTTAAGCCATAACCCAGAAACTGTTTTTCTCCTCCAACCCTTATGACTTAAAATTTTAGCTCGAGATTATTAAATAATGATTTTAGCCTAATTTGTTTTTAGTAACTTTTTTGAAAATAAAATTTATGTAGATTATCCTAATTTATTTTTATGAACATTTTAATCTAAAAATATTTAAATTCTAATAAGTAATTAAAAATCATACAAGTACATATACTCGGCAGTTTCTGACACGACACGAAAACGACACGAAAATAACGGGTTTTGGGTCAACACGATAACTTATCGGGTCATTATCGGGTGACCCATCGGGTGACCCGTTAAGAACCTGTTAATAACGGATTCTTAACGGGTATACACGTGGATAACCCGTTTCGACCCATTAAGAAAAAATTTATTTTGATAATTTTAAAGTTTAATTACTAAAATATTTATTATAAAATACAATAGCCATATTAATATATACAATATATTCTATATTAAATATATATAGTTTTGTATTATTATTCTATATAAGTTTAAAAAAAAAAGTTTTAGTTATTATTTATTTTTATTATGAGAGTTCCATATTATCATCATTAGGATAAATTTTACTTAACATGTTGTTGTCCAAAATTAAAATAAACTAATATAGTATTTGTATAGGTAAGAACTAAGAAGACATACATACAAGTATGGAAAAATGTGAAAGAATATAAACACTCGTGATTCATCATTATTCCTGCACGAGTAGATAATGGTTACACTTACATTATCGTTTAGATTTTTAAAATCCTCCAAACCTTTATGAATAATGTTTTTTATTTGATGGCAAAATTAGTAAAATTAATAATAATTATTGTAGAAGTGTAAAAAATGAAAAGAGAAAAAAATACAATCACTCATATTGACAAACTTTACAACTTTCATGAAGGGGTTAGCTTTGAAATCCAACACTATAATTCATAAACCTTAAATTTATATTTAACCGTCGATTGTTATTTACGCTTTATTCTTCTTACTGAATTTCTTTCTTAAAATTTTCCTTTTTGAAAACATGATCATCTGGCGGATGTAAGAAGATGAACAGTTTAGATCTTTGATATCACGTTTTGATATTTACGGTTAACTGAAATATGAGTCGATGTCATATAGTTTGTAGAAACTTTATAAACATCAAGCAATAATTTCACTAATCGTAAAACTCTGAATATAATATCAACAATCCAAACCGTTCGTCTTCCTGCATCCTCTAATAGATCAAGTTTTCAAAAAAAGAAAATCTGAAAAAAAACAAAATTTGATGAGAACAATGAAGCGTAAATGTAAACAACAATCGACGATTAAATTTTGATCTATGATTTATATGATTATAGTGGCGAATTTCGAAGTTAAGTTCTTCATGAAAGTTGTAAAGTTTGTCATTACGAGCGTTTATATATTTTTTTCTATATTTTTTTACACTTCTACATTAATTAAAAAACTATTAAAGACTTTAGGTAAGTGAAAATGTACTTAAAAGAAAAATGCGTTTTTATGTTTTGGATGTGACAATATGATATGTATATACTTATTTAGTATTATGTTTTTCATTTGATTATTTATTGGTTTAAAATATATTTTCCTTAACGGGTAACGGGTCAGGTCATATTACCTGTTGATATTATTAGGTCGATTTCGGGTCGGGTCAGTTTATTCATTTATTTTAACGGGTGTTACACGACACGACCCGTTAAGATATCGGGTATGACACGAAAACGACACGAACACGGAAAACACGATACGAATGCCAGGTCTATAGGTATTTATAAAGTTTTAAATTAAATTTGATTCAAATAATTTTCTTATATTATTTTAGAAAGATTTAATTTTGGGCCATCAAATCTTTTTTTTTACTATTAAATTTGATCTCATTTGATCACAGCCATTAGATTATAAGTAAAAAACAAAACAAAAAAAGTTTAAAATATGACAGTTTGGTGGGTCCAAAATAATTTAAGACAGGCTTAAATCTTCTACACAACCCTACAAATACCTCCCTCCCTACTCTCTCTCTCTGTCAGATAAAATAAGCCACAACAAGGACCTGTTTATTTTTATTATAACTTTTTAACTAAAGGGCAATTTGTTTTCTATTTAAAAAAAATATTTAAATAATTAAAAAGACGCATATAAAATTACGAAAACCGACCCATTGCCAACATGATTAGTAGATTGTGTCCGTTCATCGTATATCGTGCGGTCAGTTTTTATCAGGTACTGTTTGTGATTAATTTTAAATAAAAATATTTAAAATAATTTATGATTACACGATGTACGATGAACGAACACGATTCACGAATTCTCATAATCCTCACAAAGAAGATCTGACGAGAATCCAGATTCGATCCATTGCGGCTAAGTAATGGGTTGGTGGGTGGTGGCCCCACTCATGCTTCTTCTAGTCAAGAAAGGAAAAAAATTAGGAAAACTAATGAAAAGGGCTTGAAAACTTTGAGTTTTAATGATAAGGACAAAATAAAGGGTAAAGTGAATAGTATCAGGATTGACTTTTTAGTGTAAAAATGTGATTTTTCGTTAAAATGAACAGTACCGGATACTTTTCGTTAAAGTTCTCAAAAAAAATTCTATGTGACTAGAACACGCACCGTAGAATGACAGGTGATGTTCCGCTAATAACCTATACCTATATTCTTGGCATAACACTACTCTTTTTACAATTAACAAAAAAGAAAAAAAAAACAATTAAAAGCAATGGCCGACTTCCAGACCTTGGCCGACTCCTTCCCGGATACTTGTACGGTCCACCCCCCACTCCCACCCATCCCTCCCTTCCCCATACATCTCTCTCCCTTTCTCTTTCGTTTTCAATATTTCTTCCTCTTTTTTGTGCTCCTCCTGAGAAGGACACAAAAAACGCTGGAAATTCATCAGATCATAAAATCGGAGGTCGAAGACGGCAAATCTGGGTCGATGGAGGTGGGTGATTTCTCATAAGGTAGAAGAGAACGAGAGAGAAGAGGATAAACAAAAAGAGGAAGAAAGGTGTCGCCGGTGGAATCACAGGGCTGCGATGTGGGTGAATGATTTCTGATAGGGTGGGCGGTCGGCATGGTAGAAGGAAGTCGAAGAGTTTTTTGACGTCTTTCTCTTTCAACTATTATGTTAGGGATATATTAGGAATTTTGTTGACCAATTTATTTAATGCCTACATAAATAACAAAACGTGGCAAATTTTTTATTTTCAACAATGATATTGACACATGGTAATATTTCATTGGTTGGGAACTCCACGTAGGTTGGGAACTCCACGTAGGCTAATGCGCCGGTTGGCTAGAAAAATTTCTCTCAAGAAAGAGAGAAGAAAAGCAAATTCCGGAGTCCACCTACACCTACTAAGCAGCTACCTAGCGACCAAGTCCCTCCAGTCCTGCCCAAGTCCTCCCTACTTTATTCTTATCCTTCTCCAATCCCACCGACTCTCTCTCTCTCTCCCCTCTAGCATCTTGTTCGTTTTCTGACTCTCTCGCTCCTCTCATTCACACCCAATTCCAATTATCCTTCTCCACACATGGAACCCGTGCCACAGCAACAGCAGCAATCAGCAGGAGGGCCCCGCTTCACTCTGCTGAAGCAGTCGTCGCTGGCGCCGGACCGGGACGACTCGGTGACGCCCGAGCCGGTTGACCCGCGGGTGCGGCTCATGTACATGGCCAACGAGGGCGACTTGGACGCCATTCGAGAGCTCATCGACTCCGGCACCAATGTCAATTTCACTGACATCGACGGCCGCACCGCCCTCCACGTCGCCGCTTGCCAGGGCCAAACCGACGTCGTCCAGCTCTTGCTCCAAAGAGGCGCCGTGGTCGACCCGCGTGACTGTTGGGGCAGCACGGTAAGCAATTTCACTGCAAATTTTGTCACTTTTCTACATTCGTCTGTATATATATCTGTATGTGTGTGTATGTATAGGTTGCTAACAGTGTAGTGACTCTGACTGATTTATTTGTTGAACAGCCTCTTGCAGATGCAATTTATTACAAAAACGATGATGTGATCAAACTTTTGGAGGATTACGGTGCTAAACCTCCGGTATTTACTGGAGTGTGCAAAGTTTGCTTCTTTTGTTTCTTTCTTTTCTAAAAATTAAATATTTTGTGGTTTTTGCAAAAATTAGATGGCTCCAATGCATGTCCAGAACTCACGGGAAGTCCCCGAATACGAGATTAATCCTAATGAGCTTGATTTCTCCAATAGTGTCGAGATAACCAAGGTAAGTCTCATATGAAGAACATTGGCATTCGTTTTTGTTTTGTTTTTTGAGGTCTAATTCAAGTTCACTATGACACAATGAATGAGCTTGGGATAAATTATTCAGTTGAGTATGGATTGGTATTGATGGAGGAGTTAAGTAGGACGGTTTAATGGTGATATTGATCTTTGATTGCAAATGAAATGTATGTCAGGGAACCTATCGTATTGCATCGTGGCGTGGAATTCAAGTTGCAGTTAAAACGCTTGGGGAGAAAGTATTTGCTGATGAAGATAAAGTGTAAGTTTGTCTTTATGCATCAATTTTTGTGTGAACTCTTATCACTACTTGACTTTTGTTGTAATTGAGATAATGAATTAAAAGGTCTTGAATCTTTCTTTTTGGCTGGAGTTTTAATTGGCTCAATGGAATCTCAGAAATGCATTCAGGGATGAGCTTTCTCTACTTCAGAAGATACGGCATCCAAACGTTGTCCAATTTTTGGGTGCTGTAACACAAAGCAGTCCAATGATGATTGTCATAGAATATCTATCCAAGGTTAATTGAAACATGCGAATTGAATTTTGCTTTATATCTTTCTTTTAATATCATCATTCATTCCTACGTCTTCCACATTTCATTATTTTGCATCTGAGTATTTGATGTTGACTTGTTATAATTTGGATAAGTGATACTTTAGTACCAAGTGAAGGGCCAAGTGATGGGTTAGTATACAATTAGGTCCTTCAGCATTATGCCAAAAAGTGTGAGTTTTGGTAGCTGACTTAGAGTTTTAAATGCCTAAACTGTTGGATTGCATTGAAGTTACAAAAAGAGAAAGGGCATTAATGGACCATTGACACACTGTAGATTGTAGGACAAACAAAATGAGACAAATGTATTATCTGTTTGTTTAGGATCAGACAATATTTGTAAAAATGCAACATAATTGTTGATCTTCTTTTTCATCTGAGCTTCTATTTTTACTTTTGCAGGGAGATTTTCGTGCGTATCTTAAAAGGAAAGGTGCATTAAAACCACCATCAGCATTAAAGTTTTCACTCGACATTGCTAGGTCAGTCAAGTTGCTTGTACTCTGGATTTGTTTGCAAGTTTTCTTGGCGAACATCACAAATGCCATATCTTGACATGGGATCTAAATCATCTGATGTTTCCATGCTGTATCATCAATTTGGAGTTTGATTAGCTTTCTTATGGGGAACTTGAGGCATATTCTTTGAATGCCTTGAATAATTTACTGCAAATGTAATTTCCTACATTATTCTGAAATAGGTTATCTGACTTGAAACATATCATCCCAAGTTCCTGGATTTCCTTTGTTTTATGCGGGACAATTTTTTTTGGGAGTTGTCAGCAGTTGAAAAATCATAAGGTCAGCTGCTTAATTGGCATTACCTCTGAGGATTACAGTCCGTATGGACTCTTCCCATTGAAATTGCGAACTCTAGATCCATGTAGGGCTAGAGAATTTCTGGGGAGGGAATTCAAATATTGGTTATATCATTGACTGGGATTGAAAACCCAGTTGGGTTACTTTTGGTGTTACCATTTATTTACTGGGGTCATGCTTATCTTTGAGTGATCAATGTAAACAGTATTTAAATGAACTTTTGTGTTTTAGAATTCATAGTGCTGGGAGGTGGATGATTGCTACATGTTATAACCGATTATTCATTGCATGTGTTCTTTTATTTTAATGAGCACTGTACTGAATTACACTGCAGGGGGATGAATTACTTGCATGAGCATAAACCTGAAGCAATAATTCATCGAGACCTGGAGCCCTCGTATGCTCTCGCACTCTCTCTCTTTATATTTATTGTTGCTGTTATTTTTGCTAGTAGAGAAATAGATGTTTACCAACATAATTTATATCTAATCTGACTCATAAATAAGCGATCGGGGGTTTATTCCTCTTAGCCTGGCCTATAAAGCATCATACTTAAATGTAGCATGGATCATGCGCTATCAATAACTAAATGATTGAAACTTTTGATAGTTTCTTAATTGTTCGTGAGTAAGATAACAGAAACATATTGCGGGATGATTCGGGCCATCTGAAAGTTGCAGACTTTGGGGTGAGCAAGCTACTGAAAGTTGCAAATACAGTTAAAGAAGACAGACCTGTGACAAGTCAAGACACTTGTATGTTGCCTGCTTTTTAAAAAGTTTCATTCTTCATTTCTTTGATCAATGCTATTTTGTGCGTAAAACTACGTAGCCATCTGATCAATTTTGGCCTTTACTAAGAAATAAACCCAGCTAGGCTAGATGACATTTTTGCTAACTTGAGCTGAGAGAGTGGATACTGCTTTAGTTTACTGCATGTGTAGCTAACCCCAGTAAAATCCCCATTTACATTCTGGTGTTTCACTTAAATCTGTAGAAGCTGAGTCTTTGCCTTGAATGTTAGGCATAACAGGATTAAGGCTTAGGGTTCTGTAAACATGTAACTGTTTCAATTTAGATTATAGACTGTAGACTGTAGCTCCCATCATCATGTCTTCCTGTTGCTGATATGATAACATCTCTAATGTACAGGGAGATATGTGGCTCCAGAGGTTTACAGAAATGAAGAATATGATACTAAAGTGGATGTTTTTTCGTTTGCTTTGATCTTGCAAGAGGTACTCTTTCTCTCTCTGTCCCCCTCTCCCCAACCACCCCTCTCTCTCTCTCTCTCTCTCTCACACACACACACACACACCCACCCATTCACCCCCCATTGCTGAACAATATTGCAGTAACTACATATAGCTGTTATATGAAGGTTATTTCTCCATACATTATCTTCTTGCAATATGTTTGTAAATTCATCCTAATGTCCAGTTTTTTAACTTGTATTGTTGTATATGGGATGGACTTCTTTCATGTGTGGTATACCCTTACTGGAAATTTTCATGTTAATGAATATCCTGTATTAATCCAGAGTTGAATTGATTTGTATTAATGTTTTCCAGTTGAGAGGTGGTTTATTCTTGACGGTCTGAGAAAAAGTTTTAATGATTGAAAAAAATGTTATGTTATTTCCAGATGATTGAAGGTTGCATACCATTTTCTACAAAGCCAGAAACAGAAGTTCCTAAAGCATATGTTGCAAATGAGCGCCCACCATTTAGAGCGCCACCAAAGCATTATGCACACGGATTGAAGGAGTAAGTTGTTTCCATACATTTGGTCTTGTTCTGTATATATGAAGTGTCATTTTCCTTTATATATAGCCAATATTTTGTTTGTTATAATGATGTATTATGGTCCCAAAGAGTTACTGTGGTATTGGGGACGAGTTTTTTGACACTTCTTCTGGGCAGTTTTGGCTCCTTAATTCTTGAAACCAAAAAGCAATCCTGATAGGAAAAGCTGTGTACTTTTCTTCTCTCCTTTCCAAAAAATGGTTATATTGTGCATGTCCAAGTTTTAGAGAGAAAATGCCTTGTTACGATGCTCAAAATACAGACATATTCTCTTCTACAGGGTTAATTCCTTATTAAGAATGCTTACTTAAAGTTTTTGTACAATGTGTACAGGTTAATCGAGGAGTGTTGGAGTGAGGACCCATTCAAGAGACCATCATTCAAGCAAATAATTAAGAGGTTGGATGACATTAATAACCAGTTTGCTCAAAAAAGATGCTGGAAGGTTCAAATCTCTCTCTGCTTTAATAACTCGTTTTTCTGATTGCCTTTCCTACATCTTCTGGAATTATTTCTGGTTGGTACACAGAGGAGAATGTGGAGTTTTTTTTTTCTTTTTAAAGTGACCGGTATTCAAGAGGGTACTCCACGTGTCATAGAATAAGTGGAGTGATACGGAAAAATATATTATTTGCTCCACTTGAGTTATGACATGTAGAGTAGGTACCTGGAAAAATCTCTCAACACACTGGAAAAAATTTTCTCGTGTATATATTGAGTCAAGTGCAAGTCAATTTGCTTAAATACACTTACGTAATATTGTGTATTTTGCACAGGTCACGCCACTTACATGTCTCCAGAATCTCGAGTCCATGGTGAAGAAAGATCGGACGAGTCCAAGCAGCCGTTCATCTTCCTGCTCTACAATGAGATGAGCTACTACAGCCGTATTTCGTGTAGGCATTAAGCTCTTTTTTGCCCCAAACAGTTCAAACTTTTTTCGACAGAGTAGTTGTGAGATAGTTTACCTTTCATAGGATTTCAGTTTCTTAGGCGGACCAAGAGACGCTGTTACACTTCCCTATTCTTGCTTAAAACATTTGTAGATTTTCTCCGAACCGGAACATTTCTTTCTTTTTTTCCTTGTTATAAACAATCATAATGAAATCTCCATATTTTGTTTGCTCTTTGGATTTTTTTCCAGTTTTATGTTTTATTCTTCTGATGAGACTCGACTTGCGAAGTCTTCAGACACATCGTCGGCAGACGGGTTATATTTACGCATGTCCATGTGCTTGCTTATGGTTTGGAGCCCTGACTTGAACGCTGAAACCTGTGATTTAAACAACTTCAATGCCCAACGCCGTTGGTCTAGAAATCCAGAGACATTTGGGAGGAGACCTGCAGCTGTAACTTCTGCAAGCTAACCAAGCCAACCAAACTGAAAATTTCGGAAAGGACCTAAATTGTGCGCAACTTCTTTGGCACGTGGTGGCCAACCATACAAATCCACGTGAATGTTTCTCCATATTGGCGTTGTTTGATTGGCATGAGACGCACTAATAGCAGTGTACTCGTTCCATGAAAGTTTCTCCAGGCCAAAAGCTGGGCAAAGCCCTTAGGAGACAGACCTCATCATGCGTCTACTCAAAAGGGTTGACATAGCACTAAAGAAACGCAACTGGGGAAGGGGAATAGGAACACAAACTTGCCTGGCGTTCAAGGTAAAAACTCTTAACCATTTGAGATATAAGCTCCTTGCCACAGCTGCGCAAAATACGAACAAACACATAAGCATCTACTATCACATTGAAGGCACTCCCACGAGCACAAGAACTCTCATAGTCGCATTGAGTGAAATTGTAGAAAGCTGTCACAGCAACAGGCGCATGAGGTTGGATCTCTGTTAAAATTGACAAACCAACAAAACAAAGTGAAGAAGACGATAATATTTGTAAAAATTTGAGTTTTCCTTGATCAGATGCTAACTTTAGAACACCTCTCTAAGATTAAGTAGTAACTTTCTCTCTCACTGCAAATTGTCTCAGTTGTTTTCCAGGTATTTTCTTCCTACAGTTGTTCCAATGTGTATCCGCTGCCATCGTTTCCTTTTCTGCCGATATCATTGGTACAGTATTTTTTCTGGATATCATTATCATTGTCAACCTCCTCATCTTTGTTTCCCCATCCACCACTATCATTGCTACGATACTTTTTCTGGGTGACATTATCCTCAACCTCCTTTTTGTGGTCGCCAGAAAACCTTTTATAAAACTGCTTAACCTTAGGGTGCACCTTAATCTTGCTAGGATGGAAACCGGATATATACAGGCCTTCCAAGCTTTTCACACGGGAAAGAGTTACATAAACCATTCCATATTCGAAAGATTTTGAGAGATTGGTGTAAAGACAGTCCAGAGTCATGCCCTGGCACTTGTGAATGCTTGAAGCCCAAGCCAGTCTGAGAGGTAGCTGCTCTCTTTGAGCAACTACTGAATCTCCCTCTGTCACATCCCATGTTTTTGGTTTTATCACCTTTATTATCCCCGAATCAAATTTAACTATTGGTAGCAGCCCACCATCACATATGCTCGTCAATCCCACATCTTTGGTCTTACGAAATGCCATAACAGTACCAGTAGCACCATTTACCAGGCCACTCCTAGTATTCAAATTTTTTAGCAGCATCACCCTTGCATCTTTACATAAGCCAATTTCTTTAGGCGCAATCACCTGTTCAAGCTGTCTCTTCCAAGGATCGTGACCACTATCAACTGAAGTATAAACAACAAGTTCATTACCCAAGCTCTCCAATCTACTTGCATTCACTCTATTTACGTCTTGAATCCTTGGATAGAATTGTACTGCAGAAGGATCTGGCACAGAATCTGCGCAAGAATTTTCTAAAAACTTCAAGTCTTCAGGATCAATCTCCCCTGTTCTAATACCCTGAAGTATCTTGATCAGTCGAGGGTCTGACTGCCGAAAAACCTTTGTAAGATTAACTTGTAAATCAAAGCTAGATTCCCAACAGTCTGCTTCAAATGCAAATTCCTTACTCTCTGAATTCCACTCAGTTTTTACGGGTGGTAACTGAAAGAAATCCCCACCCACAACAAGCTGCATTCCACCCCAAATTTCATCAACTTGTCGTATGTATTTTGCAATGTATTCAAGACTATCAAGCAACTCCCCGTCAACCATGCTAATCTCATCTATGACCAACGCCTCAGCTTTCGACCACTTCCTACAAGCCTCCTTATTCGAGAGAACCCTACTCAGCAAAGTATCCCTATCATCATTGCCACAACCAATACCAGCGAAAGAGTGAAGGGTCTGCCCACTGATAGCACAAGCCGCAACACCAGTAGGTGCCGTGACAAAAACCTTTGAAGGTGTGTGACATCTTTTCAATAGTTTTATGATGTGCTTAACCAACATTGTTTTCCCGGTCCCCGCGGAACCGGTAATGAACACAGATTTCCCCTCAGAAATGGCAGATATGATTTGTTTCTGCTGTTCAGTCCACTTAACTCTGGGGTTTTTGGGTTTGGGTCTGAATTTGTATTTATCTTGAACACAATCTATGCTTTTTCCACTAGTTTTGGTGCTAAAATTTCTCTGTGCAGAAAATGCATAGGCAAAAAACTTCACACTCAGCATTTTTTCCACTCAAACTCCTTTCTGGGTCCTCAGGTCTTTTGTCTAAAAACGCTTCTTTTTCCTCAAATAATCACATTTAGCAACACTAACAGATGCAACAGTTGATTTGAAAAGCAAGAAAAGATTGGAGCTTTACCTTTCACATCGTGCTCTGGAAATGGACGGGGAGAAATTTTAGGACTTTCCGGGCAAACCCACAAGTGATCATCTCCATTCTCCAACATTTATCTCTGACAGAGAAGCGTTTAAATACTAAAGGACCGAAAGGGTTTCTCTGATTCTTGCAAATGCTGTAACGCTCCTGGTTGAGGGTGACGGATGGCGGAGATTGGGCTTGTGCCTTTCGTTTTAGGTATTTTAGGCTTCATGAGCAGCCTACGTTGACTTGGGCTTCACGAGCAACCTTGGGTTAGATTTCTTATTTTCTCCACTCTATTTTTCTTCTCACGCGCTTTTGTTTTTATGTTTTTTTAGCCTTTGAACTGAATAAATGGAAAGAGAGTTAAGAGACAAAAATAAAAGAAGTGCAGAGAAAAAAGACGGGAGTGATAATTAGTACTCCAAATAAATTGCACAAAAAATAGGCTCTTGAATTGAAATTGTAAACACAAAAATCACGTAGCAAATAACAAGAGACCTCGTATGTATTGAAATCCAATTAAACTGAGAGTGAAGATGTTTAAAGCTCAAGTGGTTTTGAATATTTATCCTCGCACTCTAGGTCCTAAGTTCTATTTCTCTACCCATGCAATCACTTGTCTATACTACTTATTAATAGAATACTATTTGTCTGCCAAAAACTCATAAAAACAACACTATTATACCTTTCTCTGCATAATTAAAAATATATATATCAAAAAAATAAAAATTATAGACGTTAATACACATATAACTATTATGATATGTTTTTACCATTATCTGTGAAGACACTGTATTATATTTCAAATAATTCCTTCTGTTATTTGTTAGGAAAAATGAGAAACAAAATACAAATGAAAAAGAAAGAAAGAATGTGATTACTATATGGTTCATATCTCCAAAAAATACCTGATAATTTACAACATAAATATGCTACATAGAAATAATCAATTGAAAGTGTTGGGAAGAATTAAATCTCAGCTTTTGATATCATGCTAATTGTGATTAATTACCTATAAAGGAGATTTTAAATCTATATATAGTGGATAACTTGATATTAGGATCTGGTTCCTCCAAATTACAAACCCTAGATAGTAGATAGCCAAAGCGAGGTACGGAAAGCAAACATTAAGCATGCATACAGCGGACCTGTAAGTGGAATATATCTAAACTACCTATAAATAAAAAATTTGTTGTCAACTAAAAGAGGGTGAAAAAACTATTTAGTCTTCAATCACAAAAAAAAAAAAAAAAAAAAAAAGAATTATGGGTAATAATTTAATTTCACAAAACCAAATTTTGTTGTTTTTTATTTAAGTCTTTCCTACATGTAATTTTACTATTATCTAATATTAAAAAAAAAAGACAAAAACCTCTCTCCCCACTCCACTCCCACGTTCTCTCTCTCTCTCCCTATCTATCCTCCCCGTTTTAAAAACAAACAAAAAAAAATATTCACACACACAAAGTATGTAGACATATGCTAGTATGATATGTTGTAACATATAAAATATTATAATATCGAGAAGCCGTTTAGCACTTACAGACAAGTTATTATATGTAGTAAATAACGAGTCACTACCTATTAACAATACTATTTTTACCAACTGAAAGAGTAAAATTAAAGACAAATAATCAAAATAAAAGTTATGGACAATATAGTAAACTGAACACAAAATATTATTTTTTTTTCAAACCCTCACAAACAGGTAGCCATATCATTTGCTCCCTTTTTTTCCACATTTCTTTCCCAAATAAAATACAATTTTAGTGGTGAAATAGATATCCAAAAACAGTCACTAAATATATGAACAACCTTTTTTAGCTACAAAAAATCGTTTCAAGGTCGTCACAAAAAGCTTTAGTGACCATTTTATATGTTTCTCTCTTTGTAATTTTTATTTTAAAAATTTTAATAAGCATATAATAGCATGTGTGCAATTGCTGGTATGCTATATATAAAGGGAGAAGGCAAAAAAATGAAACTTTTATAATCTCAAACTACCCTTCTAACATTAGAATTTCAAAAGAAAAAATAAATTCACAAAAATAAAAAAAATATCAAAGTAGTGAGACTGTGTGTGGTTAGAAAGTTTATTATTTTTTCAAGTATATTATTTATTGTTTTGCTTTTTGCTTTTTGCTTTTTTACTTTTTTACTTTTTTACTTTTTTAAACATAAAAAGTAAATAAAAAGGAGTTAATTGTTAGCAAGAGGTTAGTACATATATGAGAGAGAGAGAGAGAGAGAGAGAGTGTGTGTGTGTGTGTGTGCAATTGCTGGTATTCTATATATAAAGGGAGAAGGCAAAAAAATGAAACTTTTATAATCTCAAAATTGGCCTTCTAACATTAGAATTTCAAAAGAAAAAATAAATTCACAAAAAAAAAAAATATCAAAGTAGTGAGACTGTGTGTGGTTAGAAAGTTTATTATTTTTTCAAGTATATTATTTATTGTTTTGCTTTTTGCTTTTTTCTTTTTTACTTTTTTTAAACATAAAAAGTAAATAAAAAGGAGTTAATTGTTAGCAAGAGGTTAGTACATATATGAGTGAGAGAGAGAGAGAGAGAGAGAGATTGTGATGTATGAAAAGAACAAGGTAAAGAAACGTATATGAAGGTGAGACCGAAAATGACCAAACCAAACACTAACTACAGAAACGAAAATGGTGAAAGTTAGTACACTCACTTATTAGTTGCATTACATGCATTGATTCCCTAGCACTGCTCAGTACACTCACTTATTAGTTGCATTACATGCATTGATTCCCTAGCACTGCTCAAGAAATATTTGTCATCATTTACCAGCATGTGTACTGCTACTGCTTTTAATTCATGTCCAACAGACGGATTTATATATATTAAACTAAACATGGTAAATACCAAAAATATATATGACAATATTTGGGAATTTCTTATATATTCATTAATCTCCAAAGTGGAGTATATATGAGAGTTACAACTGGCATTACATATGCACTTCACCAATGTGGGACAATAAACTACTATTTACATTTTAACTAATATATAACTCGCAACACTCCCCCTCAAGTTGGTGCAAAGATGCCACGTATGCCCAACTTGTCAAGCGAGTTGAAAAACCCACTATTAGACATAGCCTTAGTAAGAACATCAGTAAGTTGATCTTCATATCTCACAAACGGAAACATAATAATTTTACATCCAAAGTTTCCTTAATGAAATGTCGATCAATCTCCACATGTTTTGTTCGATCATGTTGCATTGAATTATGAGCAATCTCAATAGCAGCTTTGTTATCACAATGAAGTTTCATAGCACCCTTAGGTTTAAACCCAAGATCTCTCAACAATTTTTTCAACCATAACAACTCACATACACCATGAGACATACCACGAAACTCAGTTTCTGCACTTGACCTAGCCACCACTTTTTGTTTCTTGCTTCTCCAAGTAACTAAATTACCACCCACAAACGTAAAGTATCCAGATGTAGATTGCTGATCTATGATAGAACCTGCCCAATCTGCATCTGTATACCCTTCAACATTCAAATGACCATTTTTGGAGAAAACCAAGCCTCTGCCATGAGCCATCTTCAAGTACGTCAAAATACGGGTTACTGCAACCATATGAGCTTCACTAGGTGAGTGCATAAACTGACTTACCACACTAACTGCATAAGCAATGTCAGGGCAAGTGTGAGACAAATAAATTAATCTCCCCACAAGTCTTTGATACTATTCCTTATGAGTAGGAACTTGATCTGGAAATAAGCCCAGACAATGATTCTGCTCAATCGGAGTATCAACAGGTTTGCAATCTAACATACATGTTTCAGCTAACAAATCAAGAACATATTTCCGTTCAGGCAGAAAAATACCATGCTTGGATCGTGCAACCTCGATTCCAAGAAAATACTTCAATTCACCCAATTCTTTCATCTCAAATTCAGTAGCTAGGTACTTTTGAAGGCGTTGTATCTCCTTCTAATCATCACAAGTCACTATCATGTCATCAACATAAATAATCAATGCAGTTAGCTTACCATTTTGTCGCTTTAGAAACAAAGTATGATCTGAATGACTCTGGATATACCCAAACTTCTTCATTGAACTTGTAAACCTCCCAAACCACGCTCTAGTAGATTGTTTCAAACCATACAAAGCCTTTCGTAACTTGCATACAACACCTTTTCCAGGAGATGTTCCAATACCAGGTGGGAGATCCATATAAACTTCCTCTTTAAGATCACCATGAAGGAAAACATTCATAACATCAAACTGCAACAAAGGCCAATCCTGGTTTGCTGATAAGGATAAAAGAACACGCACAATATTAAGTTTGGCAACAGGAGCAAAAGTCTCCTGATAACCCACCCCATAGGTTTGAGTATAACCCTTAGCAACTAATATGGTTTTATATCGGTCAATAGAACCATCTGCTTTGTGCTTAATAATAAACACCCATCTACATCCAACAGCTTTCTTCCCGTTTGGTAAAGGAACCAAATCCCAAGTAGAATTCTTTTCCAAAGCTTCCATCTCAACTTTTATAGCATTAACCCACTTAGGGTCAGACAAAGCATCTTGCAATTTTGTTGGAATTGATACACTAGATAGCTGACATATGTAAGATGCATACGATTTGGACAAACGATGAGTAGACACATAATTGTTGATAGAATATTTAGCTTTGGCATGCATATCAGGCTCATATTGTATTTTAGGTTTTCCACGATTAGCTCGTGGAGGCAACTGATAAGTAGAAGAATCGTCAGAATTTACCTCATGTATGCCACCATATTGTACCAAACTATTAGAAAAATCATCACTGGATGAACCATCATCAGGCAACTCGTTAGACATATCAGCAACAGGTAACCAATCATCATAAGGTAATTTGTCTGACATACTAACAGGCAACTCGCTGGGCACATCTGATCCATCGTCAGTAGAAATAGTTCTGGGAATGACAGGTCACCAATCATTATCTGTAGCCAATTGATCAGTATCACGCAACATAATAGGTTCTGTTTCCAACTCTGCCTGTAACACATCATCCATACCATCTCTTCGAATCTGCACTTCACTCCCACTCCCCCTTTAAAGTGGAGAGTCGGAAGAGGGCTTCACAAAATACGAAACTTTAAAGTGGAGAGTCGGATGATAACACTTATAACCTTTTTTATTGTTAGCATACCCAATAAAGACACATCGAAGAGCACATGCATCAAGTTTACTCCGCTGATGAAAGTAGACATGCACATTCGCAATACACCCAAACACTTTCAGATAAAGCTTTGATACAGAAACAAGATAAATGTGTTTTTGTAGCACATCAAGCAGTCTGAAAATCAAGAACTCTACTTAGAACATGATTTATCAAATACACAGCAGCCAAAACAGCATGACCCCACAAATGATTAGGAACACATTTATCCAACATCAAGGAGCGAGCAACCTCCATTATTTGACGATTATTCCGTTCGGACACACCATTTTGTTGAGGTGTAAACGGAGTAGTCGTCTGGTGAATAATATCATGATCACGAAAAAAACATGCCAAAGTGTGATTCACATATTCTCATCCGTTATCAGATTTGAAGACCTTAACCTTGGTCTGAAACTGAGAAGACACCATTGTACAAAATTCTTGAAGAAGTAACGGAACATCATTCTTATTCTTCATCAAGAACACCCAAGTTAAGCGAGTACAATCATCAATAAAAGTAACAAACCAACGGAATCCATTAGAAGTAACTTTCGCCAGACCCCACACATCAGAATGTATCAAATCAAATGACAAAGTAGCTTTAGAATCACTTACGGGAAAGGAAGCCTGATGACTCTTAGCCATGACACATGTTTCACATTTGAACTCTGAATCACTACAAGTGCGAAACAAAGAAGGAAATAGATACTTCATATAACTGAATGATGAATGTCCCAATCGTCGACGCCACAACCAAATTTGATGTCTATCATCCATTTTAGCACTTAAAACTTGATGATTATTTGAACCGGAAACAACAGTATCCTCCATAGTCAAGATGTACAAAACCCCTATTCTTTTACCACGACCAATTATCTTCTGAGTTTGAATGTCTTGAAAATAACAATACGTAGGGTAGAAGTGAGCAGAACAATATAAGGTATCAAGAAGTTTTCCTACCGACAAAAGATTGCACTTAACATCAGGAACAAGTAAAGCACGAACCAGTGATAAGGTTGAAGTCAGAGAGATAGTGTCTTCACCCTTCACAAGGGAAGATTCTCTATTTGCACTAGTAATATACGGATCATGAACATAATCATATAACTCATCAAACACTCTAGGGTCACTAGTTACATGATCAGTGGCCCCAGTATCAATTATCCATTTATTTGTTCCACCAAGATGCATAACAACACTATGATTATATTGAGCTATTAAATAAAATCACGAATAATAAAGGCACAAAAGATACGCAGCGGAATGAAAACAATTAACCAAAACACTGTAGCAATCACTGTTCATGGCACTGTAGCAGAGACTATTCATGACACTGTAGCAATATGTTCACAAAGCATATCACTATTTACGCACTGTAGCAAACAATGTACTGTAATGCAACACTATTCACTTTGTTTTTTTTTTCAACGAAGGAAATCACGAAAAATGTGGGCACAAAATTAAAGCACACAGGTCACCAGGAGCGAACTGCTTTGATACCATATTAAACTAAACATGGTAAATACCAAAAATATATATGACAATATTTGGGAATTTCTTATACATTCATTAATCTCCAAAGTGGAGTATATATAGGAGTTACAATTGGCATTACATATGTACTTCACCAATGTGGAACAATAAACTACTATTTACACTTTAACTAATATATAACTCGCAATAATATATACCTCCTTGGACGTTGGATATTTAGTGTTTGCATCTAAACATCTACATGCATGCGCATGTACAGATAAATAATGACTTAATCGGCTGTGAATTTAAACCATTGATAATTTGATTGTTTTAGCTAGCTAGTTTTGGATCTTGATCAAGTAAATTAGTTGTATGTATATATACATTGTTAGGACATGCATGCAGGATCGATGAAGCACGGACAGAACCAAGTTGAAATGAACTTTGTGGCCGGCAAATTCATGTTGGTTGGAGTTTGGACTTTGGACTATATAGTGTGTGAAAATTAATTACGATCGAAATAGAAAAAAGACGGGACAAAGGGTCTCGTTGTCTGTGCATGGCCTCAATTTTTTAGCCAAGCGGTGAGCCTTCCAACTTGAGGACCTTCTTCACTTGTTTAAATATTTCCTTGAATTTATCAAGTGTTCATTCTCCAAATTTAAAGTAGTAGGACCAACTCTAAATACCCATTAACTTCAATTCGATCCCCCTCGCTTCTAAGTTCCGATGGCTTCGCATTTCGTGCCCCTAGCCATGCCACTCACGCGCCACTCGATTCTGGGAACGATGATTTGAGATGAAGTTGAGGTTGTTTACGTAAGAAATGAAAATCAAGTCTTTCAGAGTCAAACCGGGTACTGTCCCCATTTAATCATTCGTGCACTCTATAAGTATGGGGTTTTTATATAAAAGGCACCGATGTTTAAGAGATGAATCATTTAAGGGAAATTTTATTTGAACCCTGATTTTGTATCTCTACACTCAATTTATAAAATTTATCCATCAAACACTCAAATTTACCCTTAAAATCAATAAATGAAAACAAATAATATTAGAACTCAAAACTCACCCGAAGAGCAACAACACTATTCTATCTCTACACCCCTCACTTTTTTTTTTAGGTGAACCCAACGCCCCGTTGTCGTCGTAGACAATGGCCTCCACAAATTATGGTAATGAGAAAAACACTTAAAAATCTCATGCACAATATGATCCAAATGAGTTGAATCTATTGGGAAGAATTACCACTAAAACTTAATGTACTCCGTATTATTTTTATAATCATGTTCATCCTGATTCATAATATGAAAGTCTACTGTTGGATCTTTTGTCTTCTGCATATCAACCAGATAGAATACAGTTATGTTATGCAAACTACAAACGGTTGACGTTGATGGATTGGAAACAATGCTCCCTCCGTCAATGCTGATGATGATAGAAAGATAAAAGAATTACAGGCTCCAATCGATTAGTAAAGAGAGAGACGCCGGCAAGGAGGGTAATTGATGGAAGAGAATAGAGCGATGGTAGTTTCAATGTTGGCATAGGCAGAGTGTTGTGGTGGTTCCTATTCATTCAAGAGGTAAAGAGAAGATGGAATGGTGGTCATTGAAGTCGTCAAGAATGTGCCAATGCTTTGGATTACCGGAAAATACAAAGGGGTGTAGAGATTAAAAAAAAAAAAAAAGTGTTTCCTTTAGAGTGGGTTTAAGGTTCTAAAATTATTGACTTTAATTAATTTATTTATTTAAGGGTAAAATTGGATATTCCATAGATAAATTTTTAAGTTGGGTGTAGAGATACAAAATCAGGGTTCAAATAAAATTTCCCAATCATTTAATATAGAGGAATGCTAAGGAGACATTTTTAAAAGTTAACTCTCTATGGCATTTCTATCACCTCAATTTTTTTTGGCACAATGTTTATAATGTTAGCACGAGAATTAATGTTAAACTATGAATGTGACTGATAGTCTATAAAGAGTCCCACTTTAAGAAAGTCTCATTAGCATTTCTCTTTAATATAAAGTTGTGATTATTTTGTAAGATGTATGATGGAGTAGGCTACATGTGAAACAATTCTACGTTGGTTAGTTGGGTGTAGCTAGATTTGAAACTCATTCTGATACAATTTTCAAGTTTGAGAGAGAGGGGAGAGGTCCAACACTTAACCACCGTGGAATTAATAGGTGTTAGACTTTTATGCAAAAAGTTTCTACGCAATTAAAAATATAACCGTTAAATAAGTTGTGATCTATTTCGTAAGATAATCGATATGAGCTTTTTTTTTACTTTGTCAACACCTAAGGGAGTAAATTGGATTTCATATGAAAAGATAAATATGGGACCAAAATCAGATCCAAGGAGCAAAATTGCTCTCAGGATTATCCGCCCTTTAATATGCCAAGATACACGCCAAAGGACAAGGATTAGTTCGACGTGCCCTCGTAAACTATCACCATGCACGATGTTTCGGCTTTGGTCCATTACATTTATACATGTTTTAAGTTTAATGTCAGAGAGATCATCTTTTAAACTATATTTTATAAAAAGAAAATTAATGAAAATGGCTTGAAAACTTTGAGTTTTAAAGATAAGGACAAAATAAAGGGTAAAGTGAATAGTACCAGGATTGACTTTTTAGTGTAAAAATGTGGTTTTTCGTTTTAATGAATTAGTACCGCAGACTTTTCGTTAAAACTCCCTTTTATAAACCATAGGATGTGGTTGTTGATAGTTTCTTTTTTAAAAAGAACTGTTATTAGCACTTTAAAATCTCATTGTGCAATTATCTCAAAAGTTCGTTTTTCTTCCTAAATATAAAAAATGGAGTAACAAATAAGTGGAGCACCAATAACAATTTCGGTCAAGATCTTCGAGCTGCCGTTGAGGGATGACTTGACTGTCCTCGACCAAGCGCAATCGGGGACGGATTTGGATCCTCTCTTGAGGCCAAGGAGAGGATCCCCCTGACCAAGGACTGTGGACCGTTGGATTTTTATCCAACGACTACAAACAGGAGGGTCCCTTTAATGTTATAATAATTATAGTCATTGGATGAAAATCCAACGGCCGACTGTTCTTGGTCAGGAGGATCCTCTCCTTGGGCTCAGGAGAGGATCCAAATCCATCGGGGACCATGAGCCTAGCTACCTTCTCTTTTTAAATTCTTAAAGGATAATGCTAGAGAGGCCATTTATTTAAATAATGAAGTCTTACTTTATTGCCACACCATGTGGTTTAAAAAATATGATTTAAAAATATGGTCTCTCTAGCATTTTCCTTTAGGTGGTGTTATCCACACACATATATTTACTTCTTCCACACTCCTCTTAATTTTTGGATTTTGAATCGAATGAATTAAAAAAATCAATGACAAAAAATTAACAAAAATATGTGTAAGAGGTAAAAATGGATGTGTGAATAACACTCTTATTTCCTTTAAGTTTTTTTTTAATAAAGCATTAGCTTAATTTTATATTAATCGATCAAAAGTTGATTAATATATAAGAAGGCAGCATTCATAAACAAGGTGTGGAGCACCAAAAGTTGCTGCCACAGCATATACGCACCAATAACACCATCATAAGCTTTAAGCTAGCAAGTGATCATTTATCTGAGAAATTTTTCACTGTGACGGTACACCACGTGCTTTAATATAAGTGGTGGGAAATTGTATTTTTTAAATTATTAACTTTTTAGTATACATATTCCATCATTGGTATAGTAACATAAGGTGTACCACCTTGTGTTCTAATCACATTGAAAAATCTCTCCATTTATCCAGATATTGATTAGTAGTATCCAAGTTCCAGTCCTTGGAATGGGGGGGGGGGGGGAGGGGGAGGGGAAAGCGCCCTTCTTTGAGGTTATAATGATCAACGTCATGCATGTGAGAACCAGTGGCCGAGAAAGCACACCGTGCAGAAAAGCACACGCACACAACTTTGAAACTGGCTTTAATAATTAGGGGATCTTGATAAGGATTAAGGAGAGCTCATGTGTAGGATCATGCATGTTGATCACTGCATGGCAATGTGATTAATATATTGATTAGATAAGTTAATTACGTCATGGTCAATGCCTCAGGGTTCCCTCCGCTCAATGCTTAAACTCTTCCACATAATCATCATTCGTTTGATATTTTACCAAAAGACAAAGTGGATTAGTGGTATGGCTCTCAAGTACAGATATTGATATATCACGTGAATCATGTGATTACATTAACCTGTCACATGCATGCCATGAGTGGCCATAACATTAATAAATTCCCAATTGCTGAGGTTTTTTTACTATATATATATATATATATATATATATATATAGGCTATTAACTCACATTATGCATGTTCTAAAGTCTATATATAGCTACGTGAGTGGAGATTTTTCAGTATCGGGAACACATGCCATTATACTAAGTGTAATAATACAATTGGTTGGAAACTTGAAAAAAAAATTCAACAAATTGTATTATGACTTAGCCAATGTACAGAACCGAGTTCTTGACATACTGAAAAATTTCTCCTACATGAGGAAGGAAATCAAAACGCAAAAGCTAGCCTAGCTAGCTAGGGAATCACTGTTCAAGGCTGTCATACCCACCCGTTGGAGGTGAGTGTTTCCTATTAATTTGAAGATTTAAAACGTGTTTAATTTCACCTTATTAAGAGACGATAATGATGAAGAATCTCTCACCAACTTCTTCTATATACAAGTAACTGCTTTTGATGCTCTACTTATGTTACAACCTCTTGCTACAAGACTCTATTTTACATATTAGCACCTATACGTTGGCTTAAGATATTGGAGATTTAAGATTGAAATCTTAGATTTGATTCTACTTATGAGGCAAAATATCGCAAGAAAAAATATTGTTCGACCAAGAAAATTAAGATTTATGTATTAACTTAAACCGTCTTCATTGCACAAACCAATAAGCTCAATACCATCCTTTTTGAACTCAAATATAAAAATATAGTTAGGTCTAAGAATATAAATATTGAAGATGATCTCAGACTCTCAAAAACAATTTGAGGTTGCGAAACTGAAATTGTAAATACAAAAGCCATTGAGATGAGGCAGATGATATCAGTGTTCTCAAACATACAAACTCAAGGGTATCTTCATCATGAACAAATAATAGATGGAGTTTATACTTGATTGTGTGTTTAACGAAAAAAAAACAAAAAAGCCGAACAAATACATTCTTTTACGTATATAGGGCCAGAAACAAAACAATCTTGAAAGGCACGTTTGAAACAGCAAAACAACTCCATAAAAATGGTACACATCCATTATACAACCGATTGCCTATTGGATTTTGCTAGAATTCTGACCATTGATAGTGCGTCATACACTAATCTGCAAAATCTCGCTGTATAACGTGAGTGATCGATCGTAACATAATTCACTTCTATTACTGTAGACTGTTTATTTTATCATAATTTTCTTTTCAGAACTCAGAATAACGATAGAAACGTAATTAATCAAGGAAACGCATGCTGGTTATCTTGACGCGGATCCTAGTGCAAGTTTGATTTGATATATGAAATGAAACCAGTAAGTGAGTGAATAATCATAAACTCCAAGGGTATTCGAACAACGCAGCACATGCGTCAGGCGCAGACAGAGGACATAAAAATGGAAAGAAAAAACTCAAAAAGCTGCTCACAAAAATTATTAAATAAATAAAAGGCGGGAAACAGCCCGAATTTCTTGACTTGTAAAAGTGGATTTAGATCCTCTCTGAGGCAACTAGTCGGAATCCTCCTAATCAGTATTTGTGGATCGTTGAATTTTTATTCAATAACTATAATTATTATAATTTTTAGAGGATCACTCTGTTTGTAATCGTTGAATAAAAATTTAACGATCCACGAATATTGATCAGGAAGATCCGACCAATTACCTCGAAAAGGATCCAAACCCGTCAAAAGTAACCAGAAAGATAAAATTCAGAACCCAAAAAATGTAAAATAAAAAGAAATAAAGAGAAAACATTATTAATTGTTGGAGAAATATTTAGGGGATTCTTTAAAAAGTGTACTTTTTATGGTCTTGCTAATATTTTATATTTTTGACATAAAAATTAGAGAATTTTAACGAAAAACTCTCAGTACTGTTCACTTTAACGAAAAATCACATTTTTACACTAAAAAATCAATCATGATACTATTCGCTTTACCCTTTATTTTGTTCTTATCGTTAAAATTCAAAGTTTTCAGGCCCTTTTCATTAATTTTCCTTAAAAATTAACCTTAAATTGTAAAATAGTAGAGAAGTCATGGAAAGTTCCACTATTAAAAAAAATCCTTAGCATTTCTCTATTGTAGCAAAACAAACACTCCCCTCATGCATCCTTCTTTTCTTTCTTTCTTTCTTGCTTTTCTGGTCAACTGCTTTCTTTCTTTGTTGATACAGTACTATCGATCAAAAGATGAGAAGCCCGCACAAAGCTCAGGTAATATTTTGTATTACAGCTCAATCTTTTCAAGCATGCAGATTTTGAACGTGTTCAATGTGTATGATCGTGCAAGTTTTTGTCCAAAAGCGCTCCAATATATTTCTAACCTAGCCCTAGGGCTAGAGGTACAACTACAAGCTTATCATATATGAATGTTCAATCTTGAACCAACTAATTAATTAAATAAAGGCAACAAGCAATTGGCATGGGCTTGTTCTTTGATTTACACAAGTCTACCAGAAATATGCATATAGGTTCCAAGAATATTTCTCTCATTTTATTTTGTGGAGGTAATCTGGTAATTTGGAGAAATAAGAAATAAAATGTTGTTGCTTGCTTAAATGCCAAAGCAAAGTACGGGGGAGTTACTTTTGGAACTACTGGAATACTTTGGCTACGAAATATCTTGAGGAATTTGGATATGTCAGAAAGAAGCCATGAAGTTGTATTGTGACAGTAAAACCACATGTGAGATCCCAGCTAATCCAATTCACATGATCGAAGGAAACATGTAGAAGTAGATCATTTTTTTTCATCAATGAGAAGCTGGACTAAAAGATTATTGAAATACTTATAGTTAAGTCTAAAGATCAATTTGTAGATGTTTTAGCGAAGGCACTATCAAATAAGATATTTGTAAGACTTGTGGGCAAGTTGGGCATGTCTGATATCCATGCACCACTTAAGGGAGACTGTTAGAATATGTATAAGAGTGTGAATATTGTATTGACTGAGATTTCTTTCCTTAATGCGTTTCCTAAATTAATTGTCAAGGTTTATCAACTATACATATATATATACTTCTTCTAGTAAAAAGAATAACATTGAAGCATTCACAAATTCTAAGCGTGTACGATTTATAGTTCAAGCCCCCAAATAAATCATGAGTAAAAGAATATTCTGACAACCAATTATGAACAATATATTAATTCTGTATCCAAATAAAGAAAAATGAAATGATCACACCGATGCTCGTAGAAACTCTTAACAATATTGACATGCTTGTATGAATTGCAAAAATTAGACATTGAAGAAGAAAATGAATGAATCTTACAGAGGAAGAAAGAGAGCACAATTGTATTTCTCAATATTCTGTTTGTTACAAAATGCTAACAAACTCACTAAAGTAAGAGAGGGAAAGTCTTTATATACAACATTTCAAGATTACCTTATGACATAAGCAATTGTTAACATGGCACTTGCTTATGTGTAACATGTATATCCAATACTCCCCCTCAATCTTAGCTGGGATTTCCCAAATTAAGATTGTTATAATGTTTGACAAAATCAGGATCGTGCAAGCCTTTTGTAAGTATATCAGCAATTTGATCTTGTGTAGGCACATATTGTACTTCCATATCCCCTTTCTACACCTGTTCTTGGACAAAGTGGAAATCAGTTTCTAAGTGCTTAATTCGAGAATGATGAATGTGATTCATGCTTAAGGCAATAGCCGACTAATTATTACAAAGTAACAACGGAGGATTAGGTATGACAACACAAAGATCACTCAAGACTAATCTGAACCATGCTATATCAGCAGCAGCATGTCCAAGGGTCTTATATTCAGCTTCAGTGGAGTTGCGATAAACTGAACTTTGTTTCTTGGATTGCCATGAAACAAGATTATCACCCGATAGATAAAATATCATGTAATGGACCGTCTTGTATTGACATCTGCTACCCAATCCGAATCACTAGAATCTCTGATATCAATACCATTGCCAGAAGTAAAAGTTAACCCACACTTCATAGTTCCTTGTAAAAACCGAATAAGTCTCTTAACTAAACCAAGATAGACATCAGTAGAAGCATTCATAAACTGACACACAGTGTTTACTGCAAAAGTAATGTCGGGCCTTGTGAAAGTTAGATATTGTAGAGCTCCTACAAGACTCCTATAAAGTATAGGTTCTGGTAGCAAGTCACCTTCATCAACAAGAACATAACTATGTGGCTTACACATTGACATATTTCTCCTGATTCACAAAGATATCACCATTGGATTTGTACTTAATTTGCAATCCCAAAAAATAGGTAAGTGGCCCCATATCTTTTAGATCAAACATAATACCCAGATTATCAATAACAGATTGAATGAGAACATTATTGGACCCTGTAAGTATGATATCATCGACATATAATAACAAGATGATTAGATCAATTCCAACTTGTTTCACAAATATACTTGAATTGGAGAGATATGCTTTAAAACCCACAATTGCCAGATAGCTAGCGAACTTGGCATTCCAGGCTCGTAGAGCCTGTTTAAGTCCATACAAAGACTTAACTAGCTTACACACATGTGTGGGACAATTAGGATTGACAAAACTTGGGAGGTTGCTTCATATAAACTTCCTCATGTAACTTGCCATGTAAAAAGGCATTTTTTACATCAAGTTGTCTAAGGGATCACTTATGAATTGTAGCCAAGGCTAAGATCTATTAAACTAAATGGTAAATACCAAAAATATATATGACAATATTTGAGAATTTCTTATATATTCATTAATCTCCAAAGTGGAGTATATATAGGAGTTACAATTGGTATTACATATGTACTTCATCAATATGGGACAACATACTACTATTTACACTTTAACTAGTATATAACTCACAACACTCTCCTCAAGTTGGTGCAAAGATGTCACGCATGCCTAACTTGTCAAGCAAGTTGGAAAACACAATATTAGACATAGCCTTAGTAAGTACATCAGCGAGTTGATCTTTAGATCCCACAAACGGAAACATAATAATTCCAACATCCAATTTTTCCTTGATGAAATATCCATCAATCTCCACATGTTTTGTTCGATCATGTTGCATTGGATTATGAGCAATCTCAATAGCAGCCTTGTTATCACAATGAAGTTTCATAACACCCTTGGGTTTAAACCCAATATCTCTCAACAATTTTTCCAACCACAACAACTCACATACACCATGAGACATACCACGAAACTTAGCTTCTGCACTTGACCTAGGCACCACTTTTTGTTTCTTGCTTCTCCAAGTAACTAAATTACCACCCACAAACGTAAAGTATCCAGATGTAGATCGCCGATCAGTAATAAAACCTGATCAATCTGCATCTGTATACCATTCAACATTCAAATGACCATTATTGGAGAAAACCAAGCCTCTGCTAGGAGCCATCTTCAAGTACCACAAAATACGGGTTACTGCATCCATATGAGTTTCACTAGGTGAGTGCATAAACTGACTTACCACACTAATTGCATAAGCAATGTTAGGATGAGTGCGAGACAAATAAATTAATCTCCCTACAAGCCTTTGATATCGTTCCTTATGAGTAGGAACTTGATCCGGAAATAAGCCCAGACGATGATTCTGCTCAATCGGAGTGTCAACAGGTTTGCAATCTAACATACCTGTTTCAGCTAACAAATCAAGAACATACTTCCGTTGAGACAGAAAAATACCATGCTTGGATCGTGCAACCTCGATTCCAAGAAAATACTTCAATTCACCTAATTCTTTCATCTCAAATTCAGTAGCTAGGTACTTTTGAAGGCGTTGTATCTCATTTTGATCATCACTAGTCACTATCATGTCATCAACATAAATAATTAATGCAGTTAGCTTACCATTTTGTTGCTTTAGAAACAAAGTATGATCTGAATGACTCTGGATATACCCAAACTTCTTCATTGAACTTGTAAACCTCCTAAACCACGCTCTAGGAGATTGTTTCAAACCATACAAAGCCTTTCGCAAGCTGCATATAACACCTTTTCCAGGAGATGTTCCGATACCAGGTGGGAGATCCATATAAACTTCCTCATTGAGATCACCATGAAGGAAAACATTCTTAACATCAAACTGCAACATAGGCCAATTCTGATTTGCTGCTAAGGACAGAAGAACACACACAATATTAAATTTGGCAACAAGAGCAAAAGTCTCTTGATAGTCCACCTCACAGGTTTGAGTATAACCGTTAGCAACTAATCTGGCTTTATACCGGTCAATAGAACCATCTGCTTTGTGCTTAATAGTGAACACTCATCTACATCAATCAGCTTTTTACTCGTTTGGTAAAGGAACCAAATCCCAAGTAGAATTCTTTTCCAAAGCTTCCATCTCAACTCTCATGGCATTAACCCATTTAGGATCAGACAAAGCATCATGCAATTTTGTTGGAATTAATACACTAGATAACTGACATATGCAAGATGCATATGGTTTGGACAAAAGATGAGTAAACATATAATTGTTGATAAGATATTTGGCTTTGGCATTCATATCAGGCTCATATTGTACTTTAGGTTTTCCACGATTAGCTTGTGGAGGCAACTGATAAGTAGAAGAATAGTTAGAATTTACCTCATGTATGCCACCATCTTGCACCAAACTGTTAGAAGAATCATCACTAGACGAACTATCATCAAACAATTCGTTAGACATACCAGCAACAGGCAACCGGTCATCAGAAGGTAATTCATCAGGCATACTAACAAGCAACTCATTGGGCACATCTGATCTGTCGTTAGTAGAAATAGTTTCGGGAATGACAGGTGACTAATCACTATCTATAGCTGACAGATCAGTATCACATAACATAATAGGTTTTGTTTCTAACTCTGCCTGTAACACATTATCCATACCATCCCTTCGAATCTGCACTTCACCCCCTCTCCCGCTGAAATTGAGAGTCGGAGGCTTCACAAAATACGCAACTTCCTCGTGAAAGTTGACATCTATGGTAATATAAGTTTTCTGAGTCGGAAGATGATAACACTTATAGTATTTCTGATTGTTAGCATACCCAACAAATACACATCGGAGAGCACATGCATCAAGTTTACTCCGCTGATGAGAGTGGACATGCACATACGTAATACACCCAAACACCTTCGGACGAAGTTTGATACAGAAACAAGAGAAACATGTTTTTATAGCACATCAAGAGGTGTTTGAAAATCAAGACCCTACTTGGAACACAATTTATCAAATACACATCAGCCAAAATAGCATGGCCCCACAAATGATTAGGAACACATTTATCCAACATCAAGGAGCGAGCAACCTCCATTATTTGACGATTCTTCCATTCGGACACACCATTTTGTTGAGGTGTAAATGGAGTAGTCATCTGATGAATAATACCCTGATCACAAAAAAAACATGCCCAAGTGTGATTCACATATTCTCCTCAGTTATCAGACATGAAGACCTTAACTTTGGTCTAAAACTGAGTAGATACCATTGCACAAAATTCTTGAAGAAGTAAAGGAACATCACTCTTATTCTTCATCAAGAACATCCAAGTTAATCGAGTACAATCATCAATAAAAGTAACAAACTAACCGAATCCATTAGAAGTAAATTTCGCCAGACCCCACACATCAGAATGTATTAAATCAAATGGCAAAGTAGCTTTAGAATCACTTATGGGAAAGGAAGCACGATGACTCTTAGCCATGACACATGTTTCACACTTAAACTCTGAATCACTACAAGTGCGAAACAAAGAAGGAAATAGATGTTTCATCTAACTAAATGATGGATGTCCCAATCGTCGATGCCACAACCAAATTTAATGTCTACCATCCACTTTGGCACTTAAAGCTTGATGATTATTTGAACCGGAAACAATAGTATCCTCCATAGTCAAGATGTACAAACCCCTTATTCTTTTACCACGACCAATTATCTTCTGAGTTTGAATGTCTTGAAAGTAACAATATGTAGGGTAGAAGTGAGCAGAACAATATAAGGTATCAAGAAGTTTTCCCACCGACAAAAGATTGCACTTAACATCAGGAACAAGTAAAACATGGACCAGTGATAATGTCGGAGTAAGAGAGATAGTGTATTCATCCTTCACAGGGGAAGGTACTCTATTTGTACTAGTAATATACGGATCACGAACATAGTCACATAACTCATTAAACACTATAGGGTCACTAGTCACATGATCAGTAGCCCCAATATTAATTATCCATTTATTTGTTCCACAAAGATGCATAACAACACTATGATTATATTGAGCCATTGAACTAAATCACGACAAAAAATACGTAGCAGAATGAAAACAATTTACCAGAACACTGTAGCAGATCACTGTTCACGCAATGTAATAGGGACTATTACATATGTACTTCATCAATGTAGGACAACATACTACTATTTACGCTTTAACTAATATATAACTCGCAACAAGGTCAACTTTACAGTAGTATGTCGAACCATTGGACTTAAAATTTTTGTATAATCTAAACTTTTCTCTTGGCTAATTAAAACCTTGTGCCACTAATTTAGCTTTATGTCTAGATTTAGTACCTTCATGATTTCATTTAATTTTATACACTCACATCAAATATTGTTTTTATCCATAGGAGAGGGAACTAGAAGCCATGTACCTTAAGTTTGAAGTGCATCATATTTTTCTTGTATAGCCACTTACCACTGAGGTAATTGAGATGCAATTTTGAAAGTTGAAGGTTATGTAGAACCTATGATATCTGCAATGAAAGTGAATCCACCAAAAAATTGATGATCCTTATTGGAAACAAGAGATTGCACTTCAGAAAATGTAGCTGCAAATGCTGAGTAATCTTGTCTAGTTATTGCACTAGTTATGAGTCTAATTTGAATACCATGAGGAAATGGACTGGAATCTGCATTAATGGAAGCTAAATAACTAGCTTGAGGTAACACAATTTATAGTTGATGGGGAGAATGGACATGCAACATGACAAAGGAACTGGAAGGAGTAGCAACTAAGTGTGAAGAACTATGAGTAGGATCCTATACAAAATGAGAATCGTGTAAACTAGAAGCATTACTAGCTTGGGAAGTTGATTGTAGATCATTTGAACTTAGCTGAGGACTGAGAGATTCACCCTAAGATTAAACAGCAAACTACGTAACATCTTGTCTCAAACTAGGAATATTCAAATTAACTACAATAGGTCTTGTAGAAGTACTAGAAGTATGAACAAACTTTGTAGCAAAAGATCTTGCATTAAACTTGACAATTGCAAATGGAAACAATATTCATCATGAACAACATGTCTGGAAACCAATAACTTCCTTGTGAGTATATTAAAATACACAACTCCTTTGTAGCCAAATGAATAACCCAAAAACACACATTGAATGGATCTAGGCTAAAGCTTATGAGAATTATATGGCCTAAGATAAGGATATATGGCATAACAAAAAACCTTCAAAGAAGATATCTTTAGGTGTTTATGAAACAGCTTTTGAAAAGGTGAAACCATACTGAGATTCTTGGTAGGCATTCAATTAATCAAGAAAACTGCATGTGCTACGACATGATACCAGAACTTATGTGGAAGTTGTGCAGCTGTCAACAATGTAATAACAATCACTATAACATGTTTATGTTTCCTTTCCACTAAACCATTCTATTGGGTGTATACGGACATGATATAAAATGTAATATGCCATGATTAGCAAGACAGTCTTTAAAAACAGTACTAAGAAATTCACCACCACCATCAGATTGTAAAACTTTAATCTTGGTATTGAATTGAGTTACAACAAAAGCATAAAACTTCACAAACATATAAAAAATTGTTGATTTATTCATTAAAGGAAAGATCCACACAAATCTTGTAGGTTCATATAAAAAAGACACATAATACCTGAAACCTTCAATTGACACAACAGGTGAAGGACCCCAAACATCACTATGGAATTTATGAAAATGAACCTTAACTCTATCTAGTCTTTCTGGAAAAGATAATTCGCTTAGTTTGCCACTAAAACAATGAGAACAAGGTTGAACATGTACATGATTATTAAAAGAAACATCAAAACTCATAAGCATTACTTCCAAAATTTCATTTGAGGGATGCCCCAGTTTGTGATGCCACAATGAAGATTTAACTACTTTTCCCAAGAATGCAGAGGAAGAAGAAAAACCTTGATTCAGCATCATTGGAAACACGTGTATAGGAATCCTAAACAACTCATTATTGCTAATCTTTTTGTGGTAAAGTATCACTCATGTTGTTTTGTCCTGCACATAGAACTCAGAATCATCACAAATAAACCAACTGTGATTGTCTTTACATAACTGCTTTACAGACAATAAATTGATTGTTAACATGGGAACATGTAAAACATTTCGAAGATATAATGTATGAGAGGATGTGTTCAAGACAATGACATCAGGACTCATGTGATGTGAGGCTCTAGCGTCAACTATCCAGGAACCATCACCAGAAGATGTTTATGCAGTCAAAGCATTTATAGAAGATGACAGGTTATGTGCTGGAGTGCCAGAGAAATTAAGAGAAGACTGGCCTTAAGTCACATGTGCTGGATAAACTTGAGGAACTAGTTGAGAACTTAAAGAAGTATCTAGATAACCAAAATTGTCAAACACCTGAACATTGGACTGAGGAATAAGAAATTGGAATTAAGAAGGATAGTCCTAAAATGCATAATGAGCATTGAGAAAAAGAGGATGAGGATGAGGAGCTCCTTGGTACGCATAGTTACTCCTATGTCTGCAGTCCATGGCAATATGCCATCGTTTTCCATAGATTTGGCATTCTTAAGAAACTTGACTATTATCATTTATGTACAAACAGGTGACAGCTGTATGTCTCTTTCTGGAATAAATCTGGCACTCAGGAATCACATTTTGCCGAGTAAAAGTATTACCAAACCAATAGTTACCAGATCTATTGCCATTGAACTTAGACTTATAGCCACTATTACCTTTACCTATGTAACCATTTCCTCCAAAATTATTATTACCAGAAGGACTACCATAATTATTGCCAGAAGATGGATAGCTATTATTGCAAAAAGATCTATTTCCCTGATTGCCAAAGTTATTGCCATTACCAGAAAAACCATTGACAATAGCAGAAAGAGATTGTTGATAACCCCAAGAACCAGTTGAAATAGAACTAGAGTTGGAAGAATCAAGAGCAATAAAACCATAACCAAAGTTTGGTTGAAATGAAACTGAGGAAATAGACCCATTTGCAATGGAGGAACTCAACCATTAACATACATTGTTGCCATGCTATGAACAAGAGATTGCATTCTAGTCTCTAAACTTTTTTCCACTCCCAAAATCTATGTCCTAAATTCTTTTAAAGAAATAGGTGTTTCTTTGGCTAAGATCACATTTCGAATCATGTCAAAATCAGCTAGAAAACCAGTTAATGTAGCAATATTCAAATCATTATCGAAGATTTTTTCACCAACAACAATCAATTTGTCTTTAATTGTCTTTATCCTCAATAAGTATTTATCAACATATCACTTTCTTTTTTAATAGTGTGTAACTCAGCCTTTAAATGATTCACACTAGTACTAGATACAGAGATGTACCAATCTTGTAAAGCAATCCACACTTCATGATAAGTTTTACAACCCACAACATATTCCATGGCATCATCACTCAAAGTAGCAATTAAAGACTTAAGAGAGCCATATCAGTTTTAACCCATGTTTTATAAGCATAATTGATATCAGTAATAACCCCTAACTCAAGAGTAAGGACATGCTTTGGAGGACAAATAGATTCACCAGTAAAGTGATTAAAAAGATCATACCCACGTAGAATAGAACAAAACTGGAAATTCCACTTGATAAAATTGTCATCATTCAACTTTATAGTTAGCATTCCCAAAGGATTTTCAAGTTTAATCGAGTCAGACATGATTCTTCAGTAGAGAATAATGCAGCAATCAACAATATGACCAAAAAATACCCAGATGCAAAAGTGTAAAAAAAATCTCCCAAATCATAGGATTTAACAAACAAGAAGAGACAATCTTGATGAACAATTGGTTATCGACCTTAATTCATCCAAGAACATGAAATTATTGGCATCGACCTTGAACATAGATGAATCCAAGATTTGTAATCAAGATAGCATATAAACAAAATTTGAAAAAAAAAAATTCAAAAAATTTCTACAACATTACAAATATGAAATTGTCGATAAAGATGAAGAAAACCTCACTGAATGGAGCAACGGAAACCCATCTAAAATCCAAAGCGTAAGAATAGCTGGCTCACGATACCATCTTAACAATCTTGACATGCTTGTATGAATTGCAGAAATTAGACATTCAAGAAGAAAAGGAATGAATCTTACAGAGAAAGAGAGCACAATTGTATTTCTCAATATTTTGTTTGTTACAAAATGTTAACCGACTCACTAAAGTAAGAGGAAATTCTTTATGTACAACATTTCAAGATTATCTTATGACATAAGCAATTGCTAACATGGCACTTGCTTATGTGTAACATGTATATCCAATAGAAACATTATAATATGCACTATGAAAAATGGAAAAAAGAATGTATGTCAAAAGACGCCTTATTCGAATGGATAATGTTAGGTAGATCAAACTTTTAAATTAAATTTTGTGAACCAAATGATGTGCTTGTTGGTGATTGGATTGTACTTAAGTGTTGATTAGCTTACTTACTTCATATTAGTGACACATCATTTGGTTTGCAAATTTAATTTAAAATTTTGGTCTACCTAGTATTACTCAATTCAAATATCTTCTTTTGAAATAGAAAAATGAAATAAATATATCATGTATCGATCTCCATCATATACGAGCTCGTTTAGATGTGCTTTTAAAATAACTGAAAGCGCTTTTAGTGAAAATATTTTTGGAAACAATCCTTAGTAAAAATGCTAGTAAATCCTGGATAAACACTTAAAGTGTTTCCTGGAAGAAGCACATAATTGATGCTTCTTGTAGATAGCACTTTAAGGGCTTTTGAAACCCAAAAACATTTTCTCTAATAGTGCTTTCAGTCATTTTAAAAGCACATCTAAACGAGTCTATCAATACATTCTACACAACCTTAGCACTTTGGTTAATATTTGTAATACAAATTAATCCTGTAATAGACATGACACTTTTGTTATATAATATCGGGAAGGGTGGTCGAAAAATATAGTAGCTCTTGTATTGTTGTCACAAGCCTCTTTTAACACGCTAGCTGCTTGTATTTTTCTCCTTTTGTTCAGTAGGCAAGCAAACAATATTTACTTACTCTTGTATTTTAATTTTTGGTACAATTCGTGTCTTTATCCATGGGACACACATATTTTTAGGAGCTGGGGCCTATGACACCTCCCTCAGTGGTGCGGAACGCCTGTCTCCATCGTTACATGAATGCATGGATACATGCATACATGGCCATTACATACATGGATGCATGATAGATTACAGATACACACCATACATGCATAAACATTCTGCATCACCATGCATGCTGCCATGCATATATAACAGCATATATAAGCATAACATGTGTATAATACATGGTGATGTTGAATTGTGAAAGGTAGTGGGGGAACTGGGGAGGGATGTCGGGTATAAAAATATCAAACGGTCACCATCATGGCTTGCAACCTCCCATAACTTTAATCGTACTTCCAATGAGCTCTGGGCTCACTCTCTGACAAGTCAAAAACATATACTCGCTTTATTATACCCGTACCTAATGGAAGTATCTTTGTCATAGTTATATGTATCTTTTGCAGGCAATGAGAAAACCCTACTCTTTAACTCCTTGTAAATGTAAGATCTTGGTAAACTATTACTAAATACTATCACACAATTTGCAGACTCCTGGTACGAACTTGAACAACCTGCGAACAATTAAGGAGGAGTTGGGAGCATATTGTGTTTTCGGCAAAAAAAAATTCAATACTCAAGTTAGTGTTCGATGGATATTGTGTTGAACTTAGAAGAAGAGGTATAGAGTTTGTATCTCAATTACCTCTAGGTTTTGAATGAGTGATGCTTAGGCCATCTCCAACCAAAGGCTGGCCAGAGGGATCGTTTTAGCCCTCTGGCCTTCCAATAAATTAATATTTTAATGAACAGTACATGCCATATTTGCCTCCATCTCCAACCGAGGGCCAAAGGGCCATAGGGCTTGTTTTAATCCTGTCACAAAAAACCGTCTCCAACCGAGGGTCAAACATAATTTATTATTTAAAAACTACAACTTAAATTCAAATGCTACGGCTAAGTGACTTCAGCTAGCATGGAGTAGGTGTTTAAGTTTTATGTTGTATAATTTTTATGTTGGTTAATGTAATTTAATTTTGTTTCATATTGTTTAATGTTGTTTCATGTTACTTAATTTAATTTAATGTTGTATAATGGCTTAGGAAGTTATAGAAAAAAATATATGAAACAAATTTTGTAAAATAGAAGTTATAGGAAAAAAATAGAATTTAGAAAAAAATATGAAACAAATTTTGTAAAATAGAAGTTATAGGAAAAAAAAAACATAATTTAGAAAAAATAAAAAAGAAATTTTGTAAAATAAAAGTTATAGGAAGTCATAGGAAAAAAATTGTGTAAAAATTAAAAAAAATTAAAAAATTAAACTGTAAAAAAATTAAAAAAAAGGCTAGTTGATGTCAGCTAGCCGTTGCATTTGAAATTTGTCCTAAAATTCCGATAAGAATGCTAGAATTTCTGGCCCAGCCTGGGGCTGGCTGGCTGGCCCTTTCAGATTCTATGGGGCCCATGAACCCTCTGGCCTAGCCCTCGGTTAGAGACGGTTTTCAGGCTATTTTCGACTCTCTGGCCCTCTTGACCCTTCAGTTGGAGATGACCTTATATAGCTTTTGAGGTTTGGGTCTCTGTGTGAGATGTGAACTAAGGTTATAGATGTATCTTGAGAATCCATGAGTGAATATGATGTTGTGATTACTCTCAAGCCGTGTTGGCTCTTATCTTTGCCTAAACTCCAATTTTGGACTATGTTTAGGTCTCAAACAATGTTGAGGATCAAGTTCATATCTATGATGTATTCAGACCTAGATTATCTTTCTTAGGCTTGAGCTAGGGCTTGGAACCTTCAATCATGATTATCTATGAAGACTACGATGTATTCAGACTTAGATTATCCACGATGTATTCAGACCTATATTATTGCTTATTGGGACGAGTCATGCTTATTTGCGATGGTTAGGGCATGTCTTATACTGTAGACATATTGAGACCAAACTTGTTTTGCTGGCTAGATCTGAAGAGGACTTCTGGTGATGGTGATTGCGTCTTTTCTGAGTTCTGACCATGTTAGTGTACCAATAAACCCTAAGTTCTTGAATTCTCATTCATTTTCTAAATCTAACTTACACTTAGTTTATGCATCATATAGCTCTTGACTCGCACTAACCGGTGACATTATTTAACTTAATCCTTTCTTGGTTCCAGGGATGTCGAAGTAGTTGTACTCTTTTCTAAATCCATTCCCGATAGCAAATAACTATTACAATATTTTGAAGGTGTGCGGCTACAAGGGAGTTGAAAGGGGGTAGTTGACCTACTCACCAAATATATAATACACATAGTGGTGCATAAATATAATTTTAGGGCTGGAGATATATTGTATACGTCATTCAAGTGATATAAATAGAGAAAGGTAGTGCTGCATGACCAATCTAGCTGGTAGAAGATGAAACTAGCTAACTATATAAGAAGCTAAAAGTTAGAATTAGCAGCAATTTTGTCTTGGTAAATAGCTAGAAGTTACATATTATTTAAGTCCAGGGGACCATCATAACATCGATATAGCTAGACTTAAATAAACACGTATGCAAATGTGGTCCATACATATTACATATGGTGAAGGGAGAGGGTGATGTAAATTGAGTAGGGCCTGGCCTTCACCACAAGGTCTAAAGGTTCACACAACCAACAAAAGTTAATTCCCCGACCAAACGGGATTTGTCTCATAAACTAGGGTAGTATTATTCACATATCTATTTTTTACTTTTCACATAGTCTTCTTAATTTTTAGATGTCAGATTGAAAGAATTGAAAAATATCAATGACAAAAAAATTAACACAGGTGTATAAGAGGTAAAAATAAGTGTGAATAGCATTTGCCCATAAACTACTGTGATTTTTTCAAAAATATATATATATATATATATATTTTTTTTTTTTCACATGATAAATTTTGTTAAATTAACTGTTATAATTAGCCATCGACGGGGTTCGAACCCATGCCGTCATGCAAGGATTCAAATTTTTATATATTTAGTGATATCAAAGGAGAAAAATTTGAAAGTAGAATATCGAGTGCAAAATGTTTTAACTTGAATTAAGTTATATAATAGGTCAAATATAATAAATTAGTATTGCACTTGTAGTTATAAGAATTGAATTTAAGATTTCTCACTTACTGTGAAGAAAAAAATATCACTAACTCGTAGTATCCAATAACAAATACTCTTAGCTACTTGAATTGTGAACTCCAAATTTTTACTTAGGTAATTCCAAAGGTGTTAGACAAGAAAATTGTTTATGTTGTCCCCTTGGCAAACCAACAACAAAAACAGCAAATAAATGAACAAACTAACTAGCTTAACTTAATTAGTGACCAACTTAAGTACAGTCGCGTATGTTCACGCGATGCCTTTCAACGTCTGTTGTGTTGATTTTAGCTTTTGCCTGCGTCGGTAGCAGAATCCTTGTTGCTTATGGTTACAAGAATAACCGAATATGGTGTTGGTGGTGTTGACAACTTTTTTAAGAGCAACGATTAATATTTTCCTTATTCTTTTATACTCTTATCATATACCGTCCAAAGGTTAAAATGAAAAGGATTTGTATTACCATTGTTAATTAAAATGGATTCCTTTTAATTTAATTCTCTTTTCTATTTTTTCATATGAGTGGGCGGGGATATAAAAGTGAAAATAATGAATATTCTTAATTAATTGAGCTACCACTTCTTTTAAAATTTTCATTGAAATCTTACCACACACATGCATACTCAATCAATTACATAACATATAACATTATATGCCACCTTGGTATCTAGGATTGGGTTGGATTGATTAATGTTTACTTTTACATTTTGTTTAAGTTTGAGGTAGAAGATGAATTAGCCTTGAACGATATATTTCCTAATCTTTTAGAACCAATCCTTGCATGTGGTCTAATATCTTAATTGTTGGGTTTCTACCCATGCGTGTTAGGTTCAAATCTCCCCCTCCCTTGAATTAATGTAACAGTTTTGAATCCTCACCCCTCCTATAATAGTAATAATTAAAAAACAAAATATATACTAATCCATTTAATTCCTTCTACTTAAAAAAGTAAATTATTCATGCAACATATCTTAATCATCACTCGATTAGGTGCGCTCCATAATATTTCTCATAATTGAATCGACTATTTGCTAGTTTATAAATGATCATCCTTGCAAAATTTTATTGAAATTGGAAGACGTTTAGTTATTTAACTGTAACCGTATATAGTGTTGTTAATAAACCATGAAATGTTCACAATAACGACTAAAGTCTAAAGGCTAAAGGGCTAAATGATTTATAATTTGATTGAATTTTTTCAAGCATGATCAATGAGAACCTAATATTGAAGGATTTGAATCATGAAATTACCTTGTGGAGCGGACCCAAATGAATAAATAGTGTCTATTAAATTATTGATTGGTTAGCTAGCATTTGAGAGCTTTTATATAGTAACAAGTGTTGGAAAGAATTCGCCTATGTTATAATGTTAATACATAATGACAAAGTTTTTTATTGTTGTTAGGAAACATAATAATAAAACCACGAGCTGGTGGCCTAATAGTAAGGGACGGATTACGAAGCTTTCTTCAAACTAAAAACTAGAGTTCTTGGGTTCAAAACCTGCTGCTGGTGTGGAAGCCAGACTTGTGGCCAAGGGGAGGTTGAAATGCCTCTGTAAGTCTTCCTGACCCCCGAAAGGGATGGATTATCGTGACTTGCCACCAGTTGTCCCCTTTTTTTTTTCTTTTTTTTTTTTGGAAAAAAAGGAAACCTAATGATAAAGTTAAGGTCAAAATTTAGGGTTTAGATATAAATACTAAATGTATAGACGGATAATGAATGCTAGTTGACTAAATTTGTAAATTAAATGATGTGTCATTAATAGAAAATAATCACTTTAATCAACACTTAAGTAATAATCCAATCATTAACTTTCATGTTATTTAATTTACAAAATTTTGTCTACAAATTTAGTCTTCTTACCCAAATATTATATTTACAAAAATCATTCAATTTGGAGATCTTTTAACCATTCATATACAACAAACAAATAAACGGTCAGTCATAAAGATGCTACTTAGACCATCTTCAACCGAAGGGTCCAGAGGGCCAGAGGGCCGAAAAACTCCTGAAAACCATCCCCAACTGAAGGCTAGGCCAAATGGCACATGAGCCCCACTGGACAAAAAATGACCATATGACCAACCGGCTGGCCCAAATAAGCTAGCTAGCTAGCCCAAATGAGCTAGCCAGCTAGCCCTGGGTTGGGCCATAAATTTGAGTATTTCTGTTGGATTTAACCAACAACAATATAAATATAATGCTAGGCCAAATTTTCAAATGCAACGGCTAGTTACCGTTGGATTCAATTTTTTTTAGGCCAATTTTTTTTTTATGAATTTAAAAAATTTAAGTTAATGGTGTTTTTAAATTTAATTTGTAGTTTTTAAATATAAGTTGTAGTTTTTATATTTAAGTTGTTGTAGTTTTAAAATTTAAATAATAAATTATGTTTGGCCATTTGGCCCTCTATTAGAGACGGTTTTTTATGATAGGGCTAAAACGAGCCATCTGACTAGCCTTAGATTGGAGATGACCTTATTACCAAAACCGTTAATTAGTTTAACATGCATGGATGACTACACAATTTTCAAACTTAATGAATTTTTGCATATATAATCTTTAGATAATGATAGAGAATGAACAAATTCGATTACAATGTTCTTGCAGTGAAAATATATTAATCTTAAGTGAAAAAACAAATAAATTTTTATGAGAAAATACAAATATTATCCAAATGAATCTTCATGGGGAATGCATATTTTATTCATATTCACTTACACAGGTTCTTTATGCAAAAGTTTATTTACTAAAAAATAGAATCTAACTATCAAACGTTACATTATTATAATCCATAAATATGTTTTGAAAATATGATTTTTTTAGCATTTTCTATTCATATATAATAACATGAATAAAAAAAAATAGAAATATGGTAAGTGCGTGGGGGATGGGGATGACACAGATAGGGTAGTTGTGTTCGGTCACTTTAGCGTTTTGGTAGGGGTCTCTCAGGTCGCTGTCAGTCATAATAAGGGGGAAGCAAAGCACAGTGCTTCTAATGCTCAGGAGGGAGGAAGTAGGATTCTCTTTCTTTTTTTTTATTTTTTATTTTATTTTATTTTTTTATTTGAACAATCACGGTTAATTTATGTTAATATTTTATATTAATTTTTTTATAGTAAGATAAAATAAGATAATATAAGAAGAAGAAATAAAAGAAGATGGAAAGAGGAGGGAAAGAATCCTAGTCCAAGAGAGAGACATCGACAAAGAGAAAGGAGAGATAGAGGAGAGAGAAAAGAAATACCACCACCTCTTCAGCCCATGAGTAGAACAGTACTGCTCTTCAGTTTTCAGTCTTCAGTCTGTGTGCTGCTGTCTTCCCTTTTCCTTCAGTCATTCCCTCTCTCGAGCGGGAAAAATAAAAAAATAATAATAATGCTATACACGCACAAACCCAAAGAAAAAAGAAAGCAGGAGAGTAAACAATATGTACATCTCTCTCTCTCTTCCTTTCTCTCTCTATCTCTATCCTCTAAAGCTTTTTATTCTCTCTAGCTTGTAGCTCCAACCCTCACCCCATTTCCTCCTCTTCTTCTTCTCCAGAGATTAAACGACCATGGCTGCTGCGTTTGATGGCTTCTCCATCCGGTAAGCTTGCTAGCTATTTCAAATTTAGCAACTCTGCTGTGCTTTGTTTTTTGCCGCTCTTAAAAATTTGTTCTTGTTTTTTTGTAGAGAATATGCAGCGAAGATGCGAACCGTGGACGTTCTGAAATGTTATCCCTTCACGGTTGCGGACATACACGACGACGAAGATACGAAGAAGAAGAAGGAAGCAGAAGCGGCGGCGTTACTTCCTCCGATGACTGTGACCAAGTTCAAGTGGTGGTCCCACGAGTTCCACCGCTTGAAAAGATCCAGCACAAACCAAGAGGTACTGACCCTTGTGAACAAAGAAAGCTCAGATATTCCGAGAAACGACATCGAGTTCACTGCCGTCGAACGAAGACTTGACAAGGTTGTTGCTGCTGATGGTGATGGTGATGCTGAGAGTGAGGAGACCCAAAAATCGTCTGACGACGACTTGTCGTCTTTGGTTTGTCCGGTTTGTAAAGATTTTGCTGGGGCTACCGTGAACGGTGTAAACGCCCATATCGATGGCTGTCTTGCGTTGAGGGATGAGCGGAGGGGGCAGATGAGGAAGGCGAAATCGAAAGCTCCCAAGAAGAGATCGATTGCTGAGATATTCGCCGTGGCCCCGCAGATCCAAACGCATGAAGAAGGAGGTCTTTGTGGAATAGATAAAGTTAATGGAGATGATAATTGTAAGGTGTTGGGTGAGAGTGGCAGTGTTTTAAAGGCAACAAAGAAGGTAAAGAAAAGGCAGAAGGAGAAAAGGAAGAAGGAGAAAAGGGTTTTGTCATTGGAGGAGAACAACAACGACAACAAGAAGTTCAAGAAGAAGAAGATTAAGAAGATGAAGAATGAGGGGTTAATTGCAAACAAGGTATGTGATCAACTTTTCATACCATAAAATATTGACTAAGCAGTTGGGTTATGTGTGTTTTTAATAATTATACCATACGATTGTTGTTAAATTTGATTACTGTAGTGATAGTTTGATTACTTTGTGCATAAAATTATACTGCTAAAAAAGCTGGGAGAAAACACTGTAATTAGTTTGAAGGGAATGAGTGCGTTTGTTGTGATTGTACCTTGTGTCTTATGGGTTCTTATTTATTGGGTTATGGAGGGAGAGCGTGGTGATCCAACTGTACAGTAAGGATTCAGCAGCAAAATCGATTTTATAGGGTGGAAGATTCTTCTTTACCTTGGTTTAGCAAGTGTATAATCCTAGCTAGGCTAATGATGCTGTCCCCCCCACTGTTTGAGAGTACTAGTCTCTTGGGCAAAATAATATGCTCCAATTTTGATCAGATAGTAATGAAATTTATATAGATTGATAGGATATTGGATTTAGATTGAGAATACGTATGGAGAACGGGTTTCTGATCATCGGGAAATCATGTGATATGAATGGTTAACATATAATCATATATATCAGGTAAAGTATGGGCATGTAGTAGTACTGTTGTTTAATTTGTGTGATTTCTTGGTGCTGCAAGAAATTGAGAGCGCATTATTGGTGTTTGGACTTGATTTAATTTGGAGCTTCTGGTTGGCTTTGGGGATTAATTAGATATCGTAGACCTTGGAATATCTAGAGTACTGGATCTTGTCTGCTCCTTGGTCTGATATGGCTTGGAAGAATATGAACACCCAAGACTTGCTAGCTATATATATCAGTACTGGGAAGTCGAGAGATTTCAATATATGTATCACTTTTATGTAGTGTGTGAAAGGTTACAGCAGTTATGGAGGACTGGTTTGGAATGTTACTCCAGCTATTCAATAGGGGTTTGGTCAAGTAAATTTATGCCAGGTCCATATGCTGGTTTATGATTAGATCGCATGCCTTGAGGAGATAATCGATCAGACATTGAATCAGTGATCAAATGGGCTGTCGTATTTGATTCGATTTATCTGAATGTCGTAGATTGGTGGAATTATGAATGCTAGATTTATCTGCCTTCGGGATGGCATTTTATGTCTAGTGGGTAGTGGGATATTTTAGAATCGTTTGGAAGGATCACTCACAATAAGTGAAGGGAGGGCTTGCAGATAATGCATGCTGGTGATTTTGCATTCTTCTGTCATCATATGATCACAAGAATGTGACTCGAAAGGTGAAACATCTTTTTAGCATGGATGATATCTTGTTAAGTGGAGATTATTCTGCACATGTTAGCTTTTTGGCTGGATATTGTGTCTTGAAATCTTGGAATTAGTTAAGAAAGAGAGATTGAACGGGAGTTTGTCCTTGTATTTCAATTTAATTTCTTGGTCTGAACAATCTTTGTGGCATGGCTAATAGTTCGAAACTTCGAAAGGATTATAGTGATACTAAAGAATGATATTTCAGTACCACGGAAGATTAGTCTAATTGTTCAAAGATAAAGATGATGGATTCCTCTCTGCAGAATTAATAACCATGTAAAAATTCTAAAATTGAAGCAATCACTTCGATCTTGTGATCTGGAACAATCTCACATAAAGTTTGACCTAGCTGTGTGTGATGTCATTGGTTCCTAGCCTCATTATCTTACTCTAAATTCTTTAGTTAATGAGACTCTTTCAAGAGAAGCATGGAGAATAAGAATCTGAACTGTTCTTTCTTGAATCAGCTATGTCCATTGAAGGTTTAATGTTGATGTTTCGATTGAGAGACATTGTTTGGACAAGAGCAGTCTCTGGGAAACTATATAATTGCGATATGATCTGATAAGCTATATTAGTGTCTTAAATCAGCTTTGGACAAGATAGAGAGGTATATATATGATCTGACAAGTTACAAGCCTTTGTTACGGAGTAGGAAAAATTTCATCTTATTTGCGATGCAGCTAAATCTCGAGACTGCTTTATCTGTATATATGGTAGAATGACTTCAAATTGTGATTGGTTGACGGATCTATTTGATGGAAAATATCAATCTGCAGTTGAATATTAAAGTTTGTCTTTCGGTCGGAGAAAATTAAAGTATTAACTGTTGGTTGAACAAACTTCAGCTGGGGTGGTGTTTTATTAATCTTCTTGTCATTTTGCTCTTTGTTCATTGGAATTTATGGAAAAAGGATTTGAAAAGAGTGTTTTTTTGCGTTATGCTAGTTGATTTCTGCTGGAATTTCAGTTTTTCTTTTTTGTCAGAAAGATATACTAGTGCTTTAAAATGGATCGGATAATCAATACCTTTAAGTGACTATAAACTTATGGTACGGCAGTCCAAAATACTTGTTGGTTTAGAAAGTCCGTTTGCATGTAAGAGTGCTGTTAATCCAGTAAATTCTGATATTGTAGCTAAGAAACTAATTTCTAATGCTTAGTTTGTTAACTACGATTGAATGTTTATGATCAATTTATACAAAGTTTTACTGAAAGAAAGATATAGATTTATATAAATTTCTTGTTTTGTTTTAAGAATTTGTATGTGACGGTGTAATAACTTTCTTGTATGAATCAGCAGCATTCTTGCAAACTTAAATTGCAAAGTTCAGTCAATTTTGCCAAAAAGCTGAATAAGAGGTGTGCAGTGGATGTTTGGAATTCCGTAACTGTTCGTGCAAGGACACCAAATCTCAAATGTTTATCTGCAAGGAAGCGAAAAGTTGCTCAAATATCGAAGTCGTTTCCTAAGCATAAAAACCCAGTGTTTGCCGTTCACGGCATTCTCAAGAATCATGATGCTTGTGGGCAGAACTCCACTTATTGCGGCATGCAAAGTGATAGTCAATCAAATCCTTGTGAGATTCAACATTCAGAAAGGCATGTCAGGTTTTCTGGAACGGATCACATACTTAGTCCAAGGAATAATGGAGTGTCTTCCTTTGAGAATAATTCAGATTCCTTTGCTAGTCCATCTGAGAAGGACGAGTATGCTGACAGTAATAAAGAAGCAACCCCCGTGGAGGTAGACAGAAGAGAAAATGATGTTTCAATTGGCATAGATATTGGAACCGAGTCTTGCAGTATAATCGGAAGGAAGGAATTGCCTCTAATTCCTGATCATGTTAATATTCCTAGTTTTCTGAGGCCACATATGACTCATCAAGAAAAAGTAAAGCATTTGCCAGATAAATCTGTGCCTTCAAGTAGTTTTGCGACTGAAGATAATAATTTAGGTATGTTCGACCAAGTCTACCCTACCCCGACACATAGACCTGCATATTCTGGCATTCCAAGACCGATTTGTTCTCTAGAAGAACCCTGCATAAGTACTCAAGGAGCTACTGTTTCCAGAAATTTTGAGCCCAGTGGAAAGATTGATTGTGTCGTACATCCTATGCACGGAGCTTCTGCAATGAGTTCAAAGGAAAATACTGGAGCATTTCCTGTCTCTTCTTCATCTAGTTTCAGTTTCAATGAGAATGCAAAGGGGAGGTTTCCGTTCCTGTCACAACCTGATATAGATAAATTCAGCGGTTGTGGTCTGCACTCCCAATCAGTATGTCCACCTGTGAACTTGATGGGTGGCTCATATCCCTTTCCGGAGTGGAAACAAAGAGCGGTTACATATAGGGAAAGGCGTGCAGATGAGGACTTTGTTGGTTTGCCTCTCAATTCACATGGTGAGCTAATCCAGTTGAGGAAGACGAATGCTATACCAGGGTTTTCCAGTGGCTTACCAATAGAGAATTTTACCCACTTAACGAGTATGAGTAGCTTACCAGCGCAGAATTTTACCTGTGTACCAAGTACGGGAGATTGTTCGACTCCATACAACAAGCATTTTTTGGAAAGAGAACTTCCAAATGACCGGTTGAACTTCTTTCCTATGCAGAATTATGTTAAAGAGAATCCTAGGTCACATATTCAAGATTTGTTTGGTGCTACTTACTTGCAAAATACTCAAAGAGCAGATATACATCAGCTTGATTTTGAGAGCAGAAGCAGCCACTCTTTTCGTCCACTTGTTTCAGACCGAAACCTGATGAATGTCTCTATCAGTGGACGCAGACAATTTGACCAGCTACAGAACCAAAAGATGCATGGAATGATCTCTACGGAAATTTCAGGCCACACACCATTGAATGCGAATCAACCAACGATGCGGTTAATGGGAAAAGATGTGGCAATTGGTAAAAGTAGCAAAGAGATTCAAGGGTTTGAGGATGGAAAAGTGTGGATGGATAAGGAAATTATAGCAGAGCATCGTTCTTCAAGTACTGCCTTGGATACTTTGTCGTTGAACAGGAATTTCCAGCAGAACTGGTTTCCATGCACAGCATTGGGAAAGCTGAAAGAACCTGCTGCGCAGTCATTTGAAATTCACAGAGAATATGCCCCACAACAAAATTTAATGATGAAAGCTCCAGAGTCTAGATTTCCCCACCCCTACCGCAACTGGCAAAGCAATTCCATGTTTGAAAATGGCAGCCTTACCGCCGACAGATGTCCAAGTTCTAATTTGATCCGTTTTTCTCAGTTGCCTGATTTGCCTGCAATGTTTAACGGGCCACCTAACTTCCGGGAGCAATTCATATCTGGAGCTGAATCTCTACAAACCCGACAGTTTGGCTCTCGACTACCAGTATTATCTGCTCCTCTGAATACTTGTGGGCATGGAGTTTTAGGACCTGCTGAACTCAATTACAAGCAGGATCCACCTTATTTTGCGAAATCATCAATCGGCTTGCCTATCCTGAATCCCAAATGTAGAGAAAAGAATGTGGAGTCATCGTGGTTTGAGAGCTCCTCTAAGGGCATGCCCCCTTGGTTGTTACATGCAACACTGCAAGTCCCAAATGCAGCTTCTCAATCTTTTCCAAATGTGGATAGCAGACACCATCAGCATATTGGGCCAACAGCTAATTTTTTTAGCACACATCATTCTTCGGAAATTTCTTATCCTCGCAATTTCTTGACCTCTCATTTTCAAGTGAGGGAGAATGCACCTACTCCAGCGACTACTGGTATTCCTCTTGCTCGAGCCATTCAAGGTGTAAATCCAAAACCAACCTCTGCCACCAACATGGACAGAAACAGAATCAAGATCAAGGATCCCTATCCCTTCAAGAAAACCAAGAGACCGGCTGTGAAAGCTGTAGATTCAACAAAGGCTCCCGACATGGTGCGCTTAGAAACGCAGGAAAAGTTGCGTACTGCTGCAGGATCATCAAGAAGGAACATTTTCGATGAAATGCAGTCTAATTTGAGAGCACTTGACCTTGACTCAAGTTGGAAGAAAGAAAGCGATTTGGGTTGCAGCCAACATGATTTTCAAAAGGCTAGATTTGAACCCTATGGAGTCGAGTCTTCCAAAACGGACAGCTTTGTGAGAAGTACAGGCCCCATTAAACTTAGTGCAGGAGCAAAACACATCATAAAACCCACCCCAAATGTGGATCAGGATAACTCCAGGTCAATCCATTCAACAATTCCCTTTGTTGCGGTAACTAATGGTTTCAGAGAACCACAACCTCAGAAGAAAGCAACAAAGATTTACAGGTTTTAGAAGTAAGTCTTTTAAACCGGTTATATTTTCCTTTCCGCCGCATCCATTTTTCTGTCAGATGCTTATAACGGTTTTGTGACTGCAACAGGTTCACTGCTTAGGTCAGGATACAGGAATGTTCATGTATGAATGCCAAAAGCAGCATAGTTCATAGGATTTTCGGTCGCTCCGCTTGCAGTAACACTAGTATGAATGCCAAAAGCAGCATAGTTCATAGGATTTTCGGTCGCTCCGCTTGCAGTAACACTAGCCAAATTAACTGTTGGAAACTTTGTATTTTCACATCTGTTTCTTAAGCCATGTTACTCTTCACGTGGGATCTGTAAAATATGACCGTGTAATAGTAGATTATATGCTTTTTCCTACAATTTAATTTAGTTCTTTTCAGACTACATCCTTCTGGGTCTGAAATTCTACTGGGTGATTCCTGTTTTGTTGAGTGTATTCAAAAATTCTAGCCCCTTCATTAGCAGGGAAATTTTGGCCATTTTCCCCGAAGTTTTTGGTACTGTATGCAATGGAAATTTAAAATTTGTTGTATTTCTTCAAATTACACATTTTGGACATGCATTTTTTACTTACATTACCAAAGTGATCATGAAAAGAAGGTTAAGAGAATTAGAAAAGTGGGTAAACATAATTTTCCATTCATATAAACAAAATATATAAGACCATATGCCTATATACAAAGACTAGAATGCACATCTTCTCTATATGTTCGTAGCTTCATAGTTGCTGGATGGATCAATACCTCCTAGCTTCTCTTTCAGCCTGCAAAATCACACATTCATTAGTGAACTTAATCTTACCTAGAAAGACTTTAATAGATATTAATTCTTCTGTGATGATCGTCATTAGTGTTTGTACGTACTGCTTTGACGACTCTTTCTAAAGCTTCAACTCCATATTGATCGATGTAGCGTTCGACATACTTCCTTGCGTCGAGGCTCATCATTTGCAGGACCTTCTTCTGATTCGCTGGATAGTTTGAGCTCAAATGGTCTCCAAGCTTCACATACTTCCTCACAACGTTCTCATAAACATAGGCTGCCCCATTGAAAATTGGCAGCACCAACCACATGCAAAATAACAGCTTCATATAGGGCCATATTGGAATCCTATAAATGCCAATGTCCAAACAGATGTATAGTTTAATCAATAGTTTTATGAATAATTATTAGAAAAATGTGTATCAGAATAAAGGAAAATGATTTCCGAATTCTATTTTTCTCCTCATATATGCACTCATTTCTTTTATTTATTTGTCAGATTAAATAAATGGAATTAGAAAAAAACGACAGTGCGAAATCACCTCCCTAGAGTAAATGTGCATGCAGTGTTTTGTTGACATACCAAGCTAGTACTTTCCAGAAGGATAGTTCGAATAAGGTTATGAAAGAGTATATAACCCAATACGGTAGCCACTGCTGTTCGTCGAGTGCTGAGGGGCTCTCGATTGCTCTCATTGATGCATACCTGTTCAATCATGATTACGAAATGGAAAGAATAAATATATAAATAAGTTAATCACTCAATTCTAGCTGATTATTTCCCCTTTTCGTCGATTATTAAGAATTTACTTACAATGGATAAAGAAGCATCACTCCTGGCCTGCAAGAAGATCAAAAGCAAACATCTCAAGATTAATCTGTAGAAATGAAATATCAATTAGTAAGTTCCGGTTACGATAATCAAAATACACACACACACACACACACACCAAATCAAGATTAACATATAAAGATGAAGCAGTGCGTGCTTAATTATTATACGTGGCATGGAAATTGACATTTTTCAGACGAAGACACCATGCATATAAAACATTTTCTGCACTTTTTGTAATAGACATGCATGTCACATTAGTATCGATGTATGGAGGACATAATAATAAAACAATAACAAGAATAAAAACATATGATATTTTAGGTGTGTCTTTTGCAACATACCCGATTATTGTATCCAAATTTTTAGCAATGGCTCCAAGAACACCCATGCTGAAACACTACAATTTGATCTGGTTTGCCCGCTCGTTTCTTCTAACAAATTAACCCTGAAGTGTATGAATAATAATTTCCTGAGACAATGGTCGATGGTGGGAAGTACAAGTCGTGTATTTAAAGGTCTGTGGATTGTGAAGTTGAATTCATCATGAAACCAAAGTAAAGAATTATTGCCCCATCAAAGGGTTTTCTTTTGCTGATCTCAATTGCATTGGCATATATACCTTAGCTAGCTTTTCTTTCTCTTGAAACTTTATCTCCCTTTTAAAGCTACTTTTACGTGCGTTCATTAGCATCTTATAACATACACATTTCAGTTTTTCTTATTATTTATGACATAAATATTGGTTATAAAGAAGAATTATAATTACAAGGATTTTTATTTATTAGAGATGCATTCATAAATTAAAGGCTTTGAAAAACCAAGACCCCAAAGATCACAAACTTCATGCTGCAACCTCATGAAATTTTATTGATTCGTCCTCTAATGTTTAATACGTTGCATGTTTAAATATATATATATATATATATATATATATATATATGTGCATGATAGAGTTAATAGATGTATGGATTTAATTAGTACAATAAAATGCACGTTACTAGAATATCATGACTCAAAAAATGCACTCAATTACTGAAGAAGTTTTGCATATGAAAATGTATCTCTTGATTTAGAGAAAAACATATATTTTTATCACAATCACATTCAACCTCATATACTGATTAGGTGATTAGTTTTAATGTGCATAAGTTAACCCCAAAAAAAAGTGCATAATTACATTTGATATATATTTTACTTTAGGAAGAAATAAATAATGGAAAAAGGGGATTAAAAGTTGGTAAAATAGAGAAAATAAAAGCAGAGGAAACCCTAAGAGTAGTTCCACCGTGGGAAATGCCCCCCCCCAGACAATACACTATGCTATCCACCCAGTGAACAATAACTATCCTTAATGAATAATAACCGCCTTTTGCATCTCCACCGTTGCACTTCAATAGCCCTGACAATAGCCAATAAAATATTACTATTTTTTTTATTTATAATTAATATTATATTATTTACTTTGTATAAATTAATATTATATTATTAATTATATTAATATTATAATTAATATTATATCTTTCTCCTTCTTCCTTCTTCTCTGCAGATTTCCTTCTTCCTTCTTCTCCAATTATGTGTCTTCTTCTTCACTTCCTTCTTCCTTATTTGTTTGTTTATTGGAAAACTTCTTCAATTATGCATGTTCTGCATCTTCTCCGACAACCATCTCCGAGTAAGTCACGGCGCCGGCTTTGGGAAAGCACGACGCCTGCTCCAGGAAAGCCCACGATGCTGACTTGGCCTTTAAAGACGACGGAGCTTCCAAGGACGACCGAGGTCGAGTAGCTATAAGGTTGAGGCCCAGAAATGCAGAGGAGATGATGGCTGACGTTGCCCTGCGTCATGGCCTTCGGGCTCTCAGGCTGGCAACTCCTGCTGGGCCTCTCCCTCAGGCCCGTTCAGGCTCCATCGCCAGCACACACTGGACCTCCCCACTCGAGCTCTCTGGCCCTGTTTGAGAGCCAGTCCATCGGGCAATAACCCATGGTGGAACTGCTCTAAAGGTGGAGTTGGAGCTGTGGAGGTAATAAAAAGCGACAACATATCAAGGCACGTGAGAGTAGGGCCTTCCTTAATAATTCCAAAAGCTTTCATCATTACATGTACTTTGTCCATTCATCAACTTTAACTTGATGTAACACCAACATGTTATGTCATGTAAGACCCAAATCTCACAACACCGTCCACTGTCGGAGGCCTAAGAGCTGGAAACCAAAGGGCAACACCTGAGTTTGTGGCTATGGTTCTCCCAAATATTAAACATCCAACTAAGAATTTGCACACACGTTCAATTTTTGAGTTGTAAATTCTTCTCTTCTCCCTCCCAATGAAGAAGTACCAAATAGGGTTTGGGTGCCAACTAAAAGAAGAATGAAACAAACGAGTAGTGAAGTTCAGTTGGCTTTTTGCATGTGAATTTTCATAATTTTCCTTGAAAGCATCATATAACAAAGCGGAAGAAGAGAGAAGGATATAAACGGAAAAAGGAGGAAGACAAAACGGTGTCTATTGCATCTAACAAATGAAAAAGAATGCAATTATTCAAAACTGTACCATCTACGTGAGCAACTAAGATTAATTGGTCATCAAGCTCCTCATATAAAGGATCCAGAGAGGATCTGAGTCCTCTAGTGCGTGGCAGCCACTCGATCTTCATGTTTGAGACATTTTTCACTTTTCCTTTTTCCTATTTTGTCAAAATGCATATTTGATCATAATTGGGTTACGTATATATGTATTTGATCATAATATGTTTGTCAATATAACTTATTTTTGAAGTAGAAATTAGAATGTATTCTATAACATATAACTTTTGTATGTAAAACAATGTTAAAATTTGAAAACGCTTTCAAATCTTTAAAGAATAGCACTCTCAAACGAGCTTTCTATCTTATTCTTTAATTTTCGTGATATATTTTGAAAAATAAATTTCTAAAATGAAGATTCGATTCTTGTTAAATGCGATATTGAACCATATTATTATGGCAGACTCATTGTAAGGTTTAGTCAATTCTCACACCCCGTTAATATAGATACTTTTGTTTGTTAAAAAAGAAATAAAAAATAAAAAATAAAAAATAAAAAAATAAAAAAATAAAAAACCACACACAAAAGGGTGGATTAGTAATTGAATTAAAGTCCTTGCTTCGTTACCACTTCCCAGTTACCACTGCTGCGCGCCTTCTTACCAAATTGTTCTCCCGCTTCCATATTTGTCCACACTGCCACTCTCTCTTTCTCAGACAAAACAACCCGCAAACCCTAACCCTAGCGACCCCAATTCTCCTCCGCTCCCTCGCAAAGTCGGCGTCTTTCAGCGTCTCCCTCAACTGTACGTCTCCAAACCCTAATCTCACCATCTCTCCTCTGTTAATTTTGAAACATTTCGTTTTTCTTTTTTTCGGGTTTGAACCCTAAATTGGGTCCGAGTCCGAATGCAATTTGGGGCTTATTTGGTTCTTCGTTTGTTGTGGATTCCTGTATTTTTTTATTTATTTAAATTTATATTGGGATTCCTATCCGAGAACCGCAATTGAGTTCTAAAGTGGGCCCTTTGACCTGTACGGATGGGACCCGCTTGGAGTCCGGGTTGGGTCAGTGGGTTCCGGAATCCGTCTCCGATCCGGCCATTTCCAGAAGCTCGTCTTTCCCAGCCTAATTTTAGGCCTTTCTGAAATCTGAAATGCCCGACCCGCCTTCTCTCTCCTCATGGACCCGGTTCAATCTCGGGTCGAATTTCAAGACCAGACTTAATGTAATGTTTGCTGATAGCAGAAAGCAGAAAGATGCCTTCTTTCTCTCTCTTTTAGTAAAGAATTAGGCATCTTGATGTAATTATGGATTTGTTGCAAACCCGTAAATTTTTGAATTGATGATGCTTGTCATTGTAAATTTTCCAATGCATGTTTGCTATGCAGATTGCGTTACTTGTAGAATGTGCTTGCACCGATGTCGTAGTTATTTTACAACAACCCTTGTTTGGATTATGGTAGAGAGTGAGTCTTCCTGTACTGCATTGTATGTTCTGCAGTTGGCAGGGATGATGCCTTGCTTAATGGTTCATACCCATCAGTTGTTGTAAAACTATCGATTGACTCCTCTCCTCAATCCAACTATTTGTTGTGTGTTTTATTGAGATGACTGTGCACATTTCTGTCCTCAACACATGTGAATTATAACACTCTGGAGTAACCTTTACAATTAATGCCATTTTTCTGCTGAAAAGAAGAGAAGTACATCAGTCATCATCAATCCAAAAAGCTAAATCGAGATTTGTGTTCTTTGAACTGGTTGATGTTGTATTTACACGGGTCAAATCGTGTTTCTCAATTGGGTCATAACATTTCCATATGATACGCCTGTTCCATTCTGTTAGTAGTTCCTTTTCTTTTGCTGTCTAGCTAAGCCTCTTTGAACTGGTTGATGTTTTTTTTTTTGGAGAAATTTGTTACTTTACAACCTGCACAACTTATTACTTCAGTTAATTTTGCACCTCAACATATATTTTATTTAGTGTCAGCATGAGTGTAGGGCATTTGGATAATTGTTTTACCAATTTTACCTATACAGATATGCAACTCTCATGCGTTTGTAAGATTTGCAGTGCTGTCACTTTACATTTTTGGGTTGTGACGCATAAACAGAAGCCTGCCACTATTTTTTTGTCATGTAATTGTTAATCATAACTATGAGACTATTATTAATCCTTTTAGATTGTTTCAACTTCTGTTGTGTGAAAATGCACGGGCAAACATTTGTAATGTTTTTCTTTTTAAATAAAAAAACATATGTTGTCTTATGAAATTTTTATTGAGGGAGAATTGATAATTTAAGAAAGGTTGGTAGTCATATCTTTGAGTCGACTTCTTGTTTTGGTTTTTTCTCCGTTTTTTCTTGTCCTTTTGGGTTAGTAATCCTGCTACTAATAATATATATATATGTATATACATTTTTTTTTTGATGTGCAGGTACTGGTGAAGTACTAAGTCAATGCAATGGATATGTCCAATGCGGTGAACATCAAATCATCCAGATTAAAATCTGTCGTGTGGAATGACTTTGATAGGATTAAATTGGCTGATAACACATGTATTGCTGTTTGTAGACATTGTAAAAAGAAACTCAGCGGATCCAGTACCAGTGGGACATCACATTTGAGGAATCATTTAGTTAGGTGTCAGAGAAGATCTAATCTTGGCATACCTCAACTCTTTGCAGCAAGAGGAAAGAGAAAGGAAGGGACTTATTTCAACTTGAATCAACGGCAGAAAAAGGATGAAGTTATTAACCTTGTGAATATTAGGTTTGAGCAAGAGCAGACAAAAGATGACATCATTAACTATGGAAGTAATAACTTTGATCAAAGGCGGAGTAGGTTTGATCTTGCCCGAATGATTATTTTACATGGGTATCCCTTGGATATGGTTGAGGATGTTGGATTCAAAGTGTTCGTTAAGAATTTACAGCCATTATTTGAGCTTGTTACATCTGAAAGAGTTGAGGCTGACTGTATGGAGATATATGTGAAAGAGAAGCAAAAAGTGAATGATGTGTTGGATAAATTGCCTGGTAGAATCAGCCTTAGTGCGGATATGTGGGCTTCTTTGGATGGTGCTCAGTACTTGTGCTTGACAGCACACTATATTGATGAGTCTTGGCAGTTAAAGAAGAAGATTTTAAATTTTATTGTCATTGATTCTTCTGATACAGAAGACAAGCATTCAGAAATTATCATGACATCGTTAATCGAATGGGATATTGACCGCAAGTTGTTTTCTATGACATTTGATAGTTATTCCACTAACGACAACATAGTCATTAGAATCAAAGACAGGCTGTCCCAAAACAAGTTACTTTATTGTAATGGTCAGTTATTTGATGTACGTTGTGCAGCAAATGTTCTTAATATGATGTTTCAGGATGCCCTAGAAGCACTTTGTGAGATTACTGATAAAATTCGAGGAAGTATACGTTATGTCAAAAGTTCGCAAGCAGTACAAGCAAAATTTGACGGGATAGCTCAACAAGGTGGAGATCAGAGTAAGAGATTCTTATGCCTAGATAATCAAATGCAGTGGAACTCTACATATGTTATGCTTGAAATTGCTTTGGAGTACAGGGAAGCATTTTATCTTTTGCATGCAAATGACGTTGTCTACACAATGTGCCCATCTGATATTGAATGGGATAGAGTTAGTGTCATTACGAGCTACTTGAAGCTCTTTGTTGAGGTTACCGATGGTTTCACAAAATTCAAGTCTCCGACTGCAAATTTGTATTTTCCTGAGCTTTGTGAAGTACACTCGCAGCTGAATGAGTGGTGCAAGAATCCAGATGATTATATCAGTTCTCTCGCTTTTAAGATGAGAAGCAGATTTGAAGAATATTGGCAGAGATGTAGTTTGGGCTTAGTGGTTGCAGCGATATTAGATCCTCGGTTCAAGATGAGAGTGGTAGAGTATTATTATGGGCAAGTTTTTGGCAGTGGCGCTCCAAGCCGGATTTCTGAGGCTATTGAGTGTGTCAAGGCACTGTATAATGAACATTCAAACTGCTTAGCTTCCCTTGATCAAGGTGTGGCTTGGCAAGTAGGTGATGGTTCTCACTTGCCCGGTTCTGAAAGGGAGTCAGGGGATAGGCTGAGTGGTTTTGATAGATATATAGAGGAAACTAATGAGGCTGATGGAACAAAGTCAGATTTGGACAAGTACTTGGAGGAGCCTGCCTTCCCCCGTCATGCACAGGGATTTGACATATTAAATTGGTGGAAAGTTCATGCTCCTAGGTACCCTGTCCTATCTATGATGGCTCGCAATGTGTTGGGAATTCCTGTGTCAAAAGTTGCGATGGACTCAGCATTCAACACCGGAGGAAGAATGCTCGACCGTGATTGGAGTTCCATGAACCCAGGTACCGTCCAAGCATTGATGTGCGCACGAGACTGGATACGAAGTGAACTAGAAAGTTAAATTAGGTCAATTTTGTTTCCTTTAACTACATTTTCGAGATAGATCTTTCAGGTATTCCTGTGCAAATTGGAAAGCCAAATTGTATGGGCCTCGTTTCAGTTCTTCTGCTTTCATTAGGTCTTTCCATCTCTCAGTAAACTCCTCTCCTGGATTATTCCAGATATTGTACATAGAACTGAAATATTATGTCTTAAATTTTACAGAGCTGGATTCTGATGTTAGCGTTTCTATTCAAATTGAAGTTACAAATATTTTATGCACTCATGATTGTTTAGACCATATGTTTAGTAAGGATAATTTAAAGTAACCTTTTGGTTGTTGCAAAGCGAACTTGGCATTTTCAGTTTGTTTATTTATTTATAAAGGGACATGATAAACGCACACCTTGTTTGTTTAATCTTGTTCGTTGTTTTCGTTTGATTTAGTTGATCTGACGGCCAGAAATAAAAAGAGGGGTGTTAGGGACTAAAAATAGTGTGGAAATCACTTCTTTATAAATATAAGTTGATATTGGAGAAAGAGAAATTGAACTCATGATCTCGGGTGGAGGAATGGATGTCGCCCTAAGCCCCTAGTCCCATTAATGTGAATAAGAGGTAGACAATTTGGCAGGTTATGCATGATTTAAGAGACCGCATGCCTCTCCATGGTAAATGGTTTACTGCTTATAATTAAACTTCTAACTGGTGTTGTAATTGAAGTTCTGATCCTTCTGGCTTAAGAAATGTGCTTTTCTGAAAAGCATTCTGACCACACTTTGGAACTTGCTTGCTTTCAGTATAAGCCAAAAGAAAGAAAGAAGTGAACAGATTATGGTGTGTTTGCCTAGTTCATGGATAAGCCTTTATTCAATCAAACATACAATCTTCAAAAGTAATAAATTCCCTGCGGAATGGGGAAAGAACAACAACATAATAAATTCCAAAACCAGAGCCAAAACAACAACAGAAAACAAAGCTCAACTCAACTCAACTAAAACATGACCTACAAACAAATTAAGCTTCACTTGTTTTGTGGAATAAAAGATATGCATATGTTTACAAAATCAAGTGGTCTTTAAGTAAGGATGTGAAGAACTGTTTCACATTGGAAAGTTGGGAAAAGTGACCTTGGAAGGGCTTGATAAGGTGTTGGGTCACTTCCTCTGTTGCTAACTAATTTTTAAAATGGAATGTCAACTTTGTTTATAATATCAAAATAATTAATAGTTTGCTCACATGAAGTTTGGCTAAAAACACCCAGCAACCTTCCATTGAAAATAAGCCCAATGAGCCCATATTTTCAGAAACCACAGAAAAATAATTGTTCTCTATCCATAACTGGTTTTGCTTCTTTGAAGAAACAAAAGCCCCTTTTCTTGTTTGGTACGAAAATTTTAGCTGGCTTCAATTGGGAATAAATTCACCATGTTATTTTTTTACCATACATTATTCTAATTTCAAACACCATTTCCACAGCATTGTGCTACAAAGGACTTCAGAATTTCGCAGAGTAGGATTCTCTCCCTTCCTATTCCTATTCCCTTCCCTCACTTCCTCTCACATATTGTTTTTTGCCTTATTGTCTTTATAAAAAAATCAATATAAGATTTTGATGTGATTAAACCGTAACCGTTCAAATAGAAGGGGAGGGAATGAGAGAAAGATTAGAGCACTTCTACCGTGTGCTCCAGCCTGAGTGACAGGCGCAAGAACAGGGCCGAAGAGCCGAAGTGATGAAGCCCAGTGTGTTAGCAATGGAGCTCGAGTGGGCCCGAGGGAGAGGCCCGTTAGGAGTTGCCAGCCCGAGAGCCCGAAGGCCACGTGACAAAGGCTGACGTCTGCATAGCCTTTTCGACCCTGTCCAGTCAGGAGCTCATTGGCAGTGACGGAGGCCTCCAAGCAGGTGCTAAAATGGCGCCGCCGCGGGGGTTTGAGAGCGAAGTAGCAGATGGGTCGAATTATAGGAGGTAAGAGATTCATTCTCTCGTTGTTTTAATCTCTGCAAGTAAATTCTCAAGCTTTTAGTTTCTGGGTTTTGCGCTTTGCAATCTACTCGGGATTATTCGCTGTAAAACCCTCAATCCGTTTCGGATCGATGAGAAAATTTGAACTTTGAAAACCAGTCAAGGAGGAGTTTCAGTTCAACTTTTTGATTCTGCAAGGGAGCTAATTGCAGCTTATGCATGGAGCTTTTCGAAATGGAGGAGACGGGGTTGGAGGCTTTGAAAAATGTGGAGGCTGAGTGGGATTAGAGGATTAGAAGAGATGGGTTTTTGAAATCTGTTGCACCAATTGGGAGTATTTTGCTGTATAAGGAGATTTGTTATTTTGTATTATTTTATAAATAAAAAATACTAATATTTTATTGTGTATTGTCAAGTCTATTTACTGTAAGGGTGAAGATGCAAAAAACAGTTACTGTTTATTGGATGGATTAAATAGTAAATAGTCCGGAGGGGCCTTTGCAACTATGGAGTTTCTCTTAGGAAGGGAGAGAATCATTCTCCTTCCTTTGGCACAAGACAAATGACATCATCTTGTGATCATCATTATAACAGCCACAAGCATCAAATCTCAAGGATGTGAAATGTTTTGATCAAGGTTTTTAGTACGCATCAATGTATATATAATATATACTGAGATCTTCACTGTTGGATTCTTTGTTGTTTCTTATCCGCAAATCAAATCATTCATTCATCAAGTACATGTCATAGTAGAGGTTTTTTGTATTGAGTACTTTGTTTTCCAATAGTTGAAATTACCACTTTCATTCACATAAAAGAATTTCGTAGAATTCTGATATCTGGTTGTTTAGGCATTGCCCATTTTTTGTAAAGAAGCCTAATTTTTTAGGAAATGTTCAAATCCAAACCAAACCCAGCTTGTAAATCGTATCATTAATTTTGTACCAAGGTCTTTACAGTTCTTCTGGCATACATGTAAAATGAAATTATCAAAATTAGAAGAAAAAAGCACAATGTCCTTGCAAGTTTGTTGTCATATAAATTATACTTCAAGCATTCAAATTCCTCTTTTATGTGGTAGGAATGTGACAGGGTATGTGGCATTTATGGTATTAGGAATAAGCATTGAAAACCTCAGCTTCTTTCACCATCATTTCCAACTTCAAATGTAACATCATTGTAGCATCATCTTGGTCCCTCTCACTCTTCACAATATATCATTGAGAACTTTAACAAAAAATTTCCGGTATTGTTCATTTTAACGAAAAATCACATTTTTACACTAAAAAGTCAATCATGGTACTATTCACTTTACTCTTTAATTTGTCATTATCGTTAAAACTCAAAGTTTTCAAGCATTTTTCATTAGTTTTTCTTATATCATTCAATATATAATTATTTATAAATCTTACAAGAGAAATTATACATATACCCTTTCTATCCCCTTCAAAATATATTTTTATGTTGGTTTTATTGAATTTATTCAATTCGATGACCAAAATTAAAGAGAAGTGTGTAGAAGAAGAAAAAAGTGGGGTTTGTCTTAGGTACTCCAGCTTACCAGGTAATCTAACATTTAAACAATCTTCACTGTTTGATTTCTTTGAGTCAAATTTTTATTGTTCACTTTTTAGACTACTTAATAATTCTGAACTATTAAAGAAAAATTAAAAAAAAAAAAAAGTGTCTAGTTATCGTTTGCTTTTTACAGTGCATGATGCATTATGGCTTGTACACCATATTGCGTTGGTTCTATCTCACCCCCCCCCCCCCCCCCCTCTCTCTCTCTCCTCCAATAGAAAGAAAAAGAAAGTAAAAGGTCATCCTATATAACAATGCGTCCTATTCAGCTTTGCCAACTTTTGCTTTGCCCACAACTTGCACCTAAAATGACATGGGAGATGTTGTGCATAAAATCTCTGTGGAAATGATGCTTGCCATTTTGTGATAGTGATACACACTTTAAACAAGTCGTGAATTTTGTTGCGATTACTCGTGAGCGACCGCAAAAATATAGGAAATTAAGAGCGTGAAGAATCTCGTACGACTTCAAGTTGGTCGAAACTTAGGGTTCATTCTTTTGTGCGTGCAAAACGGTGTAAAAAGAAAACCATTCTTTGGCTCCTTATAAGTATAGAGTCATTATGTTATTTTTATTATCAATCACAATCTCTAAAAAAAAAAAAAAACAGTCACAATCTCCACATGTCCATACTATGAGGATGTGAGGAAACATCCTTCATCGAAGTTTACAAAATCTTACAAGTCCTTATAAGAAGTTGGACCGCTCCAAATGGTTTTATAATAATTAAAACATCAATTTTTTTATAGTATTAGAGCATGTTGGCTCATGCGTGAATTTCAATGGCCACATGCATTCAATGCCACCCTATTTTTATTGTTCTCGTGTTGTATACGTGATGGGGAGTCAGAGAATGTGAAGAGATGTTCCACATCAGAATTTTATATAACAAACCTTGCATGTCCTTGAGCAAACAAAGTTCAACCGTATATCCAAGGGGATACATTATACATAAGATGATGTGATTATTTAGAAGAACTTCAATATATAGTGAAGACATATATATATATAGTTAGCTTGAAACAATATGCACCAAAAAACACTTATGCATAAAATCAAAGCCATCCCATAAAACGATCTCATGTTTGGTTGTGTTACACTCTATGTACAAATATTGGAATACAAAATTCAAGAAAAATAGCACGAAAATGTAGTTGGGAGGAAATTACTTACGTTCGGTCATGGTGTTAGAGATCAGAATTTATGAGCTTTCATACATGCACAACAATTATGGCCTTGTACTACACATGTATCATGGCAATATATTTGTTTAGATATGGTTTAATATGAAATCATATCTTACTAGATTAGGGTTAGAATTAGGATGGTGGCTATTAATGCTACGAGGAAACATCACTTGTATGTTTGTTAGCTTATGTAATACTTACCGATCAGGTCCATGCTCCAATCAAAGTAGTAACTGCTATATATAGCTAGGGCTAACTAATTCAGATCCTTCTGGATACATGCCATGATATCCTACAAAATCCTGCATCGTAGAGATTGATCGATCCATATAGTCTTGCATTGCCGGCCATGTCAAATGCGTATAATATTTGCACATATGTGATTATATGTAATACAAGACTACATGAGAAATATCAACTGTGTACATTTCAGCATGATAAGTTGAAGCAGTAAGAGCAATTCCACCCATTTTAAAAGGGTAAGGGTAAGGTAAGGGCAATGAAATTGTCCTTAATATTCACTTTAAACACTAATTGCCTTTGTGTAAGTCCACTTGTTTGGGAAGAGAGAGGGTAAGGACAAATGAGATTACTTTTCACATATATATTTTTTATTTTTTCTTTATGTTTTCTTGGCTTCATCCTTCACATATCATTAATTATTTCTTGAATAAAGTCTAATTTAATAAATTATTTCAAATACAAGAAAAAAAAAGCATAGCATTACAACAAACATAATTAATTTTAACCTAGGGGATAAAATTAGTGCGGCTCCGTCCGTCTTCCCTTAGAGTATTGAACTTCCTCATCTTCTGTGGTAAACCTTCTTCTTATGATGCGATTATTTTCACTTCTCCAAAAATATTTTGAATTAGGAGACTCATCCTCGAGGCATCAGGACATGATCTCCCGATTCTTCTCCTCTTGCCTTTCTTGCCTAGTTAACTCCCTTTTTCTCGCTTTTCATCTCTATCTGTGTCTTGCTCATATGTTAACCTGTCTCATTCCATATTCATTGCATATTGACAAGCCAATTCGTCAACAAATTTTGAATAATCATTATTTGAAGAACTCCCTATTGCACAGCTTTTTCCTTAGTACCCTTCTTACCAATAAGCCTCAAGGTTTCTTCAGTTTGTGCGACCGATTCAATTAGGGTCTCCAATGGCGACTCTTCAGTAGTTGATTCTTGCAATGGAGTCTTATTCAACTGAACTTGTGGACCAATATGTAGAACTTTGTCCTTCGGAGTATGCTTTACAATGTTCCAACTTTTGTGTCTTGTGAATGGTTTTCTTGTTATCAAGATTGAACCACATTTGAGCTTGTACTAGTTGCTAAAAAAAAATTGTAAAACAACATAAAGATTTATTAATAATAAAATACTATAACCACATTGGCTAAATTGTTTCCACTTTGATAAATTCCTTCTTTTGCAAGGGCTTCTTACCAAGCTTTCAAATATTTATGCCAATGTTTATACCTACTCGACAAATTGTGCGTGAATCTTATTCCACATGTGCCGCATCCTCATCTCATTTCATGGGATCGAGTCATGAATAACAAGCATCCAAGCCTGAAGCAAAGCAACATCTCCCCAGTTGACCAATTTGACTTCTCATAATTTTTTATTTTTTGTAACAAAAGGATTTGGAATGTAGAAACCAAATATAGGAGATGGTAGTAAAAATAAATATTGAGTTGTGGTGTAGAGAATGAAAAATATTATTGGAAATTTACAAAAAAAAAAAGGATTTTTTTTGTTTTCTTTTTTGGATTTTTTACTGTTAGAGTAACCTTGGTCATTGATTTTCAAAATTAATATCGTTGGATGCCCAGGATCTTGCCACGTGGTACCTTTAGTTAATTAATCTCATGTAGCCATAGTTCTTCACAAACAACACTAGTGCACCAAAAGGGGAAAATTCTAGGTTGTATATATGAATCCATTATCCGTTAACTTTTGTAATTGAGTCTTCAATTCCTTCAACTCGGCTGGCACCATCTATACGTTGTGTGAGAAATAGTTGTGCACAAAGTGGCTTAATAGCAAAATTAAGCACTCACTTAAAAGGCAACCCACAAAACTCCTGCACTAAAGGAATGTCCTCAGTGTTGGAGCTTAAAAAGACTTCACTACTTTGGAGATGTTTATCTCACAAAGAAGAATGTAATGCAGTGGAATTGATAGGCAAGAGAAAGAAAGAATACTCAAAGTATTACACAATATTTTTATTCACTCACAAACTTAGTACAAGAGGAAACACTCAAACACTCTTAGAAGCTTTGTTGCTTCTTCTCACTTGGCACTCTCACTTCTCACTACTTGCTCTCTTGTTTGTTACAAATGGTGTGGATGCCTTCTCCTTTTATAGGCATGGATGGAACCTTGGAGAATCATGGAAGCATCATACTAGAGATATCTAGATAATTCCACTACCTTCCTAATCTAGAATTATCTACACTAATCTTGTGTTTTGGTGGAATCTTCACCATTCTTCTAGACTCTTCCACCAACTTGAACTTTGCTAGAATTCTCTAGCATGTGCATGGGTTGGATCCATTATCTTTGGGCCAAGACAAGATTACAATTCAACATCCCCCATTAATCTTGTCTTGTGACATCGATTGAATTTCTCAATCTTATAAAGTCTTTTTGTTTGAGTGGCTTAGTGGAAATGTCTGCAATTTGATCTTGAGACTTCACGTATTCCACTTGTACTTCCTTTCTTGCAATACACTCTCTTATGTAATGATAACGGGTATCTATGTGTTTGCTCTTGTCATGGAACACCAGATTCTTTGCTAGAGCTATTGTAGACTTGTTGTTGACATAAATCTCTGTTGGCTCTTCTTATGGCATGCTTAATTCTTTCAGCAAGTAGCCAAATTACATGATAGACACATGAGGTAGCAACTACGTATTTAGTTTCGCAGATAGAGAGAGTGACAATCGGTTGCTTCTTCGACATCCATGTGAATGCAGTGTCTCCCATAAAGAACACAAATCCAGTAGTGCTTTTTCTATCGTCAAAATCTCCTACCCAATCACTGTCATTATACCCAGCAAGTTTGTAGTTATCAGAACTTGAATAGAACAAGCCAAAGTTAACAGTACCTTTAAGATATCAAAGAATTCTTTTGGCAGTCTTCAAATGTGTAGTTGTGGGATTCTCCATGTAACGACTGACTAATCTGATGGCATAGAGAATATCTGGTCTTGTGCAAGTCAAGTAGCGCAAGCTTCCAACTAGACTTTTGAAAAATGTTGGATCTACGATTTCTCCTTTGTCATGCTTGGTTAGTTTGACTCCACACTCCATTGGCGTGCTTATGGGCTTGCAGTCGTTCATTTTGAACCTTTTCAGTGTCTTCTTTGTGTAGCTTTCTTGGAGAATGAAAATACCTTCTTTATTTTGCTTGACTTTAATGCCTAGGTAGTATGCCATCAGCCCGATGTTGGTCATCTCGAATTCTTTGGTCATCACTCTCTTAAACTCTTCAAACATGCTTGGATTACTTCCGGTGAAGATTAGATCTTCCACATATAAGCACACAATTCGAATATCTCCATCTTTGACTTTGACGTAGAGAGCATGTTCATGAGGGCACTTGGTGAAGTTGCTTTCTTGGAAGCACTTGTCAATGCGACTATTCCATGCTCGTGGCGCTTTTTTTAACCCATAGAGGGCTTTCTTCAGCTTCAAAACTTTGTCTTCATGCCCTTTGATTTCATAGTCTGACGGTTGCTGAATGTAGACTTCTTCTTCAAGGACTTCATGTAGGAAAGCAGACTTCACATCCATTTGTTGAATCTTCCATTTGTTTTGAGCTGCCAAAGAAATTAGTAATCGTATAGTTTCCAACCGAGCAAAGGGTGCAAATACCTCATCATAGTCGATTCCGGCTCTTTAACTATAGCCATTCGCCATTAGTCTTACCTTGAATCTTTCGACCTCTCCATTGGCATTTTTCTTTGTCTTGTACACCCACTTGACTCCGATGGCTTTGTGTCATTTCGGAAGAATAACGAGTTCCCATGTATCATTCTTCTGGATTGCTTCAATTTCTTCATCCATTGTTTTCCTCCACTTAGTATCTTGCACTGCTTCTTGGAAGTCAACTGGTTCACAATCAGCAAAGAGACAGAAAAATGTAGGATTATCGAGTCTTTCAGCTACCTCATAGAGATATCATAGACTTTTTGTGCATGGTACTTCTCTTTCATTTAGACTCTCAATTGATGATGCTGACGCTGGTGAATTGCCATGATTGGTTGATGTTGGTGAAGCAGGTGGAGTAGTGGATTTTTGTTGAACCTCTCTTGCTTACACCATCATCCTTTGTTCATTCTCTTCTTCAAACTGAGGAAAGAAGTAAAGATCACCTGCATGAGAGCCAAAATCTCATTCTCCTTCTTCATTGAACATCATGTCTCGACTGATCACCGTCTTCCCATTGTTTAGATTATGCAGTTTATAGCCTTTTGAATTTGAGTCATAGCCGATGAAGATGAACTTCTCACTTCTGTCGCCGAGTTTGGTTCTCCTCTCGTCTGGTACATGTGCATAGGCTATGCTTCCAAAAACTCTTAGATGAGAGATACCTGGTTTTCTTCCACTCTATACTTCTTGTGGAGTCTTTCCCCACACACTTCTTGTTGGAGACCAATTGGATAGGTAGACAGCACATGCTACAGCTTCTGTCCACAACTCCTTAGGCAATTTCTTACTTTTGAGCATGCTTCGAGCCATGTCGAGGATAGTTCGATTTTTTTCTTTCCACCACACCATTTTGTTGAGGGGATCTTAGAATTGTCAAAGGTCGACGAATTCCATTAGCTTCACAAAATTCTTGAAATTCCTTCGAAGTGAATTATCCTCGATCAGATCTCATGGCTTTGATCTTGCAACCACTTTTTTTTTCAACGGCAGCTTTGAACTTCTTGAATGCTCCAAAGGCCTCTGATTTCTGCTTCAAGAAATATACTCAGGTTTTCCTTGAAAAATCATCAATGAAGAGAAGGAAATAATTATTTTTACCCAAAGAGCTTGGTTTTATTAGACTGCACACATCGGTATGAATGAGCTCAAGTGGCTTCTAGGCTCTTGTGGTCGACTCCTTTGGAAAGCTTTTCCTGAATTGTTTCCCAAGTAAACATCATTCGCAAGCTTGATCAAGGTGGCTGATGCACGGTAAGCCTCTCACCATCTCCTCATTGGATAATAACTCTAATCCCCCAAATTTAAGATGCTCAAAACGAAGATGCCAAAGCCAGGATGTATCTTTGTAGCATGTTTTGAGGCACTTTGCAACATCATTTTGAATATTCATAGGAAACATCATATTCTTTGACATTTTCACCTTGGCAATTAATCTTCCTTTGTCATCTCTAAGAAAAAGGCTATAATTTTTCACATGAATATCATAAACTTTTTCTAAGAGTTGACCCAAGCTCAAAATATTGCTTTTCATATTGGGCACGTAGTAGACATTTGAAATTAATTGGTGACCGCCATTTTTCAGAGGAATAAGGATGTTACCTTTTCCTTTTAGGGGTATTTTGGATTCGTCTCCAAAAGAAACGTTGCCACTCACTGATTCATTGAGCTCTACGAACATGCTTCTTCTTCCGCACATGTGGTTGCTGGCGCCGGTGTCAAGGTACCATGTATAGTCTTGGTCTCCATCATTGTTCTTGCATGCTAGTAGCACAAGGTCATTCTCTTATTTCTCTTCTTTCACATAGTTGACCTTCTCATCAAGTCTGTTGCTTGGAGCTCTACATTCCCAAGCATAATGCCCAAACTTTTGACAATTGTAGCATTGAACTTGAGATTTTTCATACCTCAAGTTTGAGTGTCCTTTTCCACGACCTTTTGTTGAGCTTTCTCCTCTTTCGTAGTTGTTATGGTTGTTGAAGTTCCAACCATGTCCACGTCTGCAACCTTGACCATGACTTCTTCCATACTGGCTTCTCTCGTTGTTGAAGCTTTCTTCTTTCTTCTTTGGCTGGACATGCGTCTTGAGGATTTGCTCATCATTCCCTTGTTTCTTCTTATGTTTCTCTTCATATGCTTGTAGTGAACCCATTAATTGCTCTATATTAATTTCTTCCAAATTTTTAGTTTCTTCAATCGTCAAGACAATGTGCTCGAACTTGGGGTTCAACGAGCGTAGTATCTTCTCCATAATTCTAACATCTTCTAACTTTTCTCCATTTCTTTTTAATTGATTGGAAATGGCTAAGACTCTTGAGAAATAATCAAAGATTGATTCAGACCCTTTCATATGTAGAGATTCGAACTCACATCTTAATACTTGAAGACGAACCTTTTTCACTTGTTCAGCTCTTTTGTAAGAGGTTTGAAGCTTCTCGTATGCTTGCTTGGCAGAGGTTGCACTCGAGACCTTCTCAAAGCCATTATCATCTAATGCTTGGTAGATGAGGTAGAAAGCCTTCTTGTCTCTCTTTCTTGAATCTTTCAAACTCTCCTTCTGGGGTTGGGACAACGTAGCTTCATCTTCTAGCTCAATGTAACCTTTCTCCACGACTTCCTATAGATCGTGTGCTCCCAAAAAGGCCTTCATTTTGATACTCCAATTATCGAAGTTGTTGTTGTCGAGCACTGGAACTTGGAAGGCTGCCATAGCTTTGCTAACCATAGCTCTGATACCACTTTGAAGGCTGTCATAGCGTTGCTAGCCATAACTCTGGTACCACTTTGTTGGGGCTTAAAAAGACTTCACTACTTTGGGGATGTTTATCTCACAAAGAATAATGTAATGCAGCGAAATTGATAGGCAAGAGAAAGAAAGAATACTCAAAGTATTACACAATATATTTATTCACTCACAAACTTAGTACAAGAGGAAACACTCAAACACTCATAGAAGCTTTGTTGCTTCTTTTCACTTCTCACTTGGCACTCTCACTTCTCACTACTTACTCTCTTGTTGTTACAAATGGTGTGGATGCCTTCTCCTTTTATAGGCATGGATGGAACCTTGAAGAAGCATGGAAGCATCATACTAGAGATATCTAGATAATTCCACTACCTTACTAAGCTAGAATTATCTACACTAATCTTGTATGTTGGTGGAATCCTCACCATTCTTCTAGACTCTTCCACCAACTTGAACTTTGCTAGAATTCTTTAGCATGTGCATGGATCTTTCTTTGTGCATGGGCTGGATCCGTTATCTTTGGGCCAAGACAAGATTACAATTCAACACTCAGGACTCACCTCACTCACACTTGTATCAGTGATATGGCTGTGTATATATGTTGTACTTCTTTTGTAGCAATTATATATCCAACTGAAACAACTGAATAACACACGGTGGAAGGACTTTATGCTCTTTACAAATCATAACCTCCGGACTCCTGAAAAAGCAACTCCCTTACAAGCGTGATGTATCTCATTTCTAATACTGATGTTAATTTCAACATCATTAAACATAACCAATATGACTAACACTTTCACTCGCATCATGAACAAGTAATTTCTCTAATTTATTTAGGGTGGCCATGCATTGTTACATATGTATGTAGAAACCATCTCTTAGATTGCCTACATTTTGTGGCATTGAAACCATATTGATGCAAATTAATGAAGGTAACAATGAATCGAAGGGGCTGCTCCATACTTACTATAAATGAACTAAAAAATAGGGGATTGTCATGAACACTTCACAGAACATCACATGGGAGTCTTCTTCAGTCACGTCACTACCCTTGTAAGTAACTATATGTTCTAATAATGCAGGGGAGAGAGAGAGAGAGAGAGAGAGAGAGAGAGAGAGAGAGAGATGAAAAACTTTGAACAGAAGTAGTACTCTTGGGGAGGTCAGAAAACAAATCTAGAATAAAAGGCCAACTCAAAAATCAAAGAAGCAAATAACATGGGAGGTCCTCTTATTTTGTTTTCTCTTCAAAAAGACCATGACCTCCATCTCCTTTTTTTTTCTTTACATGAAATAAAGCTCTTAGAGTGCAACCTGTAGCATAAAAGGGTTCCATTAAAAAAATAATTAAAATAAATAAAATCTCCATTCATAAAAATAAGTCACTCTCCAAAAGGAGAAATTTTTCATCGTGACAGGAACACGAGTGGTACACCATGTGTTATTATATAAGTGGTGGAAAGTTTAATTTTTTAAGTTATTAATTTGTTAACACATATATCTCACTATTTGTATAGTGACACGTGGTGTACCACCTCGTGTTCCAATCACATTGAAAAATTTCTCCTCCAAAATACGAGAAATTTTTCTTTATGACGGGAACACAAGTGATACACTACGTGTTTTTATACAAGTGGTGGAAAATTTTAATATTTAAGTTATTAACTTTTTAACACACATATCCCACTATTTGTATAGTAACACGTGGTGTATCACCACGTGTTCCGATCACACTGAAAAATCTCTCCCAAAAGACCCTTTTATCACCATCACACTTACACCTTCCCTTTTACCCATACATGAAGAAATGGACGGTTGATGGAGCATGAAAGCAATATACATCAAACCCTCTTTAGTTTTCTCCATCCCTCTTAATTTATATTTGTACTACTTCCTCTCCTCCATTACTATATAATCCAACCTAGCTAGGGAGAGTGATACACATTTATAGCAAGTATATTTCTAGACTATCACCCTTACAAAGCAAATAATGAAGGATATGTCGGGTGATGGTTGAGACGTCTATTTTTCCCGTCCTTAAATACTGATCTCTTTAAGCAAAAACCCAGTTTCCATTTCTGCAATTCTTCCTTCCCGTTGCCAATTGCAACCCCAATAGAAAAACTCAAAGTCAAGAAGTAATTATCTTCTTTTTGTTTATACATGCCTAATCTTTTATTCCTACTTTGCTTTGTTTTCCTTATACAAGTTGGTTTAGTGGTCTTCAAAAAAAAAAATAAAGCTCGCACGTAACTCATGATGTTAATCTATATCTATTGATTTATTACAAATATGGTTGTCAAAATTGATCTTGATCATGCCTTTTAATTAGAGAGTGTGGTTTTTGGTTTTTTCTTTGCTAGCTAGCTAACAGAAAAAACCACAATTCATCAATTTGGAGGGGTTTTTGCCATTTTTCATCCTTGCAACAATGGAGTTCCCAAATCAAGCACCCGAGAGCTCCTCCCAGAAAAAATTGGGAAGGGGCAAAATTGAGATTAAGCGGATCGAAAACACTACAAATCGACAAGTTACCTTCTGCAAACGCCGCAACGGATTGCTTAAGAAAGCCTATGAATTGTCTGTTCTTTGTGATGCTGAAGTTGCTCTTATCGTGTTCTCCAACCGTGGCCGCCTCTATGAGTATGCTAACAACAGGTTTGCATATTAATTTCTAATTTTCTTAATTTAACTATTTTGTTCTAGCACTTTAGCCTCTCTCTCTCTCTCGATCTCTAAGAGTTCTTCTGATTTGATCTTCAAGTAGTCTTAATTCAATTAATCACTGTATTCGTTTATATATATGATCTTAACTTTTCAGCTGGAAGCTAATTTTAATTATTTAGTTACACATAAAATTCTAATTACCAACGGAGCAGTTGAGATTAATTATTTTGTTCTTTTTGGTTTTGGGTGTGGCTAGCTAGGATGAAACTTGAGTAATTAAAGTGGCCCCAAAAGGGATCACATATATTTATTTTCTTCTTTTTGTTTGTTTTCCTTTATAAGCTTTGAGGCATATTTCAGCTTATCAACCAGAAAACTTTGATATTTGGGGTAATATATATATTTTTTATTTTCTTTATATATTGTGCTTATCCTTCTATAGCTTAGCTCTTTGTGTGGCTGGATGCAGATCTGTAGGATCACAGATAAAAGTAGAGGAAGTTGTGTATTAGTGATCCTAGCAGTTTTTGTATGATAACAATCTTAGGGTTACAAAGTGTTGCAGGTCTGTTAGATCAGCTTCCATGTATCTCCGTTGTTGTTAAACTCCTTTCTCTCTCTCTCTCTCTCTCTCTCTCTCCCCTCTTGCAGGTCTGTTAGATCAGCTTCCATGTATCTCCATTGTTGTTAAACTCCTCAACTCTCTGTCCCTTTCTCTCTCTCTCTCTCTCTCCACATGTCATCAAACAGCAGTCCATAAAAATTATGTCAGCAGCTCTCAAAGCTGTCCAACTCTCATTAGCCAGTTCCCTTCATCTCATGACGCTTCCTAAGTAAACATGTCAACTCAGCTAAGAAGTAAAATGGATATATATTATGTATATAAGTTAAAACCTAAATAAAAAAACTCCAATCAGATTGCCTGAACTACGTAATTTCACCACCTTTTTATAGTTATGGGAAATACATTAATTTTTGTTCTATTTATTTGCCGCTTTCTGGAACATAAAGGAGGAGGCTAGGGGTGTTGTTAGCTAGGGTTTCAGAAGTCAAATTACATATTAACCAAGCATACTTCAATCAGTCAGCTGCAAGTCTGAGATATAGGTTCAAAAGCCTAATGGATGTCTAAATTTTTATCGGAAAATTTTGAAAAAAAATCCAATTTTATAGCCAATCTTTTGAAATAAGTCCAATTTTTAGTAATTTTCGACTTTTGAAATATATCCAATTTTTAGTCCAATTGAACCCATATCAAAAGACCCCATTTTTATCTTATTTTCAACAGAAATCACACAAGAAATATGATTTTGTTAATTAAGGCTAAAAAACTCAAATGGGAATCTTTAAATCTTGTTACAGATCTATCATTATTCCTAGATTCTCTCCGGATCCCCTCACTGGGGATCAATTAATAACAACCGTTCATAAAAAATCGTGAGGCCACAATTTTTTTTTTTCATACAAAACGAGATTGCTTTACTTTTGAAAATATAAAAAGCATTAAATTGTGGCAGCACAATCTTTAATGAATGATTGATATTAATTAATCCCCCGGATTTCCAATGAAAAAATCCGAAGATAATCTAATTTCATTCCCAAACATTAAAGTATTTAAATTAACACAGAGGGAGACTGTTTTGATCATTGTGGTGGGTCTGGGAAGCTCGAACAGTACATCTTGTGTTTAGTGTTTTAAAACCCAAATTCGAGTGGCTGTTTATTTTATCATTTTACCTTCACTTTGGAGAAATTCTACGGTCTAGAGACCGGACCAGGTCCCCTCTACAGACCAAGACACGAAAAACCCTCCCTTAACCTACCTCTTGATTGGTCATACTAAGGGTGGTTTGGGAGTGAGGTGCGTAAAAAAAAAAACACCTATGAAAAAAAGCTGTGAGGGTTTTAGGTGTTTGGTAAATTGAAAAAAAAAAGGCTTATTTTAGAAACTGGTATGAGAATAAGCTGAAATAAAAGAAAAAAGCTGAAGATGCTATCTGCAGCTTTGGAAAAGTGGCTTTTTTTTCAAAGCACACGGAGCTATAGTGCTCATTTAATGAAAAGACCCACTATCAGACTGTTTTTTTTTTTCAAAAGCACTTTTTACAAAAAAATTTATCAAACACTATGCTGATTTATTTCACAGCCGTTTATTCTCACAGCACAGCCGCTTATTCTCACAACAGTTTTTTTTCAAAACACAGCAATACCAAACCAGCCCTAACTCTGGCCCGCATTTAGCCCATCCCCCTTTCACCATCCCTGATCCCGCATAGAAGAATCTCTCCTTACCTGGGGTTCTCTGATATTTCCCAGCCTAACCTTCACTCGTTTTTTATCATATTTAGTTTCTTGGTCAAAAATATAATAATTAAGATCTAACGATTAAAATATTCTCAAAAATAAAAAAAAATTCGCCTATTTAGTACATATGTCAGGAATTGGTATAGGGAAGCAGGTGCCTAGGGTTTCTTGTGTGAGTGAGTGAGCTGTATTGTTGTTTCTTTGAGTTTACAGCTTAGGAATCTTTGGTCACGTCAGACATGATGTTTCTGTTCGTCTAGTCCGGACAAAGAAGCCGCTATCACATAATGATTCCCTTCATTTTCATCTTTTCTTTTTACTTTTTATCATTTTTTCAACAGATATTATATTTATACATCTCAAATTACTTCTTTCAAATTTTTTTAATTTTTTAATGTTTTTCTATCAAATGTTAGTAGTATGTAGAAAATAATAAAAAAATTTAAAAATGTGGAAAAAGTAATTTGGGATGTGTGAATATAATCTTTATTTTCTAATATCTTCCCTTCATTTTGTTTCTTTTTATCTTTTGAGTTTCTGTGGTGAAAAAAGATGAAAAATAATTTTCCTTGTTCTCATTATGCATTATTATTAATCTATCTATGGAGGAGTCATTAGTCATGAAATCCTTCATCTTTCTGGAAACAATATCCTCAAGAAGCACAAAAGGAGACTTTAACTTATACCTCAAATTTTATGAGTGTATATATATATATACACACACACTGCAAAAACCCAGAAGAGGGAGAATCATGTTTAATTAGTATCCTGCTTCCCTTTTACTGAACCATATATAGATATACATAGATTTGTTTATTATTTACCTGCATATGCTCCAAGAAGAGTTGTGTGTGACTGTGACTCTGTGAAGAGAGAGAGAGAGAGATGAAAGAAGCATTTATGAAATGACTGAGAAATGGAGAAGACAAGTCAGTGAAGAAGAAATGCTAAAAATGGCTGCAAAAACAGACATCTTTGTCTCAAGAGAATTCAGAGACATAAAAGGAAATAAAATCTTTTTCAGATCTGTGAATAAAAATCACTTGTTAATACCCCAGTCTTGGTAAAATTTAAAGGGTCTTTTGGTGTTTTGGGGTCATCGAGGTGGGAATAGGATTGTTACTTAGGGTTATTGCTCATTGTGTAATGGGTTACTGACACGTGGAGTAGATTTAGAGATCGTGAGAGGGAGCCAATCATATATGGGATCTTCTGCCAGCATGGCAGAGGCAACCAATCACTGCATGGCTCGATGAAATTAAGGTAACAACTCTCCAAGAGTATATTGAATGCTTTTGTTTGGTTATTTTGTTTTCTTTTCTTTTGGGCAATTTTTGGTTCTGTTCCATGTTGCAGAACATCAACTAGGGACTACACATTAACAGTGGTGGAACCGGATCTGGCCATATAGCTTAGCCCTTTTAAAGTATTAATCTGTTTTGTATATTTAGTATCATTGGGTATTTATATATAGGGTTATTTTGGTTCTAATCCCTAATTAGCTTAATTGTTATACTGAAACTTTATTTATTTAAATATTTTGATTGAGGTCCTTAGCATCATGTATTTAATGTCCCACAAATTATGAAAATTGAACATATATATATTCTATGGATAAATGTTTGTTTATGTGGTAATTATATAGGGTATATCATCTTGTATGAAGCAAAGAAGATTACTTGAAAGCAAGCAAGATTTTAAAAGGCACTAGACGTTAGTTTGGCGGCGGGCAGGAGCCTAGCGGCGTAATTTTAATTTTAACTAAATTTATTATATAACATATAAATAATGTCTACTTATACTTAATATATATATATATATATATATATATATATAAGTGTATTGGAATACATAAATTGCAAAATAGAATGACATATAAATTATAAAGTATTGGAACATATAGAAAACATAGGGAACAAGCATATAATAAGTGTTCATCCAAGTATCTATCAAATCTCTTACAATTTATTGAAAAAACAGAATAAAAAATAAAGATCATTTATTTTATGTTTAAGCGAGAGTTGCGACCTAGGCGGTCTATGAGGGTACGTAGGCGAGTCTAGACAAGCACCTTAGCATGTTTAGTCATCATTTCTTATTATTAAACACGTAGAGATTAATCGTGGTTGTAACCAACTGCCTAATGTCTAGGTGGTTCTAAATGGGGATTTTTAGGACAATGCTTGGAAGTGAAATTAGATTCCAACTTTAAACGTCATTTTTTATTAATCAAAAGTATTGTTTTCTTATAATTTTTAATCAGTGTAATTCTTCTTTTAGTTTCACAAACTATTTAAGTAGTCAATTATAATATAGTTTTAATTCATGCGTCTTGGGTTCGAAACTCTCCTTCACCTAAATTATTGTAATAATCTGAATCCTCCCTTCTCCTTAATAATAATAATTTTTTTAAGTGGTCAATTATAGTACAATTTAACATAAATCAAACATAAACGATAACTCTAATCAATTTATGCATACCAATGTAATATGCACTGAATTCACTAATTAGTGCAAAAACTAAGAAGTGAAGTGGAACACTCATATCACAGTAACCATTCTAATTTATCAATTATGTCTTCGAGTTTCCTCACATCTCTCGCAAGCTAGAGCTATAAAACTGGAAGACTCACTCTTATCTATTTTTTTTTTTTTTTTTTAATCAAAGAAAATAAACTCATAGTTGTAGCCCGTGTCCAAGATTGGATATTTGGATTGGGTTGAAGAACTAATTAGATTCAATGTCCGCTAAATGAGAAAATAGATATCAACTTTTAATTTTTTTTTTTTATGACTAATTCCTCGTTTACTTTCAACTATAACAAAATTTGGGTGTTAGCATCCATTATTTCTTTCTTACAACAACATTGAATCTATGAGTTGTCTATTCCAATCCAACCCTTGACACCAAACGATGCCTATTATTATTCATAAATGTGGCTGTCTCTTCGTACAATATCAGTTAAACATGTTTGTCTAAGGAACTAGTGAAAAGTCTTATCCAATTAAGTATATCCCTTTTTTATCAACTAAAATGTAGACTCATGATATTCCAAATGTACTTGTTGGTACCCTAGGTATATACATGGCACACCATTAGATTAAGTTTAAGAATAAGGAGCATCGATAGCCACCATCCCAACTCCAATCCTAACCCTAATTTATTGGTGTAGTGTATAGCTAGGCCTAGGCCATCAACAAGTAAATTGTTGGTGGTTTTATTTTTGTGCGTATAATGTATCTCAGTGTCTGTGTGTGTATTTCTAGAGATTCTTTACATTATTTCTTTGAATTCTTAATTTTGGAGAAGTTCTTTTACTATAATTAACTTCCATAACTGTTGTTCTGAGTTGGGTCCATGATCAAGCAAAAAAGGATCATGCTAGCTAGGGTATCAATAACGTTTATGATTACTTCATATACGATATCAGTTTATTATGTCGAGGGTTAGGTTTCTATGTAAAGTATTGAAATCGTAATTTTCATGTGATCTAACACCCGAAAATATACATTAGGGATGATAGCTAGGAGTTTTACCTCACAAGTACAAGAATCAAGAAGTCGGATTCGATGAGATCCCACGAAGTTGTTCTTGCCTACACGACCAAATTAAGTCACCAAAAACCCTCAAAGATGTGATGATGGTTCACTTGGAAGTTGGAACTTTAATTTTTCTCAATGGGAGAGAAACAGAGAAAATATGCAAAAGGCTTGGCATAAAATTGGGTTGTTTGTGTTTGTTCTCTGCAACTAGGTATGAACAATAATTGCATAAAAGAGAGTGAGATAATAGAAGAAAGAAATATTGTTTTGATCTCTCAATGTGTGATGCTGCTTTCTTTGACTTATGATGTGTTATGGTTGGCCTCTAGGCGCCTAGCTTATCCCTTTGAGTGCACCATTTCTTATATTGGTACAATTTCTAATTAAAATACCTACAAAATGGGGCATTTCATTCCAAATTATTTAAGTGTTTGAAGAACCCCACAAAAAATTGGAAGCTTAACGTTAATTAGTTCTTTTTCTCTTAGTAGTGTTAGAGCAACAATCGACAGGTACAAAAAAGCATGCGCTGATCCTACGAACAGTGGATCTGTTTCAGAAGCCAACACTCAGGTAAACTCCTTTTAGGTGACGAATAGAACGGGTTAAATGTTCCAAAGAATTTATGTTTCTATAGCAGGTTTTGAAGTGGAAGTTCTTATGTACATTGAAAGCCTTATAGTATGAGTTTTTTCATCATTTTGTAACCACATAAACACAATATTAGGCAAGACATGTCTAGCATTAGTCTTAAATAATAGTTAATTTCTCTATAGATTAATCTTCCTTTTCTCCTAGCTAGATGACAATATGTCACTAAAACTGGCTATTTATATCCAATTTTGGTCACCTAATCCACACTGGCTAGCTAATTATAACCCTGAGCCCTAGAGAAGCAATTGCAATGCTCCTGATTCAAGTTTAAGCTTCCTCTTTTCCGGACATTCGTTTCATCTGCTGTTTATTCATTTAATTTGTATGTATTGAAACAGTTCAAATTGTTTTATGAGTTTGTCTAATGCTGTCACCACATACATGGCCTCAGTTTTATCAGCAGGAAGCATCCAAACTGCGAAGACAGATCCGAGAAATTCAGAATTCAAACAGGTAATTAAGTAGAAATAATTTCATTAGATAATTAACTACATTGTCTAATATCTGTCCGTCTACATATTCTGCAATGAACGATACGATCATAACTTATTCAGCCCCTTTCTCCAGGCATATACTGGGTGAAGCTCTTAGCTCCTTGAACGCCAAGGAACTGAAGAACCTAGAAGGAAGATTGGAGAAAGGAATCAGCAGAATAAGATCCAAAAAGGTACTCCATTTCCCTATTTTGGTTGCAAAAATTTGTTGAACTCTTTCACTTTTAATTAATCCCGACTACAAATCTCAACTGACGTGTACTCGGATAAACCGCAGAATGAAATGCTGTTTTCTGAAATCGAATTCATGCAAAAAAGGGTAACCTATTCTTCTACTATACTACTAAATTACATGCCTTTGGTGCCAAATTTCATTATTCATGTTACTTATACAACAATTTTACTTCTGAAAAACAATATTACGTGCACATTGTTTGTGCAGGAGACCGAGCTGCAACACCACAACAATTTTCTGAGAGCAAAGGTGAATCTCTCTTTCTCCCTTCAACTGCATAAGCCAATGCCGGAAAGGAAAAATTAACTACTAATACGAATGATAAAATTAATGTTACATGGTACAGATAGCTGAAAACGAGAGGGAAGAGCAGCAGCATACACACATGATGCCGGGAACTTCCTACGATCAGTCAATGCCTTCGCATTCTTATGACAGGAACTTCCTCCCAGCGGTGATCTTGGAGTCCAACAATAACCATTACCCTCACCAAGTCCAGACAGCTCTCCAACTTGTGTAAGATTTTTTTTACCATTACTGATTTACTAGTAATACAATTGATATTTTACTTTTTAATTCACATGCATATATATATACGGACGAGATAACCAGTTACTGTTGATCTTTGGATGCAGTTGAAATGCTGGACTGCCGTCTGATGTTCTTCTATCCATATCATCTGATCTGTTTTCTTAAATCTATGAGATAATTGGTTGTAGTTTTTATGTATATGGGAGAACCAGTTTGTTGTTCATGTTCTCTATAATATCAGAATTTTCTGTATTAACTAGCTACTCTTTCAACTATGATGACAAGTAAATTTGATTTCTCAACCTAATTAAAGTTTCCATCTCTATCATCTTGTTGCTCATGCGCATACATTTTGCATCCATTCTTAGTTTTTGCAAATCACAGTTTGAAAATGCATAAATGACTCGAAGTATACACACATAATAATATATGCATACGTGTTAGACCGTCTTTGACAAGTAAGTAGAAATGAATAATGCCAACATAATGAATGAAGTATTTTTGTTTCATACATTAAAACAAAGTGAATAGGAAAATATGTGCACACATGTTAAACTGTAATATATGTTTTCGCTGCGAAAATGGATATATGAGATTTGCCCTAGGAGCCTAAAAAGTGCAGGGCTAGGGTGATATAGCTAGGTTTTTGACTTTATAGAAGAAAAAATGGGCCATTGGGGAGAGTAGTTGAAATTTCTTGATCACTTTCACGTGAGCTGCTCATCCATCCGAGTCCGAGTGTGCCCAATATAGCCCAACAGCATAATATTGTGCATATCTTGTTTCACTTATTTGGGATAACATCCATCAGAGAAGAAGTACCACTCTCTCTACCATATCCTTTATTGGTAAATGTCATTTTCTCTGCACATATAGGACGTATGCATTCGGGACCAAGAACATAAAGATAATTTTGACCGAAAAAATAAAAAAGACTCAAAAGATAATTTGTAGATATGAAAATGTTAATGTGGATACATTTTATATGCATATGGTATAATCATTAGTTAACACACTTCAAACAAAAATACTTCATCATCTTTTGTTTTTGTTTGTATCAATCAAATTTACTACAAGAGATTTTGGCAACACTAACTTATTAGGGCAGTTCGGGCAACTCTCAACATCAAATAAGAATTGTGTGGTATCAAACGAGACCAAAATACAGAAGATCTCATGTTTTTGTAAGGAGTGTCCTACTAATGACAGGATCGGGCTGTTGCTACTCAAAGTTTTCTCCCACCAACCTTATGTATTGTTGTGGTATATTACTGCTTTACCATAACAAAGGTAAGACAACGCATTGTCGTCCCTCATTGTATGGGTATGATGAGAACTAGAGAAGATATGACTAAATGCCCTACCCAACCTAAAACACCCATTGGTGCCTGAGCATGTGACTGTGGGTCGTTAGATGCATTACGAAACCCATTTATAACAATGCCCCATAGTTGCATTGTGCGACTGCAACTGATGGTAGCGCTACTCGAACCATTTATCTATTGGTAGTCCTAATTATTCTCTTTTTCTTTGTTCGTTTTCAAAATACACCAGATAAATGGAATAGGAATCATATTACTCTAAAACTTGAGAAAAATTTTGGTACATAAGCAAGGTTGAATAGCCTTACTAACAAGTTTCGTCATTGATTAATCTAAGCATTTCAATTACCTGAGTAAAATTTACAATATGGGTGGTGCTATCCACGCCCCTTTTTACCTCCCACACTCAATTTTCGGCCTCGGGTTGAATAAGTTGAAGAAGATCAAATGATATAAATTAATCATGGGTGTGTGGATAGCACTACCCTACAATATAATGTCAGAAAGATACATCCATGGGAGCTTTCTATCCCTTTATATGCATTGAAAGGTTGAATATCCTGATTCTATGGTATAATCGCACCGTACGATACCTTCTTCATCTATTGTCTATCATGATTTATGGACATGAAATAACACCATCTGAAGTGTCCTGAGCTGAGGGTGAGCAGAGACTGAAGCCGAAAACCTTCTTCTCTCTGTTCCCCAAACTCCGCTTTCGGGATTTGTCCCAAAATGAATATGGAAGAGCTAAAGGACTTCGTCCTCTTCACCCCATGATTCTACATTGCCTAACAAACTTGTTTGAACTGTTTACATGCTTGTTCCACAAGCCTCTTACCTCTGGACACCCAATCTCGAGCCATGGCTTTGCTGGGCCACTGAAATGGATGACCGAAGCAGCTTCCAATATATCTTCGGGAACCTCTGGAGATCGAGAACCTAACCCAGCCACATGCCATAATGGGTCAATAGGATGCATATGACCCTCAAACGCAATCAACGCGGGTGGAACGATTCCTGGATGCCAAAACGTCAGCCCAGACTTCTGGTTCTGTGAAGTGCACATAGGATATTAGTATCAAGTTATCGAGACTCACGAGTCCAGAAATATGAATGTTTTCCTGTTTACAAGCAGTTTCCAGTCACAAAATACTGGCTAATGTGATAACATACTTACAAGTTTTAACCATTGATGGTACGTTTCTGTAATATTGGTCTGCCGCCAAGCTTCAAGATCAAAGACATTCATGCCATACAGCCACGCACAACGATCATGATCGAAGTTGGATGAAATGATAGGGTGTGAAAAATTGAAGTAGTCACTGTAAGTTCTTCCTGGGCAACAGTTGTCACCGCACCATGAATTGGCAACTGCACCAACAACATTTCCATTGAGATCCAGTTCCCACAAAGATGATAAGTCATGTTGTACAACGATATCATCGTCCAAGAACACTATCTTGTTGAGATCTGGAAAAAGCTGTGTGGCCCAAGAAAATTAGATGATATCATTACAAATTCACATTCAAAGTCATCCACTCCATCAGGGAATATCTGTGAAAGAAATAGAGCAACTACCTCGGGGATATAGATTCGAAGAAGGTTCATAAGGGAAAGGCAGCTGGGACTCAGAGCTTCCAAGAATCTTTTATGTTTTCCATCGGATTCAAAATCATCTTCTTTCAAATTTCTGTAGTAACGTCTCCAAATCTGGCGATGGATCTCTAGCATCTCCTTGACTCGAACATTTACCTCCTGAGACCAGTCGTACTGGTGTAGCCCTTTAACTTCCACCACTGCTGATTGAAAAGAATTAATTGCAAACCATGCATGCATTGGAGTATAAGTTTTCTTGTCAGTCACTATGTGAAAAATCAATTTTTCAGGCTTGGCTGATTTTTGGACTGTAGAGGAGATAACAACAGAAGCTGCGAGCACATTGTCAGTTAGGAGAACTAGGTGGTGAAAGGAGGGATCAGAAAGTCGAGAAACATATTCAGGTGGAGGTAAATGAGATCGAGCTATTGCATTTACAGCATATTCTTCTGCTAATTTGAGGCAAAGACAATGTATGCTCTTGGGCACACCATGGGAGGCTAAGTGCCAGTAAACCGATTCCCGCTGTCTGGCTGACTGAACCTTGTGTTCCATTCTTGATAGCTGCATTAAGCAACAAGCTATTCTTCAGTTAAGTTTTATATTATTTTCAAAAGATATTCAAGCTGATAGCAAGTCATAAACAATAAATTACTATGGATCACCAGGAAAATTCACCCTTGCCTATTCATGAATTTACGACTCAATTTTCAGACATTTTAACATATATTTATGTGCTAGTTTATCACAGGTTTTCCAAAGAAAAATTTGCAATAGCGATGATGAATGCATATATTAACTTCTACTTCAAGTCAAATTTTGAACGTAAAAAGGCTAATTGCGGCTAGCAACAAGTAGCCAAAATTAAGAGAGAAATTTAATTGAAACACTTTACAACCCTTCAAAGTTCTTGTGGTCCAAAAGCTGGCACATTCCAACAATTCCTATTAAGAACTAGAAAGTGAAATCATCCATGTGAAAGATGCTTTAACTTCAAGGTTTTGCATACACACAACATAGTGCAGAAGAAAAAAGTGCATATATAGTGATGGCACATCAATCTTCAATCTACTGTCATCCGAAACTGTTTATTTGATTGAACAAACAGCCAAGGAACACTAGTTAGGGATGGTTGGCAGAAATTTGGAAATGGACTACTCAAACTTTTTAGTAGTTCTACATACGTGGATTAGGCTAGTTGGCTAAGGCAGTGTGTTCTGCCTCTTGTGCCTAAGTTTGATCTCCCTCCCCGGTAGATTAAATTAATTATGGTGATAATAGAAACGATTAAGTTAGATTAGGATCAGATTGGTGTTTGAGAGTTCATCAGACCAAAACAAAAGACAAATAATATAGGTCAATAAAACCAAAAGGGTAGGTGGAAGTTAGGGTTCTGGACCAATTTTTGCCAACCCGAAATGGTGGACTAAGACAATAGACATTGCATCACCCTACCAGAAAACACACAAAAGTAGTAAAGGAAGAGGAAACAAAACTAACCGCTAGCTATAAAAATCAAAGTAAAAGAAAACAGATATACTGAAAGTAAAAAAAAATGAGTTGAGTGTTTTACCATGGCCTTTGTTTTGAAGGCGAAGGCTTTGACATCTTGTTGCTTCAACGTCATCTCCTGCACCAGTTGGTTAAACGACTCGATCCCTTGCTCATTATTATTTAAGTTACCATCCTTTGCTTCTAGCAGTGCTCTTGCTAACTCCTCTCTGAGCTTCATTAATTAGCATTAACCACATCAAAACAAAACCTATTAGATGATTACATGAACATGATAGCCGTTATGCTATCTAAACTACATATTAGTATAACCCTATTTGTCAACCAAAAACCTACGATCTAAACTACATATTAATATAACTCTTGATTGTCAACCAAAAATCAATGAAATTACTATTATACCCTTTTACACATAACTGGAAAGAAAGAAAAAAACATTCAAAAAGAAAAAAATTGGGCATTATAGTAATTTCACACAAATAAGTTTTTGCTATTTTTTTTATAAACCTCAGAGCCATGTCGTCTTATCAATATCTAAACTTTCTCTCTCTCTCTCTCATTTACACCCATGTCTACTTTTTCTAACTTCCCCAATCCACTAATTTTTTTTTTTTTTTTTACACAAATTAAATTAAATTCTTCATAAAATTTTAAATCACACTGCTGCATTTAGTTTCTTTTGGAGAAGGCACTTATTCTACCCTGATTTATGAGGATGAGGATGAGGATGAGGATTCAAAATCAGACGCAAGGACCACACAATGACCTGACCAACTAACCTGACCTACATTTGCGACATGTCAATACGAGAGAATGAAAAAACCAAAAACAAAAAGGCATTGCCGTGTTTGTTTCCACTCAAGCTAAATGAGGGTTTCGTTTTTAGCTGACAATTACATTTTATGGAACAGTCCTACTCTGGTTCTGGAAATAGACGTTTAGGGCTCAATATTGTATTTCCTGTTTGTTTTTATTTTAATCTTTCTAAAGATCAAGTGGACGAGAATTAATACGAGTGCAAGACCAACTGGCCACGTGTCCAGGAAAGCAACTGAGGGGAGTGAAGGCAACTCCCTCAAATGCGCTTATCCATTGATCGTGCTCTGTATTTTCCTAGTACCAAATTGCCATCACCAACTACATCATTTTACCAGAAATACCATTTGTGTTTTTTTTTTTAATTTGAAAAGCCAGAAATACCATTTGTCAACTACGAAAAATCAGTTAAATATAGAAATATTCTTCTTCACCTATATTAGAATATTTTTCCTTTTGAAATTATTCTTTTTTAATAAACGATAACGTTAGTAAGTTCAACATGAATTGGTGAAGATTGAACTGGCACCAGGTTACATAAATTAATTATTTTTCAGTACTGCGGTAAAGCACCATCTTCTTAAAAAAGTTTATTAATTGGCTTACTGCGAATAAAATGTAATTGCTAAACCTAGTTTATTATGTACCACGTATATAAGCGCACGTAGCACTTTGTGCAGAGCGCGATTCAAAGAGTCGCACACTGTTCTAATTAACTGAAGTAATTCGTTTTTAACCCAATTTATTAAAATTAGACAAACATCTTTTTTTTGAGAAACGTTGGACAAAACATCTTTGTTTTTCTGTTTTGTGCAAAATAACTGTTTAATATATAAAAAGAAAGTGAAGTTGAAATGGTAATTTCGTGGGAGCACTTACTGTAGATTCGTCACCCCCGCTGAAAATCCTCCAACCTACGCAGTCTGCAGCATTTGCCAACGCGCAAAAAAATACAAAACAAAACAAAAAGTGAGTAATAAATTTGATGACAAAGCAAGAAATTCCGCTTCAGAAATCAGAAATCATTCTAAGATATTCATAACGCAAGGTACAATAGCTAACAGCCGCATAATTACAAATGATTCCTATGATTATTTTTACTTTTCACATACTCTTCTTCCTTTCGACCGTCAAACCAAATAACTTAAAAGAAATTAATAGATTAAAACTAATAAAATTGTGTAAAAAATGAAATAAAATAAAATGCACGCTTAAACAAAAATCCAAACGTACAACCATGTCACAACAAATCCCAAAACTCTTCTTACTTTAAAACTTTAAGAAAATTAAAATAAATTAAAAAATATCATTCAGTACTATAATTTAGTAATATTTTTTTTTCTCAGCTGTAAATAAAAGATTTTAAGTTCGAATCTCGTAGATAATGAATTAAATACAAAGTTAAGTTGTTCATTATGTGGTTTCAACGAACTTCTCGTCTTCTTACTGTAAAATATATCGGGGTACTTAAAGAGAGTGTTACCGAGAGTGGAAGAGCAAGCGGAAGAATCAAGGACAATGACCGCAATTCTGACGAAAAGAAAGGGCAAAACTAGTGCGAGAACCAGCAACAACGGCATGACCCTCCGGCAGGAAATCCTCCGAGTCGCCGGAGACCCGGGAGACCCCTTCCCGGTGCCCGCGCTGGATATCGTCAGCCTCTTTATCCCCGTCGTGGATATATAAAATTTCATCTTCCTCCACAACAGTGGCAACAGCAACTCAGCCTCTGCAGCAGCTTCATATCAATGCGATGGCTATGATCAGCCGGGCCAGAGAGCGGAGAGCAGCTGCCTCGAGCTCAGTCGATATCTGACCGTACACAGAGAGAGCGAGTGAGATCAAAAATTTAAAATGCGAGTGGGATTTGAGGTTTGGAATTGGAAGGAGGACGAGGTCACGGGCTCTGAGTTGTCGAACAAAGGCCAGAGAGAAGTTTTGTTTTGAGAGAGAGAGAGAGTGTCTGTGTGTACGAGCCAATTCGTTAGTGAAATAATAAGCTTTTGTACCTGGGATTAAGGGTTAATTACGTATTTGACCTTGGCTTTTCGCTAATGGCACCGACAAATTGTGACGCCCTTTGTAATTCGCTCGCTTTTGTTTTGTAATGGGCTTAGGCTGAGGGCTACTTATGGGCCCACGGGTCAGCCATTCTGCAGCTCTGTAATTGTGCCGACAGTTCTTACCCGCTATTTTATCATCCATCATGGTAAAAATTCTTCTTTTAGTTTCTTTTACTGTTGAGATTTTTGTTAACTACCTTTGTCTGTGAAATAACGGAAACGGAGTTTGTGCGTGCAAATCACTCTTCTTCTTTTTTTTCTTTTTTTTTTGTTTTTTTTGTTTTTACAAGTGAGATATTTGGTGGCTGAAAATTCGAATTCAGGACGTAGGGTGTAAAGATGAATGTTTTCAAGTCCTAATTAATTGAACTAAAACATAAAATTTTCACAATAAGTTGCTCACATTCAAATGTTATTAGTAAACCAACTAGTACTACGTTATACTAACATTATTTTTTACTTTTAAGTACATGGTCTCAGGTTCGACTTGACCGTTTGTTGTATTATATTTGTGCTAAATTCGATACCTAGTTAGCATGGCTAACTAGGTATGTGGCTTAGCTGAATACCTTCTCATGAGAATAGAATATCCCTCCCCTTTTAAAGTAGAATATCTTTGTATGAAAAAATGGACTGATATTGACACTCCAAAATTTTATTTCTAAAAATAAAAGGTTTAAAGTGTAAAATGAGAATTTTATAATGCAAGTAATAAATCCCTAAATAAATATTCTTAGTAAAATAGTTTTTTTTTTTCAAACTTAGTAAAATAGTTAAAAAGATTTACATTTACACTGGAATCCAGTCCTAAGGTTTGATTTCTCTACTCCAATCTTGTTTGTATATAAAAAAAAATGAGAAATGTTAAGGAGACATTCTCATGAGTGAGATTCTCTATAGACTCTCTATAACTTCATCTTTTTGACACAATTTTCGTACCAACATTATAAAATATTTTGTAAAAAATATGAAGTGACAGAAAGTACATAGAGAGTCCCACTTTTGAGAGAATGTGAGAATTATTGTGTTATGAAATGACGTGGGGTTACATCACTTTATTCATCAATTAATGGCAAATTGGCAAATGATCAGGAGCCAAGCATTAATCAAACATTACACAACCTTAATTAATTTTGGTATGGAAATACATTGACATTAAAGTAGCCATCAAACTGTTTATTGACATTAATTATTTTTCAAGACGATTCCTATTTTAATCTTCAAATAGTGGAGAGATTTTTTCAAGTATCGGGTATTCAAGTGCAGAAAATGACATATTTTTTGTATTCCTCAACTTATTTTATGATACTTGGAGTGTTCACTTAAATACCTGTCACTTGAAAAATTTGTTTCAAATATTGACATGAACTGATGAATGAAAACTTTAGAATAGTTGTGAGTTTTGGGACCCCTTTTTTTATTCATTTTATTATTGATAAGGGGATGGAAGAGAGTTTGAAAGTATTACAATAATTTAAGGTTCATTTGTTCATATATAGTTAAGTGAACTAGTTTTTCTAATATACAGGGTTTACTTGAAGATCAATTAACTTATTAGTAATAATGATTAAAATGTTGTTGATTAATGGTCATTTATTACTACTATAATGTTCTCGTTTAGTAATTTTTTTTTCACTTATGAGAATTTTAAATCGGACTTTCATATATAACGAATGCAGTATACAGGTATAAGAAGATATACATATACAAAGGTAGTATATATATACTGCCTCAAGATTTTACAAAATTAGAGTCAAGTTATGCTAGGCAATATCAATTCAACCAGATTCTATATCACCATAGGAAAATATGAAAATCACTTATCAGATTGACCTTGGGTTTTTGTAAGAAGAATGAAGTACAAAACAGTGATCCGAGTGAGAAGGATATCAATGGCTAAAATAAAGCCACTTGTCAAGAGATTAAATAGGGTGTTATGATAATTAGAATGTTAGTGGTTAGAGATATAGTCAGTTGGAATGAGGAGATAGTTAGTTGGGATAAGGAGGCAGTTAAAAGAAGACACTTGACAGTTTTGACTAAATTCAAAACCTGAATAATTAAGTTTGGTGGTTCATAATTTATTTCAAAAGTGCGATCTAACCTAACCCAGAGTCTATTTAATTTCCCTTTGTAATTATCATTTTGATCTAGAATCAACTAGTTCTTCGTTTAATGATATTTTAATCTATTAGTGTTGAAGGAGATCTCCGATTCGACTGATATTAACTCTTAGTCATTGATCTCTAGCTAACAAGTAACAGTGATCAGTGCTTTGGTTTTTCTCACTGATGAACAAAAATGGATGCATCAATCATGACCAAGCATGCTGAAACATCTTCTATGCCTACTTGCCGTGAAAATCTGGGAAGTCGATCCTCGTCATTATTAATTCTTTGCTTTTCCACAAATACATATTCATGCATGCATGCCATATAAGTACAAGATGTTTTTAGTAGATACATTAATTAGTTTTTAATCTGATGATATCTCTGCTTTCAACGTAAGAATGATTTTTTTTTTAAGTTCTACCCCTCTTTAACCTTTGATTAAAAAAAAGCATGAGATGAGTTGTAAAAGAAAAGCTTTACGTTCGAACATTCATGCAGGGATGGATCTAGAATGGTAAAACGGGGTGGACTAAAAGTCAAAAACAAAGGTCCTTAGATGTTAAAATGGTTGAAGAAGCTACATGGATGAAGATTGTGTTAATGAAGAAGAAGAAGACTATACCTTATTATTACATTTTTCTCCAAAATATCGGTTGAGATATAGCCCAACCCACTCAAGGATCAATCCGCCACTGACTGATGGGTCGATTTGATAATACGTATAATATAGTTCGTATGTATATCGAAACGCTAGCAACTTCACGTATGAGGAGGCTACTTGAAAGTTTTATACTTGACTGAAAAATGGATTAAAAAGGTTTTTCTAATTAAATAGAAAAGTTATATGTTTAATAGATAAACTATATGTAACGTATAGAGTACTTGATTGAGTATAAATCATGGTGTGGTTAATTATTTGGACTAATTTTGAAGTGACCTTATTGTTGTATCCATGTCTGCATGCACATGCATTACTTTGGATTTTGTGGGCAAGATCTTAGTCGGTCCAATAAATTAGTTCCCATGCACCGGTACCAAAACGATTACTTCTTAAGTCCAGGCGTATATTGTTCCTTACATGTGGTTTTGGTGTTATGCATATTTTTAATTAGCACAAACAAAATGAGAGAAAAAAAATTATAAAATGTACTATCTAGCTATAAACAAATATTTCCTAGGAAAATATATACAGTTAGAGTACTGTTGGTATATATTTGATAATATTTAATGATAACATGTTTAATACAGATCACACGTATATAAGCGGTAGATTTTCACTGCTTTAAAAATGACAATTAACAAAGTAATTAGTAAATATGATACAAATAACATTATTACTATAAATTATAAATGACATTACTACTCTAAGAACTAAGAAGAGGGAGTAAATTTTGAATTCAAAACGCATGATGTTGAAAAAGAAGATGCTATATGTCCATCCAACAATTCGCTACTTACTAAATAGCGCTACCCATACAAATAAAAAATAAAAAATGCTACCTAAATAAACTTGCATAACACGTTTCATTACTAAATTTATACATAACAAGAAAAAATCTTTTTTCAAAAGAAAAACAATCTCGAAATATTTGAATAATGTTTTCGAAGATTTGATGTTTTTGACAACTCTCTCTTTTCAACCAGACAAGCACCATTGAATTACAATATAAAATCAAAGGAAAGGTAATTTAAATCCACACTTTAAGGCTTGCTAGATTGCGAATCCTCTCTCATGATTTAGGTCAAAAGAAGCAAATCATTTTTTTTTCTCGCATTTGGGAAGTTTTCATGACCAAAGCTACATTTTTAAAAGGGGTAATAAAAAAGTACGACAAATTGAGCAATTAACGCTTTCATCTTTCCCCTAGAAAGCAAAACCACCAAAACAAGTTGAATTCCTTACACATTTTTATTGTTTATTTATTTAATTTTGAAGCATACAACAAACTTTGAAGTGTATATATTATCATTATAATGTAAAAGAAAATTAGAGGGTGACAATGACTGAATTTGTTATCCACCGTGAAAACGAGATATTTTCTTAAGGGAGTTGATTTTCACACCATTTTAAACTTCGCACACATCTTTATTTAATTATGGTCATTTGATTAAATAAATCAAACGATATAATAGACAAAATTAAACAAAGTTCTGAAGGAAGATGAAAAAAATGTGTGTTTATCAATACCTTCACCAAGTTTGTTTTGAGCAACTAGAAGTCCAAAATATATACATTTGGAGATTTATTTCCCCAAAGAAAGTAATACATTTTAAAGAAAACTAACGAAAAGTCCTTAAAAAACTTTAGTTTTAATCAAAAGGAAAGGACAAAAGAAAGATGTAAGTGAATAGTATAAAGAGTGACTTTTGAAGGTAAAAATATCCTTAACGTTAAAAGTGAATAGTATCATGAATGTTTTGTTAAGATTCCTTACATTTATGGCATGAAATAATACATCAATAAAGACAACTTTGATTGTAACCGCTTAGTCTCAATTTCAAAAACATTTATAATTTGATTGTAACCGCTCAGTCTTAATTTCAAAAACATTTATAGTTTGAGTGGTTAAGAACTATTTGCTCGCATAAGTTTGTTACATTGTCATATTCCGATAGCATAATGAAAAATCTCCAATTTTTTGGGGAGTAATACAGAAGATTCAAACCAATGACACGAAAGTATGATATGTAGTTTTCTCGTCGATCGTGACCTTGACATATAGTAGTCGACTATCATGTCACAAATTTCTTTTGCTTAGAGGTTGACACCTCACAACACTACTTTTTTATTCATTGAACACAACACATTGGTTGAGAATTAAACCGATACGCGCTCCAGTTATGTGAGGAACCATAAGCTTAACAAGCACGTGAAATGAGGACCTACAATTTAGGCTGAGTTTAAGTTATTGAGGAAGGTGTAATTTATATATGGAACGAATTTTTTAATGATATGGTGTTCTAATTTTATGTAGAAAAAAAGGCAAAATATAAGTTATTTTTTGGTTGAAAGATTTGAGAGGGTCTGTATTATTTGAATGTGGCCAGGGGTGGATTGAAGTGTCTTTAGCCTTTTCAAGCCCCACTAAGAATTACCCTAGTCTATGTATAAACAGTTGACCTAATTGTGCATATCATTTAAGAAATAAATATAACAAATTCAAATATATTTTTTTTAGATCTCGTGTGAAATAAAAGGGTAAAGCTCGTTTGATTCTGAGGATTTGTAAAATGATCAAGCGGAGAAGTTAGGTTAATCTCAACGGCTATTTTGAGTTGTTGCTTTATCAGATCATCAGTTTCTTCGATATCTATCACCTGCTATACATCTAAGAATGAGCATTAAGAAGTTCAACCGATCAGGAACTCCAGTGTTTGGAAAACTTCTCTGAGCACAATGTCATTCGGCCCAATGATAGCAGGAAGTCGATTTCTCAAAGTTTCGCCCTCTGGATGTAGGATACCTCAAACTTTAGCAGAAAAAAAGTGAAAAAATCATTAAAGATAGTATTATTTATTAAATCAGGGCACCACAGCGTTGATGAACAGCTTCTATGTAAATAATTTTCCTCAATTTGGGTTTGAAGGTACATGCCTATAAGACCATCTTCAACCCTTTATCTAAAACTTAAAATTTTTGGTCCAGAAAATTTAACTTTTAATCTAGAAACAGTTTTTCTGCTCCAACTTTTTGGTCTAAAATTTTAGCCCCAAATTATTAACGAATGAATTTAGGCTATTTTTTTTAAATTAACTTTAAAAAAAATTGTGTAGACTATCTTAAATTAATTTTATAAACATTTTAACCTAAAAATATTTAAATTTCGATAAACATTAAAAAAATCACTAAACCGACATATGAAACTCATGAAACACTATAGAAGAATATGAAACACTTGATAGAGATGTATAAACACAAGACACATGAGCAAACACATGGTTTTGGAAGATGGTAGAAAGAAAAATTGGAAGAATTGTAGGAGAAAAGTAAGTTTTGTGTGGATGTTTTAACAAATATATAGGTATTTATAGAATTTTTGGGTGAATTTTGAGTTAAATAATTTTTTTATAATTATTCTAACCGTTGAGAAATTATTTTTTTTTACAGTTAGATTTGATCATATTCGATTTCAGTTATTGAATTCAATAAATTTGTAAATATAAAACAAAAATATTAACTAAATTAAATGTGAACCGTTGGATAACCAACAACTCATTTGAATGTGAGTCATTGATCAACCAAAAGAGCCGTTGGGCTCAATTTTATCGGCTGACAAGTGGGAGACACACCTATGTGGGTGGAGGCTCCACCACTAATCTTGGCTTAAATCCTGGCCTAAATATGATTTTTTTTTTTTTTTTTTTTTTTAGGTCCAAATTAAAACTGGGGTTGGAATGAATTGGAAGAAATAGAAAGGGAATTATAGATTTTAAGCCATAGGTTGGAGTTGGCCTAAGCTCAATGTTTTTGCTAAATTCAAGGAGCCGAATAAAGAGATTCCGCAAAGATGGATTATGGTGGACTCTCACAATTATGGGCCCACAAAGTTCGTGTCCCCTTCCTTTACCCAAACTTGAGCCTGGTAACATGCAATTTGGGTCCCTTTTGCCTGGTAACATGCAATTTGGGTCCCTTTTGATCCTCAAGTCACATCCACAGATACACATCATACACGCGGCAGCAATCTAATTTGCTTATGACTTGGCAATGTCCCATCAGGTACAAAATAGACAACGATGAAAAGGTCAAAAGTATTCGTACCAAGAAAGATGGTTGGAAAATGTTTTTAAAAAAGATATGCTAAGAAGATTAAATTTAGAAATAAAATTTATAAATTAAATGAATTGATAGGATTGAGTATGTTTATTAATACTTAAGTAATAAATCAATCATTAATTTTCATGTCATTTAATTTCTTAAATTTTGTCTTTAAATTTAGTTAATCTAACATTAAATAAAAGTATTTTTTAAAGAAAATATTTATTAAATCAATGTAAATTGATCAAGGAAAATCACTTTTTTTTTGGTACAGCGTTATATTTTACATTAAAAGGAAGAAAAGTTCGGTTAACCCACACACTAAGCAATCTAATTAGAATCTAAAATATTTCACTTACAAGTAAAAAGAAATATCATCTTAAATACTTTTGAAATTCAAAATTATTTTCTCTAAAATCTCTTTCAGTGTATGCTCTAACAAAAAAAAAAGTTAAATCTCTTTCAGTGCTCTTTCATAAAGTGCAGAGACTTTTTTGGCAGTCGATACATTATCTCAGTCTCAATGGTATAAAAATTAAAAGAATTACTTTATTAGACCCATTTATTTTATCGCTACACCTAGTCAAAATAATTTTTTTTTGAAATTATTATTAACACTTTAAATATCTCATTTAGCATTTCAAATTCTTTATAATTAGAAAAAAAAATACAGTAGAATAAAATTTTTGAAATTCTAATAATAGTTCCATTTTTTCCACTGAATTTTCAAATTTGTCCTTAAAAGCACGTTTGTTTGGCGTCCTTAAGTTTCACTTCACTGAACGGGATTAAAAATTAATGAAGTGCCGTGTTTGTTACGTACGCGGATTAGCTTTAACGGACTTAGCTTTCACTCGCTAGTCTCTAAGACCTTCCGTCCTCGCCTTGTCCTCCTCATCGCCTCTCCTTGCCTACAACCTCGTCTCTCTCTTCCCCTCCCTCCCAACCGTCGAATAATCCAGAGCCTCTCTCGTCGTCCTCCTCAGCAAGCTCCTCTCTCTGCAGATCCTCCAATTCCCGAGAGTTGGAGCACCTCTCTCTGCGGATCCCCCAATCCCCTCAATTCTCGAGACTTGGAGCCCATATCGCTCGATTTCACCGATGAGGAGGCTCTTCCCTTTGCCGAAGCCCTCAATTCCCGAGACTTAGAGTTCGTATCCAACGAACCTGAACGAAGAGGAGGACGTGAAGGAGGAGATTGCGGTGGATTCAGGGGATGGGTACGCCGTGAAGAAGGACATTGCGGTGGCCAGTGCGCGTGTTATGGCTTGGAGTCTGACGGGACCAGGATTTCCTCTGAGAATTCGACGAAAAATAGAGAATCCAAGTCTGGTGCGAAGATGAGAGGAAAGGTAGAGAGATTGGGGTAGAGAGTGAGAGAACTAAAAAGGAGCAAACTATATTTTTTTTAATTTTAAAAATAATTTAATCTGTTATTTAATTCGACACTCCACCAAATACTTTATTATTCTTATACTACGGTTCATCCTAAAACTTTGTTTAGATGAAGGAAATAAACTTGAAATTTTGACAAATGACAGAAATTATAAAATTGACATGTATAAATTCCCTTGTTTGGATTCATAAACATAGGAATTTAGAATTTCCACGTGAAAAAAAAACCTTGGAACTTGGGACGTTCAATTTCCAAGATTAAATTCCACATAAATATGTTTCATTTTCAAATTTCTATGATATAAGTGAGAACTTAAAAATAACAAATTTAGAATTCAAATTTTATTGTTATTTTAAGTTAACTAAATAAAAAAATTCATAAATTCTAGATAATTAAATTTCGTCATTTGAATTTTTATTATTTTAAAATTTCTTAGTAATCTTAAATTTTCTCATCCAAACAGAGTTTAAATGAATGAGAAAAAAAGAAAATAAAGAGTAGTGTTTTTACTTGAGCGAAGAAAGATTGATGTTTTTATCTATACACCCAATATCCATAGCCCACCACTTAATTGCACCTCTCTATTATTTTCAGCAAACCCAAACCAAAACTTAGGCAAAATTTTCCCTCGTGTTCGTCAACGATTATTATCTCCTTTCATTTTTTTTCCTTCTTCTCTTCTTCCCTCTTGTCATACCCTTAAGAAAAATAAGAACCACCATATTGTACTGTCGTTGAACATTACGCTCCCACTAACTCCACTTTACACCGGCCTCTCTCTCTTTTTCGATTAATTGAATCCAAGATCACATGGAGAAACAAAAAGAGAGAAAGAAAAGCATCACAAATCATCGGAGCTTTGATTTTTTTTTTTTTGCTGGAAAAAAATGGAGAGGTGCAGTGATGAAAGCCGAAATGTTTTTGCTCACTACCCTAAAGTGATGGTGATCCTCATCGTCTTATTCTTTACGGTTGAATGAGTTTGATTTAATTTATCCACTACATAAATATTGAAACTTCAAATAATCTAATAGTAATTATGCTTACCACCACTTTAGAGTGGTCATGCACTCAGGTGAAAGCCTCCCTTTCCTCTGTTTTCCCCGATGCCAACAGAATATCCCAATGTGAAGGACACATGTGGTGTTTTACACCTTCTGAAAGGTCCAATTTAATATCGCATGTGCCACTCACGACCTAATTAGATAGAAAATTTTGACAAAATTAGGTCAATGTGCAACAATTAGTAAACTAAATGAGTCAAATTGCGACAATTCAAACTTCATGTCAAATTACATGAACTAAAAACTTAACTTGGCAAAGATAAAAAGTACTTCTGGAACAATTTACTGCAAATTCTAAAGCTTCATCATTTTTTATTGCTACGATTTCGTCGAAAAGGTTTAAAAGCAAAAACAGAATCAGGTTGTAATCTATTAAAATACTTTGATCAAGTGCAACATTTGTGTGCATGTATATCATATTATCATATACTTGAGGAGGAGACCAATGGACTGTGAAGTAGGGGATTTAACATGGGATTTGCAATAATGTCATGTACAAATTGCTGAGTGGATCACAAACCTTTCTATTTTTAGCGTTTCCCTCGCTTTTCTCCGAGGCTTAGGCCACAGAACGTTGCTATGAACAATAATAGGTATTTGAGAACCAGAGAGATCAACTAGGGAGTAGGAAGCCTCCCTCTCATCAGTCACAATATCTGAGATCAGGAACATAATTCTGCAACAAGCAAAGGAAATATACTGTTACTAATTCATATACTAAAGACCAAAAACAAAGAGCAACTGAATTCTAATGTTTTAATGTAGAGTTGCATACTCAGAAAGTGCAGTGATCTCTTAAGACGGTTCGAGCAAGATCAACCGCTCCACTCTTTTTGTAGATGAGATGCAAATTATAAGCTGCTTCTCTTCGAAGGTCACAGTAACCCAGTTTTCGATTTTCAGCAGACTCTGGCTTTTCATGCGGAAGCTTTGGCATGGGGTAATCCTTCACTTGCATTGCAAGAACTTTGTCATAATGCCAAGCTGCCAGAGTCACAATGCCGACCTGATGGTAAGCCCTGGCTACGTTGTAGAAAGCCTCCTGGCTGAATTCACAAAGCTGCAAATTGTTGTGGAGGAATGCTAATCCTTGTACAACACACTGGTGCCTATTCTGAAGTCTATGTCCAAGGGATAAGTTGATTAAAGCAGTACCAACACATAGATTAATCAGGGGATTCTCCGGCAATAATTTATCAGCTTCAAGGTATTCCCTCGCAGCATCTTGATGACGGCTTTTTTTAGTAAAATGATGCCCAGAAATGAGACTGGGAGGTGCACAGTTTCTGAGTTTGTCTCTCTTATTGCGTAGAAACTTGTAATGCCTTGCATACCAGTCATCTAATCTGCTAATTACCTTGTAATAGCATTTCCAGGCAGCATTTCTATATGGATGCAGGTCCACAATGTATTTTACACAGCTAACCCCATGCTCAGGATCAGGAGTGTTGTATGCAATTTGAGCTCCAAGAGACCGGAGTTCCTCCGCAACAGAAGATGTGTTGCGAGTTACTTTCAAAAAAAGATTTATTATCTCCAATGCTTCGCAATATCTTTGCAAGGAAGCCAATGACTTACATAAGTCTATTATGAGGCCGTTATGCTCTTTGTCCTTGAGAAGATCTGGCAAGGGAGGTTCTTTATGTTTTTCTTCTAGAGGATCATCATCTGAATCATCACTTTGCCAGTCAACTCCAAAAGCCATTGCCTCAGCTTTCTTATCTTCCTTTACTTTTGCCTTCTTCTGAAGCAACTTCTTCGCTCTTGCAGCTTTCAGCAGATCTGAAGCAGGAGCTACTGGTCTAGATATGCACAATAGGTTCTGTTTTTGGTGATCCTCCAGGACCTTGACTCTTTATAACAGGACAGTTTTTGTGAGCCTTCTTTTCACTTTCACCTTTTGCTGAAGTGATTCGATGCTTAGTGACTCATGTACGAGATGATAGATTGTATCTACAAATTCCTTGGCCATCCGCTTAGCTCGGTAAATGTTGCAAAGCTTCAGTTTCACCTTTCCATTGCACCACCATGGTTCTGATTTATCTGTTTGGTGGTCCATATGACCTAGATTTTTCGGAGGAGATAGCAACAAAATGGCTTCATCTTCCCTGGCTTCTTCAACAAGAATAAAAGCCAATGTTAATCGGGCCTCAATATCATCTTCAAGTGTCTTCAAAGCTTCATAGAAGCACAAAATCGCCTGTACTCTATCATTCAAGGACAAATGACATTGAGCGATTTTCATAATTATAAAGCCGTTATTAAATTCAACATTTCCTTTCAACATCAAATAATACTTCAACACAGAACTATGATGCCCAAGACTCATATATGACTTTGCAACTTTAGCAATCAAGTCAGCATTATCTGCACTCTTCTCATCAAGAGCACTAAAAATACTTTTTGCCTTTTCCATATTTCCAAGGTAAGCATGGCATATTCCTGCTTTAATTGTCATTGCCAGAGGCATCTCTTTTTCTGAACAGAATACCAGTTGTGCATGCTCGATATGCTGAAGGGCTTCCTTATGTGAATTATTTTCCATAAGTATGGAAGCCAGCAGATTAACGACACTAAGATCAGCTTCAGTTGGATGATTTATGAGATAATCCTCCAGAATCTGTATAGAACGCTCTTGCTGACCACATCTTTCATACATTATTGCTCCCGTCTTGAGTGCTTCAACATTATCAGGACATGCTTGTACTATCTGTTCATACGACGCAACAGCTTTCTGATAATCTCCAAGCTTAACATAAAGTGAAGCACGATCAAATTTCAGATTCATATTTTCAGGATCTGCTGATATTGCTCTTGAAAGGCAATAAATAGAATCATGACTGTTACCTTGTTTATTGAACCGGTCAAAAAATAGTTCCCAAAGAGCTGGATCTCTTGGTGTTAAAAATGCAGCAATTCTGTAGCAATTCAAGGCATCCAATTCATTACCAAGATTATCATGGATAATTCCAAGCGTATGATATGAGTCAGGCAAATTTGGTGCTTTCTTTACAACTTCAGACAAGATGGGTACGGCCTCTTCAAACCGGCCAAATGCATAGTGAAGATTAGCTTCACCAAGCATTCTATTAATCTCGGGTGTAAGTTTCTTCGTTGATCCTTTTCGTCTACCTCTTTTCTTACTCTTCCTTGATCACCTTTGCATACCATAATTCATGGCCTCCATTATTTCCTCCATGCTTGCTCCAGTAAGATCCTCTTGCCTGCCCTTCTTAGCTGAACCTTCGGGCCTGCTATCCACAAGTGCTTTTCTCTTTCTCTCGGCTAATGCCTTGTAATCTGTCCCCAGAAGTCGCTGATAAAGTTGGTCACCATCATCTTCCACAAAATCTAAAGGATTAATCCCATCTATAAAACTCAAAACATTCTCTTCCTCATCCCCAATGTCTTCCTCCACCTCCTCATCTTCCTCATCCTCTTCGTCATCCTCGACATCTTCTTCCATGTCTTCTTCGGGACCCACAACACGTGCATACCCTAAAGCCTCCCCATGATCACCATCACCAGTAGCATTCTCCTCATTATCCATCAAAATGTACAGCCAAATCAACCCTCTCAGATACCCAAACAAAGAATATCATACACCAGCAAACAACCAGCGATACCCGGAACCTGTTTTCCCAATTATTTCCATCAACATCAAAACCCTAATACTTAAAACTCCCAAATTAGGACAAATCATATTCATAACACAAACAAATACACAATTCAAAACGAAAAATGGATCACTCTGATTGACCCAAAACCCTAAAAACATTGCGGCAATTCACAAGAATCATACTTTAGCATTAATAAGATAAATGAAAGAATATTAGACTAATTCAAGTGTAGAGCAGCTGAGAAACTCAAATTTGGGGGAGAAAATTAGGGTTTTGGGGATTGGAGAGTTACCTTGAGCTGGGACAGGAGATTGGAACATGTATCAAAATCGTTTTGTAGAAATGTAGCTCGGAATCGCTAGAAATCTTTATGATTTGGGTTCAAAGCACCTTAGAAGGGTGCGCAAGCCGGTGGCAAATATGAAATATCAAACAAATTATTTAAAAAATCGACAAAAAAGAAAATTATCCGTATTAACGAGGTCAATGTTTACGAAAATTTTAAGGTGCTTTAGAATATTTTATATTTTAGAATTTTTATTCGTTTATATATTTGCTATTGGGATTGATTGACTATAATTTTAATTAATCTTTGTAAAAACAATTTAATCGAATTTTTGTTCATAAGCACAAAATTATGTAATCTTCTGTGTGTGTTAAGCACTTAGCACATGTTATGAAAGTCATAAATCACAATATTTTCCAATGTCAAATATACTTGTGTGATCGAGCAATTTTATTCATATAACACATATGTTAAAGAATTAGGATTGCTCTTATAAAATTCAAGTTTTGGCTCATTATAGGAATTTGATTCTTACAACATACTGAAACTCAATTTTCCGACCCACTATGAAAGGTGTAAGTAAAGAGATCGCTATATCCTTAAGAACAATGTATATCCCCATTGGATGAGAATGTATAGGTTAGAGACAGACATGCTTGTATAAAATGCTTTTTAACTAAAATGGTCATTGAGATTAGTATAATTCCTTACTTTGGTCCCTGAGATTTGAAATAGATAGAAGTGCTCCTTGAGTTTGTCAACTATCAATCATTTTGGTTATTCTATGAAAAATTAAATAAGAATAAAATGACTAAATTACCCTCAAATTTTGTCAAATCATTTTGCCCTATTGCTTATTAAATTGAAAATATCTTTGTCAATTTGACCCTTATTTAATAAAAAATTTTACGGAATGACCAAAATGATTGATGGTAGATAAACTTAGGGACTACTTCTATTAATTTTAAATCTCAGAGGTCAAAGTGAGGAGTTATCCTAATCTTGCATACTATTTTTGGCTAAAAAGTTTTAAAAATCACACAAAATATTAACCAATAGACTAAAAAGAACTTGTATAAATAAAAATAATTAATTTATTACATATCTGAAAATTACGATGCCCCAACTTACAGTAGACCCTTCAAATATTTCCGAAGCAATTCCAAAGCTTCTTATATCACAATAGCCAAACCAGAACCAATAGCACCAACTTATGAAATTAACCTAAGCTATCACAGACACTGATGGAATCACAACATGAGAATAACTAAACCCCTAGCGATTTCCCACAAGAAAAATAAATAAATAAATGTATAGGATCGGTATCGAGGTCCACTTCATGAGACTCTTAAATTGCTGCTCCACCTGCAAATGTTTTCTTGTTGGGTTCAAACACGTATTTAATCAGCGATTCCTTAATCGGAAGCAGTTCAGGGAACTCTTTCTTCAGCTTTGATGCATCCATCTCATTGTTACTCCTTGCTGCAACAATAACCTTGGCTTGTTCTTCCACTGTAAAATTGGTCCACTTGAAACTGGGGTCAATGTACTTCTTGTACATCTCCAGGATCTCATTGTGACTTACCACGCCCGGGTTTGTGAAGTTCCAGATGCCCCTCAAGTTCCTCTTGGCCATCTCAACTGAAATGGGTAGAAGCTCGTCCAAGATGGTCATGCTGTTTGGAATGTCGACCACTTTATTGTAGCGCGAGATCTTTGTGATGAAGTTGCGTGGATTGCTGAGATCAGATGATATTGGCATCCGAACTCTAAGAGTGCAAACATTGTCATACTCCTTCAGAAGCTCTTCAACCTGTTACACAAAAATGGGAAATAGAGGTATCAGTTGGGAACTTGGGAGCTATTCTAATATTATCACAGTATTAGATACGACAGATGGATAAAATACCATGGCTTTGGTTTTGGAATAAAATGAGCCCGCGAAATTGGGTGTGTCTTCCTCCTTGAACCCAATTCCTGATCTTGGTGGATGGGCATCATCATACTCGAAAATGCAACCAGTGGCATAATTCACCACTAGGAGGCCGTGATCTCTGCAGACATCAGCCAAGGTTAATGTACCAACAACATTGGTGCGAATTGTTTCTGGTTTATGAGATTCACACCAATCCACATTGGGTCTGCCTGTCACTCCAGCAGCATTGAAAACATGGGTTGGTTTGACACGCAGAATATCAGCCATGAGCTGTGACCGTTCCTGAAGACGCCCTCGTCCATACTCACACGATATCCCTTGCTTCTCACAAATCTTCCCAAGAAGGCCTCCGATCCACCCTGTTTTACCATAAATCAAAAACTTTAGAGATGGCTTCTCAGTAGATGGGATGTTCCTTGGAGCTGGAACGACCAGTTTGCTGTGACTAGAATCACTTGCTGACAAAGGGTAAGCAGAATCGCCAGTATCGGAACCATCAAATTGTCTTTCAATTCCAGGAACCATGAGCATTCTTGGATGCGGGAGCAGTGCCCCAGAAACATCCCCCCACCATTGGGGGTTCTTGACATACCATTCCATGGTCTTCCTCAAGCCCTCCTCCCACAAAGTCCTTTCCAACCATCCCAAGCTTTTCAGCTTCGAGTCATCCAAGAAATATCTCTGATCATTGAAAGGCCTGTTCTCTACAAACTTGACATGAGTATCTGGGTTCAGAGAAAATAGCTGGCAAATTTCCTTGGCCACATCAACCACCCTCCTCTCTTTCTTCGTCCCAATGTTGTACACATGGCCTACCTCACCCCTATGAAGAATGACTTCAAATGCCTCTGCTACATCCTCACAATAGAGATAACTTCTGACATTGGATCCATCACCATGAATCGGGAGAGGCTTCCCTTGCATAGCCAAGAGAATGAATTTTGGAATCATCTTTTCAGGGAACTGGTTGGGGCCATAAACATTGTTTCCTCTGGTCGTTATCACAGGCAATCCATATGAACGCCCATATGCCATAACAAGCATCTCCGCTCCAGCCTTAGTTGCAGAGTAGGGGTTTGTTGGAAGAAGCTGAGAAGCCTCATGATTTCCCACCACAGCATCCTCATCTGTCTCCCCGTAGACTTCATCTGTGCTTACATGAATAAATCTTTTGATTTGACCGGTGACTTTGCATGCTTCTAGAAGAACATGTGTACCGTAGATGTTGTTTTGGGTGAACTCAAAGCTGTTACCAAAAGAGTTGTCGACATGGGTCTGGGCTGCAAAGTGCATTATTGTATCAATGTTCTCGGTCAAAAGGATGAAGTTGACAAGATCGGCACTGCCTATGTCTCCCTTGATAAACTTAAGGTTGGGGGATGACTTTGAAGGATTAAGGTTCTTCAAATTTGAACAGTAATCAAGCTTGTCAAGGACTACAATCTTGTAGCCAGGGTAGTTCTGGATAAGCCGGTTGCAAACATGGGAAGCAATGAAGCCAGCAGCTCCAGTAAGGAGGATGTTCTTCGGTTTATACGCAGTATCCATGTCGATCCAAAAGAGTTCTGCATAATCCAGCATTGAAAGTTTGACTCAGACTCCCAAAACTTGAACTACAAGAAAGCATGCTAACGAATGCAGGAGAAACAGGGGATATATTGCCACTAACACGGAAACAAAAAGTGGAAATTCACGGACAAAACAAACTTGCAACAGAGGTTTCACGAGTTTATAACTTAATAATTACAAATTTAATAGACCTTCATCATTCTTAGACTGCATTTCAAGCGAGATAACAACGAAAAGAAAATAAATTTTAGGTGCAAAGGCATCCATTCTCTAATCAAAACTAAAAAGGCACATTCCACCGAATATATACAGGTAAATTTGCTGCATTATTATTTCCAGGAAAAACAAAAATACTACAAGGGTAAACTTATTTTGCTTGTAAGAGCGTCGATTCAAAACCTTTATCCGAAAAGGACTAGCAGAAATTTAGCACCCCCCTCCGCTGAGCACTTAAAAAATACAGAAGGAAGACTACTCTTACATCTGATCAGATATTTAATATCTATCAAACGAACTAAAACCGCCTAATTAAGATAATGGCAGAGTTACCATCAAAGAAAAAAAAACAGCAGGGATTAAGAAGGCAACAAGAAACTCTCGTGAATAATTAAATCGGCCATACAAATAGCTTCTTTTAACGGATTTCTGTCTTGATTTTCAAAGAGAAACAAGCATTTCGTTTTTCGAAATCAATTTCCTCCCCCCCCCCCTCCCGCAAACAACCAACAATGCGAAGTGCATTCAACTCGGATTATGAAAAAAGCAGCACAAAACCGACCCAGATCGTACCCAACTAAAAAAATCGGAATCTGCCAAAAACCCAACATTCATAAAGCAAACAAATAACAACCCACATTGAATTTACTACCATTAACCCAGTAAAACACGCTCAAAATTCGAATTACTTTATGCATAAGGAAGAGATCTGGGTCTACATTGAGGGAGTTTTTCCTTGATTAACAGTTATCGACCCGTGATTAAGTAAATTAAACTAGTTTAATTACAGAAAAAATGGAATGATTGAAGCTTTATTGACTTACAATTCTGGGTTGGACTGGATCTTGAGTTTAATTCGCAGCCCTTTGTCTGTGCTGGATTTAAGACAGATTGAAGAAGAAAGAAGAGAAAAGACCAGAAAAAAAGGGAGAAGGAGATGAGTGTGTGTGAGGAGGGAAGGTAAAGCATGGGGTATTTATAAATATGCATCACAATAATTGATATTTTGCATTTACAACAATCCTTTTTTTTTCTTCTTTGGCTAAATATTTTTCAGGCCTTTTTGAAAAGCGATTTTAAAATGATCCACAGAGTTTTAATTGTTTTATATTGCATAAGGTTTTTTTACATTATACAAATTTATGCAGTTAGGTCATTTTGATCGTCTCATCTTTTTATTTTCATTAAATTGATTTCGAGTTTCGAATTCTTAATGCACTAACTTGTAAATCACATTTCATTACATGAGCAAAAGATAAAAAATAAAAAATAAAATAAAAAATAAAAAATAAAAAACCCCTCAACATCGAGCTTTAGAATATCCTGAATTGATGTTTTGTCTTCCAGACTTATAACTAATTGCATATTTTGGTACATAATGTGCAAGTGTCTCTTGTATGTCAATTCACATATGCCACATCATTAATTAAAAATGAAAAATTAGACGTTCAAACAGACCGTAAATATAAATTGATACAATTTAAAATTTTTAAGGTACGATGTGATAAAATTAAAATTTGAAACACGAGTAAATTGTAGCCATGATCTCTTAACTTTAACTCAATTGGAGCAATGGTCCCTCAACTAAAAATCCATTACCTTTGGTCCCTCAACTTATCAAAACGTGCAGCTATGGTCCCTCAACTAAAAATCTATTACCATTGGTCCCTGAACTTTAATTCAAGTGGAGAAATAGTCCTTTAACTTTAATCCAATTGTAGCAATGGTCCTTACAATATAACTCGTTTTGACAAATTTTTTGACATAGTTGACGAAAAGAACCATAATTATACACTTTGATGAGTTGATGGACCCTAATTATATAAATGGTCATTCCAACATAGCTTATTTTGACAAAATTTTGACAAAATTGATGAAAATGACTATAGCTACACATTTTGATAAGTTGAGGGACCAATGGTAATGGATTTTTAGTTGAAGGACCATTGCTCTAATTTGATTAAAGTTGAGGGACCATTTGTACAATTTACTCTTGAAACACATTTAAAAAAAATTATATTTTGTCTATGGGAATGTTCGTTGGGTTTTGTGGAAGGCAGGTAGGATTTGGAATTTTGTACGGTTGAGCAGTGGTAATTATGTATTAATAAACTTACTAATCATGTTAATCAAGTACGGTGAAATCAAGGGGGGCCACTGAATTTGATGAGATTTGACATCTCCTTGTAAACCCGACAACAAGGGGAGTTGTTGTGATCGACGGTGTAGATCTATGTGAAATCTTCCTATGGTGGATAGGCACGTCATCAGAAAAATTAACTTCGACCACCAACAAATTAGGTTCATCATTGTCATTTAGTATTACGGTATAGTGATATTACTCTTAACTTGTAAGTGTAAAGTTTAAGTTCGATTATTGTTAATCCATTATGGGACTAAGCCTATCTTCCTTAATTTAATGTAAATAATATCGTTTGTTTTTTTATTTTTTAATTTAGGCTCATCATTGACTAGTTGTAGTCTCCGCCAATAAAAATTTGACCTATGCTTCTCATGTTTTTTTATATAATGTTGTATAGTATTGACATGAGAATATCATCAAAATGTAAGGTATCAAAGAGTTTAGAAAGAATTCTATTTTTTTTTTAAATCTCTGAAACATTTCTAATCAAATTTTCCTGCAATCAATTACGAGACGATTGTTCCTACAGCTGCATCATAAAGCAAAAAATTATTATATAATATGATTATATATAATCATATTATAACTTTGAGGAAAGTTCCACGGAGGAGAAAATCTGGAGGTGGATGTTTCTGCCACGTCGTATAGTGTTGAGTGGTGGAAGTCATCATCCAGTTATTGGGACATGGTAAAAACAAGAAAAACTTAGCTACACCAAAAATTCTACCCCTCTTGTTTCCTAACAATGAGAGTTATGAATCCGAAACAGGTAAGTTTTTCTTTGATATGAAGGGACTATCCAAAGATTTTTTTTCTAGTATGAATTGGTTTGAATCGCAATACTAAGATTTTTAGCTGTTGAATTCTTAACTATTAAGTTATTTGTTTCATATTTGGCCATTATTTACCTGATTCATGTTATAAGACGGTCCATCATATAATTTTTTCTAAAACAAGGGATATCTTTGGTAAAAACTCGAAAACTTAGATCTCAAACCAAAACTAGATTATCTCATAGAATAAATGGACTCACATTTTTTTTTTCTGACAGTGAATTCTGAAAAAGAAATTTAAGTTAAAATTCGAGATTGCTAGAGATGCACTTACCGTTCCCCCTTTAATAAATTGCAACATATGTCTCAATTATCAAACATCAAACAATAAAGGGATATTTTGGATGCGGTCCCTAATCCTTAACATTCTTTGATTAAAACCTTAATATTATTCAAAGTTTGATCAAGGTCCATTGACTTTGTACACCTCATTAGATTACTATTAATATTTATATTTTTATAGTTTTGACATTAATTATTTGATATTTTATGAGATTTATAATCCTATAAATTTAAAATCCCTCATTATAATACTATTAGAAACGGTTACAATAAAAAAATTCAAACATTTTGATTGAATAAATGGATAAAAAATATGTAAAAATAAGAAATAATAAATGGCAAAAGAATGTATCCATAGTGTTAAAAAAATTGGTACATTTTACAAAATAATGGGTACATTTCACATATAACAAAGTGGTACATTAATAAAGAAGAATGGGTACATTAGAAATAAATTAGGGTACAAATAAAAGATTAAAATTTATGAATACAAATGAATTTTTAAAAATATAGGCACTAAAACAAATTAGTGCATGGGTACAAAATAAAACTAAAAAGAAAATACTACAAATTTAAAAAAAAAATGTTGCAAATTAAAAGCGGGTACAAACTAAAAATATAAATATATGATACAAAGTTTAGCATAAAACATAAATATACCATATGCAATTTTTCTATTATTGATTAAATATACAATGTCACGTGACGGTATACACATGGGTACAAACACAAATAAAACTTTAAAAAATATGGGCACAAAAAGAAACTAATATATGGGTACAAATTAAGAATGAAAAGAAAATTGGTACAAATTAAAAAATATTTGCAAGTTAAAAATAGGTACAAACTAAAAATAAAATTATATGATAAAAAAATTTAGCCATAAATATAAATATACTAATTGTAACATTTTTAACATTAAAGGAATATATTTAAAAATAAAAATATTTTATTATTCAAATAATTAATGATGTTATTAATACCAAAGAACCTTGATCAAAAATTAAAAATGAATAGGATTTTAATCAATGGAATAACAAAAAAAAAAAAGATGTGAACCTAATTTTCCCAACAATAAAACACACCTAATAAACATCCATATATGTCATATTGTTGTGAATGCTAATGTAAATCAATCACATCGGCAAAGGTTTGCATTTTTCTTTTGTGCCTTGTATTAATTTTTATATGACAATGTTTCAGAGGATCACATGCTGCATTACATGCAGAAATGTCAAGTTTGTGCTCTCATGAATGTCGTTTTCCTTTTTGAATTGAGAGAGCAAAGCTCTGCGCATCCAAGTACCTTTGTTTTAAAGGAAAATTAATGAAAATAGTTTGAAAATTTTAAGTTTTAACGACAAAATAAATAGTAAAGTGAATAGTATCATGATTGATTTTTTAGTGTAAAAATGTGATTTTTCATTAAAGTGAACAGTACTGAGAATTTTTCGTTAAAGTTCCCTTGTTTTAATGCTTTGTACATAATTTAAGAAAGCGACTGGTACAATATGAATACACTGTTATTGAAACTTTTTTTTATATCATGTGTTAATTTTTTTACGTAATATTGTATCATAAGTGCGAGAGACCGCGATCTACTACATCCTTGTCATCAAAACTTCTGATGAATTAAAAAGACAACCAAACCCATACTGTCCACAATTGCTACCTAAACAAGGGACAGTTGGGAAGACAGGCTCCACCCTGTAGAATTATTAGTACACATGGCAACATTCCAAGAAGAAAAAGAGGACAAAAGAACTTTTGATTTCTTTTATACAAACAAACAGAAAAAATAAAAACAGTTAAAAAAAATTAAAGCAACTTTCCAGGTTTATGCGTTGACATTCTTTGAGATTTATCAAGTTTTCATAAAAAATTCTTTATGTTCCAAACATTACACTAATACTTTCTAAGATTTTAATTCCCTTTCATATAACCGTTTAAGGAAAAAGTTTGCTTGTAAATTTACTAATTACCCTTATAGTTATAAAAAAAGCTATTTTTTTGTTGTTGAATAAGAAAAATCTTTATAAATATACAGAAACAGAATATCAAATTAAAATATTAAATATTAGAAAAACAAAAATTAAGATCAAAACGTCAGCAGGAGAGACGACATAGTCGTTGATATTGCCACAACAACAACAACAACAACAAAGCCTTTTCCCACTAAGTGGGGTCGGCTATATGAATCCTAGAACGCCATTGCGCTCGGTTTTGTGTCATGTCCTCCGTTAGATCCAAGTACTCTAAGTCTTTTCTTAGAGTCTCTTCCAAAGTTTTCCTAGGTCTTCCTCTACCCCTTCGGCCCTGAACCTCTGTCCCGTAGTCACATCTTCGAACCGGAGAGTCAGTCGGCCTTCTTTGCACATGTCCAAATCACCAGAGCCGATTTTCTCTCATCTTTCCTACAATTTCGGCTACTCCTACTGTACCTCGGATATCCTCATTCCCAATCTTATCCTTTCTCGTGTGCCCACACATCCCACGAAGCATCCTCATCTCCGCTACACCCATTTTGTGTACGTGTTGATGCTTCACCACCCAACATTCTCTGCCATACAACATCGCTGGCCTTATTGCCGTCCTATAAAATTTTCCCTTGAGCTTCAGTGGCCTACGACGGTCACACAACACGCCGGATGCACTCTTTCCATCCAGCTCGTATTCTATGGTTGAGATCTCCATCTAATTCTCCGTTCTCTTGCAAGATAGATCATAGGTAACGAAAACGGTCGCTTTTTGTGATCTTCGCTAGATTGCTCCGGTCATTAGTGTGGATAAGTATATAAATGGATAGAGATAGGAAAGCAAACACAAGATGTACGTGGTTCACCCAGATTGGCTACGTCCACGGAATAGAAGAGTTCTCATTAATTGTGAAGGGTTTACACAAGTACATAGGTTCAAGCTCTCCTTTAGTGAGTACGAGTGAATGATTTAGTACAAATGACATTAGGAAATATTGTGGGAGAATGATCTCGTAATCACGAAACTTCTAAGTATCGGAGTGTGGTGTCGTCTTGACTTGCCTTATCTGTCTCATAGGTAGATGTGGCATCTTCTCTGGAAGTACTCTTCCTCCATCCAGGGGTGGTATCTTTAACTGGTGGAGATGCACAAGGTAATGTATCAATTTCACTTGAAGCTTACTTGTAGTTTCAGGCTTGGTCAAGCGCGATACAAACCATGTAGTAGGAGTCCCCCAAGTCGCCGAGCTAGGGGGTCTGCTGAAAGAGGTGACAGACAAGGTAAGCAATCAGAGCTCCGACTGATTGTTCACCTTCTCCCCATCTTGCAGCAGCATGAAGGATAAAGAGAAGAAAAATGAGAAGAGATGATATGAGATACTTTTGCTTTTGAAGAAGTAACTTTCCACAGGCTTATTCTTGAACTGAGCTGGAGGGTTTTCTGGTTTCCTCCAGAGTATAAGGCCGACTGAAGAATTTGAGGGTCAAAACAAGGAAATGGATTTCGTTGGCGCTTTCTTGTCTAACTAGGAAATGGATTTGGTGCCTCAACTGTTCCTATGTAGGTTTTAGTACATTGAATTCGAGATTCAATTAGGATTCAATTTTTATGGACTACGACGATAATAATTTATGCCTATGAACGATTGAGAAGATGATATTTGGCTTTGTATCCGTTCAAATGAAAAGTTAAAAGTGACAATTCCAAGGTTCATTCCTTTTGAATGGCCCCGGTAACTAAATGTAGAATTAAAATTACAACATCAAAACTCTCGGGTTTGCAATGGGAGTGGAGGTGCAGCCATCCATTGAATAAGAGGACGACGAAGTACTTGCTGTCGTTGGGGCATGGCCGTGGGGTGGAGAACAATGCCGTTTCAAGGGTGGTTGTAAGATTTGTAGAATACAATGTATCATGGGGAAGAAGAAGATGCGATGGTCTTCTTTTTGTCCTTTTTTGTAGTGTTTAATGTTTTATAATTTTTTTATATACAATTATACAGCTTTTTTTTTTTTATTAGTTTCAAGTAATTAATAATGGTAAAGTTGTCTCTTTATTATTAAAATTTATTTACTCAAGCAATTATTTGACGGTGAATTAATTTCTAAAGAAGTATTAGTGTAATATCTTAAACGTGAGAGAGTTTTACAAAAATTCGATAAACTTCAGGGGTGTGAGTAAACTTAACCCCAACTTCCCAATTCTTTTTGTCTTTTTTTGTCAAACGATAGGTTTTGTTAGATTAGATGTTTAGGTTAGCCACTGAAGAGTTTTGAACACACCCATTCATGCAAGGACTCAACTTCTTTTCACAACTTTGGTAAAGTGTCACTTGCAACTTCCCAATTCTTCAATAGTTTACAAATTGCAAATTTCGACAACTCTATTAATCACAATTCACAAAGGAGTAATGCAAGAAATGAAAACAAGAGCTCGAACATAAAATGTCAAGTGCAAGAGTATTTAGTATTGTTAAATGTTAACAAGTTTGAGCCAGCAACAAACCTTTAAATATCTAATTAATTTGCATTATAGTCATTAATTAGACAGAAACATTAATGTTCATAGTTAATAAATTTAAAAATTAAGAATCTGTGTTCGAAAATATGTTCACTTGGCTGGTATTGAAGAGGGACATACCAGTGTCACACAATATATTTTATGATAAGAAATGCTAAGGAGACTCTCAAAATAAGACTTTTTATGGACTCTTTGTCACCTCATATTTTAACTTTATTTCTGTGCTAACATTACAAAGTATTGTGCAAAAAAATGAGGTGACAGAGAGTTCATAAGGACGAGGGATTAGCATTTGACACATCGTCAATGTTTGCACAATTTTCACATTCTGTATACATATGCATGTCTCTTTTTGTGCTGATGTTTTCTCACTTTTCCTTGTATATTATATTTAATAAGTAGGATTTTTTGTAACAAGTAGGGAGATCTAATATTTGAGTTTTGGGGATAAATTGAGAACTGTTGTAGACCTATTTGATTTAACGATCTAGGGTTTAGAGAGAGAGAGGGGCCGACAATATTGTGGGAGAAAAGAGAGTGATTTAATTGTGAGGTGTGTTTGATTCACCCCATTGTGCCTTTATTTATAGTAGTAGGATAGGCAAAAACCTTTCCCTTTAGGATTACAATATTTAATAGGTAATTTACTCCTAATAGAAATATAAGATACATTCTCATATCTACTAAGATTTACACAATCACATTGCTATTCTAAATATGACTGCAACACTCCCCCTTGAGTGTGTAAATACTCAACAAACCATCGCATCAGATCTTCAGTAGATAAGGTACAATAGTTGATGAAGTCATCGGCATAACGGGTGATCACGAGTCTCAAATTTATTTGAAGTATGCATTTGTAGTAAAACTCACAAAAACCTCGCTATGGTAAAACCCAAGGCATGGGAAAAACCCACAAACTAAGGAGAAAATTGAGAAGTATGCATAATGTCTAAAACAAATGTCAAAGAGGACGAAATTAGTGAACTCTGTATGATCATCCCAGGATGGGTGCCTCATTAAAACCTCGTTAGGTAACAAAAACTCAGTGGGAAAAATGCTCCTAATCGTAGGAAAAAGAGTACAGTAAGAACATGTGAGTATGCTTCTAGACACTCCCCCTAAGTTAGACATAACTTCTAAATAAGAGAACTACAAGTGATTCAACTCAAATAATTTACACATACCGATTCCTTAGATAAGCTTTTGAAAAGTAGACTTGGACAATGACTTGGTGAAAAGATCGGCTAGGTTGTCCTGGGAACGGATTTGCTTGACTCCAATGTTTTGATAATGCTGCTGCTACTAGTGTGAGTAAAAGAACTTCAGCGCTATGTGTTTGGTGTTGTCTCCGTTGATTTATCATTTCTTCAACAGCTCGATACATGTTGCATTGTCTTCAAAGATTGTCGTAGAAAGGTCAACGACTGATGTAAGACCACTGGTGCTTCATAACTTCTCTCAGCCAAAAGCACTCATGCGATGCTTCATGCAAGACGAGAATCTCAGCATGGTTTGACGAAGTCACAACTAACGTTTGCTTGGTAGACCTCCAAGATATAGCGGTGTCTCCAAAGGTAAAGACATAACCCGTTTGAGAACGTGCCCTATGTGGGTCAGACAGATATCCAACATCTACGTAACCAACAAGGCGAGAATCAATCCGAGGACCATAGGAGGTGGCAACACTTGAAGATTCGTGGGTATAGAACAAGCCCAAATCCGTAGTACCCTTGAGATAGCAGAAAATGTCTTTAACACCATTCCAGTGCCTGCATGTGGGCACATTGCTATATCTTGCCAAAAGATTCATAGCGAAGGAGATGTCGGGTCTAGTGCACTAAGCCAAGTACAATAAAGCTCCAATTGCACTTAGGTAAGGAACTTCAGGTTCCAAAATCTCTTCCTCATCCTCCTTTGGATGGAAGGGATCTCATTTAGCATCTAGAGTCCGAATAACCATGGGTGTACTCGAAGGCTTCGCTTTATCTTCATTAAAACGACACAACACATTTTGGGTGTAGTTCGATTGATGTACTAGGATTTCATCCGAACAATGCTCGATCTCCAGGCCGAGACAGTATCAAGTTTTCCCAAGATCCTTCATCTTAAATTCCGATTTCAAGTGTGCAGCAATTTCCTTAAGCTTTGCGAGAGTCCTGATGAGGTTCATGTCATCGACATAAACTGCAACGATTGCAAATCCGGAATGTGACTTCTTTATGAACACGAATGTGCATAATTTGTTGTTCACATAACCCTGACTTGTCAAATATTCACTCAGACGGTTATACCACATCAGCCCAGTTTGTTTCAATCCGTAGAGTGACCCTTTCAACCTAATTTTTTTTAACCAACCTTTCAACCTAATTGAGAGAGGGTTTGGTGGTCTAGAACTATTTGAACTAGTCAATGGAAGTCCTTATGGAACTTTCATGTAAATTTTCGTATCTAGATCCCCATAAAGATACACAGTTACCATGTCCATAAGCTGCATATTCAGTTTTTCAGAAACTACCAAACTGATTAGGTAGCGGAACGTTATAACGTCCATGACGGGGGAATACGTATCCTCGTAATCAATCTCAGGACGCTGAGAGAAGCCTTGCGCTACGAGGTGTGCTTTGTATCACACTATTTCATTATTCTCATTACGCTTCCTCACGAAAACCCACTTGTCGTCAACGGGCTTCATGCGTGGTGGTGTATGAACGATAGGTCCAAACATATTACGTTTCGCGAGCGAATCGAGTTCGACCTGGATTGCTTGTTTTCAGTTTAACCAATCGATTCTACGTCGGCATGCATCAATGAAACGTGGTTCAATGTCATTGCTAAGCATGATGTCAGTAACTACTGAGTACGCGAATGCAGTCGATGTTCATTTCATTCATATTCCAAACTTCATCCAATACTACGTAGTGGATCGAAATCTCACGATTCTCGAAAGGCTGGCATGTTTCATTTGAAGCATCACCGTAATCTAGAATAACCTCATGCGTTGGAACAGATGAGTGAGCGATGGTCAAATTCAAACTAGGGTCACTAGTTGGTGTTATCTTCCTCTTCCAGGGTTGTGAATCCTTTGAACCAAAGGGTATACCATGCTTTAGGGTCGGAGCAAATGATTGGCTAGCTGCCAATGTACCTTGTCGCATGGAAGGTGAGGCATCCCTACCTTCGGGGATGGTCTGGCCTTCCCAGGCAAGTTGTGGATGTATGTGGGGTACATCTATCGTTGCATGTGCGTTTGCAGTGGGTACATGTGATCTTGTTACCTTTGCTAGATCATTAAACGCATCCAGCATGCTTTGAGCAATACTTTGAAGATCTATAATTCGTCACACCTCAGTTTCAGACTGGGCAGTGCGAGGATCTAAATGAGACATAGTGAGAGCATACCACGACAATTCTCGGCATTCTACGGGAATGTTAGCATACTTATCTCCCCCTAACGACGGGAAGACTGTCTCATCAAAGTGACAATCCGCAAAATGTGCGGTAAAGAGATCTCTTGTCAAGGGTTCTAATTAACAAACTATTTATGGCGAATCATAACCGACATAGATTCCCATTTTTCTCTGAGGACCCATTTTGGTACATAGCGACGACACTATTGACACATAAATGGCGCACCCAAACACCCGTAAATGCTAGCCATTAGGCTCGTATCCAGTGACCAATTGTAACAGTGAATGTGGTTGAGTAGCGGTGGGCCTTAGGTGGACCAACATAGCTGCTTGCAATATTGCATAACCCTAGGCAAATACCAGCATTTTGGTTCTTATAACCAAAGTCTGATTTATCAATTGAAGGCGCTTTGTGAAAGTTTCTGCCAGGCCATTTTGGGTGTGAACATAGGGTACATGATGTTCCACATCAATCTCTACTGATATGCAATAATCGTTAAAACCATGTGACGTAAACTCTCTAGCGTTATCTAGTCGAATCGACTTAATCGGATAATCAGGGTGATGAGCCTTAAACTTAATGATTTGAGCTAGGAGTTTAGAAAACGTGGTATTATGTGTGGACAACAGGTAAACATGTGACCATCTTGTCGATGCATCAACCAACACCATAAATTATCTAAATGGTCCGTAGGTTGGTTGGATAGGTCCATAAATGTCCATTTGAATCCTCTGAAGAAACTTAGGGGGGTCGTGAATAATCTTTGTATATAAGAGTTGAGTATTCAACTTCCCTAAAGAACACGCTTTACATGACAGAAGTCCAACATAGAGATGTAACTTATGCCCGTGTGAAGATTTGAGGATACGGCGCATCATGTCAGGTCCAGGATGTCCCAAACGGTCATGCCAAAGCAACAAAGTGTCATGAAACTCATGCATAGGGCAGGCCACACTGTGGGCTTCTATGCCTTGAATGGTTATGATGTACAACCCATTCGGCATACGTTCCAACTTCTCGTGAATACGCTTCTGGCCATATTTGTATGAAGTGATATAAAGAAATTCAGAACCATTATCTTCAGTGGTTTCAATATGATGTTGATTATCTCGAATATCTCTAAAACCCAGCAACGTTCTTCTGGAATGTGGAGAATAGAGTGCCTCCTTAATGGTCAAGATTGTACCATTGGACAACATGATATGTGCCTTTCCGTATCCTTCAATCAGGTTGGATGAGCCTGAGAGAGTTGTCAAATCAGTTTTCTTGGGTATTAAGTTTGTAAAATAGTGTGGTTCACACAAGATGGTGTCCGTGGTTGCATTATCTGCCAAACAACTAACTTCCCCACTACACATACCTATAAATAAATTGATTGAATTGGTCACATGTATAAATATAAGTCCATTCATTCAATTAAGCAATTTGAGAAAATAATATCCATTCAAATAACAATCCATAATTCAAAACAAACCAAAACCAAACAAATTATTCCAAATACTTAGAAAAAATATTCAAAATTAAACCATAAACCTAGAAAAATAAAGGGGTAGGGCCGGCCACTTCTAGTGGGTTTGGCCACTAGGGGTAAACACCCCAAAAACATGTCTAATTTATTCATCCATAGAAGCTGACGCCTCCTGAAAATCTGATATCTCCATTGACGTAGTTGCATCTTTCAGATGATCCACATGTGCAAAGTTAGACTTACGACAGGAATGATACTTGGCAATAGCCTGAGGGGAAGCTCGACATATTCAGTAGAAGTAGGTTGAATGGAAGCTTTGCCCTTGTTATTGAAGTTTAGGGCCTTAGGGGCGAGTGGTGGACATTGCTGGGTCACATTTCTTCCCTTAGGTGCGGCACTATGTTGACCTTGGGCCGTGGTAGGGCTTGTCGCCCATTGCCACGGCTACGACGATTCTTTCGTCGTTTATGGCTGCTAGAATTAATCGCATACGCTTCAGGCACGGCATTCGAGCCAATTGGTCGAGCTTGATGATTCTTTATCAAAAGTTGGTTCTGCTTTTCATCGAGAATTAAAACAGAGATCAAATCTGAAAACTTGGTGAATTTTTGTGCCCTTTATTGTTGCTGCAGGACAATATTGGTGGCATGGAAGGTCGAATAGGTATTCTTCAGGAGATTTGATTTGGTTAGTTCCACTTTGCAGAATTTCAATAGTAAATGGATTCTACAAACTTCAGAGTTGTATTCATTCACGGACTTAAAGTCCTGGAAGTGAAGATAATGCCAGTCGTGTCTTGCTTTAGGTAAGTATGTGTTTTTCTGCTTTTCGGAATGATCGACCAGAGCAAGCCAAAGGGTGCGTGGGTCATCCTCAGTGAGATACTCAGTCTGCAGTGCATCATGGATGTGTATTCGAATGAAGATCATTGCAGTAGCCTTCTGAGCTTCGTCAACAGGTTTGTTGGCGATAGATGTCTCGATGGTGGCTTTAATACCCTTTGCAATCAGATGGAGCTTCACGTCTTGAACCCACTTTAGATAGTTTCTTCCAGAGACTTCTAGAGCGGAAAAATCAAGCTTGTTCAAGTTTGACATGTCCCTAAAACAGAGGGAAAAATGTGATTAGTCATATGGTAAGTCATAGACATATATCGTAGAACATGCATGTTCTATAGACATGTATTGGTTTAAATTTTACATGAAAACTACATGTTTCATGTGGTATGTTTTAAATGAAAACTTCAAGTTTCAAAGGCACTAAATTTGAAACTACAGGTTCAATATAATTTTTATGAACAATTAGTTCATAATGAGAGGTTTCTGCAAGAAACACAGTACTAATTTAAATATAGTGGATTTGAGATTCTTTGGGAACTCAAGTGTGAGAGCTTCGTTACTATGAAAGTATGTCATGGCTCAAAGTATAAAAATAAATTATTGAATCGTTAATGTCCAAAAGTGATATTCAAGTCAATAATTTTGGATTCATTATCAAATTAATGGACTACAAGTCACTTTTAATTAATTTAATAAATCGGGCTATACGGGGTCAATTGTAAAAGCTAAATAATATTATTGGATCGAAAATATAGCCCCAAAAATATTTAGGCTTGGGTTGGGTGCCTTAAGTAAAAGGCAAGGCCCAAAAGGGCCTCAGGAGTGGGCTGCAAGCCACCATGGGGCGGGAGAAACCCCAGCAGCAGTTGGGTTTCAATTTTGGCCTAGGAGAGGGCACGGCTCAAGGTCCAGCGAAAGTTGGCCTGTGGGTTTGGGGCGGGAAGCCCAGCTGCATAGGCTGGCTGTAAGTGATGCGTGGAGTGGGCCGCAGGTGGCGTGGAGGACACGGGTCGTGACGCGGGCCAAGTGTAGGTTGTGGGTCTGGGCAACACAAAACCCAACAACCATAAAGGTTGTTGCGTGCAGGGGAAAACCCAGCCAATCTGGGCTGGTTGAATGGTGCGGGCCATGGTGCAAACGGGTGAAGGGCTTCAGGCCCATCAGATTGACCCCAGGTCGAGGCCTGGTTTTTGCGTGTACAGTGATGGTGCAGTGGGTGTGCCACACCATGTCTAATTTCCCTTTTTTTCAAAATCCCTTAGGGTTGAGGAAACCCTAAATATGCTTCTAATTTAATTTTATACATTGACTTACATATTCCACATAACAATTTAATTGTGCGATGCATGAAACAAATATATGAACATATACAATATATATATATATATATATATATATATATATATATATATATATATTGTAAGGAAAATATAAACATAGAGGGGTTCATGCATCATAGGGAATGTTTTCATGCTTCGCGGACGTTTCAAATATCTTCTTTTATTTTAAGCGTACCTGATTAGAAAAAAACAAACATAAGCCTTTGAATTTGGTGGAAGATAGCCTCCTCCTACGATGCGTCAATTCCTCAGCTTCGAGGAAGAGCGTGCTAATAACTTGTTGCAAGCCTATTTGATTGAACGATCTAAGGTTTAGAGAGAGAGAAAGAGGGCCATCAACATTGTGGGAGAAGAGAGAGTGATTTAATTGTGAGGTGTGTTTGATTCACCCCATTGTGCCTTTATTTATAGTAGTAGGATAGGTAAAAACTTTTCCCTTTAGGATTATAACATTTAATAGGTAATCTACTTCTAATAGAAATATAAGATACATTCCCATATTTACTAGGATTTACACAATCACATTCCTATTCTAAATATGACTGCAACAAGAACTATATATTTTGTTTAACTTTTAAACAATTTGAATTGGTAAAGTTTATACATAAGACAGAAACACAAAAATCAAACTACAAAATTTAAGCATTATAAATATCACAAAATTTAAGCATCAAATATCATAAACTTTAGGGTTTAAATAATAATATAAAAAAATCCAATAACATAAAATTGACCGAAAAGGAAAATGAAAACAAAAAGAACTCTAGAAATTTTAGCAAACCAAGAAAATAAAAAGAAAGAGAAATGCTAAGGAGATTCTTTTAAATTGAGACTTTCTCTTGACTCTGTGCTACCTCATAGTTTAACGTTTATATAGGTGCCAACATTACAACATTGTGCAAAAAATATGAAGTGATAGAAAGTCCATAAAGAGCCACGTTTGAGAGTCTCCTTAGCATTTCTCAAGAAGAAATTGTGGCTATATTTTACATGTTGGCGCACTCGGTGGAATTTTCAGCAAGGAAGGAAATTGAAGGTATGTTCGAGTGGTGGTACTAAATTCGATGGCATGTTCATGTTGCCCATATGCGGATGCTGGTTGTGCGCACATATATGGTGTTGGAAAATTTAATGATAATATTATATTAAATTTATTAATTGAATGGAAATTAGAAGTGGAGTCCTTTGGTAGAAAAATGTGTCTACTCAAATGAAGAGTTGCAACTTTTGACTCTTTATGAATAGTCACATGCTTTTCAAAGAGGTATCTCATATTCTATAAATAGGGAAGCCCCCTATAATCACAAAATAACTTTCCATTATTTTACATAATCATATATAGAGTGTACTAAATATTAGAGTCTCATTGTGTCCATACGAGAGGGAGGGTTTTCAACACAATCGTGGTTTATGGAACCTTTTAATTTGGAGTGCTACCTTTACAAGGACGTGGTCGTTGTATTTTGGAAGACATGCGCCGATCAACTATGTGTCATAGCCCGTCCCGGGATTTTATTTATCGAGGATGTGAAATGACGGGAATGCCCTTAGCGGTTACTAAGGTATGTGTGTGTCACATATTATTGGACTAAATACATACATTCCTAAACTTTTGGAAAAATAATTTAAGTTGGATTAAAGTTGGTATGTATGTTTTGTGTGGTTAGGGATTTTAAGAATTGGATTGTGACTTGTTTTTAGGTGGACCACACACACACACACACGGGACAACCCTCTCATTTCCCGTGCTCTCTCTCTCTCTCCTCTCCGTTTCAGTCTCTCTCTCTCCCTCTCGAAATTGTACGAACAAAGCACCAAACCCTAGAACCTGCACGGATCAACGCCAAAAATGTAAGATTCTTCATCCTTTCAACCTCTTAAGTCGTTTGGTACTAGTTTTAGAATGGAAAACCTTAGAAATCACGTTGAAAACCCGAGGTCCAATTTGAGTATTGTTCATGCATTCGTGATGTGTTGATTTTCAGGGAATTCTAAGCTTATAGTGAGCTTAGTGAGGTCCTAAGGAAGCTCGGAGTGCTTAGTTTGAAGGTTTTGGACGTCGAGATCGTTGAGTTCGAAGTTGGCCGATTTTCTTGGAATTTCTCCAGTGAGATTTCGTAGTTTTTAGAGCCTTAAAGTAGTGTAACGTGATTCTACATGCTTAGGGCTTCATTTTGATACAAAATACGTGAAAAATGGTTGAGAAATGACGGAGAACAAGGAGATTGAAAAATCTCCAGTTTTTCGGCGACCAGCGAACCAGTTCGGCGACTGGAGGTTAAGGGTGATGCGCGTGGGGCCGCGTGGACCCGTGCCCATCCTGGCGCGTGCGGCCTCAGAAATTTTTTCTAAAAATATGCCGACATTTGTGACGTCGAGTAGGTCACTGTGGTATATTCATATACCCAAATTGAGCACCGTATGAGAAGTTATTACGAATTGTCGGTTATGTGCTTTAAATAACGTTGTTTTAGTTGTTTCGCATATAGGTGATACCTATCCCGAGGACGAGCGCATCCAGGTACATCACGGGGGTTACGACCCTTCGACTTATCAGTGAGTGGACAGTTATTTTTTATATTTACCTATATACTATTGATTTTCCCAGAAATTGAATTTATATGAAAGTATGTTTTAAAATGCCATGCATGCATATTGTGAATTATATGAATTGATAATTGATGCATATATATATGTGAATTGGTACTGTGGACGAGCATGTGAGTATCAGGTAAGTTTTATGTTATTCATGTGAATCATTGATGATGTGAATTGTGTTGAGAGCTCATAACCTGCACCCCTGGTGTTAGTGCTTATAGTATTCACCGCACTGCACGCTCACATTGGATCCAAGTAGGTGCATGTCGTACAGATCATGAGAGGGTTCCGACATGCTAGTCGTATAGATCACTAGAGGTGGTTCTGACTGGTAGGTGACCTTAGATTATGCGCGCAGATGATTGATGAGAGAAGCACTAGAGCGTATTATTTCACCATTCTTGTCATACAGACTACTTCAGGTAGTTCTGACTTATGTGCAGAGTAGCGCCGTACAGGTCACCGTGGTGACTCCGGCTGGGTTGGATATTGAGCTATAGAATTAGCCGTGCAGGACCAACTGCAGGGTCTCCGGTTGATTCATTATGTCACCTGTTATATTGATACATCCATATTCTGTCATTGACATTTATAGCATGGCATACTAGCTGGATTTTGATAAAGATTGGTGTTTTGAGAGATTTGAACAAATATTGTGCTATTATGTTATTTTCTGGGAAAGTATACATGTTTTACAGTGAGGGGTTAGAAATGTTTTAAATGAAATGTTTTTGAAAACTTTGGTTTTACTGACCCACTCAATTTTGTTTTGCGCCCCTCCAGGTTCTAGTTGGTAGTTGGTGGCTCACGAGGTTTTCTTCGGCGTTCTGACAGACTTCCTGCATGTAGGACTCACCTGCGGGTGTTGTAATTTAATTATAGTCCTACTTGACTGCACCTAGTATTTATGCTCTGAAATTGTGTACTGCACACTTAAACTCACTCTAGCATGCTAGTTGGATATTATTGCTAGTATTTGGTTTTCGTTTATTCGTATTTCTCTTATCTTTTGCTTCCGCGTCGCACTTTTGGTTACGTCACGCTCACGTGACGGCCATCACGCCTTGATTCTAGGATCGGGGTGTGTCACTATGAGCACCGTAGCGGGGCGTAAACTTGTCTTAAGGACAAAGTGTTCAGCACTTGCCTTGACCGTATTTTCTAGGTTTTTCTAATCCATTATGTCATTTTCATTTAATATTGGTTACTCATGTGCATACATTAATTTTGATATATAATTGCATGAATTACATTAATTTTGATATATAATTGCATGAATTATTTCTTAAATTTTTATGTGATTTAATATAGCAATTAGACTCCAATTTTTCCAACAATCTTAAGACAAGTTTCTTGGTTTGATTGCTGTTTTTGTTTTGAGAATAATATGCTTCCGTGACAAATTAAAAGTTGATCATAATGGCATGATCTTTCTTTCAGATTTATTCTATCATGTTTTTGTACTATAGATTATTTTTTGTGGTAGAATAGTCTGGTATGTAGTCTTGGTTTCTTGCAAAACTGTTTGTTTGTATTCTTGTCTAGTTGGTTACTTCTTTGCCATGCATCAAGTTTCAGTTTGTAAAGTAAGGTTGCCCATCGATGTGAAAGGTCTTAGGTTCGAATCTCGTGGATGACGAATTCGATACCAAATTAGGTTGCCCATCGTGTGGCATAGCCAAACTTCTCCTCACCTTAGTGTAAAAATATCAATGTATTAAAAAAAAATTGACATCTTGATTTTAAAGTCTATTAAAATCCTATGAAGTCATAGTTTGACTAAATTTAAAGTATAAACTTAAAACTAGTAAATTATTGAGGAGACTATGTTTAGTTCTTTTGATTGGAGATGATATATAAGTATGACCAGATATTGTTTATTAAAAAAAAAATATTTTGCAAGGCTATAATTCTAGACGGGGCTATATTAGCCATTTTCGTTGAAGATGACCTTAAGTTTCTAGTTTCGTATCCGGTCATTTTTTCACTTGGTACATGTTATAAGCCAGTTCCATCTCTAAATTTTCTGTAAAACAAAGGAATCTCCACTAAAAATTCTGTAACTTAGATCTCAAAACAACTCTAGAGGAGTCGATAAAATAAATGAATTTTCACATATTCTTTTCTTTTTTCTCCAACGGATAAATTCTAATTCAAATTAGGGTTCGAGACTACTGGAAATGCCCTTACCATTTCACCTTTAAGAAAGTTTGCCCCATATCTTAATTATCAAACATCAATAAAACACCGTCCCCAACTCATCCCCACCGTAGTCAGCGAACAAGCAAGCATCACCAAATCATTCGATAATGTTTTAGCCTCCTCAATTAGTTTAGACTGAAAGGAAAATTTTAATCCCACATGTGAGGCTCATTGTTTTTCTTTTAACGGGAAACTAATGGAAGTTTAGGTGTGGACTATTATGACTAACGGGACTCACCATGTCATTAATTGACAGCTTTTTAACCACAAAGTCATATTGAAAGTGCGATGTCACGGCATGGACCATGAAAAAAATTGGGCATATGTTAATTGCTAGCAAGTGCTGCACAGCCTGCACTCCAGCTCCTTGACTTCCATGGTTAATGATCCATTCTCCTTCCGACTTTCTCAAGGATAATTGGTTCTTCCCTGTCTGTGAGGAACAAATTGTACAAACCAAATCCCACTGCAAATCCCATAGCTTCTCTTTTCAAAAACATTGGAAGAAATTTGGCTCATTTGTTTTATTAAACGCATGGTGCCAACTGATAGGATACCTACGAGTATGAAAATGCAACAAAAAAAAAAATTCACAGGAACGAAGGTGAAATTCCAAATAAAGTACATGAACCATAATGCAATTTAGTTTTTTTATTTACAGCCCAAGCCACATAAGTGAGTAAAAACATGGACTTCTCGCTTACAAATAAAAAATAATATTATTAAACTAAATTTGAGTTCTTGCATTGGAGAATTCCGGCATACATCGATCCTTGCATTAAAGTTACAAAATCCGCCCCCTCTCCAAACACAAACCCAAACCTTGCAAATTTTAGCCACCGGTCCTTTGCTTTGGCTTGGGGTCGGCGATAGCCTCTCCCGCCTCCTTCTAGCGTTCCCCTCCTCCTAGCCTCTCCACTCCCCACTTCCTACCCCTCTCCACTCGTAGGTGGTGATGGGTTAATAGATGGACTCAAGCCTACCGGATTTTGTTTTATCGGATTTGTGTAGCATTAGTGTAGGTTTGTTTGTACTGCTTCTAGTGGGTAATGTCTCACCTTATGAGTGATGTGGCCAGTTTGTGAGCAATGGTTTGATGTGACCTCGATTGTCAGACTTGGTTTTTCATTGTGGCCTCTCTTTGCCAAGTTATGGTTTTGATGTAGTCTTGCTTGTTTGGCGGTGACATTACATGGGTTGCGGTATAGATCAATTATGTATGCCGTCTTTTTGCCAGATTTATACTGACAGTGCTAGTGCGTGTGGTTGTGGTTGCTAATTAGGGGGTTATTATTAACTCCAGTGTGTGTGAATTACCTCCAGATCAATTAATTTGGTCACGAGAGATTATACCCATGTTGCAACTCTTGTAATTATTGTGGACTTTTTGTAATTGTGATTCAATAATGAAATTTTACTATCGTCTCTTGTCAAAAGAAAAAAGAGTTGCAAAATTACCAGAAAATATTTTGTATGATAAATTTGTAAGTGCTAATTTTGTAACAATCTTAGATATTCATATTTGCCCTTACGGGCCATCATGGACTGAGCCCAAAATTTCCGGCCCAAATCCCCTTTGATAACCCATTGAAACCGACCTAGCGGTGGTCTTCCACTTAGAAAACCACACCAAATTCTGAGAGAAAAAACTCACTTCTTCTAATCTAGTATTCTCAGAGAAGAAATGGGGATTGTGGAAATGCTTATTGAATTACAATGAACATATTCTCAACCGCTGTTTCTGCACTTTGCCAACTTTTTTTCTTCTGATTTAAGAAAGAAAGCTTCATCTGAAGATTTTTTCCCCAATATTTTGTTTTCAGTAATAATGTGGAAGCAAGGAAACAAGTCAAAGGCATGGAATGGGCCTCAAACACGTTGGGTTGCATTTCTGGCAGTGTGTTTTACACTATTTCTTCTGGTTTTCGTATTGTCGGTTGGCAACACTGATCAAAAGACCAGTTCATTGCTTGGACTTCCAGAGGAAAAGTGGAATAGCTTTGACTCAGTGGTGAAATTTTCTCCAACCTTAGAGTTTCCAAATGGAACGGAAGTAATATGGCAAATACCAGATTCGCCTAAAGCACTTCTTTTTCTGGCTCATGGTTGCTGAGGTAGAGCTCTATATTTTTGGGATAAATCTTCTCACTGCCCTGACTGCATTGGTTTGCCAGAGGAACGGCTAATTGCTCTTCATGCTCTTGCCCGAAAGTTTGCTGTCCTTACTATATCAAGTGCAGGGACATGCGGGGCTATGGGGAAGGAGATAATTGTTGTCAAGGATATCATCAGATGGTGGGTTGAGAAAAACAAGCTTGAAAAGCTTCCTCTTGTTGCTAAGGGGGCCTCTTCTGGGAGATACTTTGTTTCTGTGCTTGCCACTGTGTTGAAGTTCAATAGTATTGCAATCATGATTGCTGAAGGGTTGTTTGATCAAATGAAAATCGAGAGCTACCCCCCTACACTTTTCATGCACATGCCCAAAGATATAGTTAGGCAGAAAAAGATAGACAAGCACATGAAAATTTTGAAAAAGAAAGGTGTTGATGTTGCAGAGATTGAATGCATGGAGTTCCCCTTGTCGCCACATTTGTTAGCTGATAGAATCCCAGGTCTTGATCAGTCTGTTTCTGCTAAGTTGTTTGAACTCTTCCGGAAAAAGGGTTTTATCGATGAGAACGGATATATGAAGAATGATGGTCGTAAAACACGTTGGAAAGAAGCTGTCAGAGAGAGTAAAATTGTTTCTCTAGACGACCATCTGACCCATTATATCCAGGAGGAGTTAAATCTTGCATTTGCGTATCATGAAATGGCTAGCTTGCACGCTGACAGGATGTTTAAATGGTTTGAATCTCATATGAAGTAACTGCTTGTCAAATTCTCCCTTGATTTGCCTGATTCGGTGGATCTGGCCCCGGCTTTGTAGTAATTTAGAGGGTACGTACGGCGTAGCACCAGCTTTGTTTTCAGTACTTTGTCTTGGAAGGGATTAGGAAAACACATCCTCAATCGTTCTTTTGGATAAATCTGAACAAACGATAACCAGTAGGAAAATAAGAGCGTAAAAACTCGATAGCTATTCTGTATTACTGTATCCTGGTTGATCTTGAGTGTCATATTTGATTGACTAACCATGTAATCACAAGCACGAGATAGAGATGCACCACCTATGTCTAGTTGTTCAGGGAGAATTAGAGCCCGTTTGGGACTACTTTTGTCGGAAGCACTTTTGCTCATGCTTTTGCTAGACGTGCTTTGTAAAAAACACGTCGAAATTTATACATCCAATTGCAGGAGAATTATTATGTGCATGTTGGAATTAATGCTGCTTGTACTGAGGGAACATGTATAGCGATCGAATGGGTTGCACAAACATATGCATCTTGGGACAGGCATCCGTGGGTTGCACAAGAAATTATCAGAAGCGCAACTCTTAAAGTAAATAGAAGATGGCATTTAGTTGCCTTGTCCCCTAATCCCTACAACATTTTTAGACACTAACTTACATGCACTTTCTAGGTTGGACAATGGATGGTCACTCAACTGCTGTCATAAAATCATAGCTACAAGCATCACATCGCAGATTCATCTCCACCCTCCCCTCCTCCACCCCTTCCGCAATCTCCACGGGAGAACCCTCCGTGGACGGTTCTGTGGACTCTTCATATCTCTCTCATCAAATAAACCTTATTAGATTTAATGTTATTTTGGAGGTTGGAGGGGTGAGTTAAGAGTCAACTGGTTTTCATGGGGCAGAAACTAAAAATAGGCTTTAGCCAAAATGATCCTTGAAATTGGCATAACTCCTCATTTTGGTATTTGAGATTTGCAATCGAAAGAAGTAGTCCATGAGTTTATTCACTATAAATCATTTTGGTCATTTCGTGAAAAAATTCAGGTACATAAGCACCAAAATGACAAAAATACACAATTTAATAAATAAAGGGCCAAAATGAATTGAAAAAATTTGAAGGTATATTTGTCATCGTTTTATTTAACAAATATTTTTCACGGAATGATCAAAATGATTGACGGAGTATTGATTTTAACAAATATTTTGACCTTAAGGACAACTTCTATCAGTTTTAAATCTTATAGACCAAAGTGAAAAATTATGTTAATTTAAGAACCATTTTGAATAAAAAAAAACTTTAAAAATATGCGGATAATAATGGCGCCATTCTTTTTTCCCCCTTTGACATATTTCGTATATTTCCTTTTTGTTAGTTGGGTGGGTATCCATTTATTATTGTATTTAATCCTTCATTGTACTATTAAGTACATTTAATATATGAGTCCAGATCCTCTTTGTGATAATCCTTGAGCTTCGTGAATCATGTCAGTTTATCGTACATCATATGATCAGAAATTATTTTAAATATTTTTATTTAAAAATAAACATAAACAGTACTTGACAAAAACTGATCACAAGATATACGATGAACGGACATGATTCACGAATCCTCAAAATCCCCGTCAAAGAATCCGGAGAGGATTTAATTGATTAAGCTTGTTTCTCTATTTGACCTTGGCTGGGACTTGCATCTAACTCAAATTTCAATTATATGATCTTTGTCGCTCATTTAGCTCTCACAAAGTTTTGTTTTGTTTGTATTATGTGCCTTTTTACTTAATTATGTACCATGTATTTGCTTTAGCAACGGCTACACATTTGACCAAGACTAGCTTTTGTAATGTTATGTTTTGTGATTTAATGAATTGTGGTCTGGTTCAAAGAGAATGACTTATATGACATGGGTACACCGTCACGGTGACGTTCTGTGCTAGTAAAATAAAGACATGTAAGCTTTTACCACATGTCCTTATTTCATTAGCATGGGATATTATATAGGGATGTACTCATGTTATGTAAGTTGTTCTCCTGGTTCAAATGTTTTTGGTTAATTTAGCTGGATGTGTCCTCCTTTTAAACATTATATTATGTTGAGAAAAGTTTGAACATGTCATTTAAGAGGGCATTCTGCAGATACAGGGGACCAAGGAAAGCTATATATATCTCATCAATCTTTGTGGAAAATGACTTATATATAGAATGGGTTCACCGTCGCCATGGTGTCTGATTTCAATGAAACAATGACATGTGTAAGTTTTTCAAACACAAGTCATTGTTTTAGTGGATTGTGACACTAAGTGACGGTGAACCTATTCCATGTAAGTTGCTCTCATCTTTATGGCTTGACACTCCCATTCAACTGCTTCACTCCCTAGTTTTTAGTTATCCCTTCTTAAACTTCTTCAATCAAAAGTGGACTTAATGATGTAGACTTTTGTTTGACATAGCCGTATTGTAAATTAATATTCTAATCTATGGGGAGGGGGTATTTGAACTCTGGTGACCTGAATAATTGGCCTTACTCACGTATGCAACATGGTGATCCATTTAGAAAGGGAGGGAAACTAGGATTTGTATATGATTAAAACTTTTGTTATGTTTCTTCTTCCCGTTAACAGTCCTAGCATTTTTATTTCCGTTATGTTCTTGTGCTTGTGTTTTGCATTTTCTACAGATATCCGTTCGAGTATGATTAGCACGCGAGTAAGATGTCATTAGGAGAAGGAGATTGATTACAACTTGGAGATTTCATGCTTTCACTTAACAAGAAATGGTCCGTACTGATAATTTAAGACGGCTGTCCTCACATATTTTCTTTTCTGCAACACGAAAGACGCGTTCAGCAGTATGAGGCTATGAGCTGCAGAGGTAGCACTATAGTTTTATTAACATGTTATTTTTACGTGAATTTCATCTACTTTTTTTCATAAATTAACATTGACATATCATTTTCACATTAATTGAGTATCTAAAATTTGGGATTCGTTTTAGCGCTTGTAGTACTGTTGCTTCTATTTATGCTGCATGAGATATGAACTCAACAAAATCTTGAATTATATTAAATTAAAAACTAATTAAGATGATCAAAGCTAAGTATTAAATAAATGTAAACCAAAGTTTGCATATCTTAACATGCTGTAGCTGCAAATTTGATTAGAAACTAAGACCGTAACGTTCTAGAATAATAACAAACAAACACTCTGAAGTCTCTCTTAAGTAGTCTTAGATATAAGTAATTAAACAACCCATAAAGATTAACTTTGAACTTAAATTAAATGAAAGCAAATGATGATTGTGATTGAGATCAGGCTCTGGGCTTGAGTTTTCCTTCGTTGGCAAGCTTGAAAACGCGGGCTTGAGTTGCTGCAGCCTTGTTTGATCCCAGTGCACTGACGAAGCTGTCCCTGACTTGGTTGGTGGTGAAGTGGAACCTGTTATCCACCATGGCATTCAACAAGGCAGCAGTTCCTTGTCTGTAGAGCTCTCCTAGCCCGTCGGTGCGGGTGTTGGAAAGTGCCTGCGGGAGGCTCATGGTGCCGGATCCGATCCCTGGAAGACTAGACACGCCAAAAGAATTGCCCAAAGTTCCCCACCAGCCCAACAGACCCCATATTAGTGTGGGGTGGCTCCCCCAGTAGCTGCAAAACGAGGCAATTTATGAATTAGGGATGAAATTTAAGTTATGAATATGTACCATTTTTGTACGTGCTCATTTTACCATCTACAACATCTGGTACATAGTTGATATGTGGTCAAATATCAACCAAATAATAGTAATGTGCCAAATACTGTAGATTGATACTAGTTACCAGCTAATCACTGCGTATTATTTAAACCAGTTACTTACTTGCATGTGAAGGGTGGAAGGGAGTTGGGGCCAGGAAGAAAAGGAGGAGAAGGGATGGTTGGGGTGTTTGGGTCAATTGGTGGGGTTCCAATGTCTGGGATCGGGGGGCTTAGAATGACTGGGGTGGGAGGGGTACCAATTTCTGGTGTGGTTGGGGGGCTGCCACCATAAGTTGGTGGCGGAGAGTAGTAGTAGCCACCACCGCTTGGAGTTGATGGAGTGGATGGAGTGCTAGGGTCATGTGATGGAGTTGGGTTGTGGTGTGCTGGTGGGGTGCCACAGTTGGAAGGTGGTGATGGTGTAGGGTTGTAGCTTCCACCACCTCCATGAGACGGGGGGCTTTGAGAGCCGCCACCGTGTGATGGTGGGCTGGAAGGAGTTCCGTGTGAACCTGAATTAGTAGGAGAGGTCATGAGAACACATATTAGTGAATGCTTGACATAATATTATTTGAGAGAGAGAGAGAGAGAGAGAGAGAGAGAGAGAGAGAGAGAGAGAGAGAGAGAGAGAGAGACCTCCAGGGGGGCTGCCGGAGTCGGGGTCTGGTGGAGAGTAGTAGTTCTTCTGGTCTTGGACAGTGGAGGACATGACAGAGATGACCAAATTCTGGGAAAGTAACCCAGCAACCAAAGACCATAGAATCAAAGAGGCAGCATTGCTTCTCAATCTCCCCATTTTTGTCTGCTTGCTTTGGAGAGTAAGGAATTAGCGAGAAGAAGGGAAGAAGGGTGGTGGAGTAAGTGTAGGGAGGAGGAAGAGGGTGAATATATAAGGGAGAAGTTAATATTAGCAGGTGAATGAGTGTTGTAGTTAGTTGCTGTGTTGAAGGTGCATTTACTCCTCCTACTTACTCCCTTGTGTTTCATACAGTAATGGTATCAACTTCTCAAGTTGCTAGCTTTTGAGACACATACCATAATCTCTCTCTCTCTCTCTCTCTCTGATATGGGTGTTGACATAATATTGGTTGTGATCTGGACGGATTGTATAACTGGGATTAGAGAGCTCATTGCTTTTTTCTTTCTTGATGAAGTCTTTACTTCCACAATTGAAGTTTACAGAGCATGATATTACATAAAATTATAAATTTAACCAAGAAAAAACTTATATCCCCTCCCCTAGCATTGTGGGTAGTACAATATTTGGAAACCAATGCATGATCGGCCTTCAGCTGGGGGACTTCTGTAACGTAAGTACACTATCACTGCAACGTCTCGTGTAAATGATATAATGATATAAGTAGGTTTCTCTTCATTTATATGATTGTCAGAAGACACCACGGTACATCGGTACCCATGCCACATGAACGTTCTCCTTCAACTAGCTTGTTTTTTTTTTTTTTTTTTAATTTTAATGAAATTCTTATCCAATATAAAAAATTGGGAGCGAGGTTTGAACTTGAGTGTAGCAAAGAAGCACATTGCTCTAACCAGCTTAGCTAAGTCTAAATATGCTGAAGTGTGTCTTGCTCATGGTCTAAAATATCGGTAGTCCAAAAACACGGAAATTTTGATGGAAATATCGGGATATTATCGATATCGATAAAAATTGAATAAAAACCACGGAAATTGTAAGAAAAACTTGGAAACTTTTATTGAAACTTTGCAGGATGTTTATTTAGTCAATTATCTATTAGTTTATCACAAAAAATTGGAAGGAAATGCATTGCATGATGGATTTAACTGATTTAAGTGGATTATATAGCAAGCTGGCAAACATTGTGAGTGTATAAAATATGTAGTAATTAATGAAAGAAGTTTAAACACACCATAATCATTTATATATAATGAATTAGTACAATATTTTACACTTTATACATTGCATGGTAAGATACATGAGTGACTTAGTACCACATAGAGTTCCTATGAGGTTCAAAATTTTCACTATCTTCATCCTCTCTATATGTAGAGTAAGTGTATTGTGAAGAGTAGTCAGCAACCATAACAATGGCTTTCAAGAACCAAAACCCAAAAGTCAATAGGAAATTGAATACTTCGGTATTTTTTGGGATTTCGGGATTACCAAACAAATGGGATTTGGAAACCAATCCCATATCGAAAATTTTGGTATTTTTTGGGATGGTTTTGGTTTGGGTTTTTTGGTATGGTTTGGGATTTTCGGGAATTTTTTTTAGCCCTACATGTAAGTGACCAAATAAAAAATAGAAAAATTAAAAACCACATGCCATTGACTAAGTAATTAATTGACACAATTTAAAATATAATACCACAAAAAATTTGGAATATGTGCAAATTTGTTTCTTGCAAAAAGAATTTAAAACAAAACCATATATATAAATATTTTAGCATATTTTCACAAAAACATAAGTGATATGGTGGTCAAGGTGTTGAAGGAATCAAATGGGACGGGTTCGAAGCCCTCTATGCTCAAGATTGAGATTTTTCAGAAATTTTCAAGTATTTTATGGGTTTCATTTCGCGATATTATATATTAACGATAATTAAGGAGATAAGTCACGAAATATCGTCATCTAAAAAAAATAATAATATATTATCGATATTTTGGTCCATGGTCTTGCTTTGCTATTTAAAGATAAAACCCTGAATAGAGCCTGAACCCAATTTGAAATAATCTCAAAACCAAGTCAAGCCTTGACCAACCTGTCAATTTTCCAATATCATTATACTTGTATTAGCTCATCCTGGTCCCAATTCAACCTGAACGGATGATGTGTTAAACATGAGATTATGCATTAAATTAATTACAATATGGTACATAAAATTGTTTCGGAAATAGTGGAGCCCTACCCATAAATTTGTGTAAATTGCGATGGGCCACATGAAAGATTTCCAAAGTACTTTTCACATCCATCTCCTCTCTACCATCTTCATATTTGTGATGGATTGGAAAATTGGAAACCATTCAATCCATATACATGAAGATCTTTGTGATTGTTGTTGGATAAGGAAATTAAAACTGGACTGACTTCTTGTCGGGCATCACATTTTTGAAGATTTGGTCACGGTTTCATGCAAATTCCATACCTTGGTCTGCTTATAAATTTGCAGCTACCTAGCTCAAAATGTTGCAGTGGAAATTGTAGCTAGGAAAATATATATGTTAAGGTATGGTATATAATATTTTCTTCAACAAGTATGGTACATTTGTGTAACAGATGGCAACGACTAAAATTTCTAGAGAGAGAGAGAGAGAGAGAGAGAGAGAGAGATGAAGTGGGTTCTGTATGAAGGTTAATGAGATTTGCAGAGAAGTAGGTGAGATTGCACAAATGTGTGGGGAGGGGAGAGTAAAGAAGACAGCGAAGTAGGGTATTGTATAGGGTTTTGCAATTGAATTTCTTTTCAAATTTCAAATCTGCGATTGACCATAAATTTAAGAGTGAACTATCGATTCACCCCCCAAACTTTCACTTAACTTTCGATTTCCCTCCTGAACTTTTCTATTGGAAAATTAAGGACTCAAACTAATTTTTTTAGCCGATTTGCCCCCTACCTTTAGTTTTTCATATATTCCATCCATATTTCTGTTAAATGAGATCATGTGCACAACATGTGAGAGTAGTTAAGTCATTTCACTCTTAAAAATGATTAAAAAACTGAAAATAAATAAAAAAACTTTTCCAGCTAATTCCTATCCTCAATTTTATTTTATCCTCTCATTCCTATGCATGAGAAATGATATATGGTGTTATTGTCTTCATAAGTAGCTAAGTTAGTCTTTTTGTTGAAGCATGTACTACCATTTTATTTTCTCTAACAAATTAATAATTTGACAAATGCTTATGGTGTTATTGTCTCCAAAGCAGTGCATTAATATAAGAAACATGTTCATAATACTCATAAAAAATGCTCAAGATAATTACATACTTTTCATAATGTCATAATAATCCCAATACAATTTCACAAAATGATCCTTAAGAAGTTGGAAAACATAAGAGATTTTACCATCCATAAGGTATATAACCCATAGAATCTCGATTACAAAATATGGGCATTCCACTTAACCAAACACAAGCAAAATAAGGTTTTAGTTATCAAAACAAGAGCACAAACATTCTGCTCAAAACGCACATGACACATGGAGATCAAATACACTTTCCATGGTCTTCCTCATTTGGTTGGAATCTTGTACCAAAACCTATTTTCATTTCTGATGGCTGAGTAAGGTTGAGGGTGTTATGTTTTCCAACTTCTTAAGGATCATTATGTGGAATTGTATTGGGATTATTATGACATTATGAAAAGTACATAATTATCTTGAGCATTTTTTATGAGTATTATGAGCATGTTTCTTATATTAATGCATTGCTTTAGAGACAATAACACCATGAGCATTTGTCAAATTATTATTTTGTTAGAGAAAATAAAAATGGTAGTACATGCTTCAAGAAAAAGACTAACTTAGCTACTTATGAAGACAATAACACTATATGTCATTTCTCATGCATAGGAATGAGAGGGAAAAATAAAATTGAGGATAGAATTAGCGGGAAAAAATAGAGGGAAAGTTTGTTTTTTATTTATTTTTAGTTTTTTAATCATTTTTAAGAGTGAAATGACTTAACTACCCTCACATGTTGTGCACATGGTCTCACTTAACATAAATATGAATGAAATATATGAAAAACTAACAATAGGGGGCAATCGGCTAAAAAATTTAGTTTGTGTCCTTAATTTTCCAATAGAAAAGTTCAAGGGGAAAATCGAAAGTTAAGTGAAAGTTCAGGGGGTAACTCGACAATTTACTCTAAATTTTAAGCATACAAAAGGAACCGAGCGATTATTTTACTATGCTCTAGTGTATGCTATAGATCATGATTTTTAACCGTTTGGTTGTTGAATTCTTGACCAAGAATATGACGGCCAAAAATTCTGATGTACAAGACCTGGAGCATATAGAAAATCCCAAGAGAGAGTACGACATGAGAGTGATGAGATTTCACTTCAAGTTTTCAACCAAAGTTCAATGGCTGTGTAAGAGAGACAGCATGGCCAATGGGGATCCTGAGTTGTCACACATTTAGAGAAAGCCCTACTTAAATAATGGCTGTGCAACAGCGAACTGTGAAGCTCTAAGTTAAATTTATAGCAGCAGTGCCAGTGATCGATGGCAAGGCCTATGGAGCTTGCTAGCAACTAGCTTAGCTAGAAACTGATGAAAGCTTTCATGTGAACTGAAATAATAAGAGGGTTTCTGGTGGTCGTTGAAAGCATTAATCCCATAAAATTCTCCAGGAAGTTGATGCAGTAACCAGACAAATATATGACCTGAGAAACTCCTTTGAGCTATTTCAACAGCTCTGGTTGGTTTGGTCTCACATTTTGAGAATGCCAATGACATTTTTTCGCCATCAAAGCCCAAGTTTATGATTCTTTTTTCATGTGGGAAATACTACAAAACTTTTCTCTCCTTCTAGGAAAAATATATTCTCATATGGTTGAGGCTTTGCACAAGTTTGGGTTAAGTATGGTTATCTAATTAGAGCAATTTTCACACCCGGTGAGATCAAAATAGATAAATAACTTATGAGAGATATTCTACGTATAATAGGGTCGGACACCCATACTGAATTACAAATGAGTCAAAGAACAATGGGTTTGTCCAATGGTAATCAAGATTAATGATATAACCAAATTCATCAATTCTAAACTCAGAGGCTAATTTGCTATGTTGTAAAAACAATTTTTCTTGACCCAGACCTTTCTTAAATTCCATTAAGATCCCATTTGGTTTTCTTGGGAGAGGAGAGCGTGGGTTTCATTGTCTCTGTAGTATTCAAGTGCTACTTCTGTGCAGTTTCCTGACAGGGGAGAGAGAGAGAGAGAGATCGCAAATATTATAAATACACACAGGTCCCCCATTCGTTTTTGCTACAGAATTATGACTTTACTGCTGCTGTTCTGTGTGCAAAAGTCCAAAAGCCTGAATCTTTCAGAGCAATTCCACCCCTAAAAAAATACGCTAGCATCCAGCCCATTTAATCCATTTAGTGAACGATGATATACCACAATGAATAATAATAGGCCAAATGCATCTTCACCCCTAAAACTAAATAGCCTAGTCAATTTTATTAAATTTTTATTATAAAATAATAATTTGATTTTTAATTTCTGACATGATCCCTTCTTCTTCTTCCCACTTTTCTCAAAATGGTCTCTTTGGACTCCCTTCTTCTTTTTCTTCCCTGATTTTCCAACTGTGCGGTCAAGCACAGTTTCACCACTTTTTCTTCCCTTCTTTTTCTTCTCTTCAAACCGCCAAAACTCGTGTGAGATCAGCCAAGTTCGGCCCGACCCAAATTCAAGGGCAGGGGAAAGATTGAAGCTTTCTAGAGGCGGAAAGAGATAAAGATAGAGAGGGAGAGTTTTGGATATGGAAGCTCGAGTTGGGGTGGTGGTGGAGGGAAAATAGAGAGCTAAGAATTTAGCTCAGGGAGGCATGTTGGTATCGCCTGGCGTCATGTAGGTCGGGCAAGGGCTCAACACATTCTGAGCCGGCCTAGAGACCAGCTTGGGCTGGGTGCCAGCCTATATGCTAGGCTGTAGTGGATTGGCTGGGTGCTGGCCTAAAGGTTCCCCGGTGAAACTGCACTTAAATAAATGTGGTTATAATTTATACCAGCAACTGCTACAACAACCGACTCCCTCTCAAACTACATCCTCAAAATATTTGTGTATATGCATAGCATGGATGGATTCTTGGTTCTGTTCAAATTCTTGGAATAGGAAATGTACTCAAAACCTTAATTACTAGGTACTGCCTTATGGCTACATGATCAAATGAAGTGGATAAGTTAATCAGCGTGAGATCGGTGCTTATGCTTTCAGACTGAATATGGACCATTGATTGTGTCCACTCTGGTTGGAATGCTGTAAACACAAAATTTTTGTAGCAAATCAAACAAGAACACGTGTACAAAATAATTGTATTTGTATTAATGAGTTTAGGGTTGCAATCTTTGTTTACAAGGTTGATCCTTTGATTTGATCTCCGAAGATGTGTAGATGTGTGTTGTTGATCCAAGAGTCGCAATGAATTGATCTAGGATGAACGACTGCCAAATGGATTTGACTTGTGGCGATGGAAGAACCAGCACAGTGTAGTAGTGCTTGATGATTCTTTTACGGGTTTGAAGAAGAACGCAGAGGGTTTTCTGAGTCTTGTTGAGTGTCTTGGGTGTTTTTTTTGGGGGGGGGGTGGTTTGAGAGCTTCAAAGCTTCAGAGTTTTAAAGCTTCAGCGTATGGCCGTGAATGATTTTTCTGGCCCCCTTTCTTTGTCTTGGAGCCTCGTATTTATAGACTCTTCAAGTCTTGCCTACAGATAGATTTGACCTTGATTGTGGGCTTAATTGACAAAAGAACCAGGACTCAATTTGTGGGTCGATTCGTGATTTGACTCCACCAATTAATATTTGATTAAATTAAATTAAAATCAAATCATTCATTTCTGCCAAATGTTGACATGTGTCCTTCTTGATGACTCATCCGATTTTGATGAGTCACGTCCATGTGTACAATTTGTGAGACACATGGCGCATGCCACGTATGTCCTGACATATCGAAACTTTAATGTGTTGGTGAACATTTATTTAAAATTTCGATGTCTACAAATGCATAGTCCATATTCACAATGCTTGAATATGAGTATTTTTCTTAGAATATAAGTGTAACAAAATAACATTACTCGGATTTATATACGCTAACCTATCTTATCTTCCGTATTGGAGGATCATGCACTTAAGGAGAGGTTATCATTTCATGGTGTGTATCTATAAAGCTTATCTTTTCATGGTGTACATATATAAAGCTTATCTTTAGGAATAATATTCCACAAATGGATCCACAAAATTTGGTCCCTAACATGGCTGTGGTTAATTTATGCATGAGGCACCCCCTTCGCATGATGATAAATATGGTTTCTTAGCATTTGGTTTGACCACAATCTTTATAAATTGCTGCATACCTACAATACAAAAATATACACAAATAAATTTGGTTACTAAATTGCATTGTGTAGGGAGGAGACACTAAAACATCGATAAAGGAGGCACTAAATTACATTTGTGTATCGTTAATTGTTGGTATTGTGTCACTCATATTCTATTTTTAACTAAAAGTTTGTAACAATTTATGCATAAAGCCAAATTACCCAATAATTTGATACTGAAATCAACCTTATAAGAGTCGAACTTAAGACCGTTTTGCTAATAACAAGTATCTCTTGTCGTTGAAATCAAAATTGGAAAGATTCCACGGTTTTCATCCCCTCTTAGTTAATCTTCATCATCGTATCAGCAACCCTACTTGATTTTTTGGGATTTCTTTTCTTTTCTGTGGTCGGTCATCCATTTCGAAATATGCAACTTACCATGGACGTCGTTAATTGTTTGGATCCACAAATTTTTGGACTAATAATCCACACGTGGATCCACAAATTTTGGTCCCTAACATGGACGTGGTTAATTTGTGCATGAGGCATGCTCTTCGCATGATGATAAATAGCATTGGTTTTACCACACTCTTTATAAATTGTTCCATACATATAATACACGAAATATACACAAATGAAACTCGTTACTGAATTGCATTATGCAGGGAGGAAGCATTAAAAAGTCAATAAAAGGGCACTAAACGTCAATAAATTAAGGGGAACTAAATTGCATTGTGTATTGTTCATTGTTGGTTTTGCGTCACTCGAATTCTATTTTTGATTAAGGCTTTGTTTAAGTCCGATTTAAGCATACATCTGACATTATTGTGAAGCAATTCCAGCATGGAGACTTTCAAGGTCTCTTCTTATATTTTTCTTAGTATCGTTATTTAAGTTGAAAGGCTAAACTAAACTGCACAACAGCTTGCAATAATTTGGTGCTGAACTCAACATTATAAGAGTCAAACTTAAGATGTACTGTATTGCTAGTGACAAGTCTCTTTTGTTGAAATCAACAAGCATGAGAGATTGAAAAGATTCCACGGTTTACATCATGTGTTTGTTAATCTTCATCATTGCATCAGCAACCCTACCAAATTTTTTGGGATTTCTTTTCTGTGGCCGATCACCCATTTCGACAATATGCAACTTAACGTTGAGTCAATGTAACGGGAAAATCTGAGTTGTTGATTTGTGATAAAATAGTCCTGGGACGGTTTACGACTTCATGATTAGTTGACTTTTCTGAAAAAATCAGGGGGTGTGACTTTCTGGTTTTTTTCTTCTATAAAGCTAAAACAATTTGCTCACCTGATACCACATTATAATTAGAACTATAAAATTTCAAACTTTTTTAATCCATGAAATCATCGATGGCAAATGAAATTTGCAATCATTCTTTTTGTTTGTTCTGTTTCTTAGCTGCAACGGTCTTTTTCATTGTTTTCTTAGAGCACAAGAAACGCTGTAACACGAATAAGAAAAGACTGCCACCAGGCGAAATGGGGCTTCCTTGGGTAGGCCAGACAATGGAGTTCTACAAAGCTCAACGGAAGAACAGTTTGTTTGATGATTTCGCTCAACCTCGGATTACGAAATATGGTAAAATCTTCACAACGCATCTGATGGGATCACCAACTGTGATTGTAAATGGAGCCAATGCTAACAAGTTCCTGCTGTCCAATGAGTTCAAGTTGGTGGTGAGCTCGTGGCCTTCGGCGTCAGTTCAGCTGATGGGAAAGGACTCCATCATGGAAAAGCAAGGGGAGAGGCACCGCTACCTGCGCGGACTTATAGGGGCGAGCCTTGGCCAGGAGGGGCTTGAGACGTTGGTGCCTAAAATATGTCACTCTGTGCGGTTGCATTTGGACACAAAGTGGAAAGGCCAGGACTAGATTAGCCTTTACCGCTCGACGAAAATTTTGACGTTTACCATAGTGTTTGAGTGCTTTTTGGGGATCAGTGTGGAGGCAGAGATGTTGGGAATATTTGAGAGAGTTTTGGAAGGGGTTTTTGCAGCGCCTGTTCAGATTCCTGGTTTGAGGTTTTGGAGAGCAAAGAAAGCGAGGGTGGAGATAGAGAATATGCTGATTGAAGTAGTGAGAGAGAAGAGGATGCAAATGGAAGGCAAGATAGAAGCAGAGGATGAGCAGGGAGGAACATTGCTTTCACAATTGGTGGCTGGAATGATTCAAGGAGAAATCACTGAGGAGGAGGTTGTTGATAATGTGGTGTTGCTTGTTTTTGCAGCTCATAATACTACTTCTTTCGCCATTGCTATGACTTTCAAAATGTTGGCTCAGCATCCTTATTGCCATAGTATTCTACTGAAAGGTATGTAACATTTCGTGCAGTCCAAGTTCATTGATTTCAATCACGAACTTATCGGTGAGTTGCATTTCATTATATCAGAACATGCTGAGATAATGAGAAGCAAAAGACCAGGTGAAAATCTGACACTGGATGACACAAAGAAGATGAAGTATACCTAGCAGGTTGCGCGTGAAAGCATGCGCATATTCCCTCCAATCTTCGGCTCTTTTAGGAAAGCCATCGCCGACATTGAGTATGAAGGTTTTACCATACCTAGAGGATGGAAGGTATATGCCTTCTGCTTTGTGCCTTGCATTTTTACACCGGTGTGTACTTACAGTGCTTGGACTAATTTCTAGTGGTTAATTCCATGCAGGTGTTGTGAACAACATATGGAACACATTACAACTCTGAATACTTTCAAGATCCTCTGAGTTTCAATCCAAGTTGGTTTGAGGAGTCAGTCCCACCGTATGTGTTCCTTCCATTCGGGGGAGGGCCAAGAGTGTGTGCAGGCTACCAACTGGCCAAGTTGAATATCCTTATCATCGTGCATTTCGTTGTTACGTGTTATGATTGATCTTTGCTTTATCCCGACGAGCCCATAACCATGGATCCTCTTCCATTCCTTTCCCATGGGATGCCTATCAGAATTTACCCCAAAATTTCCCATAGCGCAACCCGAGAATTCTTGCAACTCAATGCATAAATAGCCAAGCAGGCTCACAGTATCCGAATAAGCAGTGAAGTACGGTTTTCTGAGTCAATGTTTCATCCCATAAGATGTGAAGACTACATTGTAACTTATATTTCAAAGAGCTATTGTAAATACATTAAACATATGAAGATTTACATTGAAAGAAGATAACATAGATTCCTAATCAAGAATCATGAGCTAATCATTTCAAACATCTTTGGCCAAAAAGGTCCTTCAAAATAACAACTCATGGGAAATTTGTCGCATGGTTGGTCGAGATTGTGGATTCGTTCGCAAGCACGCATGTGCAAGGTTTGCAACAGTGATCACTTTTTCCACAACATGATTTCCAGGAGGCGGGAGCCTCTTGTCCAAGACATCGTTCAGTTGTATAGGTTCAGGTGTTGATGTTGATGAAAATGACAAAAAATAGGAGATGAGGTCTCCGGGATGCTTTCCCATGATCATTTCTAGTGCTACCACTCCAAAGCTATAAACATCACATTTCTCATTTGTTTCCATCGTGTATGCTAACTCTGCAAAACAAAGACCCAAGTCATGATGAGTAAAAGCAGGAAATAAGTACTTATGTCAAATGGAAGAATTCAAGCAGAAGATAAGTACCTGGAGCACTGTATCCGAATGTGCCTGCAAATGAAGTCCAATTTGAAGTCTCAAGATTCAAGAGCTTAGCTGTACCAAAATCGGAAACATAAGCTCCATATTCCAAGTCTAGCAAGATGTTCTTACTTGAAATGTCTCGATGTAATATCGGAGGTGAACAATCATGATGCATATACAACAATGCATTAGCAACATCCTTCACAGCATTCACCCTCTCAATCCATCCAAACTTAACTGCATGGTTTTCGTCGGTCAGTATCTTTTGCAAGCTTCCTCCGTCTACGAAATCATACAACAAAAGAGGGTGCTGCGGATGCGAACAGAAACCATAAAGCTTCAAAATGTTTCTGTGACGAATCTCTGATAGAGTACGAACCTCACTTTCGAAAGCCTTGAGGTTTGCCACTCCACTATCCTGTAGCATGTGGAGTTTCTTCACTGCAACAATCCGGCCTGTTTGCAACACAGCCTTATAAACACTTGCATTGCCTCCCACCCCCACACAATATTTGGAGTTGAATCCCTCTGTGGCTTCAATGATGTCTTCATACTCAAGTCTTCCATCATAACTCCAAATCGCAAACTGGTCTTCATTTTGCACTTTTCGTGGATAGCAGACCACGCAAAGAATCCCGGTTACCACAAATACAAACAACAGGATGCCTAAAATAAGGACTACAGTGAAGATAACCGATTTGCTGCTCTTTTTCTCCCCTCTTGTTTCGGACGGACAAACATTCAAACCTGTGGCATTGCCACACAAGCCTGTGTTATTCGCAAAAGCTAGAGCCAAGGCCTTATGGAACGCTTTGTTGTTGGGAAGAGGACCCTCCAAATGATTGTATGACATGTCCACAACTGTCAAGCTCAACATGTTATCGAACATAGATGGGATCGAACCAGAGAGCTTGTTGTGGGAGAGATTCAAGGTTTCCAACTTCATCAAATTTCCAAGTTGTGGTGGGATTTCACTCATCAGTGAATTTTGACTGAGATCGAGAACTTGAAGAGCGTTTATGCTTGCCATCTGAAGAGGAATGCTCTCATTAAATTTGTTTCTGCTCAAGTTCAAGTTCAACAACTCTCTGCACCCGTCTAATTTTTCCGGAATTAGTCCACTGAAATCATTTGCTGCTAAGTTAAGATGTTGTAGATTGGTTAGCAATCCAATCTCCGAAGGCACACTGCCTGAAAGTTTGTTGTCACCTAGGTTAAGGTTGAACAAGGATGTCAACTTCCCTAGTTCCTTTGGGATTGTCCCGGTGAGAATATTCGAAGATAGGTCAAGCACATGGAGCTGAATTGATCCCTTAAACCGAGGTATCTCCCCGGAAATTCTGTTGTTGCCGAGCCTCAAGCTTTGTAAGTTTTGGCACCTCTCCCAATTTTCTGAAAGCTCTCCATAGAATTTGTTGTAACTTAAATCGACATAAATTAGTTTCGGATAAATGCCGAACTCTTGAGCTATATTTGCTGTCAGCTGGTTCCTCTCAAGCCTCAATCTAACTAAACTGGTGCAGTTCCTCAAGCTTCTAGGCATGGGGCCTGTCAACTGATTGTTGTGTGCTGTAAACAGTTCAAGGACTCCGCTGATGCATATATCGTGGGGGATGCTGCCAGAAAAGTTGTTGTTGCTAAAAAACAACTGCTTCAAAAATGTAAAATTATTCAGTCCTGAAGGAAGAGAGCCATTGAGTTTATTATCCACCAATCCCAAATGAGTAAGAAATTTGAGCTTTCCTATTTCAGGTGGGATATTTCCAATTAATTGATTTCCCATCAAATACATCTCCTTGAGGCTACTCAGGTTGCCTATAGTGGAAGGAATTGCGCCGGAGAAATTGTTGAGTTGAAGGGCAAGAACAGTTAAGTTGGACAGGTTTCCGATTGCTTCTGGAATCGAACCCATGAGACTGTTAAACGCTACATTGATCACACTGAGTGAATTCAGCATGCATATTTCTGCAGGGAGATTTCCAGAGAGATTGTTTTGTTGGAGGGACAGAATGGTTAAGTTGCCCAACATTCCAACTTCATGTGGAATGGACCCGTTGATGTTGTTTCCAGCAAGATCAAGGATTTGAAGGCTTTTCAAAAACCCTATCTCCAACGGGATTGTTCCGAAAATCGCATTGTGGCTCAGGTTAAGGCTCATGAGACTTGGGAAAGAGGAGAAACTAAGCGCATGAAGTGTACCTCTTAAGCCAGAAGCAGTGAGGTTTATTTGTGTTATGCTTTCAAAATTGTTACAAGCAATTCCTTCCCAATTGCATATGCTGTTTCCAACCCATGAAGGCAAGAGGGAGAGACTTGTGCTGTTGTCAAGGCTAGCTTTCCAATTCAGAAGTGCTTCTGCTTCTTGTCCTGCTGTTGCTGCTGAAGCTGAAGAATCCAACAAGAGAATGAGTATAATTGGGATGAAAGAAAGTGTTTTTTCTTCTTTGGATGCCATGATTTTAAGTTGTGAGGATTATTTCATTTCTGGAAACCACAAGATGGCTCAAGAAAACCATCTGCCAAATTAAGCTGTTTTGGTATTGAGGAAGAGTTTTGGTGCTCTTATTATATATAAAGGATAAATTACACCAAACTACTTCAACTATAGATCGAATCACAATCTCATACTTCATGTTTAAATATTGCAATGTCATTCTCAATTTATGAATTCGTTTCAATATCAGACATTCGTTAAGTTTTCTGTCAATGTAGCTGTTAAATGATGACATAACAGAAACGGGATCTACTAATTCGCCAACTAGAATAAAAAAATTAATTAATTAATAAAAAATTATTATTTTTTATTCAATACACTGTTTTCACTCTCCCTCTTGCTCTGTCCCCCAACCTCTCCTTCTCTCCCAACTCTCTCGTCCTTCTCCTTTCTGCAAAAGCAGAAAATCAATGACGGCGTCTGCTGCCGCTGCCGTTGGGGCCAAACTACCACCACTACCCTGCAAACCCAGAAACGAGAGTCCCTTGGATTTGAGATCCGACATTTGCACCGACGCCCTCACCCCCCCCCGGGGGACACCAGCGATTGCAGGTAGAAGAGGGTCACGGCCAGCCCGAACACCAGATCCGAGGGCAACGGAAGAACCGATGGGTCCACTCGGAAAGGAGCAGAGCCAGCGTGAGCACTAGAAAGAGGAAGAGGGAGGCAGCGGACTGCAGGGACGTGAATCGGTGGAGACGACCGCGTAAGGTTGACATCCACCGCCTGCTAGGGTTCTGGTGCTGTTTAAACTAAAAAGCAAATTACAAGCAAATAATAAGAATTAAAAAAACAGAATTTTGTGACTAATCTCAGTTGGGATATTTTAATTATTCAAATTGAACCAAAGGAAAAACGGAAAGCGATTATCTTCTTTGCTTCTCTCACATCCAAACCAGAGCACAGTAAGAAGGGGAGGACTGAATCATGATATTGACAGGAACCTTCGGGATTGTCGTCATCGGAAAACATGGGGTTGCAGCCAATTCGCTGGCATTGAAACAGAGCTGCCCGCTGACCCTCCATCCTCTCTCCTCGGTCTCTCTGTCTGTCTGAGAAAAATACGAGCCTTCAGCGACAGAGATGTACTGGAGAATTGAGATTTGGGATGAGTTTCGCGACGGTGGTAGTGGGATGATGGTGCGGCGACGGAGGATGGACATGGAGGAAATTGGCATGGAGATTGTGGAGTGTTTGGCTACAGTGATTAATTTTGGTTAGGGACTGGGGTTTGCAGAGGGTGGGTCCCATATTTTTAAATTAAAATTATTTAAATGATTTTGTTTTTAAATTTTTAATATTTAATTAATTTTTTAATCCGTCTCAAGCCTTGTCAGTATTTAACAGAGAAATTGATATAAAAACTAAGAGAGGTCTGATATTACAACATATTCGTAAAATAAGGTATGATTTTGTAATTTTTAAAATATAAGGTATGAAATTATGATTTGATTAATATTTAAAATAATTTTATATAATTTACCCTAATTATATACGCGATTTATATATGCCAACATGTAGGTAGTGATATGATTGAATTACACGTCTGTTAGTCTTGAATTTATTATAAATTAACACGACACTTGTTCATTGTAATTTATGAAGGATTTTTTAGTTAAGAATTTTTAACTTTAAAGACAATCTTGATACGAAGGATTTTAGTTAAGAATTTTTAATTTTAGAGACAATCTTGATGGGACAAGTCAATTTCCAAGACTATTTATGATAGAAACCTTTAAATGCATCCTCTGTAGAAGACGATGGGACCATCACCATGGGCGTCCAAGTCCATGATCAATTGCTTTTTTTTTTAATACATCAATATTTTTTACACTAAGAAGAATGAGAATTCGGCTAAATTACACAATGGACAACTTAATTTGGTATTGAATTCGCCGTCCACAATATTCAAACTTAAAATCTTTCACTTTCAAGTGAAGATGAATACTACCAGACCATAGTACTGAATGACGATCAATTACTTTATTAAACGCAAGAAAAAAGTTTCTTTGTGTATAGTATAGTATTGGCTGGTGGTCGTGTGAATGCTGAGAAAAGTGAGAACATAGACATGAAATTCTCATTGAAAGACGTGAGGTGGACCAAATACGAATGCTAGTGGTGTCTTAAAACATGTGTTTAATTAGCTTTAACAAATTAGAGAGGTGCAACGCACTAGGGCAGCGCAGCAGCCTCATCCATACAGACAAATATTAGGTTCAAATTTTAGCCGCCTCGGAATAGATTTTGTAATTTGACCTTTGACTTTATGTCAAAATAGGTGCCAAATTCGAATTATCTGACTAATTCTAATCTAAAAAGTTAACGATACCTGCACCATCTAAGTTACCTCTTGCACCATCTAAGTTACTTCTCGATGTTATGTATTAAGCATTACTTGCACTATCTAAGTTACCTCCTTAGGGTAAACTCTGTACTAGGGGTGGGTTCAAAAAACCGAAAACCGAAAAAAACCGAAAACCAAACCGGACCGAGGCCGAAAAAAATCGAACCGAAAAAAAAACCGAACCGAAACTGTCAAACCGAACCGAACCGAATCTGGTCAGTTCGGTTTCGGTTTTTGAGGTTCGAAAACCGAACCGAACCGAACCGAACCGATATAAATATTTATTTATTTATTTTTGTTTGTACCATACTTGACCAATCCCGAAACTACCGAGCACCGGCCAACGCTATACTGTCAAGGACCCAGAAGAGTTCCCCTCCGACTAGGAGGCCAATCACTACTCGACACGTGTCAAGATTAGAAGCCAATCAGAGCGCAGCACGTGTCGACATCAAGAACCAATCATAACATGACACATGTCAATGTGACAAAGCTACAAGTTTTTCTATAAATAGGGGTCATTCCCCCATAATATGGCCTAATGCCATTTGTGTTAAATCATTCACAAGAACTCACTAAATTGAGAGCTTGATCATTTGTACTTGTGTAAGCCCTTCACTACTAATACGAACTCCTCTACTCCGTGGACGTAGCCAATCTGGGTGAACCACGTACATCCTGTGTTTGCTTCTCTGTCTCTATTCATTTACGTACTTATCCTCACTAGTGACCGAAGCAACCAAGCGAAGGTCACAAAACCTGACACTTTCTGTTGTACCAAAGTCTTCGCTGATTTTGTGCATCAACATTTGGCGCCGTCTGTGGGAAACGACACTTATTCCTACTGTCTTCAGCTGTGTCAAGCTGGTTTCTATCATTCGTACACTTTCTTTTGACCAGGCATCCCTCTCCAACATGGGAAGCGAAGGAAGCCACAGCACACAGAATGACACCCCCCTTGCACATAGTGCGAAACAACGAAAGAAGGAAGGAAAACGAGTTCTTCTTCAAGCTAAAGTTGATGAGTTGGAAGCTCAGAACAACAAGATAGCAATGAGGAATGAGGTCCTCCAGGAGCAATATGAGAAGCTCTTCGAGACACTCCACGAAGCTAGGCAAGCTCAGACACGCGAGCTTGTTGCCCCCGTGGAAGTCAACCATCAACTGGGTGCCCTCCAACATGGAGGGTCACATGCATTCGACATAGATATCCCTGATAGGGAACAGATTACCCCTCGACTTGATAATCAACATGAGGCTTCTCTTAACCCAGTTGCTTCGACCCGAACCATGAGAAGTGGATGGAGACACCTCTTTGCTGAAGGGGCAGAAGGATCGAAAGCCGTCTTTCGCGATTGTCGGGATTTCCTGAAGCAACGTCGAGAGAATTCCATCCATATAAGCTCAAAGATTAATGACCCAAGGATTTCTGAGAGACTCGGTCCCCTGCCACGGCCCAAGCCGGCCACCAATTTGGGGAAGGGGCAACAAGTCCTAGAAAGACATGAGGGTACAGGGGACTCAGAGGTGTTCCGACAGACATACCCTGGAAGCCAGTACAGCGAGTCCAGGGAAAAATCACATGCCCTTGATCAAACCTTCCTAATTCCAAGAGGAGATGGAGATTTACGAAAGAAAGCTCCAGTGACACATAACTCCGCTCAGGACCCCCTTGTCCTACAACTTCTTGAGGAAGTAAACAAGTTGAAGGCTGAACGTCAGGCTGAAATACCTGACTGGAACCAACCCAGGCCTGACCCTCTTACAAGGAGGATCCTCAACACCCCCCTTCAAGCAAAGACAAAGCAAAAGCTTGGCTTGCAACTTTATACTGGAAAAGAGGACCCGATTGAGCACCTTAACCTCTTTGAGTCCACCATGGCATACCGGATGCACACCGACGAAGAGCGATGTCTTCTCTTCCCCTCCACCCTCTCTGGTGGAGCTCTAAATTGGTATTGTCGTCTTACACCTGAGACGGTAGACTCATTTGAGGAATTGAGGAAACTATTTGTTTCCCAACACATTTTCCAAACCGATCGCTTGCACTCTGCAGATGACTTGTACACTATCCGCCAGAAGCCAGACGAGTCATTACGTATGTATGCTGGCCGCTTCAGCCATGAATACTCCCGGTGTGCCGAGGCAGACGACAAGACTGCCCTCAAAGCCTTCACGGCAGGCCTACGTGATTGTTTCTTTAAATACATGATCAATGCCAATACTTGGAAGACTTACTCTGAGGTGATGGCGCAGGCTTATAACCATGCCTCTGCCGAGGCAAAGACATATCAGGAGAAACCCCCTACAACCATCCTTTATCAACAAGTGGGAGGTGGAAGCCAGACTCACCTAAATGAGAAGACCTCGACTTTCCAAACAGCAGTGGCACCTCCCCATGCCTTGCATAATGCTTCGCCGAATCAACAGACATATCAATTTCAAGGCAAGAGGAAGGATTTCCATCCTCACCACTCTCCTTTCAGTAAAAAGAGTAAGGGACACTATCCCGATAACCAAGGGTATTGCCACAATAACGCTCGCCCCCAGGCAGTCAATGCAGTGGGTCAAACCCGCGTCAAGATACCCCCTACCCCAAGGTATGAGACATACACGCCCTTGAATGCCACATGCGCGGCCATTTACCCCAGCATAGCTCACCTGATACCAAAGCCAAAGCCAAGGCACCCAGATTACACGCCCCCGAATAACGCGGGCATGTTTTGTTGCTACCATGAGCATAACGGCCATGATAGCGAGAAATGTATCATCCTCCGTGATCGTATTGAAGCTTTGGCACGAGAAGGAAAAATTGATCAATTCCTTCTTCACCCTCAAAGGGATAACCGTAACCAACGCCAGGTGAATGTCATATATTCCATAAGCGGCGGCACACCCATATCTGAATCTTCCAATAGGGCCATGAAAAACAGTGAACGAATTCTGAGGCCTGGTCACCAAGTGTTTCACGTGGAAGACATCAGGGGAGGGAAGTATCAAAAGCCTAACTGGGATCCGATATGTTTCTACCCTGAGGAAGAAAGAGGCATCATCTACCCTCATAACGACCCATTGATCGTGGAGGCTCACATAGCCAACTTTGATGTTCGACGAATCCTCGTAGACACAGGGGCTTCGGTCAATATCATGTTTGCCGAAGCTTTCAGGGCACTCAGTGTAGATGAACACTTGCTCGATCGTTCGATTTCTCCTCTGATAAGCTTCTCCGGTGATATCGTGCAACCCTTAGGGAGCATACATTTACCCTTTACTATTGGTACAGGCCCTTACACGGCTACCATTACCACTAACTTCCTAGTGGTCAACTGCCCGACGGCATACAATGTCATCTTTGGGCGCACAGGCATCAATGATCTCAAGGCCATGGTATCCACACATATGTTGTTGATGAAGTTTCCAACCCCTTTCGGCAATGGGTACATCAGGGGAGATCAACTTAGTGCTCGATCATGTTACAACACTTCAGTCAAACAACAACACCTGCCTGTCCCCAAGGAGACTCTCTTTATACATAACCAAGTCGTAAAGACCAGTCCAGATGAATCCAACTCGGGTCTTCAGGATGGCAACAGTCAACCCGACGACCCTCGAGATGACTCATTCACCCAGCAAGCACAACCCGCTGAAGAGTTAGAGAAGATCTCTATCTCCAAAGACCATCCAGACCGCATGGTGAATATTGGCACCACATTGTCACCACCCCTTCGGTTAGCATTGATATCTTTTTTGAAAGAGAACACTGAAGTCTTCGCCTGGTCATACGAGGACATGCCAGGCATCTCTCCCGATGTCATCTGTCATCGTTTGAGTATTGACCCCAAGATCAAGCCGGTGAGACAGAAGCGAAGATCTTATGACGCTGAACGATACGAGGCAATGAAAGCAGAAGTTGAAAAACTCAAAGGGATAGGCTTTGTCCGCGAAGTCAATTACCCGACATGGGTAGCAAATGTGGTCCTTGTTAGGAAAAATCTGACCAAAGAAAGTCTTTTACTTCAAAAGGTCTTGTGGAGGATGTGTGTTGACTACACCGACCTAAACAAAGGGTGTCCGAAAGATAGTTTCCCTCTTCCTCTTATTGACAGGCTTATAGACTCTACGGCAGGGTGTGAGCTCTTGAGCTTTATGGACGCTTATTCAGGATACAACCAAATCCTCATGAACCCCTCAGACCAAGAACACACGGCCTTCACTACTGACAGGGGACTATATTGCTATAAAGTCATGCCTTTCGGCCTAAAGAATGCAGGAGCAACTTATCAGAGACTGGTCAATTCAATGTTCGCCGAACAAATTGGGAGGAACATGGAAGTTTACGTTGATGATATGCTAGTCAAAAGCAAACATGCTGACCAACACATCACCAACCTATCTGAAACTTTCACCATTCTAAAGAGGTATCGAATGAGGTTGAACCCCAACAAATGTGCCTTCGGTGTGGGCTCTGGCAAATTCTTAGGCTTCATGATTAGCCAACGAGGCATTGAAGCTAACCCTGAAAAGATCAAAGCAATCCTCGACATGAAAGAGCCAATAACTTCAAAAGACATCCAAAGCCTTACTGGCAAGGTGGCAACCTTAACCAGATTCATCTCTAAGGCCACAGACAGATGTGCTCCTTTCTTCAAAGCACTCAAGGGAAATAAGAAGTACATTACATGGACGGAGGAATGTGCCAAGGCATTCAGGAACCTCAAAGAGTACATGAGTAAAGCCCCTCTGCTCTCCAAACCAGAAGTTGGTGACACTCTCATCATCTATCTATCGGTTTCAGCTTCAGCAGTCAGTTCTGTTCTTATTCGAATGGACAGTGGTGTCGAACGGCCCGTCTACTACGCTAGCAAGGCCCTACAAGATGCGGAGACACGATACTCCAACATTGAGAAATTAGCTCTAGCATTGGTCATGTCTGCTCGAAAACTCCGCCCTTACTTCCAAGCGCACTCCATCATCGTGCTTACCAATTATCCTCTTCGACAGATACTCCAAAGTCCTGACACCTCAGGGCGAATGATCAAATGGGCAATAGCGTTGGGTGAGTTTGACATCTCCTACCAACCAAAGCCAACTGAGAAGGGCCAAGCAGTGGCAGACTTCATTGCTGACTTCACATATCCGGTTGACATTGCTTCTACACCTGAAGCAGTGGCTTCATTACCCCCGGAAGCTCAGAAGATAGAACCAACAACCCCAGCATGGAGTCTGTATGTTGATGGCTCATCCAACCAACAGGGCTGTGGAGCGGGACTAGTCTTGACTACGCCCGACAAAGTAGCAATGGAGTATGCTCTTCGTTTCAAATTCAAGGCATCAAACAATGAGGCCGAGTATGAAGCCCTTCTAGCAGGATTACGATTGGCCAAACACCTCGGGTTTAAACAAATTGATATTTTCAGTGACTCCCAATTAGTGGTCAACCAGGTTACCAACAACTTTGATGCTAAGGACAGCTCCATGGCAGCATATCTTGCGCAAACACAACTTTTGCTCAAGCACTTCCACTACCAGATCACCCAAGTTCCTCGAACGGCAAACAGTCATGCAGACGCCCTGGCTCGCCTCGCCTCAACTGTGGAAGACAAGATTGGAAGAAAAATTCATGTCGAACTGTTGGCAACACCAAGCACCATGGCCGCAGAAGTATGCAACTTACAACAGGGGGATAGTTGGATCACCCCGATCTATAATTTCCTTGCTCATGGCACCCTCCCAAATGATAAAGTCCAGGCTAAGCAAATTCGATACAAGTCTACCCGCTACCTGATCATCAATGATCAACTCTATAAGCGAGGTTTTAGCCTGCTATACTTAAGGTGTCTTACGCCTGCCGAGGCGGAAATCGTCCTTCGGGAAATACATGAGGGAGTCTGTGGAGATCATGCTGGATCTCGGTCCCTAGCACACAAGACTTTTCGCCAAGGATATTACTGGCCAACACTCCACCAGGATGCCATCAAAGTATCCCGCTCATGTGACAAATGTCAACGATATGCGACTATTCCTCATTCCCCTCCAGAGCCTCTTACTCCTATGATCAGCCCTTGGCCCTTCGCCCAGTGGGGACTTGATTTGATCGGCCCAATGCCAGCAGGGAAGGGCAAAGTCTGTTACGCAGTCGTTGCAGTGGACTACTTCACAAAGTGGGCCGAAGTAGAACCCTTGGCAACCATTACTGAGGCAAAGATAGAAGACTTCGTGTGGAAGAACATCCTTTGTAGATTCGGCATTCCCAATGCGATAGTCACTGACAATGGGCGACAGTTTGACAACAAGAAGTTCAGGTTGTTCTGCTCTAAGTTCAACATCAACTTATGCTTTGCCTCTCCAGCTCATCCCCAGTCTAATGGACAAGTTGAGGCCATCAACAAAATAATCAAGCGCACTTTGAAAACCAGCTTGGACAAAGCTAAAGGCTGTTGGCCAGAATTTGTACCCCAAGTTCTTTGGTCATATCGCACTTCATATCGGACTTCAACAGGAGAAACTCCATTCTCACTTGCCTTTGGCACAGAGGCGGTTGTCCCTGTTGAGCTCGAGCAAGCAACATTCCGAGTCCAGAACTACATTCAAAGTGAAAATGACAAACAACTCACCCTCAACTTGGATTTAGTCGAGGAACACAGAAACCAAGCTCACTTGAGGAATGTCGCCTACAAGCAGCGCATCTCCAACTATTATGACTCTAGGGTCAAGCCTCGCTCTTTCAAAATAGGAGACTGGGTCTTAAAGAAAAGATTACTCTGCGACAGAGTCCCGAGTGAAGGCACACTTAGTCCAAACTGGGATGGACCGTATGAAGTCATTGGCATCAGTCGCCCTGGCTCTTACACACTTAGAAGCTCTGATGGCAAGACCCTTGGCCATCCATGGAACGCTGATCACTTGAAGTACTACTACAAATAGACTCACGATGTACAAGTGTTGAGCTATAGTCGTTCGGCATCCTATGTAATGAAGGCCATTTGGCAATGAATTCACTAAAGAGGTAATTTAGCCAACTTGACCCTCACTCTTTTACATTCCTAGCAATGGAACACTCAAGTGTTGAAACCTCAAAGCAGATATATCCAACACGAAACAAAATCTAAGTATGTGTCGACAAGACTATACAAAGAAAGGAACAACCAAACAATGGCTTATATCCAAACAATAGATCTATTCATACACAGCCAAAAAACTTCACTTAAAACAGCTTCACCCAAAAAAAAAAAAAAAAAAAGCTTCATCCAAAAAGTTTCACCCAGAAAGTTTCATCTACAAAGCTTCACCTACGTAGCTTCACCCAGAAAGCTTCACCATCAAAGCTTCACCTAGAAAGCTTCATCTACAAAGCTTCACCCAGAAAGCTTCATCTACAAAGCTTCACCATCAAAGCTTCACCCAGAAAGCTTCATCTACAAAGCTTCACCATCAAAGCTTCACCTCGAAAGCTTCATCTACAAAGCTTCATCTACAAAGCTTCACCATCAAAGCTTCACCTAGAAAGCTTCATCTACAAAGCTTCACCTACAAAGCTTCAACACCAAAGCTTCACCTACAAAGCTTCAACACAAAACCTTGCTCCAAATAAACAAATTTTGTTCACAAAACCCAAGATGCCCTTGAACTTGTACAAAAACACTTGGGTAAACATAAACATTTTTTGTTTTACACCCACAAGGGCCCAAAATTTTCCTTCTTATTTATTCACTTATATATGTTCCCAAACATATTATAATAGATCCAACAACAAGCCAAAGTCCCAAGTTTCATAATGGACAAAAGTACAAGCAATTCATCAATAATGAAGGTGCTACAAAAATTGGAATCTGCCCCAAAATAGAAATCCAACCCAAGAGACTTTTTCTCTCTCTCCCTCTTCCGCCTCCTTTCATCTATCAAATTTCTGCAACCTCTGCTCTTCTCCAATGGAGCTGAATTTTGGACACCCTATAGTTCTTGAGCATATGAACAACTTTCAAGAAGGAACCATTTCTGTTTGAGCGACGGAAATTAAAGTGTTGAAGCTCCAAACATGACAGTCGGATTCTTGCAGATTTCGAAGCTGCTGTGATGTTTCGAAGATCTGGAAGTATTTAACCATTAGTTCATTCTGAATTTTTGATATGTTATGAAAGAGACGATGAGGAACAACTTCAATGAAGAAAGCATGCTGATCTGAACAATAGAAAATGGAGTTTCGAAGCTCACAACAAATCTGACGGGTTGACAGAAAAATAATAACCAGTCACTCATCATACTTGGATTTCTTGAGTTATACTGCTCCGAGGGACCTCAAATTTGGATATGTTGTAGTTCACAAGTTAAGGAACAACTTCGATGAAGAAAGTATGTTGATCTGAGGAAGAGAAAATGGAGTTTTTGAAGCTCACAACAAGTCTGACGCGTTGATATACAAATGACGAACAATCACTCATCATACCTGAATTTCTGGAGTTGTACTGCTCCGATGGATCTCCAATTCGGATATGTTGTAGTTCACGAGCTAAGGAACAACTTTCATGAAGATGGTTTTGCGATCTGAGCCACAGAAAATGGTGTTATATTGAAGAAAAGCTAAAGGAAGACTAAAGGAAAGCAAAAATGGTAAAGCAAAGCAAAAGAAAAGCTAAAGGAAGACAAAATCATGGCACATGATAATGAGTCATACCCTACCCCTCATTGGATTCGAATACACCCATCCTCCAAAATCATGACAAAGGCCACATTATAGATATCTGTACAAACATTACAAAAAAAAAAAAAAAAAAAAAAAAAAAAAAAGGGCCTAGGCCTCCACTTCTTTGGGCCTAACACATCTTCATAACAAAAAACAGTATATGAAGAAAGAGCCCTGGGTTACCACTTCGAAAAGAAACAAGTGAAGTTTTCCTACTCATGACATTGACTACTAGCTAGACACCTCATTCGGCAACTCTCTTCGCCTGAAGACTTGGGGGACTCCCACCATATGCTACTGCACCTTGATACTCGGCAGTCTCACAACCACTCAGTGACTTGGATTTTTCAAGTCTCCAACCGAGAAGTTTTCCTCACTCGGGAAATTAAGGGAACACTACCTCAAACTACATGCTTCACTCACAAAGCTTCAACAATACAGGTTTCAACAAAAGCAAAAATTCAAAGAACTTTATGAAGAAGGCTTTGGTGTATTTAACACAATATGTTGAAATGAAGCAAAGCTTATTTATTAATATTTTCGATAAGCCACAAATATGTACATATACATGAGTCAAAATAAACAAACAAAAGGGAGCCTTCACAAAGGTTGCTTAGGGGAAGTCTCAGCAGTCGGTAGAGCCCCAGAAAGAGAAAGCACCGGAGGGTGGTTATCCGGAGCCTCAGTACTTGACAAAACCCCAGAAGGAGGAGGCATTGGAGGTTCATCATTTGAAGCTTCATTACCAGGTACAGCCCCAGAGGACGAAGGCAATAAATGCCTTTGGAACAAACCCACAAACCGCTGATGATCAAGTAAAACCTTACCATCAGATTCCTTCATCTGGTCAAGCTTCCTCTTCATGTTTGTAGCATAGTCATGGGCGAGCCGGTGCAACTGCTTATTCTCATGCTTGAGCCCTCTAATCTCCTGTTTGAGACTCATCACTTCAGCAGCCAATGATTCAACTTGGCGGGTTCTAGCAAATAGGCGTTGGGCCATATTAGACACAGAACCTGCACACTGAACACTAAGAGCCAGAGAGTCCTTAACAGCCAACTCATCAGACCGTTTGGAAAGTAGTCTGTTATCTTTGGGAGTGAGAAGGTTCCTGGCCACCACTGCAGCGGTCATATCATTCTTCATCACAGAATCCCCAACGGTAAGAGGACCAGTAGGGGATATGAAGGATGGGCGCCATATGTTGTCTGGAGAAGGCGTGGCTGTCTCTTCTCCAAGGTTCAAGTCAAAACGACGGTCGGAGGGTCCAGACATTTTCAAATGTGTTGAAGAGGGAAGAGGTCAGACAAATCAAGATCTTAGAAGTGCAAGAAATGAGCTTCTACTGGTAGAGATTCAAGTGTGCTGTGGAACTTAATGCCAGCCTCTATAAAAATCTGCACTCGACGGAGCTTCAGAAATCGAAGAGGCGTTTGCTTTCTCAAAAGCTGGGCTGCTCAGAGACCACGAGGGCCGATCTCAGAAATCGAAGAAGCACCTGCTTTTTCAGCCTCGTCAGCACCTGTCACATGCACACTCAGCTTTGCGGAAATTACGGGCAATCTGTCGAAGATTTCTGGTGAAGTAGAAAGCACGTGAATCTTACTGTTCAATCACCGCTCTCCATATGCACCATCAACTCCTCGGGTACCACATATAACTTTGTCAAAGATCTCTGACAAAGTTTAGGCACGAGAATTTCGAAGTTCCAGCTACCCTACTATTACCCATAAGGGTAAAGGAACAGCACCACTGCTTGACAACTGGAAAGTCCCTATGTGTGTCGACCTCCGTGTTTTGCGGCAAGACAAGTTGGCAAGAACGTCCAACCTTTACTCACATTCGAGAAAAGACTCCCAACATAATTACTTTCTCAAAAACCGGAGTAGCACCGCTTTCCGAATCTCGAGAGTCAGATCCTCGACGGGATTGCTTGTTCGAAAACCGAAGAGGCATAACTCTCAGAACTTCGAGAGCCAGATTTCCTTAGATAAAGCTTGTCTGTAATCTTCACACGTAACATCAGCTTTCCAGATACCACATACCACTTTTTCAAAGTGCTCTGACAAAATTAAAACACGTGAAGCTGACAGCTCCCACTACATTGCTGTGACCAAAAAGGGTAAAGGAATAGCATTACTACTTGTTATTGGGAAATCCCTATATACATTGACCTCCCTCCTCAACGGACAGGAAAACCTGCAAAAATGCTCAACCCTTTCTCGCATTCGAAAAGGCACCCTCAACATAACCTCTCGAAATACTCAGCTTTATTTCCCCCCGATAATACCTCAGCAAATAAGCCACACCAAGAACAAGAGTATCTCATATCATCAGGGTCGAAAGCAAGAGTATCCCATATCATGCTTTCTCCCTGTCTTTGTCTTTGTCCTTGTCCACACCTGCAGGACAAGGAGAAAGAGAGCAGTCAGTCGGAACCTGAAGTCAAACCTCCAATTTGGAACTGACTGCCTGGAGCCTTTGCCTGGTTGCTTACTTAGCATTGCTCTCGAGTACTCATCCTCAACTGCTGTCAAGGTCACGAATTCCACCGGCAAATGCCTCATGACAGTTGATCAGATATTGGCTCTTTACACTGAAGCTGCCAAGCGTGGATGAGTCACTATGAAGGAATGTTCTGAAGGACCATTTAAATGCAAAGGTTGCACACCACTTCTGCCATGCAAAAGATTGAAGCAGAAGGTTCAACGGTGAGCTGAAACAGATCACTACAGCACGACACCTTTCCATACCACATTCATTATTCCGTCAACAGCAAAAGTATCCCATATCATCAAGGTCGAACGTACTCTAGATTTGATGGACTTGTTTTGACCCTCAAATTTTTGAGTCGGCCTTATACTCTGAAGGGCACCAGAAAACCCTCCAGCACAGTTCAAGAATAAGCCTGTGGAAAGTTACTTCTTCAAAAGCAAAAGTATCTCATATCATCTCTTATCCATTTGCTTCTCCTTATCCTGGCAGTTGAATGAGAGACAAGGAGAAGGAGAACAATCAACCGGAAGCCGAAGTCAAACCTCTGATCCTGGGTTGCTTACTTGGAAGTTTGACTGCTTACCTTGTCTGTCACCTCTTTCGGTAGATCTCCTAGCTCGGCGACTTGGGGGACTCCTACTATAGGGTTTGTATCACACTTGACTAAGCCCGAAACTACAACTAAACTTCAAGTGAAATTGATACATTACCTTGTGCGTCAACATCAGCTAAATACACCATTCCCGGATGGAGGAAAGGTACTTCCAGAGAAGGGCAGATGAAGATCAGACCACACTTCGGTACTTAGAAGTTTCGTGATTACTCAAGGGATTGGATCTTGCAAGTCCCCAACCGAGGAGTTTCCCTCACTCGGGAACTTAGGGGAGCACTGTTTGTACCATACTTGACCAATCCCGAAACTACCGAGCACCGGCCAACGCTATACTGTCAAGGACCCAGAAGAGTTCCCCTCCGACCAGGAGGCCAATCACTACTCGACACGTGTCAAGATTAGAAGCCAATCAGAGCGCAGCACGTGTCGACATCAAGAACCAATCATAACATGACACATGTCAATGTGACAAAGCTACAAGTTTTTCTATAAATAGGGGTCATTCCCCCATAATATGGCCTAATGCCATTTGTGTTAAATCATTCACAAGAACTCACTAAATTGAGAGCTTGATCCTTTGTACTTGTGTAAGCCCTTCACCACTAATACGAACTCCTCTACTCCGTGGACGTAGCCAATCTGGGTGAACCACGTACATCATGTGTTTGCTTCTCTGTCTCTATTCATTTACGTACTTATCCTCACTAGTGACCGAAGCAACCAAGCGAAGGTCACAAAACCTGACACTTTCTGTTGTACCAAAGTCTTCGCTGATTTTGTGCATCAACAATTTTCAATATTATAAATATTTTAGTCATACAATCATAACAAAACATAACTCGTTGCCAAGTTGGTTTCTGTGAAGCTTTTCAAACTGCAAGGCATGGGTTCGAACCCTCATGCCTTTAGGATTTTAGAGAATTTTTTAAATTTTTTTTGAGAAATCTACAAAACCCTTTTAACCCTAGCCAGCCACAGTAGCCACACCTTTTATTTTTTTTCATTCTTCTCTTCTCTCTCTCGTGTTAAATTCTTTAACCCTAGGCAGCCACAGCCGCCGCAACACCCTTTAACCCAGTAACCCTCTCTCTCGGTCTTCAACTTCAATCACTCTCTGTGAGAAAATCTTCAAGACCAAGTGCGCTCAGTGCCATACCGTCTAGGGGTGGGTTAAAAAAACCGAAAACCAAACCGGACCGAGGCCGAAAAAAACCGAACCGAAAAAAAAACCAAACCGAAACTGTCAAACCGAACCGAACCGAATCTGGTCAGTTCGGTTTCGGTTTTTGAGGTTCGGAAACCGAACCGAACCGATATAAATATTTATTTATTTATTTTCAATATTATAAATATTTTAGTCATACAATCATAACAAAACATAACTCGTTGCCAAGTTGGTTTCTGTGAAGCTTTTCAAACTGCAAGGCATGGGTTCGAACCCTCATGCCTTTAGGATTTTAGAGAATTTTTTAAATTTTTTTTGAGAAATCTACAAAACCCTTTTAACCCTAGCCAGCCACAGCAGCCACACCTTTTATTTTTTTTCATTCTTCTCTTCTCTCTCTCGTGTTAAATTCTTTAACCCTAGGCAGCCACAGCCGCCGCAACACCCTTTAACCCAGTAACCCTCTCTCTCGGTCTTCAACTTCAATCACTCTCTGTGAGAAAATCTTCAAGACCAAGTGCGCTCAGTGCCATACCGTCGACTCGTCGAGAAAGGCACCGGTCACAAGCAGGGTAATTTCATCTTCTCTCCCTTCACTGAACCTTGTTTTTCCTTTTATTTTTTAGCTTTTGATTTCGATGATTTATTGATTTTTGTTTGGATCTGACAATTATAATCCCTTTTTTGCATTTGGTTTTTGGATTTGTGTATTTGGATATTTGTTTCAATTGTTATTTGGATTACTGATTCGATCTCTGCTACGTGCCTCTTTCGAGGTCGTTCCCGTCATCTCACGTCGTCTCGCCCCCAGCTCCGTCTACCGCAGCCCCCAACTCTACCGGAAACTAGTTGAATAATAAGTGTTTCCTTTACTGAAGATATTGTGTAACGCAGAGTGCAAAGACGAATCTTAATGTGGAGCAAGTTTTCTTTTCGATAGCAAGAGACATAAAGCAACGGCTTGCAGATACCGACACTAGGGCTGAGGTATTTCATTTGCTTTCCTGGTTTTGTATTAAAAAGATACAATCTAAATTTATTTTTTCGAAACTCGCTTGTTCAAGGATTTGAATGACTTTGGTTTTGTTCCGGCGTTGTAGGTTTGGCTGAGTCAAATGGTTATATATACATTGAGGCAAATGGTGGTCTAAATTAGCAGAGGACTTCAGTAAGTTTGACTCCTCGTCTTGTTGATCAGTGGATGAATTTCTGTATGACACAGTTATACATACAAATGTCCTTAGCCTTTTGTTTAAGTTCTAAAAGGGTAGGTGGGGGTGAAGTTGGTTGGTTCTATTATATGTTTCAGTCTGTTTGAACACTGGAAATAATGTTTTTATTGTCATAAAGGTGCAAAATTTGTGATTGTTAATTCATAAGCTGAAGGAAAATTATGTTTGTTTGTGCTCAGGGGTCGTCAAAGGCAGGAAATCGTGATTGGATATCGCGATTCATGGTCTTCACCTCTGGTGTTTGTTGGATTGCTGGTTCATGGTCGCCGGAGCTTGCTTCGAAGGCAGCAAGGGAACTAAGCAGCTAGGCAGCTAGGCTTTCAGTTTTTTTCTTTCTTTTTCGAGCTTAACCCTTGGGTTGGGTTGTTGTGCTGGCCCATTTTTTTGTTTGTGTTTAGTTGTGGGCTTTTGATATGTATGTAAGTTTAATGAAAGTTTACATTTTATAAAAAAAATAAAAAATAAAAAATAACCGAACCGGACCGAAACCGAACCGAAAAAAACCGAACCGAAAAAAAACCGAACCGAAAAAAACTGAAAAAAAATTGAACCGAACAGAACCGAACCGAAATTTCGGTTCGGTTTCGGTTTTGGCAAAAAACCGAACCGTTTCAAACCGAACCCAGCCCTACTCTGTACGATGCCAAATCAGGGTTTTCAAAGTCTTGGTATTGATAATGCCAGAGAAATTACTTAGAAGTTTAACTTTTTGCACGTTCAACAAGCGCGAGCACGAGCACGAGCACGACTCCCTCATTTGACCTCAGTACGTAGACCATCATAGCATGCATGCACCCGGCAACAATATGCTGAGACAACAACGTGTTACGGCATAATATGAGGTTGTTTAAGAGCTATTGAATAGCTTTCCTTAATTTACAGGTCGGTTTTTACAAACAAGTTTTGTCTATGAAGAGAATTTTTGGTAGGGCCGAAATTACATGAGAAGGAGCCTCACATAAATGTTAAAGAAATAAAATAAATAGATAGATTTACAAGAGAATATAACACATGTTTGGAGTTGTGATCTAGTTAAATTTATTGAGGCGCTAATGTTTTTTTTTCATGTTGAAATTAACCTTTGTAAAATCAAGTCAATATAGAGAGTTATTAATCAAAATTAAAGAGGATTAAGAGAAATTAACCTTTCAATATCAAGTCAATATAAAATGTTAGAGAGACCATCAATATAAAATGTTAGAGAGACCATGTTTTTAGACCATATTTTGGATACCACATGATGTGGCGATTGATAATTAGATTCCTTCTCTAATGATTTAAAGTAGTCCAATTATTAACTTCTATATTATCATTTGGTCTCAAAATATGGCTGAGTAGATAGTCTTTTTATCATCACCCCAAGTCAATATAAAATAGATTGGGAATTTTCGAACAAAGATGAGAAGAATGGAATGGGAATTTAGAGAACAAAATATGTGAAATATATAAATCTAGTAAAAAGATAAAGAGAATGGACAAACTTACAATCCTAATATTGTTATGGGTTTGGAATTTGAAGGATAAAATATATGAAATTTCAAAAAGGGAAGTAGGAAAAGTTCAAAGTTTTTTATTCTTCATTTGGCAATGTAAATAATATATTTTAATAAAACTAAATCAGACTTTAGGTTTTAATTTTAAGAGTTATTGATTTGTTCATAAAGTAAGTTGTTAGATTTAGTTTTAGGATGAGCTGTTGTGGTTGAAAAGAAAAAAAAGACCTCTTACTTTAACAATTGGTGAATAAAATTTAAGAGTTTTATGTAAATTAAAAGAAGTATAATACCAATAAAGAATGAATTAAATTGTTGATCTCAAATCAGCCATCCATGGACCATGCTTCATCTCTAGAGTACAACTTTGTCTTCTCTTATGAACTTAAACCAGTTTCTTCAAAGTCATTACCTACATTACCAATATATTAGTTACATTAACTTCATCTAAATTACGAGAATAGAAAATTGAACTTGGTTGCAGAGCTGTGCTTTAGCTTTGATTCGATGAGATTGTGCGCCAAGTCTTGCGAACCCATTTCTTATGTCTTTAGAGTCAAAAGAACAAATCTAAGTATACAAGTTATATTATAGCATATGATAATATGACTTGCTTTATTAGCATGTGTAATTAGGGGTTTGCCTTTAAATATTTGAAGTGCCTAACTTTAGTGGTGAAGTCATATCACTTTTTTGGGATCATTCCAAGTTCAACACAAGAGTTTGAAAAAAAACTACTCGATCCACAGGGGAAAATGCTGCATTTTTCTCTCATGCGTGTCGTTCTCTTAGTCACCTAGTGACTAAGAATTCATGGTCACCCACCTATAGATTTAATAAGAATTCTTGGTGTAACAAAAAATTCATACTTTCTTTAGTCACCTCTAGGGTACGTTTGTTGCATTAGACTAGCTTCAGAGACTAAGCTAAACTGGTTTAGAAAACTGGACTAACTTAGTGAATCGTTTGGTGCAGTGTCAGACTAAGAAACAGGATAATATAAATAAGTGAAAAATAGATCTTATTTTTTAAACTAAAGAAATCTAATGCCTAGATAATGTTGAATACCACGCCGTAAAAAATTGTATCGGTTGATAAAATTTACGTCTAATGTTTGAAACTTCAAGGCCTACTTGAAAATAAATACAATAAATATTACACCAAAAGCCGTGTGTAGAAGATATATAAGATATTTTACAAACAAATGTTACAATAAGAAATAAATACAATAAACTTCATACACAAATGTTGTTAAGGGATGTCTTCCGAAGTCTTGTAGTTATGAGCTAAATTGAGTCCCAAAATTGAGTGTATGGCATTCAAGATTCCCCAAGTTTAACACAACAACAACACTCGTCTCACATATTGCAGGAATGCTAATGAGTATCCTTTCCCTGTAAACCAACAAATGTCCCTGTTACATACATAGAATGTGAAACCACATGCCCAGAAAACTTAACTCTTCCATTGGACATCATAATTAAGCTTAGACAAAAGAAGTAAGCATGATACAAGGCAACTATATCAAAAGAAGTAAACTCAGAGAAATATACAAAGATGCAAAACTTCATGTTTTCCTAGTCTTAAGTATATTGCTTTATGTGAAAATATGTAACTAAAACCCATCAATAGAATCAGCAGGGGTCTTAACAATAGCACAATATTTTTAGAACCAAGGCTTTGGATTGTTTTTTTATTTATTTTAAACAAATGATATTATCTACACTAAAAGGAATGAGGTGGGCTAAGCCCCACAATGGGCTAGCAATAATGTGGTTTAAATTCACATTTGGCGAGAATCGAACCTAAGACCTCTCACTTACAAGTGAAGAGGAATACCGCTAGACTCTAGTACTAAGTGGCAATGACACACCCCAACCTGGAATGTCCACTTGGACTCCGAATCGAGCTGTGTTGGCCGACACCAGGAGGGTGACAAAACCATAAAGTGTAGTGATGTGAAAAATGTGAACAAATTTAAACCTAAAAGTGCCTAAATATAAGAGTGCGCTGGTGAGCATGAATGAACCAATTTCACACGTGATGTCAAAACATAAGTAAAGTATAGTAAAGTATGATGAGAATTATATCATCGAAGGTAATCTTTAATACCAAGATTCGCCAAGAATCCTCATCGATAAGAAAGCTCATCTACTAAAACCTGGAGGGGCAAAAAATAAGGGTGAGTGGGCCTAAAAATAAAGTTTTGTAAAAACCTTTTCAAAAACATAATAACCCCTCATTGTAAAAAAAGTGTAGTTTCCAAAATATACATACTATGTATAGTATGAAAAATACTTACTGTAGCTTGCAATATCTCAAGACTTCAATACGTCACAAATTCGTAAATAAGCATATAACTTCTAGTAATCACAATATCTCGCAGAAATAAATATATCACATTGAGTGTTCATCGACCTATGCTGACACACGAGTCCATGCAAAGCTATTCTGACATGAACAAGACTGGGTGTAATAATGATATACACTATAGTACTACAATCAAGTGAAGACTGGCGCTATGCGCATCATATACGAGTCCTAATTGCCTATAGCAATCTAGGTCAGGACTGGCACCTGCAATGGATCCAAAGTGAGCGTACGGTGTGATGTGAACATACATGTGAAAGACTAGCCTTGGTCCGGGCGAGTACTAACACCGGTGCAGCAACGATGAGCAAATAACGTAAATAAAATCATACAATGGTAAATCAATAATTTACATCGACATAAAACTATTCCATAAATATTAATCATGGCCATAATTAAAATCCCACAAAAGTATGCATACATGTGCATCCCGTAAGATTTAGGATAATTTTGTAAATTACATTGTTTCGCTAATTTTTATAAACATTAGACTAATCTAGGCATATGTAAGAAATTCTTTTCAATCATATAAATGGAAACTAAATAAATATATAATATTTAAAAGTAAAGACCCACTCACAGATACTTGCGACGTCGCAATCATTCGAACTAGGATAGCTGAAGTCTCCGATAGTAATCGCACTTAAGCATAATATTGAGAATCATTAGTAAAACTCTACTAAGACAATTAAATTTGGGAAAACTAAGTGCAGATTTGGAATCAGGGCGTCGTAATACAGTAAGGATGGTCCCCGACAAATTTTGTAAAAAGTCAATGGCCAACCCTAAAAAGTAAACCGAGACGCCCTGGCGATCAGCTACGTTAAAACTTTGGAATTGTCCTAAATGGATGTTAAAAATGGACTCGGGACGTCAAAATGAGCCTATGAGGGTTTTCGAAAAAAATTCGTAAAAGTCAACACAAAGAATATTCCATATGCATTTTAGAACCAAGTCGGGCCGGATCTCGGGTTCAGATTTGGATCCGGGTCACGGACCTAGGCTTCCCTTCTTTTTTTTTCTTCTTCTTCTTCCGCCGGTTGCCACTGCAACCGTCGGAACTTGAGAAACTTGGCCGGGAAATGTTCCCAACTCTACCTAGCTTCAAAACTCAGCTAAAACTAGCAATCTAATATACCAATTTGAAGCTCGAAAGGAGAGGAAGAGAAATATACCAACATGGGGTTCTACCGTGGCTGGAATTGGCCAGAAATCAGCTCAAAGCCCTCGGATCTCTCGCCGGAAAGCTGGGTTAATTTCCAAGGGCGTTTTCTGCATCCAAACGTCACCAAAATCCCTTAAAATTACCATAATCGTACTACAAAACATGATCTACGAAGAACTTGGGGTTTCAAGGTTCACCTTTGTCAGAAAAATAAAGACTCGCTGGAGGAGACGATGAATAGTGGCCAGAGCCACTGTGCAACCACATCTCGAACCAGGGTGCACTGAACTGACTAGATGACGGCAATGGTGATCTTTCTTCGAGGCTAGTGGTCTGGTTTCGACAGAAGACGACGATGCTCCGTCGTGGTAATGTCTGCATAACTCTAGAGAATATAACTGCAGAGGAAAATGGGTGAAAGAGAAGTGAGGGATGAAGGAAAAGAAATCATGGCAGTCGGCAGTGGTTCGTGACTAGGGGTGGGTTCGGTACGGTTACCGTACCAAAACTCTTGTACCAATTACCGTACCAAACTTTCGGTTTGATAAAATCTATTACCATTACCGTACCAAATTTTCAGTATACCAAAGTTCGGTATTGCCGAAAGTTCGGTTGGCATGGTATGGCAATGGTAATTGCCATTTTGTTTTGGGACAAAATCTGTTTTTGTTTTTTTAACCCAATTCAAGGGCAAAACTTTTTTTTGTACCTTTATCTCATACATTATAGATTAAATTCATCTATTATTCATTAGTCACAATTCACACACATAATAATTCAAATGATGCATCAAGATTCATTATGAAAATTAAGCTTACATTCCAAATAGAAGTTACGAACCAAAAGAAATAGAAGTTAACAATCCAAATAGAAATCAAAGTTTCAAACCAAATGAAAATTGGAAGTAAACTTCAAAAATGAGAATTCATTGATCAATTATTCAAGCTTGAGATGTCGAAGCTTTTGGAGGAGGCATTGAACTTGTAGAAGATTGAGTTTGTGTCAAGCATACATTACAAACAAAGAAAACATATTAATTAGTAGCAAGAAGAATTAAAGTTGAAAACCATTTAATAACAAATTTACTAAAAAAATTAAAGCATATCTTTCTTATTTTCTCTTCTTCCATTTCCTTGTAAAATTGAAGCATATCTTCCGTTGGTTCCTTGTAGAAGTTTACTTCATCTGCCCTAAGCCAACCACTAGTACGCACTATTGCCTTCATTATTTTAGGAGTCAAGGATACCCTAAAAAGGTCCACAACCCTCCTCCCTAGGCTAAATGCATTTTCACTAGCAACAGTAGAAGTGGGGGTTACAAAGATATTTTGGCTATTTGTGAAAGAATTAGGAACTCTTTTGTGTTTGATTTCCACAATTTTAAGAGATCAAAGTCACCAACAACAATGCTAATATAAGTAGGGTTTTATTTTCAAATTATTGGAATATTATAAATATGTGTTATATAGTTATCTATTATATAATTTATCAATTATAAATTATATTGTATTTTCGGTATGGTATGGTAATACCGTGGTAATGGTATCCATTACCAATACCGTACCATGAAATTTCGGTACGGTACAATACCGTACCATTACCGATTGGTATAAAAAATTTGACACAAAATCGGTATGGCACGGTTGGCAATTCGGTTGGCATGACAATTTGGCAAAAAAATCCACCCCTATTCGTGACTAGCCTAGGTTAGTGGTGGTGGTGTTCGCCAAAACGGCGTGGGTGGTATGGTCCGGTTTCCTTGCACTTGCAGAAAGAGAGATGAGATGGACCTGAGAGATGAGAGAGGGTGAAATGAGGGAATGAGAGATCAGGTGGCAGCAAATGAGTGGACAGTTGAAAAAAATGGGATTTCTGGGGATTAGGAGACACGGGAGAGAGGGAAAGAGTGGGGTGTAGGCCCCACATGGCACATAGCTCAAAGTCACTAATGAAAATACAAAAAAATATCTCCCATAATGTGAATTTACCAAAATGCCCGTCATGCTCCGTAGTTTGTAAGATCTTTGTCGTAACTCCAAATTCTGTTCCGCTTGCGCCTATGTGTTAGTACTGTTGAGTACTTCGAGAATACGGTAAAATAATAGCTCATACGCGTCACGAAGAGACAGTCAAAGAAAGTCAACAATCTTTCTTCTAAGGGCATTTTAGTCAACTCATACTTTTAAAATTTATAAAATCGTAAAATTAGGGACGGATTGTCACAATCTACCCACCTTAAAAAAAATTTGTCACCGAAATTTGAAATACGTTGTTGTACATAAAATGCTTAAGATAGAAAGAATATATATATATATATATATATATATATATATATATATATAAAGAAGAAATCAAGCTAGAGCAGTTGCATCAAAGAGAATGTCATTCTGTCGCGATTGGATTGCAATGATTCCTCTTTCATGCCTCCAATCTCAAACTTTCATTCTCCTTCAATACAATACCAAAATGTAATACTTTTATAAAAACATAAGGTCAAAAATAGATATATAAAAACATAATGTCAAAATACGTATATACAATAACGTAGAAATAGTTGGTACTGAAATCAAAACTGAACATAGCTAAAAATAAGTGTAGTATCTTTAGGTCAAGCCCAAACAATAAATAAATAACTAAAAATTCTAATGTAAAATGACCTATTTGTCCACTTGCTTAACAAACACAACAAATAAGTTATCAATATTACGGTTTGTAGCCCGCGATATCGACCGCGCTCATGTACCACCTTCTCTGGCGACAACGCAAATAGCACACAATTTCCTAAATTGTAATCTCGATTATTCAAATACCTATTCGTAATACTCCTCTGTCAATCATGTGCTATGCATAAAATCTCCATACTACATCTCAACGGTGTCATACCCAAAACCAAAATTGTAATCGTAGTTACATGCAACTAAAATAAAGATAACTGTATGTTACAACCATGCTAATTGTAGAACAGACAAAATGCAACAAGTCCACTAAGGTCTGAGTAACTCATTCAGACTAACTGTTAGTTTGAGGGTGAAATGTGGTACTGATATAAACTTAGTACACATGGCCTTCAAAAAGACTACCAAAGACTTGGAAGTAAAATGCACATCACAGTGAGATACAATAGCAACACGCACACCATGTAGTCGAACAATGTAGTTCACAACACCTTAAGGAGTAGATTCATAGTGAATTTCTCTCGAGTTTAGCAAGAACTATGTCGAGAAGGCTAAAGGAACACTCAAGAATTTGAGGGTCAAAACAAGTCCATCAGATCTAGGATACAAGGTAACTGGAGTGAATGTATGACATCTTGCTACAACGGTAGCTTCCAGAAGATTTAATCACCAACGGTAAAATTCATTCAGCAAACTATTTCATGGGTGATTGAATCATTAATGGTCAAAACTAAAAATTAGACATGTATTCAAGGTTGATTGGAATGCCTTCTAGCACCAAGAGGTGAATATGGAATCACAATCAAAGTAGATGTTTATCGAAACGCCAGAAAATCTGATAAATTCAAGAATGAACAATTTTATTAAGAGATCTATAATGTTGTCTGTCTAGACCAACAGAAAGTAAGTTGACCTGTCAAGTCAATCTATAATCATCGAAACATCATCATAATCTCCACATGTACAATATACCTTGTACCGGGAGTTTATGATGATATTTCCCAACTCCATTCATATACAGGAAGCAATTATAACCACTCGAACGATTTCTTGATAATTCAAAAATAACGTCAAATCGATGCTTATGAACTCCAACTTGAATAGGATAAGAAAGGCTAGAAATGTTCAAGGGTAGATATGTCTTTTGCTGTGGTAAATAATTACGTTTGCACAACTGGGGTGATACACGCTAGTGCAATCGTAGACGTTGATTTGGTTCTTCCATTGTTGCTGTCAGAAATTTAGCTCTTTTTTCAAGAAAAGGTGTATTTGAGAAGTTTGTAGGTTAGTGAAGATTTTGGACACGTTTCTCCATAGAGAAGTGTCATCCGGTTTTTCAAGTAAGAATGATAATTGTTGACGCAAGGTTATGAGTAAGATGATTCATTTCATACGGTTCCACCCGTTGGGAGGCATAAACGATACTCCGTCGTGCAACATCAGCACAGACAAAACGTTATCGTGGATTTCAAAATTATCGATGCCATTGCAATGTATAAGAATAAAGCTCGAGAAAAGACAACACTTCAATTGACAGAAATTTTATTCATAATTAACAGCACAACTTAAATTAACTTTCTTCGATCAACTTGGAAGGAAAATGCTACAGTTGAAAAATCGCTAACAAACTACCGATAAAAATCAATAAAGCCAAAGATATCTCACATTTCACAACACTTTGTGAGAATTTCAACTTTCTTCCACAACAACCTTTTTGAAAAAAGAAAAGAATATCGTCCATTGAGAGCACGTCTCCCAAGAAAAGTACTTGTTCTAAACAAATTTAACATTTGAAGAATGTGGAATAAAGCTAACTATCAATGTTTAGAGAATTTGGTCTTACTGCTGAGGTAGATGAGAAAGTCGTCGATAAGACTACTATGAATTCGTCAGGCTATGGAAGAAAACTCGGGTTACAAAAGTTGGTCGGGTAGACCATCAATTTGAAGTATGGGTATTAACAATTTTAATCATCACCCAATTGAGTTACTAAAATCTAGGTACAATCCTAAGGTTTAGTCTTTTGTCTTCTTGACTTTGTTTGAGGTTCCCTAAGACAAAGTGTTTGGTTGGGTAAATTATTAATCGGTAAGCTTTCGCAACTTAGTTTCCTCAATGTCAAAGGAGTCGTTCGAAAAGGCATAAGGAAAACTAGTGTAGTACAAGAAAGTAGATCAATGGTGCATTTAACTTCCCACTTCAATGGTATCCCAAGTAAAAATTTTAAGAAATGATGCCAGAGATATACGTCCTCGAAACGTGCCATACTACTTCCTGTCACTACCCATTTACTAAAGGCTTTCACAACTTTCTCGATACTCAGTTTCACTTTTACAGCGGGAATTTAACTTGTGTTACGGTTCCAAAGTTTGCCTATGGAAGTGATCGGAAAAATGGCTAGTCAAAGAGGTTTTGGTTACCTACATGTGTAAAAGGGTTAATAAAACTGTGAATTTACTGTCCTCCTATAAGGCTTGCTCCTAAGTTTCCACGATTTGAATTTCTTTGACTGAGGTAGTCATTGTTAATTAGTCTATCAGTCGCGCAGCTAATTAACGCACATTTAATATTTTGATATTGTTCGTTACCCTGAAACCGTGAATCGGCATTCTGGCATAAGGTATCACTCCTAGATACTAGTACATGTGTTTGGTATCATAAATCATACCGCCTAAACACTAGTTGACAGCTTTTGGATATCAGACAATATCATTAATTAGTAGCGCCACCATAGGCTGATTACAGGTTAGAGCCCGCTCGAGTGGATGGTTTCGAATGATTGGTAAGGAATTGGTCATATGAGGTGGTTTCATTAATTCTAGGGAAAATTAATTACTACTTATGGAATTTCTACTACCTGAAGGTATAATAACTAGTACTCACATGCCTATACTCATCGAAATGATGAATACAACATCAAAAGGATTTCTGGGAACTAGTGTTGGTTAAATTGTCCTAAGGTCAGAAAAATGATTTACTAATAACCTACTTTAGAATAGACTTAAATGGAAATCGATCTTCCTCCTGAAGATCTGAAATTTTGAATACGCTTGAAAGATTTGTAAAGTCGGTGACCAAAGGTGATTGTCCCCCAGATGTTCTTCCGTCTAGTGTTACCACTTTAGCACCACATCTACACTCGAGACATTTTCGAAAATTTCGACGACAAGTAAACTTCATAGGAATTCTGATATGTGGTATTCTAATGGGTACTGCCAAGGAATCAAAGCTATTTGTAATTTCCTAACTAGAAAGGGTTGGTAATAATGATTAGATAGTAGTAGTGGGATTGACGGGTAAATCTCCGGTGATGCATAACTACCGATACATTAACCCTACATCAGGACCATCAACTTAATCCAAATCGGAAATTTCCTTGGCAGGGAGGTTCTTGTTTAAAATATTGAGGCGGTCGCCATAATGCTCTTCTAGAAGGTCGATAAGTCGTCTAAGTAGCCAATAACTTAGAAAAAGCTAATACATTTTTCATGCTCGATGAGGTGGCAAGATTTGAAAATAAGCTCAAGAACATAGAATGCTTACATCATGCGTGTGATGAACGCAATACTACCCAAACTTATGCGCTAATATCAAATTGACACACCCCAACTCGGAATGTCCATCTGGACTCCAAATCGAGTTGTGCTAGCCGACACCAGGAAGGTGACGAAGCCATAAAATGTAGTCATGAAGAAAATGTTGGAAATGTGCCCTAAAGCCAATCATGTGATGATACTTTACGGACATTTCACATGTTAAACTAATCTAGTTTTACATATAAAGGGCATACATTATTGTTTGAGCCGTCTCATATAAATGTTATATGCTTAAACGATAAAGTCCAAGGAATATGTGATTGGGAGAATGTAATCTAATGAAGTTAGATTCATGAGACCATTCTTTCGTAGACACATCCTAAACGTTCCTGATCATAGGATTGTCAATTGGGCGTTGACAGTCCGTTAAGATCAGTACGTACTATGTCTTCTCTCAGGGAGAGTGATTAGTCTCGAGTCATTGGTGTGTGTGACATCAAGACAAGTACGTAGGTGCTCAATAGAGAATGAGTTCACTGAACGTGATCAACGAAGAGTTCTTATATTCCATGTCACATGAGAACTCATGGTTGAGATAATGCAAAGTAGTCCTTTGACCTGAGGCATCACAGTTGTCTTGTGGTTAAGTCCTTGATCTTTGATTATGTCAAAGTCACCCCCTCGGGGTGTCCACGGCATCGTTGGGGTTAAGCCACTTAGCTATGGAGACAAGTGAATGCGCAACAAGGGATCTCTAACCTTCAAACAGTTGAGGGAGAATACTCTATGATATGATTTGGAATCTCTGGCCAGAGTATGAATGAGATTAGGGAATGCGTTCCAAATCACATTCAAGGAAATCATATAAGCACACGAATCACATTGGATAGTAGACATGAATAAATAAACTATCATACCAAACAATGTGGTCAAGAGTATTAGATTAGAGAAGGACCGTATTGCATTTGTAATCCCAAACTGAATAAGTTCTCTATCCTCTTCTGATTAGCTTGGGTAACCATGATATGCTGCTAGGTGTCACTCATGGTTTGTGGAAGCCCTAAACGTGTGTAATCACTAAAGGGAGAATTGAAAATAGTTTCAATTCACAATCGATGTAAAATGGTTTTAATCGCCCACTACCTCGCTAAAAGGAACCTAATGGATCGCACACCATAAAAGGTGGAGATTGAAGATTAAACGGAAATGAGTAAGAATGATTAAATGGTTTAATCATTTATTTATGGCAAGGATTAATTAATATGTTAATTAATCAAACGAATAAGTTCGTTAAAGACTTCGGGATAGTTTTGGACCTTAAGGCCCAATGGGCTTCGAACGTCAAGCCCATTAACTTAAGTTGTATGACAATTTAATGAATGAAGATTCATTAAAGCCCAAAAGCCCAAAATCCCCTAAATGGCAAGCCATAGTGTGATGAATTAGGGTTTTGGTTATTTAGGTCACTTAAAGAAGTGACTATATAAATGACTTTATAACTAAATATTCATTAAGTGATTAAGGGTTTATTTTGGGGGAAAATTGGTGAGAATTGTCTCTCCATTTTCTCTCTAAAGAGGCCAACACCTTGGAGGGTACATCTAGCAATCCTACTACTCCAAGGTCACTCATTTCTTCTACAATCAAACCTTGGTGAAGAGACTTAGAGGTTCCCTATTTTGGGAACTTGGAGAAACCTATTTTCCATCCAAATCCATGGATCTAAGAAGCAAGGAATGAAGGCCCTATCTCTTTGGGTGATTAGCCTTTGCTTATGCAAAGAGGAATCTACAAAGGTAATAATTTCAACTCACTTTGTTTTGAGTTGATTATTGGTTCACCAATCTACTAGGCTTTGAATTTCATGGTAATGTTTTGTTTTTTGAGTACATGCAAGCATGATTCCGCCTTTAATTGTTAATTGCATGCCATATGATGTTGCTCAAATGAACATGTTTTTCAAAATAAATTCTTCAGAAAATGTGAATAAATTTAAACCTAAAAGTGACTAAATATAATAGCGTGCTTGTGAGCGGGAATGAACCCATTTCACAAGTGATGTCAGAGCATAAGTAAAGTACAGTAAAGTAGGATGAGAATTATACCATCGAAGGTAAAAATAAACTGTCTGGATTTTAAGTAACATAGTTTCTGGAATCTCAGTCACTGTTTCTGGAACCTAAGTTACTGTTTATGGAATCTAAGTCACTGTTTCTGGAACTAAATCACTGTTTCTAGATCCAAATGAAATAGACACATTGTTTCTTAAATGTAAGCTAGAAAAGAAATAGTGAAATTCACTGTATTTGGATTCAAAACAAATTAAGCATCATGTTTCTTAAATATAATCAACTGATGCATGAAAGAAAATAAACAGTCAAAGGTTAAAACATAGACTGTTTCTGGAATTTAAGTCACTGTTTCTGAAATTTAAGTCATTGTTTCTGGAATTTTAGTTACTGTTTCTGGGTTTTGGTTCTTTTCTTTCTAGACACAATGTTTGTTTGTGCACAGACAAAACAAACATTGTATCTGAATTTTTTTTTTCAGAAACAGTGTTATGTTTTGGGTTCTCTAGAAACAGTTTTATGTTTTGGTTCTTTTTTCTGCCTAGTTCAACAATGTTAAGGGATGAGTGACTCAACAAACTGCACCAAGTGGGAAACCAAGAAAACAGAAATTTCAAGTCCAACCTCACAGTTCCGGGAGTCAAAACAATTTCATTCTAAAAAAAATCAACAAACAAACCCTAGTCAATATGCAGAAGAAAAAGTCCTCTATAATAAAGGAGCTATTGTCCTATGTAGATGCGTCCATCCTAGGATTCTACAATCCAACCCCTCAACGAAGTATCCCACATTTCTTATTCCAAATTATGCGTGTCTGGTTTGGCGGATGCGCCTCTAGAATCTTAGCCATGGCCAAACCCAAAGCTCTGAGGCAAACGATCGACTCCTACACTGTCAAACCCATGAACAAAACCATCAGAAAAAAGTCAACAAACAAACCCTGTGGTGCTCGAAGCATTAGACGTAAGGGAGTTGATGTCCAAACCAACATGGTTGTCATCAGGATCCTGGAACTCTTGGTTTGCGAAGACATCAAACTCGACATCGAAGATGTTGTTGTCGGGGTTTCCATTGTTGGAGAAGTTGAAAATACTCAAGTGTTGCGCGGAGCTTGCAGCGCTTAAGCCAGAGAAGGGTGAGAAAAGGATGGTTTTTTGTTAAATTTTGAGCCCTTTTGGTTAAATAACATTTTGTGATGGTTTTTGGTTAAATATTTGTTGGCCCAAACCCTTTTCATTAAAGCTCCCTAAAATAATAGCTCGTACACGTGACAAAGAGACGGTCAAAGAAAGTCAACAATCTCTCTTCTAAGGGCATTTTGGTCAACTCACACTTAAAATTTATAAAATCATAAAATTAGGAACTGGTTGTCACAGGCAAGCTTTGGATTCATTTAGTTGTAAACTTATTCAATAGAATATGTTCCTTTTTAACTTGCATATTTCTATTCTTAAAAAGATCAGAAGGGAGAAACAAAAGCTTACCCCATGCAAACACAAGAGTAACAATCATTGTCTTGTTCTAGGTCACTTGTCAACAAGCCGATATTGAGATTGTCAGTATAGGTAAAGCTTCTAAACAGTTGATGACCTTTGTTGTATTTATCTTTTATATGTCAACCCTTCTAGTACGTCTGATAACAAGAAACAATGAACCTTAGGAAGTCAAGAGACGAAATGCTCAAAAGCACTGTTTCCTCTTTATATCAAATCCAAATCAAACTGTTTAAAAGAAAATGAGATCAACTATTAATATTAAATCCTTTTTACTAAATTGGTTTTAAGTAAGCATCTGAAGAATGCATATACAAAGCTAAAATTATAGTGAAAGAAAGGATGCTGCTACAGTGCTCAACACCATAAAATTGAAAATAACTAAAATTATCCACAAAAATTGACAATCTTTATGATCAAAATCGAAAAGTATTTCTAAACAACAAGGATAACACAAATTTCTCGCAAACATCAACCGAACAACTAAGTTAACCCTGTGACCCCATGGGACCAGATAAAACTTATGCAATGCCAATGGTAGAAGCATCATATAGTATCACGACTATACAAAGCTACAACAAAACTGCAATCCCAGTGGACATTAAAAATGACTGATGCACTCGCAGCTATCAACTACTATATCATCTCAAACACACCCATAGTGACCAAGAGAACGTTTATCTCATTGCCTACAAATGGTAAAACCATCTAAATGATTGGACAGGTGAACTAGTTTTAGAATAGGTTACAAACTTTTAATCAATAATGTAGCTAGAAGAGACTAAACAGACAATAGCCATATATAAACAACGGTAAATTGAGAGAAATTACTATACAGTCCGAGAGAGCGAAATTTGGATACACAATCTTAAATTTGCGGGAAATATTTGATGCAGATACTGAGGAAACTAAGCATTGTTAACAAGATGCCCCAAGGTAACCTTGTCAAATGAGATTGGTAAAGGTGCCCTTGAAATATTTGTTAGCTCCTGGGAAACCTGTTGCTTGGCAGACCGAGATTGTGGGTTGGCAAGCATGAAAATGCAAGCTTCACAAGAAACGCCGCTTTCTCTGCAACTTGATCTCTTGTAGGTGAAAGCCTTTGGTCCAAAATGTTCGTCAACGGTGTATTAAGCACAGTTGATATTGTCGAGGAGAGAACTGAGATCATGAGATCTCTCGGATGCTTTCCCAAGATCACTTCCAAAGTTAACACTCCAAAGCTATAGACATCAGATTTCTCATTCACTTCCATTGTGTAAGCAAACTCTGCAAACCCGACAAGACAATTCAAAACTCCATTTCATAGTAAACAAAAACGTATGGGTGCAACTGTTGTTGCACTCAGATATTATATGCTTATTGTGACAAATTATAACAAGAAGAAATAACTACCTGGAGCAGTGTATCCAAATGTACCTGCAAATGAAGTCCAATTGGAAGAGTCAGGCTTCAATATTCTAGCTGTGCCAAAATCGGAGACATAAGCAGCATGCTCTAAATCCATCAAGATATTCTTGCTTGATGTGTCCTGATGAACAATTGGAGGCAAGCAATCATGGTTCATGTAGGATAAAGCGTTCACCACACCTCTGTCCAGATTTATCCTTGAAATCCATTCAGACATAGTTGCTTCTTTGTCACTGCTTAGTAACCCTTCTAAGCTTCCTCCTTCCAGAAACTGGTAAACCAAGAATGACTGCCGTGGATGTGCACAAAAGCCATACAGCTTCACAATGTTGTGATGGCAGATTCCTGAGAGTGCACGAATCTCACTCTCAAAGGCCTTCAGGTTTTCTATCCCACCCTCTGGTAGCGTGTGAAGTTTCTTCTCTGCAATAATCTGGCCTGTTTGCAACTTAGCTTTGTAAACACTTGCACGGCCCCATGTTCCTACACAATGTTTCTAGTCAAATTCCTCTGTAGCTTCAACATTGTCCTCATACACTAATCTTCCATCAAAGCTCCAAACTGTGTAGAGATCTTCGGTTGTAATTCTCTTGGCATTGTCCATTTTTTACAATCTGGCGAGGGAGGTGAATGTAGAGAATCACAACTACAATGAACCCAAGAAACAGATCTCCTGAAACGAGGGCTGCAATCAGAGAGGTATTATTGTTGTTCGTTTTCCTGTTTCTTAGGGTAGATTGGCACACCTTCAGGCCAGTGGCATTACCAAACAAGCCTTTATTATTCTCTAAATCTTCAATTGGAGCCTCGTTGAAGGCTTCAATGTTTGCAAGAGGACCCTCCAGTTGATTGTAGGATAAATCTATAGCGTCAAGTGTAACATTTTACCAAAACTGGATGGGAAGGAACCAGAGAGCATTGTGCGACAAATACATTGCTTCTAAGCTTTCCAGTTCTCCAAAGTGCAGTGGTATTTCTCCTCTAAGTAAATTATGACGAAGATCGAGGACCCGAAGAGACGGTAAAACCTCTCCATCCATGTCCTGCTCCCCCCATATTTTTTTTCCTTACTAATACAGAAGTGACTCCAAACACTAGGATGCCTTGCTGTAGAAACTGCACAAACTATTTCTTGCATTGCTGGTAAAGTTTTTTGCTAAATGGCACTACAAGCCATTGAATTAAGTTTCTACCATAAGTGCAAAACCTTTGCAATTCCTAAATAAAGACCACAAATGAGCCATGCATAAGACAAGCACTATCTTGATTGGCTTCTCTCATGGAACCTAGCCAGTAACCATTTTCTTGAAAGTCATTATCTATCAATTAGTAAGTTATTAATTGCCCACGAAGGCTCTCTTATCCGAGAAAAACTTGCATGTCACGAGTTCATGTCCTCTACAAGGGGAGGGATAGAGAGGGAGGGGGTATGAAACCGGTCTAGCTAAGTTTCTCTCCTCTTCTCGGCCATGATTAAGTTTTCCAAGCCATACAATAGTCGAGAGGGTAATATGTGTCATATTCATATATCTTCCATAATTACACACCTGGTGTAATTAGGGTTTTGCCTTTAAAAACTCATGGTGCACACCTTTAATTGTTGAGCCATACCATTTTAGGGATTCATTCAACTCTTAAAAGCTTGAGAGATGTACTTTAGACATACACGTCTGCTACCACAAACTTCTATTCCTTGCCATATATGTCGTTAATCAAACTCTAAATACAATGACAATAGTGATCTTAGTTAAAGGTTGAATTGGACTGCCTGGATTTTTTGGCCTTTTTTATCTTCACTTTCATTTCTCTTTTATTCTTTATTTTTCCTTTCATGAAGCCGGGTTAAAATATTACTCAATTTACTGGAGAAAGAAAATAAATAATTTCTCATTGCTTTGAATCAACATATGGTGAAACTAACAAAATCACTAGGACAAACAGAAGAACTTTGTTTTTGAATTATATCAATAATAATTCTTACAGGGGTGGTGGATGTTTGACACACTGCTTGCCATCAGGCAACAGCCTATGACTGGTGGGCTTTAACCCTTTCTTAAACCAATGATTCACAAGGGATGTTTCTAGTTTCCTCACCTGCAATTGTTACAAGCAAATGTTCAGAGACAAATAACAGAACCTTAGACCTTTATTCCGACAATAGAAAAACATAAATCGCAGTGTAGATACAGTCAAAGTATCTAACACAAAAATAAGTCTAAATTATGAAGAAAAAGAATTTTCATTTCTTTTGCATAAAGGCTCGCGGCAAAAGGGGTAGAGGAAAACCTAGGATGACTTGGAAAGAGACCTTAAGAAAAGACATGGAGTACTTGGAGCTAACGGAAGACTTGGCGCAAAACAGAGCGTAGTGGTGTTCTACAGCCTACCCCATGTAGTGGGATAAGTGGTGGTTGTTGCTGCATCATATTTGCCTCCAGTACCAACGCTGAATCTAAAAACACTCCACAGCCTAGTCTTTTTACTAAGATGGTGACCATTGTTACACCATATTCCAGAGGGGTTTCCATGCCATGATTGGGAGTTTGAAACTTCATAAGGTGTTTTTGAAGTTTGCGTGTGATTATAAGTTCAAAAGGGAGAGGATCAGAGGGCATAAAAATTGGTCAGAATGTATCTCAGGCAACAACGATGTTAGAAGAAACCCTTCTAGGTAGCATAGAAGGCCTTTGCGCCATTTTTATTTCTTTAGAACAAGAATCAGAGTCCTTGATTCCCTTAAGATTATTTTTCTTCACCCGCATAGCCACTATGAGGTATGAAGTGGCTTTGTTTTTGCCCGGTCTGTTTTCAAGTCACTCTCAAATTGGCACAAACTGGGAAAAATGACTCATAACATTTGGAAATATGGGAGCTGCTCATTTGTTCTTGTTTGAGTGAACTTAAAGAGAACCTACAAGTCAAACCTTTGAATGGGTGAGACCGCAAGATATTCTTGTATGAGTCTGAAGAATCATTCGAACTCTATACTATTGGATGGTCCTTTTATTCTTTCTTTGGAAGATTGTGATTTTTAGGTTGATTTCCCTCCGTATCTTCTTTATATTTGGTTTGCTACAACCTGGGTTTATTCACCATCCTTACCCTACAAGACAGATCATAAGAGGATTCTAAACTATCCTAAAAACCACAAGGAAAAAATTACGGACAAAATGGAGAACAAGGACTGACACCACAAACTAGGGTATTTCACAAATTAAGATTTAGCAGATTGATTTTTTGTTTACCCAAGTCAGGAAGAGACAACCATTTGCTTTCAAAAACAGCCTAATCAGATTTTATAACATTTATTTGTTTGGAAAAGAGAAAATGACATGACATTCACTTTCGGTGTATGAAAAGGATTTGAGAAGAAACAAAAACCAACCTGCCTAACAATGAACGGCTCCTCATTGAGACTCAACGGTTCAGTTAAAATAGTGAGAAAGCCATTTTGATTTCCATAGACAATATCAGTGAAAGGCCGATCTCCCACCTACAACAAACAAAAATACCCCATGAGTCACTATGTTATAATTCAGACAAAGATCAAATGGAACAATTCAAGAGGTCTATGAATCTTATCTACCATAATTAGGTGTGAAGATTTACAACCAAAATGCTTCTCGATCTCTTCAGATGTTCCAGCTGGTTTCTTCACTCCTATAACATATGACAATAATACCCACATCAATACTACATAAAATCTGTAATTCCTATGGAAAACTTGTATTTAACCAACCTACTCTTTTCAAATGGAATTTGGTTTATTAAAAAAATGAGATTAAAAAACTTTGCAGCAGAAAAAAGAACAAACAAACAAACACTTACTATGTCTTATGACTTTAATTCCAATTGCCCCTTCAAGCTCCCTAGCTTTTGAACCATCATGGTCATACTCATAAAGCCCTAACCATGAAACCAAAATCATTACTTTGACAAATAAAAACAACTAAAATTTTCAGATGGTTTCTGCCAAAAATTACCAGCCGAGTTACTGAACACCGCGATATCGGGTCCGAAAACTGATTTACACTGCTCCAACGAAGACCCAAGAGGGCCCCAAAGCGTCAAGGAATACGGCGCAGTGATAGTATTATCCTTGTCGAACACAACACCCTTGAAACCCCTTCTATGCAACTCAGGCCAATCAATGTACCTAACATCAGGCACAGAAACATGCGGCAGCGCCAAGTGCTTGTCCTTTGTGAGCACCATGGCCGAACGAACTATGGCTCCAAAGTTGAACCTTTGTCCCAGTGCGGCTTTCACGTCTGCCCACCACATGTTTGTCAAAAGTCCCTCGGAATTATCGGCTTCGCTCTCTCTTTGGTCTCGTCCTCGTTCGTCGTTTGGGGCTTCTGGGCTTTGATTACTGGCCGCCTCGGTATCGCCGGAGGATTTCAACTGCAGAAACAACAAATCGTTCTGATAAGGGTCGGAATCGCCGTTGGTGTGCTTCTGGCTCTGCTCCTGGTGCTCTCTGCTGCAACTGTTGGTGTGAGAGATGGAAAGCGCGCAGTGGTTTGAGGAGTGGGTTTGGGGTTTTGGGGGGAGGGGAAGGAAGTTGAGGGTTTTGCGAGGGTGTCGATGGTGGAAGTGGAAGAGGAAGTGGTTAAGGGGGAGAGGGTAAGAGCATTTGCGCAGTAGAGCTGATGAGGTCGACTGCATTTCTACTTGTTAATTTTCAGGGATAAGGCGATGGGTGCCATTCTTAATGGATCTTGGTGAGACTTGGTTTGCGACAAAGCCCAAAAAGCTGTGGTGCCAAACAATGTGAGAGCCCACACAATGCTAGCCACTTCTTTTCTTCTGCTTATTTCCTTTTTCTTTTTAAGAAAATTAATAAAAAGTCTTCAAAAACTTTAATTTTAATGAAAAATGACAAATAAATGTATAAGTGAATAGTACCAGAAAAGGTAAAAATGTCATTTTGTTAAAGGTGAACGGTACCGAGAGTGTTTCGTTAAAACTTCATTTCTTTTTTGGTTAATTACACATTTGCCCCATGGATGGATTTTTAGTTAGTTAAATTTTTTATCGTTAGCTTTATATTTTTGTCGCCACTTACTATTACAGTTTAATGGTATTCTTCTACATTTATAAATAAGAGGTTTCATGTTTGATTCTTGTCAAAAGTATATTTGAACAACATTACTACTAACTCATTGTGAGGCTAAATGACCACAATGTTGATTATATATATCAGCAACGAAACATTTTGAGAAAATACCAAAACACCTAAAACAATAAAGAGACGAGACATAATGAAAATAAGATATTTTTCTTTAACGAACGTAAAACCTAAACGACCAGGATTGAGTACGCCAGAAAGAAAAAGATATTAAATCACATTTTATTCAAGCCCCAACAATTTTCTTGAGATGGAAACTATAGTGTTGCCGGTTCGGGCAATTTTAGTGTCAATTAAGCTGCAAAACCACAAACAAAACAAGTAAAACAACTGCAAAACCAGATTGACAACTTTGGTTTGGTCCATTTTTCAGCATACAAGACTACGTGGTAATGGAGAAGGGCATATTATGTTGTGTAATTAACAAAAAAAAACTACTGTTGGTAATTATGTAAAACAGGTAATGAACACTTTCTTGATATTGTTAGAAGAAAAATCAAATATTATGAATTTTTATCGCCTAATATGAACTACTATATGTATATTGCAGAATCTCAACTCAGCTTACATTGTAAGAGTAAAGGAAAACATGCGACAATAATGTCACATTAGACATTCGTTATTAGAAAAACGATGAAAGAATGTATCATATAAATTGAATCTAATTACACAAATGAATGCTGCATAGAGCGGGGAATATGTGATGATGTATGTATCGTAAGATATCTGGATCTCTAGAACCTTGATCTTCCGCACTCCGCTGGGAGGCCTTGTGGGAAACGTTTAAGGTCATTGCAGTAGTTGTAGACCATGAACTTTTGTTGCACCCATCAAAGCCGGTTACGGCCAGCTGCATCGAGCCCTTGAGTCTGCCATGCACTGTCCCCCACTGAATTGGTAGATGCAGTGGAGGCACAGGAGGATGATGAGCCAGAAGTACAAGCATTGGCCTTGAAGTTTCTGTAAGAGGCAGTGAAGGGAGCTTGAGTCCAATCGGTCTTGACAAGGCCACCTCTTGTTGCCCAGTCATCTGCATTCCACAAGCTTGAGTAAATCCGCATGGGCTGGTTTTTGGGGAATGGGACTCCAACTGATTCCAAGTTGTTGAACACTCTGATTGGCATGTTATCTTCCAAAAATCTGCATAAATTTGCAATTGTAATAGAAAGTATCTAAAAATAACAAGTGATATGATGAGTCAATATTATATTATATATTTTATCCTATTGTTAGTATAATTTCGTAATTATTTTGGTAGAATTTTGATATTTTGCTTTATATATTCAATGTAGGATATTCGACTTCTTCTGGAGCAAAACATGATCAAACGGATGAATTTTGGAGCAATTCAAATTGGAGGACGTTCGTGTGCCTCTTGACTTGTTTGTGTCAAAATTTGGGATTTTCTGGCGATTAAATGAAGGAGCAGTGCGCGTTACTAAAAAGTGACGTTTCTGCGTTTTTGGAGCCCAAGATGACCTCAAATAGGTTCGTGGCCTTCTAGAGAAGTGTTCAGAATAGTCCAAGCTCTACATCCAACTATTTTGGGCCAGTTTTGGAGCTGATATGGGGCCATAATGTGGCTGTGCAGATTTCTAGGCGAATTTACCAAGTTAATTTAGGATTATGTTTCCTATTTTATTTTAATTTATTTAGTTTCCTAGTCTTATTCTAAGACCTTTGACTAGGAGAATTTTATTTAGAGGAATATAAATAAGCCTTTTGGCAAACCAAGGGTTTCTCGGGGACGGATGCAACTTTTTGGGAGAAGACTTTGGGAAAAAATTAAAGAATTCAAGACTTATACTTTCAAGTGTTTCCATTCTTTTTCTAGTTTAATATAATTATGTTGATTTTAATTATGAATATGCGTAGCAAATTTTCTATTGCTAGGGTGAGACTATGATCCTTAGCAAGAATATGTAGTCTCTTTTTAATTTTCTTATGAATTTATGCATGCAAGTTTTGGATTGTTAATCACTGTGCTCTAAACTATTTATTTGTCTTAGTGATTCGCGACCATTAGAATAATTAGAAAAGTAAGTTGATGCAATTTTGGCGGAGGGATGTCCCTAAAATTGACTAAGACTTCTTGTGGTTAACATGTGTAACTATTTAGGATGGACGACACGTCTTAGGAGTTATATGGTTTTTCAAAAGGTTTTCACAAAACTTAATGAATCTTGCATGTTCATATTCGATCTGGACGCCACGGACAGGTTGCATGATTAGATATACGTTCTATGTTGGGGGTTCCAACTAGGGCATACTTTAGGAAAACCTAACCTTCAAAATCTGCAGGATTGTTAGGGTAACGGCGGAACCCTAGTATTTTCTCATTTTGAAATCTAAAAAAAAATTGTTTCCTTTTTCTTTCTCTAAGAATTGCATATTTTAATTAGCATTTTTAATTAATTTCATTTTTCTTAATTTAGATCATTAAATCACCATTTTCCAATCTTTGTTTTTAAATAGTTAACTAGGATTAGAGTTTCTCATAAATTGTTTTAAATAATCCCAACGGAAACGACCTTGCTTGAGTCATTTATACTACAACACCCTTGTTCTCTTGCAAGTATTTTGTGTGATTTTATCCCTACTTTTGTAGGTGGTAAAATTCCTATCATGATATTCTCAACACATTCCCTCATGTGAGTGCATGCATGTACTACTTACATAATGCGTTGCGTGTTCCAAACAATGGAGTAGGTGTGGAAGGCCTTTGTGGGATCAAACCAAAGGTGGAACTGCTGTTCTCTGTTCCCTTTTCCTTGGCTGAACACATTGGTATGTAGTGTGTAGGGATCTACGGATACGTTTCCCAAAAACTCATAGTCGATTTCATCATGAGTGGACCTTCGGAGGATAACTGCAAATCATATATGCATTGTGTTTCACAATTAGCAAAGCAATTATACAAAATATATTTATAGAGTTACAAGGATACAAACTAAGAGGGTATGTAGTAGTACTACTTACATAGTAGGCAGTAACAGTTCCCGCTGAGTTACCGGCAACAAGCTTGATCTGCATATCAATTCTTCCAAATAAGTACTCGTTCTTGGATTTGAAACCGGAACCGGAAGCCTGATCAAGGTTAAGTGTGAGAAGCTGTCCTCCGTTGAGTATCTTGGCACGCCCATTGCGAAATGTAACGTCAAAGTCTTGATAGAAATTGTCAGCCGAGGCAGCCATGACCATGACACAAGTTATGGACAAAGAAGAATTACCATTGAGAGCTGAAAGCAGTTCAACCGGACACAAAATTGCCCAGCACCCTGTCCAAAAATCAGCCCAGCACCCTGTCAATCTGCTCCAGCCTGCAAAACAGTCTAGCACCCAACCCAAGCTAGGCAACAGACCAGCCCATTTCGGACAGACCCAGAAGCCGGCCTATTTGGCTGGCGCATGTAGCACACTCACGACTGGGCATGAGTAGGAGACAAGGGTGCAAGCGGCGGGGCACGCTTGTCAGCCCACTTGTGTTCACCCATATTAGAGCTACGTGGCCCTCCTCAGTGCCGTTGGATTTCCAATGGCTAGTTTTTGTAGACCGTTGGATTTCCAGCAGTAAAAAAAAATTTAATTTGACTTTTAAAATGGATCGTCCGATCACAGATCAACGGTCCACGTTTTTTTCACAAAAAATAAAAATAAAAATAATTAAAAAATTCCCAACAGTCAGAATTATGACCGTTGACCACGTGGCAACGCCTTGACTCTTGGATTTGAATATTTTTCAAATCCAATGGTCCAAATTAATTAACTATATTAAAATTTATTAAAAATTATGAAAAAATACAGAAAAATTATTAAAAAATACAGAATTTTTTTTAAAAAATATAGAAAATTTTAAAAAAAGTTATTTTTTTCTATAAATACCTAACCCTCATTTTCCACCTTACACCACATTTCAATATTTTCTACACTTTCTACACTATCTACATTTCAATATTTTCTACACTTTGAGAGAAAAAAATGTCTTCGTGGAAGAACATTGAAGATGTTACGTTGTGTGAATGTTCGGTTCACACTACTCATGACCCGATTACGGGTAATGAGATGGATAAGCGAGAAATGTGGAGTAAAATTACGAAAGCGTTTTGCGATGTACATGGAAAAGACGCCAGAACTAATCAAAGTCTTCAAGGTCGTTGGAAAAAACTCAACACATCCTTTACTTGTTGGAAAAACGCCATCTCGCATGCTTCTGATAATCTGCATAGTGGGACAAGTTTAGCGGATCAGGTGACAATATTTTTATTTATTTATATGCATTCCACCCGCATCAATATTTTAATTTATTTAATTTCTTATGTAATTTTTATGTAATTTCTTATGTAATTTATATGCATTCCACCCACATTTTTTATTACTATCTCATCCCACATTTTTATAGACACTACAAGCACAAGCATTCTACAATGCAAATAACCAAAACAAATCATTCAACAAATGGGTATGTTGGCAAATTGTCAAAGATTGCCCTAGATACAAAATTGTGGCAACTGGTTCAGAAGTTGTCATGCATGGCATGGGTCTACACAGTTCGTCAGAAGCATACACAGCTAAACAAGAAGCCAACACATTTGAAGACACGAAAAGGACGCCTGAACAAGTGCCGGAGACCCAACCGACTCGTCAGTCCCTCAGACTTCAAGGTAAAAAGGCATCAAAGAAAAAAGGTAGTTCTTCCAAAAATGACTACACTAAATATATGGAAGAACTTGCTCGCCAAGGTGAACTGAACATAGCACGGGAAAAGGCTAGAGATGAGGAAAAAGTTGCTGTTATTGTAGCAATAATAGCAGCTACTAAGGCTCATGATGCAAGGCTGAGAGACAAAGAGAAATAGTTAATCGAGAGAATGAGATGATTAGAGAAGCACTTCATCGAGAAAATGAGATGCTTAGAGAATAAAGGATGGCCCAAGCAGATCGTGACATTATGAACAAGCCTCTAGTAGGACTATCTCCGAATTCAAAATATTTTTGGACATCGGAAAAAAAAAGAGGTCGTGCGAAGGAGGCGTGCAAGAGATGCCGAAACAAGTCGAGGGGGTTCTAGCTACAGAAATCCTAGCAATGAATATCCTAGCACCACATATCCTAACTCCACAAACTTTGTATAATTTCGTATTTCTTTGTAGTACTTTATTTAATTTTTATGTAATTTCTTATTTATTTTTAGAACTTTATTTAATTTCTTATGTAATTTTTAATGTAATTTCTTATTTATTTTTAGAACTTTATGCAATTTCAAATTTATTTTTTGTACTTTATTTAAACACATCAAATAAGATTACATAAACTCACTAAATAAGATTACATTAAACTCACCAAATAAACTTTAAAAAAAAACACCAAATAAAATTACATAACCTCACCGTATAAACTTTAAAAAAAAAACACACTAAATAAGATTACTTAAAAATCTTATCCGAAATTAAAACTATTTTATTTATTTATTCTTTTATAAAAAAAATTAAATGGGCTGGGTGCCAGCGCATTTTGTAAGGGTGGAGATCGTTTGTATCAGCACATTTTTAGACTGGGTGCTAGCGCATTTTTTTAGAGGTGGAGATGTTTTGGCCTATTACTATTCATTGGGGTCTATTACTGTTCACTTGAGTGGATAAATGCGCTGGGTGTGATGAGTAGATTTTATATTATATATTTTACCCTAATCTTAGTATATTTTGGTTAATATTTTGGAAGAATTTTGATACTTTGAATTGTATTTTCAATATAGGACTTTCGAATTCATCTGGAGCAAAGCATGACCAAATGGACGAATTTTGGAGTAATTCCATTTGGAGGACGTTCGTGAGTCACTTAGCTTGATCGTATCAAACTTTGGGATTTTTCACCAAGCGGTTATTTTCTGGCGATAAAATAAAGGAGCGATGCGCAGTACTGGAAAATGACGTTTCTGGGCTTAAATTACATTTTTGGAGCCCAAGATGACCTCGGATGGGTTCGTGGCCTTCTGGAGAAGTGTTCAGAATATTCCAAACATTAAATCCAGCTATATTGGGCCAGTTTTGGAGTAGCTTATGGGTCCAAAACGTGGCTGTTCAGATTTTAGGCGAATTTTACCATTTAATTTAGGGAACTTTAACGAAAAGCACCTGATACTGTTCATTTTAACAAAAAACCACATTTTTACACTAAAAAGTCAATCATGATACTATTCACTTTACCCTTTATTTTGTCCTTATCATTAAAACTCAAAGTTTTCAAGCCCTTTTCATTAATTTTCCTTTTAATTTAAGGTTATGTTTCCTATTTTATTTTATTATTATTTTTAATTTCCTAGTGGGAATAAAGGACCTGTTTTTAGGGTTTGTGTGGGGGCTTAGCAGATAGATTGCTTGGCCGTCTACAATATTTCTCGACGCTTTATTTTATGCAATTTTGGAGACAGAGATAATTGCTAGGGTTTTGAAGATTTTCTACTTGAAGGTGTTTTCAATATTTTTCTTAATAATATTTTCTATGATTTCAATTATGAATATGCGTAACTAAATTCTTTTGCTAGGGCGAAACCTTGAGCCTTAGCATGAATATGTGATTTTTATTTAATTGCTTATGATTGATTGCATGCATACTTTGAATTATTAATTACTGGGATTAAAACTATCTAATTGTCTTAATGCCTGATCAACATTAGGATCTTTAGAAAAGTAATTTGATGCAATTTTGGTTGGAAGGTTCCCTGAAATTGACACTGGCTTCTTGTGATTAATAATTATAATTTCACTTAGGATGAACACCGTGTCTTAAGGATTGCATGGTTTTTCAAAGGGTTTTCATAAAGTATAATGAGTCTTTCATGTTCAGATTTGATCCGAACGTCCGGACGGGTTGCATGTTAGATATACGTTCTATGTTGGAGGTTCCAAGTAGAATATGAATTAGGAAAATCTAACATTCAAAGTGGCATGTGTAGATCATGAGTAATTGGTACAAGTTCATAGGATTGCTAGGTGATGGTGGAACCCTAGTGCTTTCTTAGTTTGATTTCTCCCAAAATTGTTTTCTTTTCCCTCTAGTTTTAATATTGCAGATTGTCCTATCCTTAATAGTTAAATTCGTTTTTAATTTAAGTAGGTTATAAAATCAATCATCTCAATTTCTACTTTACAATAATTAATTGGAATTTGGTTTGTTTCGAATTATTTAAAAATCTCTGTGGAGAACGACCTTGCGAGATCCGTTTATACTACAACAACCTTGTGATTCTTGCAAGTTTTATACGAGTTTTGGGTTTCATTAGCAAAAACGGGTTATTATGGATTTAAGCCCGGTTTGTGCTCTTTGTAATTCAAATACTCATGATATTTTGCAATGTCATGAGAGAGAATATTTTCCAGATTATGTCCAGGAGTATATAAATATGAGAAACGATTCAAAATGGAACTAGAACAATCCCCATTCAGAGTTCCACACTCAAAATTTGAAAGAGCGTCTTGGGCAGTATTTTGAGCGGCTTAATGTGCCATAAGAGCTTTCGGTGGAGGACAAACTATCTAAATTGTTGGAATCAACTGAATTGTACATAGAAATAACCAATCAAGAATTTCAAATTCAAGCAGTAAACCGTGGGAGAAGCTATGATGATCAAAAGGTTGGTGCAGGAACCGATGAGCCATCTGCCTATTATTCACGCCTAAAGGAGGAAACAGCCCCTAATGACCTTGAAATTTCCATAGAATCTGCTCCTACAAAAGTCTGTGTGCCACTCATGCATTCTCCCGAGACTCCAAGGCAACCCGCTAAGCAACAAGAATGCATGAATACTCTAACAAATCTAATTACAGGACAGCTGCTTACTGATCAGAAAATTTTAGCGGCGGTAACGGATAGTGTACCTGCACAGCCCATCAAATTCAAAGAAATGCCAGATGAGTCCTGGAAACAGGCAAAGATCTATATGGAAAAGAGGAAGCTTATTGACAGCCAAGTTCCTTGTAGAAAATTTCAGCCAGTGCGGAAACTATGGGCGATTTAAGTCAGCTCAATGGAGAAATAAACATAGCTGGAAAGGAACCTATATCTTTACAAAGATTCATTCAAAAAGAAAGGCGTATAAGAAGAATTCAACCATTAAATTTGGAAGCACAGTGCTCTATGACGTTATTAAAGAGTGGTTAACTTTGAAAGAACAAGTGACGTGATCAACAATTCTTTCCGCTACGTTTAGCTATAGACTTTAACTAAAGCGCTTTTTGGGAGGCAACCCAATTTTTCTAACTTTTTCTTTTTATTTCGTTTAATTTATTTTCCTGTTTTTATTCCTAATTACAAAAATCAGAAAGAAAAAAAAAATTGCAATTTTTAATTCTTGTTATTTTTCTTTACTTATCTAATTAGTTTTTTTTTTTTTATTGCAGGTTGCATTCGAAACTGATTCGGCCTAATCCCAACTAAGGGGGTGCAATCAACCTTTATTCCCCCAGCACATTCATCATCAATTCCTCTACATTCATGAGATTAGGCAGTGCGGAGTGCAGAAACAAAATTGAGGGATCTAAGTAGCACAGAGGACACGATTCATCAAGGCAGGATACAGTTTCTGTTATCCACACTTTTGGGCTCAAATATACATCAGTGGGTACAAGCAAGCACACAGATAGAGATTTATGAGCATGTGGAGAACATTATCGTGCATGATGCGCAAATAAGAGTTAGGCATCTATGTTCTGTACCTTTCCTTTTCAGATAAGCTCCAGACATCTACCGTTCTTTTCTATGTCGGATCAGCATTTTGTAGCTCCTGCCGCAGAAGCACACGTGCATTAGATAATTTTCATCCATTTTTTCCCCCAAATCTAAGCATATAAAAAAATTAAAAAAAAATCGAAGGGAGATGTGGATAAAAATTACCCATGAATGTGTCGGAATCAGAGAAGGATGTGATATGCGGTGTCATCTTCGCGGCTGTTGATATTACTGTTTGAGGGTGCTCGATTTCTGAGGTTTGAAGGCAACGAGATGATGAAGGAAGATGTTGTAAAAGAGTGGTAGATGCGCTTGGATGGTCCTGGTTCAGAGATTAAGTTTGGGGGTATAGTGCGGCTATGGGGTATGTGTTTGGTTTTTGAGATAGAAATGGATGTGGGCTCGAGGATGACAAAAGAAGAATCTAGAGAAAGAAGCTTTCTGAAGCAGCTAGAGGGAGAAATGAGAAATGGGAAGACGGCGCCAGGGTAATTCTATATATAGATAAATGAGCATCGAGTAAGCTTAAACAAGCTTGGCTGAGACGTTTTGGATTTGGGCTTGGTAATCAAATGGGTTGTTTCATCTTTTGCTAGAATGAGCCACATCGTGGCCCACATTTGCACCTAGTCTAGCCATGCAACAACTTCATTTTCAAGCCTAGGTAATATCTTTCTTTTTCTTTGGTTTTGTTAATCATTTTCACTTTTATAATTATTATATTATAGTTTAAGTTTATTTCATTTTTGTCATGTTTCTTTTATTTTCCACACCTTGAGGACAAAGTGTGAAATAAGTTTGGGGGTGGGAAAGTAAATTTTAGGCTTTTAATTTTTTTTATGTCAGCTATGAATTTTCATTCTTTTTAAGTTAATATCTATAGATTATTTTAAACGTTAAAACAAATGGACATGGTAAAGATTCATCCCACAGTAGAGTCTTTTCTATTTATCGTTGCTTAGACACTAATTCATGATTATACTTTGAACTTTGCACATCACACCAACATGGTTTGTGGGGAGTGTGATTGAAACACTTACTTTTAGTCTAAGTTTATTTTTTATTTTTTATTTAAGTAAAGTCGGTTATTATTGTGTTATAAAGTAATAATTGTCTCACCCGAGGTTTTGCCTAGTAACCGGGCCAGTCCTGCCTAATCAGCAGTGATTCTTGCGTCAAACGGTAGAGTTTTGGCAAGGGGAATGGTGGTTAGTTGGTTTCGTAACCTTTTCAGCTCAGGTTAACAAGTCCTTAGGGGTGTTCTACACATAGTACCCTAAAGCCCCAGTGGTTTGGGAGTCATTGACCTAAAGCTCACTACATGGGTTGGATCGAAAGTTTAAGTGAACCGACATTACACGACCATTACTGTTACTGAAAAAAAAAATTGAAAAAGAAAAAGAAAGATAGTTATATTCAAAGTTAGTATGTGTGAAATAAAGAAGGATGAGAGGTAAGAGTTTTAGTCGAGTCTCCTTAACTATGTTGGTTCACTTTACACCAAAGGAAGTTTGTGAATTATTTTCTAATTGATTCTAAATGGTTTAGACTCTGTGGTGGGATTGGTTGGAACTTTTGAAAAGATGTTCTAGTTTTTAAAATTTGCTATGGATTGCAACTTGAAGGTGGAAGTTTTGTCTTGGTTGAGTTTTAGCTAGTTGTCTAGTTTGTAAAGTTTTTATTTTTGTTTGAGTCTTGTTTTGCTTGAGGACAAGCAAAAAGCTAAGTTTGGGGGTATTTTGATGACTAGATTTTATATTATATATTTTACCCTAATCTTAGTATATTTTGGTTAATATTTTGGAAGAATTTTGATACTTTGAATTGTATTTTCAATATAGGACTTTCGAATTCCTATGGAGCAAAGCATTACCAAATGGACGAATTTTGGAGTAATTCCAGTTGTAGAACATTCATGAGTCACTTAGCTTGATCGTATCAAACTTTGGGATTTTTCCACCAAGCGGTTATTTTCTGGTGATAAAATAAAGGAGCGATGTGCAGTGCGGGAAAATGACGTTTTTTGGCTTAAATTGCGTTTTTGGAGCCCAAGATGACCTCGGATGGGTTCGTGGCCTTCTGGAGAAGTGTTCAGAATATTCCAAACATTAAATCCAGTTATATTGGGCCAGTTTTGGAGCAGCTTATGGGTCTAAAACGTGGCTGTTCAGATTTTAATCGAATTTTACCATTTAATTTAGGGTTATGTTTCTTATTTTATTTTATTTTATTTTTCTAGTTTCCTAGTGGGAATAAATGACCTGTTTTTAGGGTTTGTGTGGGGGGCATAGCAGATAGATTGCTTGGCCGTCTACAATATTTCTCTACGCTTTATTTTATGCAATTTTGGAGACAGAGAGAATTGCTAGGGTTTTGGAGATTTTCTACTTGAAGGTGTTTTCAATCATTTTTTTAATAATATTTTCTATGATTTCAATTATGAATATGCATAACTAAATTCTTTTGCTAGGGCGAAGCCTTGAGCCTTAGCATGAATATGTGATTTTTATTTAATTGCTTATGATTGATTGCATGCATACTTTGAATTATTAATCACCGGCATTAAAACTATCTAATTGTCTTAATGCCTGATCACCATTAGGATCTTTAAAAAAGTAATTTGATGCAATTTTGGTCGGATGGTTCCCTGAAATTGACGCTGGCTTCTTGTGATTAATAATTGTAATTTCACTTAGGATGAACACCACGTCTTAAGGGTTGCATGGTTTTTCAAATGATTTTCATAAAGCATAATGAGTCTTTCATGTTCAGATTTGATCCGAACGTCCGGACGGGTTGTATGTTAGATATACGTTTTATGTTAGAGGTTCCAAGTAGAATATAAATTAGGAAAATCTAACCTTCAAAGTGTCATGTGTAGATCATGAGTAATTGGTAAAAGTTCATAGGATTGCTAGGTGATGGTGGAACCCTAGTGCTTTCTTAGTTTGATTTCTCCCAAAACTGTTTTCTTTTCCCTCTAGTTTTAATATTGCAAATTGTCCTATCTTTAATAGTTAAATTCGTTTTTAATTTAAGTAGGTTATAAAATCAATCATCTCAATTTCTTCTTTACAATAATTAATTGGAATTTGGTTTATTTCGAATTATTTAATAATCCATGTGGAGAACGACCTTGCGAGATCCGTTTATACTACAACAACCTTGTGATTCTTGCAAGTATTATAAGAGTTTTTATCGCGTTCACATGAGTAGTAAAAAACACCAAATAAGATTACATTAAACTAACCAAATAAGATTACATTAAACTCACCAAATAAACTTAAAAAAAAAAACACCAAATAAAATTACATAACCTCACCATATAAACTTTAAAAAAATAAAAAAAAAACACACTAAATAAGATTACTTAAAAATCTTATCCGAAATTAAAACTATTTTATTTATTTATTCTTTTATAAAAAATTTTAAAAAAAAATTAAATGGGCTGGGTGCCAGCGCATTTTGTAGGGGTGGAGATTGTTTGTACCAGCACATTTTTAGACTGGGTGCCAGCGCATTTTTTAGGGGTGGAGATGCTTTGACCTATTACTGTTTACTAAGGTCTATTACTGTTCACTTGAGTGGATAAATGCGTTGGATGCTAACGCAAAGTCTTAGGAGTGGAATTGCTCTTAGAAGAATAAGACATTTTGATTGCTTTAGAAATGAAGCAGTTTGTGGTTTGATGGTATAAATTGAGAGTTGTGAGAGCCCTTTATATGCTGGAAACCTTCGAGCGAGTAGTATAAAGTATGCCGCGTGAATAATAGGGCTGTCATTATTTAATAAACTAATTAAAGTTTCAAAACTGGCAGCATATATTTGGTTACAAATTATTAGGTATGGGGTTATATGATATGATTTTGTTCTCTGAAAATTGACTTGTTGCAAAAGCCCACAACTTGTGTTAAAGCTGGACACGGGTTTGCAAATTCAGCGCAACAAAAGTAGAAGCTACGAAGCATATGATAAAATAATATACATTAATATGTAGGAGTTTTTATTCTTAATATCATCAATGTCTTATGTGATAAAACTTAATATCTAATAATAGATGATTAAGTTGAAATAATATTAGAGTATATCCAGCAGTTGGTGAAAGGTAAGGGCAGGGACCCAAAACTTGCCCTCCAACCCCAAAACACTCCTCCACCTGTTCAAAGATGCAAGGGCAGGTATGGTGGGCCAAGCAAAGCCACCCAAATGCTCGAGCATCTGAAGCTCGGCCTTGTGTCAGCGATCAAGCTAACGCCAACCACCTTATTTTTTATTTATTTTTTATGTCAAGCGCGTGTTACGCGAAACTGGAGAGTGGGCAACAAACTGCAAGGTTGGGCTCTCTACAGCATAGCCCAATGGCTCAATGACGTGACTTGCTGTGAGTCATTGGATTTCCAACGGCCAGATGATCTAGACCGTTGGATTTCCAACAAAAAAAAGTTGAAAAGGTTACCATTCGGACACGTGGCACAATCTAGTGCGAGAATATGTGAAAGAAGATTCATGCACAATTTGTAGAGCGGTTTCAAGGCACACTCAGACCGAGCAATCTCTACCGAGTAGGTACAAACATCTACATAAAGATTTGAAAACTTGGCGAGAAGTCATCGCAAAAGCGGAAGAAATTTATTAAAGTGGCAATAATCCAGCCAATATGGTAATAACATTTTATTATTAATATATTTAAACTATAATTAATATGTTATTATTTTACCTTTATTATGTAAATTTTTATGTTGTTTCACAAATTTTTTCAGCAACTATAAGCACAAATGTGGTTCAATCTTGATAAGAGAACATCTTGTAATGCTCTGCAACCATTTGAGCAATATTCAGAAACACAAAATAAAGCTTTGAGGCTGTTTATTCTTCTTATCCATTTTTCTATCAAATTTTAGTATATTAAATTACCAAATTACATCACTCCCCTCATTTTTGTCCATTCAATTTCTTTGATTTGTTCAATTCAATTGGATTTTATGTCTATGTTCCATGTTGTTTCATGCATGCAGGGAACGGCAAAGAAATACATTGTTTCTACACTGTTAATTTATTGACCTGAACTCAATAATGTTAGGTGCACCCTGTGTATCCATAGCTGTTGATGAATCAAATTAATAAAGAGACGAATTTGTTACCAACCAAACGCGGCTTATACCTTTTTCTCTTTGTCCACATGTGTTGTAGCACCACAATAACCAATTAAAAATGCTTCACAACCTCAACTCTCCCTTTCACATAACAAACGTCTGGCTTCCATGCGGCTTCCTGACTCTCTTTTAATCCTCTATCGTCTACGTACCTGTCTCCAGCCAGCAACATATACACATATATACACATGCACACATACATATACATACAAACATACATACATACATACATATACATATATATATATATATATATATATATTATTGAGTTTGGCAATGCGAGTAGTCAATTCCTGTGGCACCGCGGCCCGCCGCACTCAAAGTCTGAAATAAAGCTAGAAGCATATAAGTAATTATTTGCAAACCCTACTGCCAGTTTTGAGCTTTACTTTTTTTATTACGCCAGCTATCTATTCGACGCGGCATACTGGTTATATAAAAGGACTTCAGAGCTCGAATTATAGCTTCAAACACACACCCTCATTTCTTCTTGAAGCTCATTATTCTCTTGCTACGTCTGTCTGTCTACAGTATCCACACTACATTCATCAGAATGTGTTCTTGCAAGCTCCCAGTGAATATGGTGCTTTTTCTTTTTTTGTTCACAACTTCTCTGATGCTCATGGCTGCCTCAGCTGGTAATTTCTACCAAGACTTTGACGTTACATTTGGCGATGGACGTGCCAAGATACTCAATGGAGGACAGCTTCTCACGCTCAACCTTGACCAGGCTTCAGGGTCTGGTTTCAAGTCCAAAAATGAGTACTTATTTGGAAGGATTGATATGCAGATCAAGTTGGTCGCTGGGAATTCGGCTGGAACCGTCACTGCCTACTATGTAAGTAGTACTACTACTACATATCCTCCTAGTTTGTATCCTTTGTAATTCTATAGATATATATTGTATAATTTATTTGCTAATTTATGAAACCAAATGCAACTTTGCAGTTATCCTCTGAAGGTCCAACTCATGATGAAATCGACTTTGAGTTTTTGGGAAATGTATCTGGAGATCCCTACACTCTCCATACCAATGTGTTCAGCCAAGGAAAAGGGAACAGAGAACAGCAGTTTCAACTTTGGTTTGATCCCACAAATGCCTTCCACACTTACTCCATTGTATGGAACTCCCAACGCATTATGTAAGTTTGCAACTTTCACACCTACAGTTAATTCATTTATTTTCATTTAAAGTTTCTCATATATAATTAACCGGAAAATGCTTGGGTCGTACAAGTACGAAGTCATTCCTCCCTGCAGACAAATCACAATATGAGAAATGAATAAGTAACATGTGCCAAGCAATGTTCTAACTAGCTACTGAATAAAAACTAACTAAATACATATACAAATTAATGTTGTGCAGATTCTTGGTGGACAACATTCCAATCAGAGTGTTCAACAACCTGGAATCAGTTGGAGTCCCATTCCCTAAAAACCAGCCCATGAGGATTTACTCAAGCTTGTGGAATGCAGATGACTGGGCAACAAGAGGTGGCCTTGTCAAGACAGACTGGACCAAAGCTCCTTTCACTGCCTCTTACAGAAACTTCAAGGCCAATGCTTGTACTGCTGATTCATCATCCTCATGTGCCTCCACTGCATCTACCAATTCAGTAGGAGACAGTGCATGGCAGACTCAAGGTCTTGATGCAGCAGGCCGAAACCGGCTTCGATGGGTGCAACAAAAGTTCATGATCTACAACTACTGCAATGACCTTAAACGTTTCCCACAAGGCCTCCCAGCTGAATGCAGAAGATCAAGGTTCTAAAGATCCAGATATAGTGCCATCACATGTTCCCTCTTTTGCATGTACGCAGCATTCATTCTTTTGTGTAATTAGCTTCATTTTATGAAGCACTCCTTTTTCCTTCTGCAAATAAAGATTTTGTAATGTGACATTACTGTCCCATGGTTGTATTCTTTCATCGTAAGCTTAATTGAGATTCTGCAATAAAGCACTTCATTGTTAAATCATCTTAGTAGAATTTTAATTTCGTGTTGCAATTGAGTCATGCACAGAATGTTGGGCGGTGAAGTATCAACACGTACACAAAATGGGTGTAGCGGAGATGAGGATGCTTCGTTGGATGTGTGGGCACACGAGAAAGGATAAGATTAGGAATGAGGATATCCGAGGTAAAGCAGGAGTAGCCGAAATTGAAGGAAAGCTGAGAGAAAATCGGTTACGGTGGTTTGGACATGTGCAAAGAAGGCCTACTGACGCTCCGGTTAGAAGATGCGACTACGAGACAGAGGTTCAGGGCCGAAGGGGTAGAGGAAGACCTAGGAAAACTTTGGAAGAGACTCTAAGAAAAGACTTAGAGTACTTGGATCTAACAGAGGACATAACACAGGATCGAGCACAATGGCGTTCTAAGATTCATATAGCCGACCCCACTCAGTGACTTGGATTTTTTCAAGTCTCAAATCAAGAAGTTTTCCCCACTCGGGAAATTAAGGGAACACTACCTCAACCTACATGCTCCACTCACAAAGCTTTAACATACAAGCTTCAACAAAAGAAAAATTCAAAGAACTTAGCGAAGAAGGCTTTGGTGTATTTAACATAATACGTTGAAATGAAACAAAGCTTATTTATTGATATCTCCAATAAGTTACAAATATGTACATATACATGAGTCAAAATAAACAAACAAGAGGAAGCCTTCACAAAGGTTGCTTAGGAGAAGCCTCAGCAGTCGGTAGAGCCCCAGAAAGAGAAGGCACCGGAGGGGGATCATTCGGAGCCTCAGTACTGGACAGCACCTTAGAAGGAGGAGGCATCGGAGGTTGATCATTTGGAGTTTCATTACGCGGTACAGCCCCAGAAGACGAAGGCAATAAATGCATTTGGAACAAACCCACAAACCTCTGATGATCATGTAAAATCTGACCATCAGATTCCTTCATCTAGTCAAGCTTCCTCTTCATGTTTGTAGCATAGTCATGTGCGAGCCAGTGCAACTGTTTATTCTCATGCTTGAGCCCTCTAATCTCCTGTTTGAGACTCATCACTTCAGCTGCCAATGATTCAACTTGGCAGGTTCGAGCAAATAGGCGTTGGGCCATATTAGACACAGAACCTGCACACTGAACACTGAGAGCCAGAGAATCCTTAACAGCCAACTCATCAGACCGTTTGGAAAGTAGTCTGTTATCTTTGGGAGTGAGAAGGTTCCTGGCCACCACCGCAGCGGTCATATCATTTTTCATCACGGAATCCCCAACGGTAAGAGGACCAGTAGGGGATAAGAAGGATGGGCGCCATATGTTGTCTGGAGAAGGCGTGGCTGCCTCTTCAACAAGGTTCAAGTCAAAACGACGGTCGGATGGGCCAGACATTTTCAAAGGTATTGAAGAGAGAAGAGGTCGGATAAATCAAGATCTTAGAAATGCAAGAATAGAGCTTCTACTGGTGGAGATTCAAGTGTGCTTTGGAACTTAATACCAGCCTCTATAAAAATCTGCACTCGATGGAGCTTCAGAAATCGAAGAGGCGCCTGCTCAGAAATCGAAAAGGCGTTTGCTTTCTCAAAAGCTGGGCTGCTCAGAGACCACGAGGGCCAATCTCAGGAAACGAAGAGACGTTTGCTTTCTCAAAAGCTGGGCTGCTCAAAGACCACGAAGGTCGATCGTAGAAATCGAAGAGGCGCTTGCTTTCTCAAAAGCTGGGCTGCTCAAATACCACGAAGGTCGATCGCAGAAATCGAAGAGGCGCTTGCTTTCTCAAAAGTTGGGCTGCTCAGAGACCACGAGGGTCGATCTCAGAAATCGAAAAGGCACCTGCTTTTTCAGCCTTGTCAGCACCTGTCACATGCACACTCAACTTTGCGAAAATTACAGGCATTCTGTCGAAGATTTCTGGTGAAGTAGAAAGCACGTGAATGTTACTGTTCAATCATCCACTTTCCACACGCAACATCAGCTCATGGGTACCACAGATAACTTTGCCAAAAATCTCTGACAAAGTTTAGACACGTGAAGCTTGCAGCTCCCATTACATCGCTATGACCAAGAAGGGTAAAAGAATAGCAAAGAAACAGCACTAACAAAGTTTAGACACATAAATTTTGAAGGTCTAGCTACCATATTATTACCCACAAGGGTAAAGGAACAGGACCACTGCTGGATAATTGGAAAGTCCTTGTGTGTCAACCTCTGTGCTCCGTGGCAAGGTAAACTAGCAAACAGGCATAACCTTTACTTACATTCGAGAAAACACTCCCAACAAGATTGCTTGCTTCAAGATCGAAGAGGCACCGCCCTCCGAATCTCGAGAGTCAGACTCCCAACATGATTACTTTCTCAAAAAGCGACGAGACACCGCTTTCCTAATCTCGAGAGCCAGACTCCTAGCAGGATTGCTTTCTCAAACATCGAAGAGGCACCGTTCTCCGAATCTCGAGAGACAGATCCCCGACAGGATTACTTGTTCGAAAACCGAAGAGGCACCACTTTCTCAACTTCGAGAGCCCCTTAGATAAAGCTTGTCTGTAATCCTCACACCGCTTTCTCAACTTCGAGAGCCAGATCTTCTTGGATAAAGCTTGTCTGTAATCTTCACACGTAACATCAGCTTTCCAGATACCACAGACCACTTTTTCAAAGTGCTCTAACAGAGTTAAAACACGTGAAGCTGGCAGCTCCCACTACCGTGCTATGACCAAGCAGGGTAAAAGAATAGCATTACTCCTTGTTGTTAAGAAGACTCCTATATATGTCGACCTCCATCCTCAACGGACAGGCAGACCTGCAAAAATGCTCAACCCTTCCTCATATCTGACAGGGCACTCCCCACGAAGCCTCTCGAAATACTCAGCTTTCTTTTCCCCCGAGAATACCTCTGCAAACAAGCTACACCAGAGCAAGAATATATCATATCATCAGGGTTAAAAGCAAGAGTATCCCATATCATGCTTTTTCCCTGTCTTTTCCTATGGCCTTATTCTTACCTGCAAGACAAGGAGAAAGAGAGCAATCAGTCAGCACTTGGAATCAAGCTTCCAGTCCGGAACTGACTGCCTGGAACCCCTTACCTGATTACTTACCTGGCATTGCTCTTGAGTACTCATCTTCAACATCTTATGCTTCTTGAGAAGATACCACATCTGCCTAAGGAACAAATAGGGCAAGTGAGAAGGATACAAGGAAGCATGTGGAGACAAGCGCAACAGAACACGTGCCGATACATCCACTACTTTGTCAACAGCAAAAGTATCCCATATCAGCAGGTTCGAACGTACTCTAGATTTGATAGACTTGTTTTGACCCTCAAATTCTTCAGTCGGCCTTATACTCTGGAGGAAACCAGAAAACCCTCCAGCCCAGTTCAAGAATAAGCCTGTGGAAAGTTACTTCTTCAAAAGCAAAAGTATCTCATATCACATTTTCTCCTTTTCTTCTCTTTATCCTTCATGCTGCCTGCAAGATAAGGAGAAGGATAACAATCAGCCAAAACTCGAAATCAAACTTTTAATCTGGGACTGATTGCTTGGAGCTCTGATTGCTTACCTTGTCTATCACCTCTTTCAACAGATCCCCTAGCTCGGCGACTTGGGAGACTCCTACTACATGGTTTGTATCGCGCTTGACCAAGCCTGAAACTACAAGTAAGCGTCAAGTGAAATTGATACATTACCTTGTGCATCTCCACCAGTTAAAGATACCACCCCTGGAGGGAGGAAGAGTACTTCCAAAGAAGATGCCACATCTACCTATGAGACAAATAAGGCAAGTGAAGACGATACCACACTTCGGTACTTAAAAGTTTCGTGATTACGAGATCATTCTCCCATAATATTTCCTAATGTCATTTGTACTAAATCATTCACTTGTACTCACTAAAGGAGAGCTTGAACCTATGTACTGTGTAAACCCTTCACAATTAATGAGAACTCCTTTACTCCGTGGACGTAGCCAATCTGGATGAACCACGTACATCTTGTGTTTGCTTCCTGTCTCTATCCATTTACATACTTATCCACACTAATGACCGGAGCAATCTAGCTAAGATCACAAACTTAATATTTAAGATGATATTCTTTGGTGTATGTTTTTCGCAAATGATATAGTGTTGATAGATGAAACGCATGAAGGGGTAAACGCGAAGCTTAACCTTTAAAGAGAAGTGTTAGAATCTAAAGGTCTTCGCCTAAGCCGATCAAAGACAGAATATATGGAGTGCAAGTTCAGTGCAAACGGAGGCCAAAATGAGTTAGGGGTGAGGATCGGAGATTAGGAAATACCAAAGAGCGACCGTTTTCGCTACCTAGGATCTATCTTGCAAAAGAACGGAGAATTTGATGGAGATCTCACCCATAGAATACAAGCTGGATGGATGAAGTGGAAAAGTGCATCCGGCGTGTTGTGTGACCGTCGTAGGCCACTGAAGCTCAAGGGAAAATTTTATAGGACGGCAATAAGGCCGGCGATGCTGTATGGCACAGAATGTTGGGCGGTGAAGCATTAACACGTAGGTGTAGTGGAGATGAGGATGCTTCGTTGGATGTGTGGGCACACGAGAAAGGATAAGATTATGAATGAGGATATCCGAGGTAAAGTAGGAGTAGCCGAAATTGAAGGAAAAATGAGAGAAAATCGGTTACGGTGGTTTGGACATGTGCAAAGAAGGCCTACTGACGCTCCGGTTCGAAGATGTGACTACGGGACAGAGGTTCAGGGCCGAAGGGGTAGAGGAAGACCTAGGAAAACTTTGGAAGAGACCCTAAGAAAAGACTTAGAGTACTTGGATCTAACGGAGGACATGACACAAAACTGAGCGCAATGGCGTTCTAGGATTCATATAGCCGACCCCACTTAGTGGGAAAAGGCTTTGTTGTTGTTGTTATTGTTGTTGCAATTGAGTCATGTTGTGTCATTCCAAATTTTTTACGAGTCTTAGTTGACTCTATGTCGAACCTCTTTAATTAATCTGTCAACGGTGTTTGCATTATCTCGTAATGAAGATCATAACTGTTACTAATTAGTATCCTAAATATAGTCATAAGAACAACATTTATGGTGAAGTTACGTAGACTGATTACAACGGCATCATCCAAAAAATATGTTGCTAGTTTGTGGCATGGCCACAATTCCAATTTGCAAAGGGAAACCACATTGAACAATTCAATCTCAATATTCTAAGAACAGCATGATCTATTCAAACGCAGCACACCACTGATCTGCCCACAACATATAAACAACATTCTGTGATTCGGAAACAATTTTCACAAATTGAGATACAATCTGAAGATTAATTTAGATTGTATTCTTAGTTTTACTTTTTAAAGTTAAAATCTAGAAAAAAATTCAAGTACTTTTGTAAACAACATTTCCTCATTTTCTGTTTCTGAGAAGTTTTCAAGGTCTTGTTTCGAAATTATCCTCCTAACAAATTTCAATTTTATTTTTAAATCCTATAAAAAATTCTTCAAATAAAAATGTCTTCTTCTAAGGTGTCGATGATGTTTTTTCTTTCTTTGATCACAATTTCTCTGGTGGCTGTGGTTGCCTCAGCCGATAATTTCTATCAAGACTTTGAGGTTATGTTCGGCGATCAACTTGCCAAGGTACTCGAAAATGGACAACTTGTCACCCTCTCCCTTGACAAATCCTCTGGAGCAGGTTTCAAATCCAAGAATGAGTACTTATTTGGAAGGTTTGATATGCAAATCAAGTTGCAACCTGGAAACTCAGCTGGTACTGTCACCACATTTTGTGTAACAATTCTCAATCTCTAGCTCTAATTAATTTTATCGGTATTATTTCCATAAATATTGAATACGCATTGCTAATTGTTGAAACATATGCATGCATGCATAGGCAGTTATCTTCCTCGGGTTCAAATCATGATGAGATTGACTTTGAGTTTCTGGGCAACTCAACTGGGGAACCCTACACTATCCATACTAATGTCTACGCCCAAGGACAAGGGCTCAAGGAACAACAATTCCGCGTATGGTTCGATCCCACTCAGGACTTCCACACATACTCCGTTGTTTGGAACACCAAGCGCATTATGTAAGTAGCACTCACCGACATGTACCATAAACTTGACAACATTGTAAATTTTAATTGGTGGTACCAAATACCGATCTACAATTCTTTCCTACACTTGAGATTACAAAGTACAGTTCGTTGGTACAAGGAAGAAGACAATCTTTACCAATATTTTCATCGTACTCACCTTGAACACATACTATTACGCAGATTCTTGGTGGATAATAGTCCAATTAGAGTGTTCAACAACTTGGAATCAATTGGTCTTCCATTCCCTAAAAACCAACCCATGAGGATTTATGCAACTTTTTGGAATGCCGATCACTGGGCAACACAAGGTGGGCATGTGAGGACTGACTGGAGCCTAGCTCCTTTCACTGCCTCTTACAGAAACCTCAACATAAACGCTTGCCTTGGGTCATAAGGACCATCTTGTGCCTCCACATCTACCAATAGGTCAGCGGATGGTGCTTCATGGGCAAACCTGTTAGCGTTCTATGGAATTGCAGAGTACAAAAAACAAGAAGAAATCAATAATATTTTGATTTCTATCAAGAACACAAAAGAAAAATGGAGATGCTAGGAAGATGAAGAGCTCTGTGTATTTTCTGATTTCATTCAGCTATGACTGAAATGATTAATTGGCTACAAACATAGAGTGGGGAAGGTATAGCCGTTTGAGGGCGCACTACCATTCCCATTACACAAACTCACGTGTGTTTTACATGCTCACATGTCCGTGAGATGTGATACCATGAGACACACATATATTTAGCCTATTAGCTTTGATTTAATCTCAGCCTTACATTTCAAAACTAAGAGAGAAAAGAGACATTGAATTACAATGAAACAGAACACACCAAAATACAAGGCAGCTGCAAGGCTTAAACATCAACACTCTCCTCTAAGCTAGCAGCTGACTTTACTCCTAGCATTCCTCTGAAATAGTTGAACTTCTCCTTTGGTAGTGCCTTTGTCAGAATATCTGCCATTTGTTCTTCAGATTTGCAATAAACAAGTTCAATCTCATTCTCTTGTATTGCATCTCTGATGAAATGAAATTTCCTGCTAATATGTCTTGTTTTCTGATGAAACACAGGATTCTTGGCAATAGCTATTGCTGAAGTGTTATCACATATTAGCACAGTAGGTTCAACTTGTTCTTCCCCGAAGTCTTCCAATACAAATCTTAACCATTTGTCCTGAGATGTTGCTTCAGCAGCACTTACATATTCTGCTTCTGCAGTGGATAATGCCACTGTGTTTTGTTTAACTGATGCCCAAGATAACACACCTGAGCCAAGATTGAAGGCATACCCTGATGTACTTTTCATGTCATCTATACTCCCAGCCCAGTCACTGTCACAATATCCAATAAGAACTGCTGACTTTCCTTTTACATATTCAATGCCAAAATCCATAGTACCTTGAATGTATCTCAGTACCCTTCTTGCTGTTCCCATATGTTTCTTAGTTGGACCATGCATGAATCTTGCCAAGAGACTAGTACCAAACATTATATCTGGTCTAGTGGCAGTAAGATACAGAAGACTTCCCACCAATTTTCTGTATTCTGACTCATCTGCAGCTTCACTTCCATCATTCTTGCATAACCTTTCATTTGCTGCCAGTGGTGTTACCACAGACTTACAACCTTGTAGTCCAAACTTCTCCAGCAGTTTCATTGCATATTTCTTCTGATGTATGAAGATGCTTTTCTTGGTTTGAACAATTCCCATACCAAGAAAATGATGTAGCAATCCCAAATCAGTCATTTCATAATGCTGCATCATGTCGTTTTTGAATCTGTCAAGCATTGTGTCACTGCTTCCAGTGTACACAATATCATCTACATAGACAGAGACTATGAGAATCCCTGACTTTTCAACCTTAGTATATAAGGTGGCTTCATTAGGACTTCTTTTAAAACCTGCCTTGGTGAAGTAAGAATCAATTTCATCATACCAAGCTCTTGGAGCTTGTTTAAGGCCATATAATGCCTTACTCAACTTATACACTTTATCCTCCTTGCCTTGTATGACAAATCCTTGAGGCTGATCAACATAAACTTCCTCTTTGAGTACACCATTAAGGAATGCAGATTTTACATCTAACTGGAATAGTTGCCATTCTTTCTGAGCTGCAAGTGCGATCAAAGTCTTTATGGTGTCAAGCCTAGCAACTGGTGCAAAGGTCTCATTAAAGTCAATGCCTGGCTTCTGTGAATAACCTTTTGCAACCAGTCTAGCTTTGTTTTTCTGAATGCTTCCATCAAGGTTCAGTTTTGTTTTGTATACCCACTTCACACCTATCACAGGTTTGCTAGATGGTCTATCTACCAGCATCCATGTATTATTCTTCTCAATCATGTCTAGCTCAGCTTGCATAGCTTTCATCCAAGACAAATCTAGGGCAGCCTTTTCATAATTCTCGGGTTCCATAATGCATACATTACACTGTGCAATGACTTCATTTAAGGATCTCCATTTCTTTGGAGTAGAATCATAGCTCTGTGATAGATCAATGTTTGAGCTTGGATCATCAGCATTAGTATTCAAATCATCTAGTGAAGTATCAGAAATAACTTCAGGGAATACACTGCCATCTTGAACATTTGATCCTTGAGTTAGATCAGATTCTGCCATATCAGTAGTGATCGATACACTGGACTGTTTTCCAGAGCTGTAATCCCAATCCCATCTAGCACTCTCATCAAATACTACATCTCTAGACAATATAATCTTACTAGTGATAGGATCAAATAATCTGTATCCTTTCTCACTGGTTCCATAACCCACAAACACACATTTGTGACTGTTGCACTCAAGTTTGTGTCTTAAATTCATGGGAACATGAACATAGCATACTGACCCAAAAATCTTCAAGTGTGCAATTCCAGGTTTTCTTCCACTATAGGATTCAAAAGGAGTCTTTTTATCCAAAGCCTTAGTGGGACATCTATTGAGGAGATACACTGCAGTGTGCACAGCTTCTGCCCAAAACTGGTATGGCATGCCCTTTTCATGTAACATAGATTTTGCCATCTCCACCACAGTTCTATTCTTTCTTTCTGACACACCATTCTGTTGTGGTGTGTATGACATGGTTAGTTGCCTTTGAATCCCAGAAACATTGCAATAGTCACTGAATTCAGAAGACAAGAACTCACCACCTCTATCACTTCTTAGATACTTGATTTTGTACCCACACTGCAATTCTGTCATTGCTTTGAACCTTTTGAAATACTCCAATGCCTCGGATTTGTACCTCAGAAAGTAGACCCATGTCATTCTCGTACAATCATCAGTGAACAGAATGAAGTACTTGTTTCCAGCATTTGAGGCAATTTGCATTGGACCACAGATGTCAGTATGTATCAATTCAAGTGGAAATTTAGCTCTCCAAGCAGATTCTCTTGGAAACTCATCTCTATGTTGCTTGCCAAGCATACACCCTTCACAGACATTCTTGGAATTTTCCAAGTGAGGTAGCCCATGAACCATTTCTTGCTCCCTGAGTTGCAGCAAACTCCTTGTGTTTAAGTGCCCTAACCTCTTGTGCCAAATCTGAATGCAATGAGATACACTAGCTTTTAATGCTAGTGGTGTGGCAGGCATCATTGTTAAAGGAAAGCATCTGTTGCTAGTCATTTGAACCTTAGCAACCAGTCCATTCAAGTTCCAGCTATCAAAAATACAAACTGCATTACCACCAAATAGCAGATAGTAACCATGTTCCAACATTTGCCCCACACTTAGAAGATTTTCGTCCAAACCAGGCACTAGCATTACTTCTTGTATGTGCTTTCTTCCCATCTTGGTTTCAATGACTAGTGTGCCTATTCCTGCTACACTCACAACTTCACCAGTTCCCATTTTTACTTTTGCATTCAGATTTCTACTCACATTCACCAGCAAGCTTTCATTTCCTGTCATGTGGTTGCTACAACCACTGTCAATATACCAAGTGTTATTGACCTTCACCTGAGACACAGAGTTGCAAGCAAAAAATAATGTTCCCATATCATCAACTTGATTTGCATAGTTAGCCTTCTGCACCACTTTGTTCCCATTACAGTTTCTGACTTCATGACCAAATTTATTGCAATTTGTGCATTTAGATTTTCCTTCAAACCAGCACTTTCCATAGTGCAGTTTATCACAATGTTTGCAAGCTGTTTTGTTCAAATCATGAGAATTATTCTGCTTAGAGATAAAATTAGGCTTAGTATCCCACTTTTTCCCTTTGTTCTTCCAACTTTTCCCTGATTTCTGAGTACTAGAGAACCCACTGGGTTTTTGAAACTTAGACCCAACATTTAGGCTAGCAAATGCCTTTTCAGTGGAATGATCAGTATGCATATCAAGCCTTTGTTCATAACCCTTCAGAGAAGCAACCACTTCTTGGATTTCAAGTGTTTCAATATCCTTTGAGTGTTCAATCACAGCACAGATAGAGTCATAACTTCTAGGCAAGCTTATAAGTAATTTTTGAACAACCCTCTCCCTAGATAGTTCTTCACCATAACTCCTCATTTGATTCATGATGTCAAACAGTTTAGTAAGATATGCAGACAAAGATTCATCATCTCTCATCCTAGTATACTCAAACTCTCTACGTAAACCTTGTAATTTCACATTTCTAACCTGTTTATCACCTCTGAATTCTTGTTGTAGGATATCCCAAGCTCCTTTGGAGGTTTCTTCATTAGAAATCCTGGGAAAAATTTGATCAGACACAGCTCCTTGAATCAACCCAAGGGCCTTAGCATCCTTCATTATGATCTCCGCAACGTTTGTTGACATTTGAGTAGCTGCATCCTTCTCCTTCTTTTCATCAGCTATCTCAACCACAGTCGATGACTCTGGGATAGTAAACCCAGTCTCTACAAGATCCCAAAGTCCATGAGACCTGAGAATGGTTCGCATTCTGATATTCCAGAATTCATAGTTCTCGCCATTGAAAATGGGAGTACGAAGTTCAGAACTCATTGATCCAGCCATGTTAGACACAGATCTTCGATTTGAAGATTTGAGAAACTCGATTCTTCAGCGATTCACTGAAGAACCCAGAAAACACAGATTCACGCCCAGATTAAAACGATGAACCAGGCTCTGAGGCCATGTTAGCGTTCTATGGAATTGCAGAGTACAAAAAACAAGAAGAAATCAATAATATTTTGATTTCTATCAAGAACACAAAAGAAAAATGGAGATGCCAGGAAGATGAAGAGCTCTGTGTATTTTCTGATTTCATTCAGCTATGACTGAAATGATTAATTGGCTACAAACATAGAGTGGGGAAGGTATAGCCGTTTGAGGGCGCACTACCATTCCCATTACACAAACTCACGTGTGTTTTACATGCTCACATGTCCGTGAGATGTGATACCATGAGACACACATATATTTAGCCTATTAGCTTTGATTTAATCTCAGCCTTACATTTCAAAACTAAGAGAGAAAAGAGACATTGAATTACAATGAAACAGAACACACCAAAATACAAGGCAGCTGCAAGGCTTAAACATCAACAAAACCAAGGGCTCAATGCTGCAGAATGAAATAGGCTTCGATGGGTGCAGCACAAGTTCATGGTCTATGACTACTGCACTGACCGTATTAAGTTCACCAAAGGTCTCCCTCGTGAATGCAAGCATTCAAGGATCTAAGGCTTCTAGGGAAACCAGATGCCAAATGATCGCACATCCCATGCATTCTTTTGACATATATTATCCACAAATGACATAGTAAGTTTATCTCCGATGGTTTGGAGGATGTCTAATGTTCAACAAACAAGAATGTAAGTAAGATATAAACATACTGTAGGTGAGTTCAATACCTAGATCGTTGTAGCTGGCCCTCTCCGTTGTGGTGGCACAACGTAATCTGGTACAAGTGAGTTTAATTTCTGCGGTAGGCAAATTAATTTCCACCCTTTCTGCAGCGAGTCATAGCCTTTTTACCACCGAACTCTCCTCCTTCAACGACAATAACAAGTCAATTGTGAGTAGATTCATGAAACCAAATTGTTAGTTCGTAAAACGACTTTGAACATAAGTAGGCATGATGTTGGATAAATAGCCAACTTCTTCATGCCTATATGGGTATAATCATGAATTCATGTCCGCTTGTTTGTAAATGTGAAAATATTCTGTCTCTGTGCTAATTATGTAAACTATAACATCAAATTAATTGTTATTTTCTTCTTCCCCATTTGTTTTTTTTTTATTCTTTATGGGAAACTTTTGTGAAATTTTAGAAACAGACATTGAAACTTGAAAGTAGCTATCTCATGCATTATGGGCATGTTTACTAGCTAAGAATCAGAGTAAGCAGGAATCGGAGTAAGCATGAATTGGAATCAGACATTCCCATTAAATTGTTTATTAACTATCAGGAATCGGAATGAAAATAAAATTGATTCACATTATAACTGTTTACAATTGACCAAAATCTCCCATCTCCACGTTCTCATTCTCCTTATGTAAACACATCGTCAATGACATTTATGATCCACAAACGATGTAGCTAGATTGTCTTCACGTGGTTGGAGGCCTTAGTTTCGACTCACACAGATCTGCAAGTGCGATACCTATTTGTGGGGAGTTCTATACCTAAAGACCAAACCAGGTCTAAATAAACTCACGAGTTTCCAGTGCAAGCAGCAGGGAGGACCACATACATCAGCAGCAAACCTGCAAAGAAAATTATGCTAATAGTTCCAGCTTTTAACAATTGAGGGTTTGACCTGCACAGTCATCAACGACTAAACTTCCAAAGGGGCTTCTGCTTGTGCATAAAATGGCTCCAAACTTCAACTTCTACAGTTCTCTTCCAATCCTACATCCTTTCTGTAAGCTTATTTATGTAACGAAAACTAAAACATGTCATCCTTTGACCATATAAATATGCTTTTGCTTCTGCCTTCAGAAGATTAACTGTTCCATGACTAAGCATGAACTTAAATGCCAGTTACCAGTCTGTAATTTTTCTGCTTTCTCCTGCTCCTTCCTTTCTGTTTCAACTTAAATCTGTTAGACTGCTCGAGCGTTTCCAGTCCTCATCTTCCAAATTAGGATCTCCCGGGTTTTTTATTTTCGAAAAAAGAAAAGAAAAAAAAAACAGGGTTTAACAATCCTATTTCATGATTTACAAGACATCTCACCGCAAAAAGAAATCGAAACGAAACTTTCTTGGCCGGCACTGAAAAGAACTATTCCAACTTAAAGCAAAAGACAACGCTGAATGGGAAAATTAAATTAAAGATTTCTTCGCAATGAATTAGATCAAGCTTAGCAGATACAGTTACAGAATCAGCCTATATGTCAAGATCTGTGAATTCTTGCACAAGAGATATCATCAAGTTGGAACATTTTTTAAATGCTCAACGGACCAATAGCTTCATTCCCTACTCCACACACTGCTTATCGGTTAATGTACTCCAGCAGCAATGTGCAGAACGGTGAGTTCACCCTTGCATGAAACTTGAACGGTGCAAAGTCCATCAAGCAAGCATCACTGCTCCCTCTGCCATTGAAGACAAAAGAAATGAATAAGAGAAAATTTTCAATTACAATCTGCAGCCCCTTCAGCGGCCCAAAATGCATATGCTTCAAACGTAACTTTTCATCCAGACTTAAGAGGGGAACGATGATCCCTTGCAGATAATCATAAACTCTAAAACATAACTACCGCATGTTTGTTTCATGAAATTACTCTGAGATTTATAGTTTCTTACTCACAATTCATTATTCACAAGTAACCTTGGCGGAACATTTAATTTAGTTCTTCATAAGTTTCAATAATCATGACTTAAAGCCTAACATTTCGCACTCCCTTACAAACCATATAATCACACAATGAGAAAAGAGGAAGTGAGACTGGCATAAGAAGAACCATAACGTGAAATTCCCGCCGTAACTTTACGAAATTTAAGCGTAGCCCTTGTAGACTTAACCTCTTCTTCCTTTCCTTCATCTCCATCAGCTATCGATATCTTCAAAAACATAAATAAAGCAAAATTGCTTCTGGTGTTGGGACATCCGGAATAGTAAAATAGTAGTCCCAACAGAGAAGCAATGACTGAAGCCTGACAAAACTTAGTCAAGATTAAACAAGGACCTCACCACTGAGACGATCCTTTATTTCCAGCCTCAACCTTCTGTTTCGCTTGAAACCTCACAGGCCTTTTAATCCAAAATTAAATTTATGATCCAATGCCATTTTCCAGTGCCAAGGACCACCTACGGGAAAGAGACAAAACAACAGCACTTCTTGCAACTATTTATCTACCAAACCACAGTCCATCATAAAAAATCAAGACTGTAAGCCTGCCTACGGGAAAGAGCAAAACAGCAGCACTTCTTGACATGCCTGAGCAAGGACGCATTTAGTCCCCATTGCTATTATCACCAACACAAGTAATTCTAGTCTTAACAGTGATTTTCTCTTCGCTCCCAATGTTACAGAACTATTTGTATCGTCAGATGCGCTCGGTGCAGATACTAATTTCCACTGCTCCTCACCGTGTTTGGAAATCACTCGGACACTAACTAGAGTCAAAGTTTTGAATCGAAAAACAAAGGAGCCACTACCACATTTGGCATTTCGCTCATTAGCTTTACACAACACTTGTTTTTGTGCCTTGTGAAGTGTATACAATTTATCTGCCTCTCAAACAATAACTCCAGAGAGCAACAGCTAGACGATCCCGCTCGTATATCAAATGAGATGAAACGAAAACTAACAATCACAACGCCAGATTGTACCGACCCTGACCCATGCAAACAAAGATTCGTAATACTTGGAATATCGCGAAGAATTCAGATTTTAGAAAATGCAACATTGTTCCAGCATTCGGTAGGATTTACAAAAACGATTTTCGCACTACCGTTTTCTCCTTCTTCACCCCTCTCTTTGTTTCTGTCATTTGATTTATTGAATGCAACGGCTATAAAAAAGAAGGGGATGCAAGGGAGAAAAAGAGCGTGCGGAAATCCCTTGTAAAAGTGACTCCTAATACGCACCCAAATCAGCATACGGAACAAGAGAGAAACTTTCTTGAAATAAAAATTCCTAAACGACAAAAGATGCAATCTTTCATTTCAAAATAAATAAAAAAAGGGGAACGAAATCGTGATTTGGGACGGGTGTGTGTGAAATAAAGTATAGGGATTTGGGTCTGGGGTGATTCAATGCAAACCCAAAACGGCAGCAACGTTAAACAAATCAAAAAACATATATAACTGAAAAACAGAAACATAAAATCAGTTTACCTTGTTGAGGAGTGGAAACAAATTTCCGACGAGACGTGCCTTGGGTACGAGGAACAAGACCCATCAGAAAGATATCGGGTTGGAGCTGCTCCAGCAACAGTAAGTCGCAGCATTGCTTCTTTTTGTTTCCCTTGATTTGATGCCCCTCTCTCTCTCTCTCTCTCTCTCTAAAGTATTCTCTCTCCAGAGTCTTTAGACTGGACGTACCATAGTGTGTGTAATGCATATATAGGAGTGAGTGTGTCGGTGTATTCAGTGGTGTATTCTGTGGGTTTAAAGGAGGGTTTTAGGATTTGCACGCATCACGAGGACTCCCTAACTATGACTGTTCCTCTCTCTCTCTCTCTCTCTCTCTCTCTCTCTGCCTGCACCTCCCGCCAAATTTTCTTGTCGGCTGGTTTTCAGACTAGTCCAGTCCAAGCTACAGTAACTTCCCTCGAACCCATTCGCTTTGTTTGTTTTTATTTTTTTAAATTAAAATACTTTTTTACATCAATAAATTGAAGGAAATTACTATTTACAAATTTATTCAATTCGATTATCAAAAACTGAGAAAATAGGAATAAGAGATAAAAATAAGTATGAGAATAATATTAAATTATTGTAGGCTTATTTGATTGAACGGTTTAGGGTTTAGAGGGAGAGAGAGGGGGTTGACCACTATTAGAGAGAAGATAGATTGATTTAAGGAAGTTTTAACGAAAAACTCGCGGTACTGTTCACTTTAACGAAAAACCACATTTTTACACTAAAAAGTCAAACCTGGTATTATTCACTTTACCATTTATTTTGTCATTATCGTTAAAATTCAAAGTTTTCAAGTCTTTTTCATTAGTTTTCTTTTGATTTAATTGTGAGGTGTGTTTGATTCACCCCATTGTGCCTTTATTTATAGTAGTAGGAAGGGTAAAACATTTCCCTTTAGTATTACAACATTTAATAGGTAATCTAATCCTAATGGGAATATAAGATACATTCCCAAATTCCCTAGAATTTACACAATCACATTCATATTCTATATATGACTGCAACACTCTCCCTTGAGTGTGTAAATACTCAACAAACCATCGCATTAGATCTTCAGCAGATAAGGTAGAATAGTTGATGAAGTCATCGGCATAACGGGTGATCACGAGTCTCAAATTTAAGTGAAGTATGCATTTGCAAAAACTCACAAAAACCTTGCTATGGTAAAACCCAAGGCATGGGGAAAACCCATAGACTAAGGAGAAAAGTAAGAAAGTATGCATAATGTCTAAAACACTCGTCAAACTGGACAAAGGTAGTGAACTCATCGGAGTATGATTATCCCAGGATTGGTGCCTCATTAAAACCTCTTTAACTCAGTGGGAAAAATGCTCCTAATCATAGGAAAAATAGTACATTAAGATCATGTGAGTATGCTTCTAGATACTCCCCCGTTAGACTTAACTTCTAAATAAGAGAACTACAAGCAATTCAACTCAGATAATTTACGCATACTGATTCCTTGGACGAGCTTCTGAAATGTAGACTTGGGCAATGACTTGGTAAAGAGATCGGACAGGTTGTCTTGGAAACGGATTTGCTTGACTTCAATGTTCTGATGATGCTGCTGTTGGTATGAGTAAAAGAATTTCGGCGCTATGTGCTTGGTGTTGTCTCCCTTAAGGGTGGGCACTTAGAACCGAAACATGAACAAAATCGAACCACACCGAACGGTTTGGTTTTGCGGTTTTGGAACGGTTTCGGTTTTGGCTTTTGAAAACCGCATCGAAACCGAACCGCACCGTAAATATTAATAAACATTTAATTAAATGTCCATATTAAATTTCATGTTTTAATTGGTTGTTTGTTAGAATCCATGCACTTAGTATGGACACAACCACACTAGAATATCATCATTCATCACTTTCTTTCGTTTATTAACTTGAAGGACCTTTGTTATTTTATACCATCACACACACACACATATATATGTACAAGGGTGGACTAATCTTGTTATCAAGAGCCAAACAATGATCTAATGAAGTCCACTCATTTGAAGCATGATATCACATATTATAGTATGAAAGTTTCGCTCATGTTTAATGAATTCAAAGTTATTCAACTTGTTTTATGTTATACCTTGTACGGGACACCCTTTTGTTACACAAACATATTTTAACATCACAACTGCATGCAACATGCTAATTGTTTATATAACAAATGTCTTTTTCCTATTGCTACTGGGAAATGCTTATTAATATGTTAAATTGCAAATTGTACATTTTTTCTTAAAAACCAAACCGAAACCATTTGAAACCGCACCAAACCGAACCAAACGGTTTGGTTTCATTTCGGTTTTGGCTTCAAAACCATACCGAACCAAACCGTAAAAAAATTTGGTTTCGGTTTTGGTTTCACTCAAAACCGCACTGAACCAAACCGTGCCCACCCTTAGTCTCCCTTGATGTATCCTTTTTTCAACTGCTCAATACATGCTGCATTGTCTTCAAAGATCGTCGTAGAAAGGTTAACGACTGATGTAAGACCACTAGTGCTTCGAATATGTTCCATAACTTCTCTCAGCCAAAAGCACTCACGCGATGCTTCATGTAGAGCGAGCATCTTAGCATGGTTTGACGAAGTCGTAACTAGCGTTTGCTTGGTAGAACTCCAAGATATAGCAGTGTCTCCAACGGTAAGGACATAACCCGTTTGAGAATGTGCTCTATATGGGTTAGACAGATATCCAGCATCTGCATAACCAACAAGGCGAGAATCAATATGATGGCCATAAAGGGCGGCAACACTTGGAGATTCGCGGGTATAGAACAAACCTAATTCCGTAGTACCTTTAAGGTAACGGAAAATGTCTTTAACATGATTCCAGTGCCTGCATATAGGTCCATTGTTGTATCTAGCCAATAGATTCACAGCGAAGGAAATGTCGAGTCTAGTGCACTGAGCCAAGTACAATAAAGCCCCAATTGCACATAGGTAAGGAACTTCGGGTTCCAAAATCTCTTCTTCATCCTCCTTTGGACGGAAGGGATCTCTTTGGCATCTAGAGTCCGAACGACCATGGGTGTACTCGAAGGCTTCACTTTATTCTCATTAAAACGTCGCAACACATTTTGGGTGTAGTTCGATTGATATACTAGGATTCCATCTGAACAATGCTCAATCTCCAGGCTGAGACAGTATCGAGTTTTCCCAAGATCCTTCATCTCAAATTCCGATTTCAAGTGTGTAGCAATTTCCTCAAGCTCTGTGACAGTCCCAATGAGGTTCATGTCATCGACATAAACTGCAACGATTGCAAATCCGGAATGTGACTTCTTTATGAACATGCATGGGCATAGTTCATTGTTCACATAACCCTAACTTGTCAAATATTCACTCAGATGGTTATACCACATCCGCCCGGATTGTTTTAATGCGTAGAGTGACCTCCTCAACCTAATTGAGAGAGTGTTACGTGGTCTAGAACTATTTGAACCCATCAATGGAAGTCTTTTGGGAACTTTCATATAAATTTTCATATCTAGATCCCCATAGAGATACATGGTTACCACGTCCATAAGCTGCATATTTAGTTTTTCAAAAACTACCAAACTGATTAGCTAGCAGAACGTTATAACGTCCATTACGAGGGAATACGTCTTCTCGTAATCAATCTCTGGGCGATGAGAGAAACCTTGCACTACGAGGCATGTTTTGTATCGCACTATTTCATTCTTCTCATTACTCTTCCTCACGAAAACCCACTTGTAGCCAACGGGCTTCACACGTAGTGGTGTAGGAACGATAGGTTCGAATACCTTACGTTTCACGAACGAATTGAGTTCGACCTGGATTGCTTGTTTCCAATTTGACCAATCAATTCTACGTTGGCATTCATCGACAGAATGTGGTTCAATGTCATCGCTAAACATGATGTCAGTAGCTACAGAGTACGAGAATGCACCATTGACTATCATCTCATTCCTATTCCAAATCTCATCCAATACTGTGTAGTGGACCGAAATCTCGCAATTCTAGAGAGGCCGGCAGGTTTCATATGAAGCATCACCGTAATCTAGAATAACCTCATGCGTTGGAATGGATGAGTGAGTGATGGTCAGATTCAAACTAGGGTCACTAGTTGGTGTCATTTTCCTCTTCCGGGGTTGTGAATCCTTTGAACCAAGGGGTCTGTCACGCTTCAGGGTCGGAGCAGATGATTGGCTAGCCGCCAATGTACCTTGCTGCGTGGAAGGTGCGGCCTCCCCACCTTCGGGGACGGTCCAGCCTTCCCAGTCGGGTTGTTGACGTATGCGGGGTACATCTATCCTTATAGGTGTGTTTGCAGCTGGTATGTGTGATCTTGTCACCTTTACTAGATCATTAAAACATCTGGCAAGCTCTAAAGATCTATAATTCGACACACCTCAGTTTCAGACTGGGCAGTGCGAGGATCTAAATGAGACATAGTAGAAGCATACCACGACAATTCGCAGCGTTCTACGAGAACGTTAGCATGCTTATATCCCCCTAACGACAAGAAGACTGTCTCATCAAAGTGACAATCCGTAAAACATGCGGTAAAGAGATCTTCTGTCAAAGGTTCTAAGTAGCGAACAATTGATGGCGAATCATAACCGACATAGATTCCCATTTTTCTCTGAGGACCCATTTTGGTACGTAGCGGTGACGCTATTAGCACATAAATGACGTACCCAAACACCGGTAAATACAAAACGTCAGGCTCGTATCCAGTGACCAACTGTAACAGTGAATGTGGTTGGGTAGCGATAGGCCTCAGGCGGACCAACATAGCTGCGTGTAATATTGCATAGCCCCAGGAAGATACCGGCAGTTTGGTTCTCATAACCAAAGTCGGAGCGATCAATTGAATGCGCTTTATGAAAGTTTCTGCCAGGCCGTTTTGGGTGTGAACATGAGGTACAGGATATTCCATATTAATCCCTACTAACATGCAATAATCGTCAAAATTATGTGACATAACTCTCCAGCGTTATCCAATCGAATCGCCTTGATCAGATAATCGGGGTGGTGAGCCCTTAGCTTAATGATTTGAGCTAGGAGTTTAGCAAACGCGACGTTGCGTGTGGATAACAAGAAAACATGTGACCATCGTGTCGATGCATCAACTAACACCATAAAGTATCTGAATGGTCCACAAGTTGGTTGGATAGGTCCACAAATGTCCTCTTGAATCCTCTGAAGAAATTGAGGGGGGTTGTGAATAATCTTTGTATACGAGGGTTGAGTATTCAACTTCCCTAAAGAACACGTTTTGCATGGTGGGAGTCCAACATAGAGATGTAACTTATGCCCGTGTGAAGATTTAAGGATATGACGTATCATGTCACGTTCAGAATGTCCCAAACGATCATGCTAAAGCAATAAAGTATCCGGTAACTCAGGCATAGGGTCGGCCACGCTGTGGGCTTTTATGCCACAAATGGTTGTGATGTATAACCCACTCGACAAGCGTTCCAACTTCTCGTGAATATGCTTCTGGTCATATTCATACGAAGTGTTACAAAGAAATTTAGAACCATGATCTTCAGTGGTTTCAAGATGATATTAATTATGCCGAATATCTCTAAAACTCAACAATGTTCTTCCGAAACGTGGAGAATAAAATGTCTCCTTAATGGTCAGAATTGTACCATTAGACAACATGATACGTGCCTTTTCGTATCCTTCAATCAGGTTGGATGAGCCTGAGAGAGTTGTTGAATGAGTTTTCTTGGGTATGAAGTTAGTAAAATAGTGTCGTTCGCGTGGTTGCACTATCTGCCAGAAAACTAACTTCCCCACTAGACATACCTAGAAATAAATTGATTGAATTGGTCACATGTATAAATAAAAGTCCATTCATTCAATTAAGCAATTCGAGAAAATAATATTCATTCAAATAACAATCCATAATTCAAAACTAACCAAAAACCAAACAAATTATTCCAAATACTTAAAAAAATTGTTCAAAATTAAACCAGAAACCTAGCAAAATAGGGGGTAGGGCCGACCACTCCTAGTGGGTTCGGTCACTAGGGGTAAACACCCTAAAAACATGTCTAATTTATTCATCCATAGGTACTGATGCCTCATGGAAATCCGATATCTCCATTGATGTAGTTGCATCTTTCGGATGATCCACATGTGCAAAGTTAGACTCACGACAAGAATGATACTTGGCAATAACCTCAGGGGAAGCTCGGCATACACGTGACCAACGATCCCTTGATCCACAGCGATAACACATGTCCAGTTCAGTAGAACCAGCATGTGGTTGGGTTTGCCGCCCATTACCATGGCCACGACGGTTCTTTTGTCGTTTAGGCTGCTATAATAGGTCGCATACGCTTCAGGCGCGGCGTTGGAGCCAGTGGGTCGAGCTTGATGATTCTTCATCAAAAGCTGGTTTTGCTTTTCAGCGAGAAGTAAAACAGAGATCAAATCTGAAAACTTGGTGAATTTCTATGCCCTAAATTGTTGTTGCAGGACAATATTGGTGGCATGGAATGTTGAATAGGTCTTCTCCAGGAGATCTGATTCGGTTAGTTCCACTTTGCAAAATTTCAACAGAGAACAGATTCTACAAACTTTAGAGTTGTATTCATTCATGGACTTAAAATCCTGGAAGCGAAGATGCTGTCAGTCGTGTCTTGCTTCAGGCAAGTATATGTTTTTCTAGTGATCGAAACGGTAGGCCAGAGCAAGCCAGAGGGTGCGTGGGTCCTTCTTAACGAGATACTCAGTCTGTAGTGCATCATGAATGTGTCTTCGGATGAAGATCATTGCAGTAGCCTTCTGAGCTTCGTCAACAGGTTTGTTAGTGATATGTGCCTCGATGGTGGCTCTAATTGCAATAAGATAGAGCTTCACGTCTTGAACCCACTTCAGATAGTTTCTTCCATAGACTTCTAAAACGAAGAAATTGAGCTTGTTCAAGTTCAACATGTCCTTAAAACAGAGGGAGAAAACGTGATTAGTCATATGGTAAGCTATAGACATATATCGTAGAACATACAGGTTCTATAGACATGTAGTGGTTTAATTTATGCATGAAATCTACTGGTTTCATATGATATGTTTTGAATGAAAACTTTGAGTTTCAAAGGCACTAAAATTGAAACTACAGGTTCAATTTAGTTTTATGAACAATTAGTTCATAATGAGAGGTTCCTGCAAGAAACATAGAATGCAATATACTAATTTGGATATAGTGGATTTGAGGTTCTTTGGGAACTCAATTGTGAAAGCTTCGTTATTACGAAAGTATGTGACGGTTCAAAGTATAAAAATAAATTATTGAATCGTTAATGTCCAAAAGTGATCTTCAGGTCAATAATTTTAGATTCATTATCTGATTAATGGACTGCAGGTCACTTTTAATTAATTCATTAAATCGGGTCATACGGGGTCGATTGTAGAAGCTAAATAATATTAAAATAACATTATTGGATCGAAAAAGATAGCCCCAAAATAATTTGGGCTTGGTGTCGTGGGTAAGGGCACGGGTGTAGGTGCCTTTAGCATAAGGCAAGGCCCAAAAAAAAACCTTGGGGTGGTCTGCAGGCCACGGTGAAAGGATGAAACCCCAGCCGCAAGCTGGGTTTTGAAATTGGATCGTGAAGGGGGCATGGAAACAAGCCCAGCACACGCTGGCTTGTGGGCGAGCACTCAAGAAGGCCCAGCGAAGGCTAGGACCTGGGTCGTGGGCACAAGAAGCTAAGCCCAGCGCATGGGCTGGCTGCTGATGATGTAAGCCGTGACACAAGGGGCCCAGCAAGCTAGGCTTGTGGGCTGTGGACCAGAAACTAGGGCTACAAGCCCGTGGTTGTGAAGCATCAAGCCCTACATGGGTTGCGCAAGTAGTCCAAGGGCATCAGGGTGATGCCATCCCATGGTGAGACAAAAAACATACCCAATTGTCAAAACTAAGGTTTCAGAAAACCCTTAATTTGCTTATAATTTAATTTTATATTTTGACTCACAAATTCCACATAACAATTTAATTGTGCGATGTATGAAACAAATATATGAACATATACAATATATATATATATATATATATATATATATATCGAAAGGAAAATATAAACATAGAGGGGCTCATGCATCATTGGGAATGTTTTCATGCTTCATGGACGTTTCAAATATCTTCTTTTATTTTAAGCGTACCTGATTAGCAGAATACGAATAAGCTTGTGAATTTGGTGGATGATAGCCTCCTCTAACAATGCGTCAATCCCTTAGCTTTTGGCAAGAGCATGCTGATAACGTGTTGTAGGCCTATTTGATTGAACGATCTAGGGTTTAGAGAGAGAGAGGGGGTCGGCCACTATTAGATAGAAGATAGATTGATTTAATTATGAGGTGTGTTTGATTCACCTCATTGTGCTCTTATTTATAGTAGTAGGAAGGGTAAAACATTTCCCTTTAGGATTACAACATTTAATAGGTAATCTAATCCTAATAGGAATATAAGATACATTCCCAGATTCCCTAGGATTTACACAATCACATTCCTATTCTAAATATGACTGCAACATAAACTAAATTGAATTAACATTAGAAAGAGAATCATTGGGCCGAATGCAGGAGCCCAGGCTGATTTTGTATGAGCTTCAGCCCAAAGGCAATATGACTAACAAGAGGGAACTTGACGAAACTTACATGCAAGAAGACTTTAATTGGATCCAAGGGGAAAGATATATTAAAATAGATAACAAAAAAGCTACTTCAACAGGGGAGAGAAAGACATATATTTATTAGGTAGAGGCTAAGTATTAGTCTCACATCAAAAATATAACAAATAATATTATCGAGAAAAAAATATAACAAATAATATATATTTTTTTAATAAATGATAGTATATACACTAAGGAGGTTTGGTGAGCTTAGCCTCACAATGGGCAAACAGTAATGTGGTTTAAATTGACCTTTGATAGCAATAATGTAGTTAGATTTTTGCAAAAGATAGTGTAGTTCAAATTCGCCTTTTGCAAAAATTGACACGCCCCGATCCCGATATCCCTCTCATATCAGGATGGGCACGTGCTAGCCAACACCCGAGGGTGACGAAGCCATTTTCTACATGCCTACAAGAAAATATGTAATTAGAAAGACAAATGCTGATGCATGAACATGTTCAGAGCATACAACCAATTACGAATAATATGAAAGAATTATAATAAAAGGTATGAACAAGGGAATGAGTCATACATAGAAGAGACTCGAAGATACCTAAGCGGAAATGCCCTGATGCCGAGATCGTTTGCCTCGAATCTAACTCCTGAGGGGGCGCAAAACCAAAAAGGTTAGTGGACCAAAGTTTATAATAATAATACTAATAATAGGAAAATCATTTTCTTTATGAACATACTAACCCCCTGTTTTGAAAGCACGTGTATAGTACTACATAGTAAGTTTTCTGAAAACTCTGGCATGCCATGAAAAGCATTCATAAATCATGTATGTGAAATACAATGCTCAACAATGGTGTTATCGCCCCACGAAGGAAAATCCATAAAACCTCTGTCAATCACATCAATGAGATACTCAACTAGGGGTACAATAGTCGCCCGAAGGCAGTACTTGTTCATCAGCCAAAGGTAAAGCTAAATAACATATCCATCACCCGAAGGTAAAGCTAAATAATGTAGCATAACATACACACATAAACTAGTCGTGGCTAGTGAAGCTGTCCGACACTAGTTTCGCCAGTGAAGCTAGGGGTATAAATATCTCACTACTCCTCTATTGTGTCATATGGCCATAGACGTCATACCCATGTTGTGTGTATGTGCCATATGATAACCCATTAGCTAAGCATAGAAACATTTCTCAAAATCTTATTTTAAAACACCACAGCTCAAAAGCTCAAAACATCATTTCATAAATCCATAGTAAGTCATAATCATAAATCCATAAAATTAATCATATTCGCAATCCATAAAATTTCATATACAAAAATTCCATATTTCGTAACCTTTAGTAAAACGTAATTTCGATAAATCATAATTAATGCATAAGTGTAAAATCAAGAAATCATACTTTTCGTGAATGCAATCCTAATATTTTATAAAAACATGCAAATTAAGAAGGGATCCACTCACAAGTATTCCACTACTGGAGAACCGCTCGAACTGGTGTCACTTCACACCGACACACCTAAACAGAAATAGGGACCATTTAGTAAAACTCTACTAAAACGTTAGAATTTGGGAAAACGGACAGTGGATTCGGATTCAACACATCAAAAAACCTATGAAGGGACCTTGGTTTCCCCACACGCGCCGCCGTATGAGCCTTCACGAGGCGGCTGCCCGGAAGGCCACGCACCGCAGCAAGCGGCTGCCCGGAAGGCCACGCACCGCAGCAAGCGGCAATTTCCAGTGACAAAAATCTGATTTTCCGACCAACTCCAAAAATTACCAAATTTTGCAGGAATGTAGAGCTCATCAAGGGGAATAACTTTCATACCTAGGCCGAAGTCCAATTCAGCAAGGAAACGCATGAAAACACCCTCGATCCATCAAAACCCTAGAAATGGGTGGTTGTTGATTCATCTTCCCCGATGTTCCGACGCACCAACCAAAACTTGGGACTTGTTCCTGGGTTTAAGATGAGTGGATTGATGGTGGTGGTCACCGATGAAGGCTACAAGATCGGTGAATCGCCGTTCGTGGCGCTCTCAAACCCCACTCGTCGTTCTCTATGATATGGAACCAAAACCTCATCAATCTTAGGTGGAAAATGGAGAGGGAAGGCCGATGTGAAGTTTCTAGGTGGTAGGTGGCTGCGAATCGTCGGAAAAACGCTGGAGATGGCGTCGAAAAATCAAGCAGGGTGTTCGGGTCAGAACTGGGTCACGATGGGGGAGTCGGGCCAGGTCGCAGGTCGAAGGGAGGTCCGGGTTGGCTATTTCTTCCCTTCCCTCCATTCCCTCATTTTTCTCATCTCTCATTGGTTCACTCTCCTCCTTTCTTCCCCTATTGGGCAGTTTTCTCCTCCTTTCTCTCCTCTTATTTCTATCACAGCCACACACATGGCACTAGATTATGCCCCAACAAAATCTGGCGCCTTCCAGATTTATGGTCAAATGACCATTTTGCCCTCAACACCTTCGTTCGTTAATAACTCTTTCGTTATAACTCCAAATTTGATTTCGCTTACGCCCACGCGTTCGTAGCGATGAGTACTATAAGGATATGCCAAGAAAATGGATCTTACGTGACACAACAATGTGGTTAACAAAAGTCAACATTTTTACCTCGAAGGGCATTTTCGTAATTTCACATTTTAAAATTATAAAAACCGTAATATTTAGGGACAAGTCGTTACAAACTAAGACCTCTCACTTACAAATGAAGAGAAACACCACTGGACCGAAGTACTAAATGGATAAAATAATATACAATTTATAATTATGGGAATATTAATATCATCGAAATCCTTTATGATTAAATTTCACACATAGTAATAAGTTATTAAATTATGAATAATATCGATATTGTTGGTGATGAGTCATGTTGACCCAAAAAATTTATCCTATCTTGCACTTGAGTCTGCCATGCATTGTTGTCGTATCTTGAAACGAGATCCCATGGTTGCGAACTGTTGCCGCCTTGAACCACTGCACAAACCCAAACCTAGAAAGCATAAAATCAATTGCGTCACCCCCACATCGCACAAGACCCAATTGCTTTGAACCACTGCAAACCACTGGGGGATGAACGCTGCCAAAGGAAAATCCTTAATTTCCCCTTTCTTCACATTAGGTTTTGCCCTAATTTGGGGGCTTTTCATTTGCTTCCTATCGTGAAGATTGGATGTGCTTCCTGTCAAAAACCATTTTTTTTCTTTTTCTTTTTTATCCGATTGCCAAACACAGTGTAAATAATACAATCATTAGTATGATAGTATACCAAACGCCGGACTAATTTAGGGGTGGTTTGGGAATGATGTGCTTAAAAAAAAAACACCCTGGAAAAAAAACTGTGAGGATTTTAAATGTTTGGTAAACTGAAAAAAAAAAGACTTATTTTGGAAGCTGCTGTGAGAATAAGCTGAAATCAAAGGAAAAAGCTAAAGCTGTTATTTGCAGCTTTGGAAAACTGGCTTTTTTTCAAAGCACACGAAGCTACAATGCTCCTTTAATGAAAAGACCCACTATCAGACTGTTTTTTTTTTCCAAAAGCACTTTTACAAAAAAGTTTACCAAACACTCTGCTGATTTATTTCACAGCCGCTTATTCTCACAGCACAACCGCTTATTCTCACAGCAGCTTTTTTTCAAAGCACAGCAATACCAAACAAGCCCTTAGTCAATACTATCGGTGACTATTTATCCTATCCGATTAAAATAGTCAGTACAGTCCAAGCTGCTAGACAAGGCATGCTCTCTCCTGCTTGAAGTTGCAAGATTTATGCGTTCAACTACTTCTAAGTGTAATCAAGAGATATTTGGACTTCAATAAGTATCTGTCTGAGTTTGTCTATCGAATCTAATCACTCGATGATATGAAGCTACACGTTCCTGCACTTCTGTCTGCTAGAGTATAGCACAAAACAGAGATGAAAGTGCTGATAGAAGGGTTTCACAAAAGCCGCAGGTAGACCTTAAACAAATCAACAGCCCACTCACGAAAACTTTGACTGAATTTGAATATCAAATCTAATCAATACGAAAGATTTTCATGATATGGAGATGCAAGTTGATGCAAAATCTTCATTTATAACTGGAGATGGGGATGCAAGTTTAAGTCATAGACTCATAGAGACACAATCTCAGTTCAAATTCAGAGTTAAGGGACTGCAGAAAGACCACGATGGAAAAGTAAACATTTTGCATGATCTCCATAAGTTATAACTAAGTAAATAGGCAATGTCAACTCATAAACTAACAAATAAGATCATCATTTCAATACCAGAATAAAATACACAACAATCAAAATTCTTCCAGACGACTCAATATGGATAGCCATACTTGCCCGGATGTATTGAATCCCACCGCAAAGCCTGTCATTCGCCTGCAGCCTGTTATCCCGAATCACTCTGCTGCTTTCTTACTTCTCTTGGCCTTCTTCAGGTTTGCTTCTGTGCTCTTCAACTTTTCATCTTCACTCTTCCTCTTCTCCTTCTTTCCAACAGACTCTTTACTCTTTCTCTTCTCTTTCTTTCCAATAGACTCTTTTCCTCGAGCCGACGAATCATCTACTTTCTTCTTTGTAAGATTTTTTTTCTTCTCTTTCAAGGACAACCCATCTTTCTTATGATTGACAGTGGCACCATCTTCTTCTCCTGCCTTCGCCGACCTTTTCAACTTCTTCTCACCAATAACCTTTTCCCCCTTTAACTCAGTATCATCTTTCGCCTTAGCTGATTTCTTCAACCTTTTCTCACCCTTCAACTCACCAGCAACTTTTTCTTTCTTCCTCTTCTTCTTCCCCAATTCGCCACTGTCTGGTTCATCATTCTCGCTTTGCTTACCTTCCCCAATGTCCACACCACCAACAATACCGAAATCATCATCATCAAGCACCTCGCCAACATGGCTATCCAAATACCTCACTTCATGAATCCTACCCTTCTTCTTACTCTTCTTCTCACTCTTCAAATCCTTGCTCTCACTCTTATCAACCTCTTTCACCTCCTTCTCACCTTCCACAACACCCTTCTCTCCCTCAATCTTCAATGTCACATCTGGAACCGCCTGATAAACCGGCAACGCAAGCGATTCAAACAACTTCAAATGAAACGACCTCACACCTCCCCAATTTTTCGGCACAATCTCCACTATCCCATTAATCGCCGCAACCGCATTCTCCACAATCTCATCAATGCTCATCGAAACTTTCGCAACCCTCACCACACTACACGTCCCTGTACTCAAGAACAACAAAGCCGACCCACAAATCTTATCCACCTGCTCCTTCCAATTCTTGTGCTGCAAGTCCACCGGCACCGGAATCTTCTTCTTCTTAAAGAAGTGCTTCCCCAAATACTTCGGCAGCAACGGCACAATCCGCTTATCAGCCAGAAACATATCATAAGAATACATCAGCTTCCTCTTGGCCTCAAAGGGCACGTAATCGCTCTTGAGCTTCGAAAGCTTCAAGATTTTCGCCACGGGTATGTTTTCGGCCTTGATTTTCTTCTCGATGAAGTCCTTGGTGAGGTCGGACTTGGGTCCGTCGTCGTATATCAGGCAGAGCTCGGAGAGTTGGGAGTGGAGGGGATTTGGGAGGGGGATTTTGTAGGCGTTGACGCGACCCTTTGGCGGGATTTTCTTAAGGGTGAGAACTAGGTAGGCGAACTCGTCGGATTCCAGGAGATCGGGGTTCTGGGTCTGCAGCTTGTCGTTCCGCCATTTGATGAGGGCGTTTACGGCTTTCCGCACAGTTTGGGCGATCGATTTGGTGGGTTTTGTGGCGGAAGGTGGAGGCGCTGGAGTGGTGGCGGCCATGGAGGCGGAGGAAGAGAGTAAGCAGTGGAGTAGGAAGAGATAAAGGGACGATGTTTTGCTAGGGTTTTAAGGAGAAGGAAGATTAAACTGTGGAAGGATATGACCTTTTTGGGGGTTTAGGGTTTTTGGGAGAAAGTAGGGATTGAGAATTGTAATGTTGATTTGGGCTCTAAAAATGGGGTTCAGTAGGGTTTGATTGATTCTTGTGTTTGGCCCGAATTATAATTGGGCTGAGAAAATAAGTGGTTAAGTTTAGGCCTTGTTTGGTTTCAATACAAAAAGCAAATCATGGCAAGGTATGTTCAAATTCCAATCATGGTAGTTATGGAGAAAAATTAGTTAAGACAGTTTTGGAGTGCCACTTAGTACTACGGTATTGATATGAGAAATGCTAAGAGGATTCTTTCAAAAATGAAACTCTTCGATATCTCACACATTAACGTCAATTTTCGTGCCAACATTATAAAACAATGTGCAAAAAACATAGGATACCATAGAGTCCATAGAGAGTGCTACTTTTGAGAAGGACCGCTTAGCCTTTCTCATTGTGATATTTATCTTCAGTTGTAAGTGAAAGAATTTTAAGTTTAAATCTTCATCCCTTACTATAAATAACAAATTCGATCCAATAATTATCTCTATACTTTATTGTAAATACATTGTTATATAAAAATACAATAAAAGGACAACTTTAGACTTGGTAGGTTTCCATTAATGTTTAGGACATGGTCCCTCATTTCACAATCTTGAGATGACCCCTCACATGGTCCCTTAGGTACCGTTTGGTACGTGAGACGGGACGAAACGGAGTGAGAAAAGATGTTCCGTCCTACGTTTCGTGCGCCTAAAACGGATGGAACGTTCTGTTCCATGGGACGAATTTTGGATGAATTTTCGTTCTGCCTCACCCCCTGGAACGACTCGTTCCACATCCGTGGAACACAAAATTATAACATCTTCGTCTCCTTCTTCTTCCTCCTTGTTTCCATCCGACGGCATCTTTCCTCCTCTCCGTTCCATCCCGTCCTGTCCCGTCCCTTCCAGTCCCATTATGTTCCATCCCGTCCCATCTATATACAAAATGATACCTTAATGTCGATTGTTTGGCATAAAAGTTATAACTACCAACCCCCTAGTGTAATGTTATTCATACTATATTTTTGTATCATATTTTCATATCATCTTAGGTGACATTTGATGTGGACAGCCACATCATTTGAATTAATCAGATTTTTAAATTTAGTTGATTATTTAATAAACTAATAATTAAGAAAAACTAGTTAATTAAATGACGATTGTGGTATACAAGAAGTCTTTCTTCTTCTTTTCTTTGGATTTTGCAAATTTTTCAAATGATGTGGCTGTCCACATTATATGTCACCTAAGGTGGTATAGAAATGTGGTACAAAAACATGGCTTGAATAACATTACTCCTCAGTATTTACAAGTTTTTTCCTCTCATAATCGCTTTTGTATCTCAGTTGAGCAGTCGCCCATACACTTTGTTTGTGAATTTGATTTTCCATCTCTATTATTATTAATGTTCAAAAAGAAAAAAAATCATACAAGTTCCGGTGACAAAATGACAGAAAAAAACTCATTTGGATTAGTTAGTTAAGACAGTGTTTTCGTCCCCTTGCACTTAAGTTCAAATTCTGACTTTCTATAAATTAGAACAGTTTATAATATAATTTTGTAAATAAAAGAACAAAGGAACTCATGAAGTCCTTCCCCTCCCCAAGAACTTATCTTTGTATCAAAAAAGAAAACAATAAACTTAAAACACGGACTATGCATTGGGAAACTTTAGCGATCAAAACAAAGCAAACAAAAATTCCTTTGGAATATAGAATACTTTAAGGTTTTAAGCGTTAAATCTTGATTTTTATGTTTTTGACGAGAACAATAGTTAAAATCAAGAGTATCAGATGTTTTGAATCAGCGTATAAATTCCGCAAAGCAAAACGATGGGGTATGGGTATGGCCCCATTACATTCATCATCGAAACCACTGGAACGTTACATTGGGGGTGGTGCGACTCTTGTGACTCTTGATTGTGTTGTATCGCTCAGACTCCCGCCTTTATAACTTGTGAAGGGCCACGTCCCATGCTCTGCCTGCAAAATGCAAGTACCGACAACGTTGTGGTTGGTTGAGTTCCCTCCTTAACGGTTTCAATTTCAAAACACGTTAGAAGTTCTAACTTAGAACTCATCGCGTTCTCTCTCTCTCTCTCTCTCTCTCTCTCTCTCTCTCTCTCTACGTTCTTAGCAACCAGTCAACAAATCAAACCATGCCTCCACGTTCAAAGAAAATCACATCAAAACTACTTGCCAAGAAAAAAACCATCCGCCAATCTCCCCCTACCCTTCAACCCCAACAAGTCCCAGGTTCTCTCTCTCTCTCTCTCTCTCTCTCTCTCTCTCTCTCTCTCTCTCTCTAGGAATCCAATTTTCTTATTTGTTTAATTGGCAATTGGCGATTGGATTCCACATCGGTTGACTTGTTATACATTTCTCATTCATCTATCTGTAATTTGCCAACTCCTTTTTGTTTGCTTTATCTTCACTTTCTACTTGGTTAAATTAGCAATTTTGTAACTTGAATATATTTTGTGAAAGTCATTCTTTTAATCAATATTCATTTGCAGAGGAGGAGGAGCAGAAAGTTTCTGCAGATCTTAACGAAATGGCGGATTCTTCGAATGGGAAGTTGGAGGGCGCAGAAAATGTTCAACCGGAGGATGTTGGCGACTCAAAACCTGTGGTTGAATCTGTGAGGGACATAGCCATCGATGACTGTTCCGAGCCGGTAAAGGAAACCCGCGATGTTGCTGATGATTCGAGTTCGAGTTCAAGTAGTAGTTCGGATGAAGAGGCGGAAGGTGCTCGAGTGGCGAATGATTCAGGGGAAGTGGAGGGGACCGAAGAAGTTGTTGTCTCGGTTGTTGAGACGGTTGAATCTATGTACAATCATTTGGATCAAGGTTGTGTTGTAGTGGAAACCAAGGTGGAGGAGGAGAAAGTCGCGGCGTCTTTGGATGAGACTGGTGAATCTTCGCCGGCCATCACGGAGGAGGTGTCGAAACAGATTGAGGAAAAAACATTGTCAGATGTGGAAGAGAGTAATGGGGTTGCTCTAGTCGAAACCGATCTGGTGTCCAAGGAGGTTGAAGAATCATGTGCTCCAGTCATAACAGACGTGGTGTCGAAAGGAAGTGAAGAAGCAGAAGTGCCTTGTTCCGATGAGAAGGAAGCGGTTCCTGCTGCTCTTGCAGATATTGTGTCAAAGGGGATCGAGGAAACAAAGTTACCGGTTTCCGAAGAGCAAATTGGGGAGTCATCGGGTACTGCTTACAAGGAAGGGGTTCCTGCAGTCGAATCAGCTGATGCCGGGCAAGAGCATGGCAAGGCTGAGATCCCCGAAAGCACAGGAAATCCGGTAATTAATTAAGTTGCTTAAATTGTTGTAACTTTTGTAGCTTACATAAAATTCTTTTCAAATCAATGACTACTTGTTTGTTTCTCTGTTGGCAGTCGATTGTAACTGTCGCCGGACACCCCCTGCAGCCGACTTCATGGAAGAATTGCTGTGGACTCTTCGAAATTCTGCACCGAAGATCTGATAGATAATTCAAGGTAATTAAATGAAGATATCTTCCTAAAATAATTAGTTGAACTTGAAGCACCATCACTAGTTCAGACTATGTACTTGATTTCTTTCGTTTCGATCCGACTACTTTGCTGTTCTGCCTGTTTTTTCTTATGTCAAAAGTTGTCCTTTAGATGTATTGGAATATGCTGTCAAGTGCTGTCATGTTTTGGCATATGAACTCTTGTATATTGGAATATTGCTTCATAAACATGGCTTTACGGTTAGTAGGTGGCCTATAATGTATGGGTCTATCAGTAGTCACACGTATGCACATATAAGTTGCCTTGGAGATAGTTAATCAGCGTGGGAGCAACTGTCAGCCGTTGATCGAAGCGGTTTTTACGCATCAATGGCTGATAGTTGTCCACGCACACCTCCATGACTGTCAGTTGCATTCATCGTGCTAAACACTTTGTTTCTTAAACTCTGGGCTAACTGTAAACCTGAGCTTAGTCAAGTTGACTATATCAGTGTACTCCCTCCCTCTGCACCCAAGTTCGAATTCTCTTTCCCGTAATTTAGATGAATTTAGAGTAGAATCATATCATTTGTCAATAAACCATGGGCTAACTGTATCTTCTTTTCCGATTTCTATTCTTCAGAAACGAAGCATTACCGCTGGTGCAACTGAGCCATGAAGGTTGCACAGCTAACCCTAAATCTAATTAGTGTTTGAGATTTAGAGCTTAATTTTGTGTTAGCTGCTGAGGATATGAGATTGGTTTTCGTGATTTCGTGTGGAGTGAATTCCGTTATTTCGTGTGGAGTGAATTCCGTTATCTGGTATATTTTTTGTATTTACTAAAGACTCGTTCTTTTATATTCCTTTCAATGATTTGTATGTACTAAAGATTTCACTTATATTTTTTATTTTTTATTTGGTCAAGGATTTGTTACCAAATGTACATCATGTACACATTGATGGTCAATGCTAAAGACAGGTTCAGGCTTGAGTCTTCAATTATTAACTGTTAGGGTCCGTGATACAACAATATTTTTACTTGCATACACCATTTTCTCTCATCACGAGATTAGTCATGATAGATTTACACCGACAGGCGGATGGTTGTGCATGTAAAGCGAACCTAAATGGCCCAAGGGTACACCACCAGATCTTGGAGTTGAAAAACCGTTGCAACGAGGCGATATTGAGTGCTCAAACGCACATTTCTTTTGCTATATTGAAGTGAATGAAACCATCAACTATCATAATTCTAACTCATTACGCCATCCTCATCACTTATTTACTCAAACTCTCACTCAATCACACTATTGAAACAAACTGCAATGACACAAAACAAAAGATAAAGCAGTTCTACTTGCTTTCTGCACAAGTTTATGAGTTGGTTAGCAAGAAATCCTCAAGGACGAGAGAAACTTCGATCAGAGAGGGGTTATACACCTGGTTTTATTCAAGTATTAGCCCTAAATGACGCGGTGAAGTCAACCTTATAATGGGCGACTTCACCATGTCACTTAGGGCGCAGGCTTACATGAACAGAAGATTAACTTCGCAGAAAAAAGGTTCTAACTTGCATAAAAAAATGAACATGAACAAACAAAATTTCATGAATGCAGCAAATGATCACTGCATAATGTTGCTGATCCTCGAAAGGAAGTACACAACAGTTAACCAAGACAACGGAATTGCACATAATTGGTAGAATTCAGAACCCAGCACAACCCCGAGCAGGGAGACAAATGGGGAGCAACATGGCACCATAAGTGATGGTTCCTAGCTCGACTATTAAACGTCAACTTTTCTTCAAAAACTACTAAACGGAACTTTTAAGGAAAGTTGTATGAATTCGAGATATCAAATTAACAATGTGCTTAAAAACCATCAAATAATTAGCAGAAACACCTAATGCAAAATATGTATTATTCAAGCAATTCAAAATGGCTTGGAGCACGCAGTGTACGAATACAAAATAGTTATAGCCAAAGTATGAACTACATATATGGATTTTTTTCAAACAAAGCAAGCAAAAGCTAAACAAAACATCGTTCCAAAATGATAGAGCTAACAAGATCGGCTCGCAAGAAAACCAAAGCCAACAAAAAAGATTCAGTAATTCTAACAAAATTGCGACATGCTCTTAACCAAATAAAAACCCTAACCTCTAGCGTTAAACCTGCCTGGATTTTTTTCCTCTATACCGCATTGCAATCCAATCACCTCTGCCTTACATACAACACATAGACAACAGCAGCTGCCGCGGCAACAACGACCCCAGTCGACCCTGCCACAACTGGCAAGCTCAATCCTTTCGACCCCGTCTCTCCACCTTCCAGAATCTCCTTCATTTCATTCGCAGTACCATTAATGGCCTCAACAGTCCTCTCCTTCAATCCAGTAATAACCTTCTCAGCATCCATCACGTCCTTCTGTAATTGTCCCATCTTCATTTCCATGGCTCTGCACTTATCCTCCGATTCCCTCAGCGCTGCCTCGACATTGACCCTCTCGTTCACTCTCTTCCCCAATTCAGCACTGTTCTTCGCAACAACTGACTCCAAATCCTCCACTTTCTTCTTGAACAAGATAAGCTCGCTCTCTTTCTCATCAAGTCTCTCTCTCATCTCCTCCTCAACCCTAATTTTCTTGCTCTTCTCCTCAGTCTCCTTCACTTCCAAAACCCCAATCTTCCTCTCCAATTCCCTAACTCTCTTCTCGCTATCAGCCTTCGCCTTCTTCAGGCTCTCGACCTCCTTCTCCAAGCTATCAATTTTCTCCCCCTTCTCTTCCAACTCACGCTTCAGCTCCGCAACTTCGTGATTCGCGTCCTCCCCTTCGGCCATGGCGGAGATCAGATCGTGTTGGAGCCTCGCTACCTCAGTCTCAAGCTCGATCGCTCTATTCGCAACCGATTCCAGCACATCTTTCCCCTCCTCAGTCCGTTCGATCTCCAACTCCATCTCCCTGAGCCTCTCCTTCGTCTCCTTCTCGCTGCTCTTCAATTTCTCGATCTCCGCCGTCAATTCCTGGATTTTCTCCTTAGTCTCCTTGTTCTCACGCTGCAGCTCAAGCTTCTCCCCCTCCAAACCCTCGACCTTGCGGCCCAACCCCGCCGCCTGATCGGCATCGAAGAAATCCTCAGCCTGATCGTCCACGATTTCAACCGTCTTCTTCTCTGCCATTTCTAACCCTAAAACACACACAAACAAACAGACAACAGAACGCCAATCACAATCCGCCAATAAAAACTACAAAATTTCAAAAATCCCTGTTTGGCAACCGAGAATATCACAGCCACTTTTCTTGCAGTTTTTTTATTTTCTCGGGAAACGAAAGCATGAGAGAGAGAGAGAGAGAGAGAGAGAAAAAAAACCTGAAAGCAATCAGCAATGGCGGTTCAGTGATCTGCGAGCGTGCGTAGGATGAGAATGTTGCGAGTAAACAGGGGGCGATAGAGTTTTAGGGTTTCTGCTGCTGACAAATTTCCATTATCCCTTTTTCGTCTACTTTTTTCTGTAGAATTAGAATTAGACCGTAGAATCTAATTATCTCTGTCGAGGAACGGACGGCTGAGAGTCGTGGATGGTGCGGTGCACGTGTTTACAGTTATGGGGACAAATACGGTGCGCCACATTTTATACATAACATCATAAGCTAGTATAACCAAACAATATTATCAATACTCATATATTATAATGAGATGTAGGCTTAGTCTCACAATTGACTAATAATAATGTAATTTAAATTCTTCTTTGACGAGTATTAAACCTAAGATATCTCACTTACAAATTAAGAGAAATATCACTAGACACTGTAGTACTAAGTTGCAAAATGACTTCTCCTCTTTTTAGTAAAGTTTATTTTCTTGAAAAAAAAAGATAGCATAAATTTGGGAGCTTTAGATAAAAGAGAAAAATATACATTATATTTCAGATAACTCGATTAGATTTTTAAACATTTCAAGGAGACCAAAAAAAAAAAAACCTAAAGCACAGTCCAAGAACGATTTACAAGGTAGTACACTCGGATACGAAACACTTCGATGTCCAAAGGCTCACAAAAAACGAAGTTAAGACGCCAAGCGTCTGAAAGGCAGAAAAGGGTATGTATGCCAACTTACTTTGAAAGGCATGGTCTCTAGATAGCTACCCATCTTCAAGGGCAACAAGTCATTTCCAATGCTAGTTAGAGACAATTGTGGGACTATGATTTCCAAGGCCAAAGTACGACGGATCGGAGTACACCTACCTCCGAAATCTAGTTCAGGGACTCAACAACTTTCATCGTGAAGTTAACTAAACGGATCAGCAATGCCACCATTAGTTGGTCGAATTCTGTCGACTTCATTGAGATAAACCATTCTTGTTCTACAAGATTTGGGAACCTAATCCAACATGAATCAGCAGGTTTCCTATAACCTTGGAGTCCGTCGACTTCACTGAGATAAACCATTCTTGTTTCGCAAGATTCGGGAACCTAATCTAGCATGGAATTAGCAGGTTTCCTATAACCTTGGAGTCCTTACAATCTAAGGATTGACGTGTGTCTCAAGTGATCACAGTCATAAGAAGATACAATATCTACTTCCTATATATCCTCATGGATCTCCCGATAATGTTTGTCTCTGATAACACAATCTCTACACACCTATTATCTTGCCTATTTCTTGAATTTTAATATAGCTTACTGACTTGAACATCGGAAAGCCTTTAACCAGCACACACCCACCCTCCCCCGCGTCCTAGGCTTGATTACGATTGTGTGTTCTGATTCGAGCATTTCCATTACTCATGGCAATGCGCAAATTTAATTCCAAAAGTATAAATAATTCAAGAATATTACAAATTACATGGGTGTGCAGATAAATATAAAAAAATTAATTGAGGGTGCTTAAAAATCCAACAGGATCCTCTCCGGATCCTTTTGGTGAGGATCCTAAGGATCCTTGAATCATGTACGTTCATCGTATATCGTGCGGTCAGTTTTCGTCATGTACTGTTTGTGTTTAATTTTAAATAAAAATATTTAAAATGATTTCTGACCGCATGATTTACAATGAAAGGACATGATCTACGAATTTCTGAGATCCTCACAAAGAGGATCCGGCAAGGATCCCCGATTCCTAAAAAATATGGTTCACAAAGAAACCACTCTTTAAATAGGGCTCACAATTCAAAGAGGCCCATTGTAATTAATCTATGTTGAAACACAAAACAACCAAAACCAAGCCCAATCTTGTATCATCCACTGTCCAAAGAAGTATATTTTCTCTTTCTCCATATTGTACTCGTTGGAAAACATTTGAATCAAACAAAGCATGGAAATGGAGAGGGGCAGAAGACGAACACAAGAGTATGGGCAAAGCCTGCAGTATTTATTTGGTTTGCCGTAACCCTAAAGAAAAATAAATGGAAGAAACAAGGTTAATTTTACAGGCGGTACAGACAGAGATCAATACAGGTTGTCCAAGGTCCAACATATATGTCTGGGCGGGCTGTTCCTTTCTCGAATGCAGGTCGTTGTTTAATAATACCATGAATGTTCCACGAGAGGACCACCTGCAACTTGCAGACAGAGCTAGCTTTTCTTTTTCTTCTAATATCTTGTAAGACAACACCCCCACTACCACTTTTCCTTTGTTTTTCTTCTTATCTTTCTTAATTCATCACTCTGAGTGCAAGCAAATGAAACGAAGGCTCCATAATTTGCATGTATGTATGCATGCACCCGTTGCAATTGGATACTTGGATGGTGGGTTCCAACTACAGCACCCATAAATTTTTGCATCTCAACGTCTCAACTTGCTTTTGCTTGTTTGGCGCAACATGAAAGTGGAAACTAGGCCACCATATGTAGATGCAGATGTGTTACATCCACGTCCAATTTATTTTATATGAGTCTAGAAGATTCGACTTGTATTTCAACACTCTGTTATCTTAACTTGTTAAACAATACTTCTAAACTACGTCAAAAGCGCGTTCAAAATACTCGTAAATGATTCTTGCAATGGTTACGTGGTAAAATGCTTTCAAGTTATAATTAAAAGCAATTTGTTCTTTGGCACCATGGGCAGAACTTGCCCCTACAAAACCGGTTTGATTTGATCATCAGTTGCCAATAATCGAATGCCAAAAAGTGGCAAATCCAGTTACGTGCTTTGACTAAACTAGTATAACCTTAGACATTAGATTTGTCAAGTCCAAAGTCTAACATTTGAAACTTGAAAGGTTGCACAAAGCCACAATCGATGACATCAGCAAGTATGTATTTTTTGGCTCAACATCGTGGGTGACAAACATGATTATCCCCCCGAAAAATCTCAAAACTAATCTAAATCACCAACTTTATAATGTTATTATTGACGAGTAAAAGGGGACACAATGCTCCAAATAATGAATCAAATTAGTTGAACTCGCACGCAGATTATGCATAGTGACTTGGTATGAAGAAAAAAAAAAGATATAAACACAATTGTATGTCACCTCAAGAAATACCATTTATGGTTTAGGTTTATAATGATCTTATTAATGATTGATTTTTATTGGTCGCCTCCTTCTAATTTTGCTCTTTAAGGCTGAGGTTGACGATCTCATAATTGATTGACTCTTGTCAATCGTTTCCTTTATAATTTGGCTCTTTTGGACTGAGGTAACGATCTCATTATTGATTGTCTCTTCTTGATGGCTCTTTTCAAAAAAGGTTTACTATCTCATTATTGATTGACTCTTGTAGGTCATTGCTCTCTAATTTAACTCTTTTTGCTGCTATTTACATTACACCAAAATTAGTTATGTATTTATTGCCAAATATTCACTCTCTCACTTTCTACTCTAACTCATGTGTAATACAACATGAAAAAGATTAATTCTCATAGCCTAGATTACTTAAATTAAGCCTCAAAACTTAAATTATTGGCATGTGTGTTGCAGTTGATGTATATTTTAAGGAGGCTAGTTACAATAATTGATTAACATTAAGTTCAAAATAAAGTCAAAAACACCATTTGGAAGTTACCTTTGGACCTCATTTTCCTAAACTACACTATTATTAATGTTTCATATGTACAGGAGGGGGCCAAAATCAATATATAGCATTAAAGTTTGGTCATTGAGAGTAGCTCACTAACCACATGCTAACCATCTTCTAATTTCTTTACTTAGGACACTAATTGCCACTAGTTTCCTCAGTAAACAAACAAAACAAATAAACAAAAGAGATCAAGCATTTTATATATATAATGCCTGCAAAAGTGTATCATCACAATCTCCTTGCCCTTCCAAATACACTCATATTCCTGCATTTGCAGCACTCATGAAATTCCTGCAAATTATGATCCAGTTATAAAATAACTAACTGGTTAATGCTTGATTGCTCCGGTGTAGCAAAAGGGCTTATATATATATATATATATATATATATATATATATATATATATCTTTAGTACTAGAGAACCTTGATCTTTTCCTATCCATTTGTTCATTACAAAAATATTAAAAAATTACCATTATAAAGAAGAAAGAAAGGTGGAAAAAGTAGGAAAAAAAAAGCTAGCCAAGTAACCCAACAAATAAAATCGAAAATTTATAGAAAAAAAGGATTTCATTCATCTGTCATGGAACCTGATTAAGAACTTTTCAAACTCCCAATCAGCAAGAGATCCCATAATTTAATTAATTAAGAACTAATTAATCAATTCAACCTCCAAACTTCCTCCTCTCCTTCTCCAAACCTTCAACCAAGCTGGCAAGTGCTTTCATGGCTTTGAGCTGACCCTGCAACGCCATTATGTACCCAGCAGTCTCTTCAAAAAGCTCGTCCACCCCGCGCGACTCACCGCCGGGAACAATCCTCTGCAACGCCTCAATCTTCCTCTCCACCTCCTCCTTCTCACCGTCCTCCTCCTCTTGACATGCAATCTTTACATCGTTGACCATATCACCCTTCATGCTCTGTTTTCTGCTTCTTCTGTGAGTCGAATCCGCAGCTGTCTGCAGCCGGTTTATGCTGGGTAAAGATTCATGCACCGCATTACCCATGCGGGGTTTTTGCTGGGTTTTTCTGTGTTTCCTCTTGAATGTGGGTTTGGGTAGCTGGGTTTGTGTTAGGGTTTGAGTCTGAGCTTCATCCATTGATGAAGAAATACAGTGGAGAGGAGAGTCAGAGAGAGAGAGAGAGAGAGAGAGAGAGAGAGAGAGAGAGGTGTGTGTAACTTATGACTTTGTAAAGTGAAGGAGGAATTGCCGTTAAATTATTGTTGAGCTGCTAGTAATGTCAATGCCAACGAAGCTTTAGGCCCACAAAGTTTTTGGCTTCCCAAGCCCTAGCTAGCTTGTTTCTGGATATGGAGTCTAGTGCCCTTACTCTTCACGAGTCTAGTCGAGCGCGCTGGCTTGGTTATTAAGTTATCAAGACAAATACTATGTAAATATGAAATGCTGATGAGATTCTCAAAAGTATAATTCTTTGTGAACTCTTTGTTACTTTATGTTTTGTACAATTTTTTGTAATGCTGATATGAAAATTACGTTAGGCGGTTGATAATCTTGTATAACTTCATGGTACTAGAGTCAAAATTTAACTCTTTTCTCCACACTAAGGGATTGAGAGGTGAACTCTTATATTTAGTCAGTCATAAATTATAATATGGTTTAAATTTTTCTTAAAAGAGAATCGACTTACCAATGAAGAAAAATACATTTAAACGTGTACTAAGTGGCCACTAATTCGGCATTAAACAATAAGAAATAAATAAAAACAAATGGTAAAGAGACCCAAACGACCAGGGGGGTGGATTTGGATAGTCCAAAAAAAACTCCAAGGAATCGGGTGCGGGTGGCCTCACAGTAGCATAGGGTATAGGGGAAAGTGGAGGGTCCCACGGTAGAAAACAAAGGGAAAGAGAGAGCACATGTGATCACATGATTTTCTCGAACCTAACACCGCCCATGTGCCTCAGTGCCGCCCCACCCGAACACAGAACCTCTCCGAAAAAATTATAAATCATGAAAAATCATTTTAATTTATCTTTTTTTTCTGAAAATTATAGTAATGAAATTATCTTTATCAATCAAAAGATAGTGAAAATATTACTTAATTTTTTATCACACAAAAAAAATAATGGTAATAATGTAATTTCAAATGTCCAAATTTTACTGTTTTTTTATTGAAACCTCACATAAAGATAATGTTAAAATACCTTTAATATTATTTAAAAAAAACCAAAAACAAAAACAAAAACCTCTTACTCACCCCACGTTATCTCTCCCTCTATCCTTCTCACTTTTAAAAAAAAATGTGTAGGCAAATACTAATATCATTTATAACAACAAAACAGATGGGTTGGAAGAAGAAGAATATGACACTACAACATCAACTATCAAATTAACATCTTACATTTATCGTTTAACATCTGAATTAAAAATACTTTAATAATTCAATCATTCACAACCATTAATTTATAAAAATTAATTTAAAATTTTATTCTTTCCAGCATTACCGTTATCCATAACTGACCTTTTCTTGGGTTGAAGATGGTGAGGAGTGAGTGAATGAGGTGTTTATGGCGAAGGAGTGGTGGTGTTTCCAAGGAGGAAACAGCGGGTAGTTGGTTCATTGGGATTGGTAGAGAGAGATTCGGTGTTGTTGGGCATATGGGCTACGTGTGATCAGAGCCACCCAAATCCTACATCCTCTTTTGTTGCTGTCACATTCACACACCACATCCTCTTGTGATCATACTATACTTTATTATTCGACCCAAAAAATAAATAATTTAATAACATATCTCGGATCGCAAATCACAATCAAAATCAAATCGGATTTTGTTTTTAATTTTATTTACTTATTGCATCATAAATACTATCAGTATTGTTTTCTTTTTTGCGATCCGTACTCGAGTCAAGTACAAACTTGTGCAGGACCAGGTTGGGTGAGGTCTATAAGCGAAGTACGAACTCAATCGTTACTCAGGAGAAAAATTTGTCCAAACTAGTTTTTATTATATATAAGTGCGGAAATTGTTTTTAAGAAACGGTTATAGGTAAGTTTTTCTCGTTCTTGATTGTGCAACAATTAATGATATATGAAGAAATAACAATCTATTTGATAGAGCTTTTGTATGGGAAGATACACTCATTCGTCGAGAGAGATGAATTTAGAAATAACGACCAGATTCATTAGTTTAGAAATGAAAAGACGAGTCACTGAAGTGATGGATGCGATGAATGTACAAGAAGGTGCAACCGTGGAACAAGAGTTACACATGTTCAAGGGTTACAACCATATTCAACAGGAATTACACATAAAGTCACCATCAGCGATTAATCCGGAAGTGGAGGAGAATGCATGTGGATGTGGGGGAGGGAGGGAGGGAAGGAAGGAAGAAGACGAGGGTAGGCTGGGTCCATGTGATGGTGCTCATGGGGACAAAACATTCGAGCAAAGGGGGCCATAATCCATATGGCGCAGCTGCACCTGCACCTGCACATGCAACACCGCAAAAGTCGGGAGAAAGAAGAAGCTGTCAAGTAATAGGCCTAATGGTTATGGCCCAAACTCTCCTTTGGTGGGCCGGCCTAGACGGCATTAATACTGGGCTTTGAGTGTTTAACTGGCCAACCAGAGCAAGATGGAACGTTGACACTGAATCGCGTTTGAACTTCGGTATTATGTTCCAAGTCATGAGACCAAATCTTTTGCATCCAAAATTAGGTGGTTGACTCGTACTTATTATCTTAATTTTCTTTTACATTTTGTTGTCATAAATTTAATGTGTCAAAACACTTATTAAGTCCCTCAAACGCCCGATTAGGACTAGTCCTGTTTGGTACTAGACGACATTGAGAGTGAGCTGCGAGTATCAAACCGGCAAAGCAGTACTCCGCACTCCGTAGAGGCTCCCACTATGTGGAGAGGAACTTACATGTAACTCGTTAAGGTATCTCATGATAGGCTTGAGATACCGCCACTGACGACGGCATAGGGTACCACTACGTTAGCGTTTCACTCGCATGTAAGTCTCTCTGCAGTCATCTGCATACATCGTGACTTGTGGAATGCTGGCCAAATTGGCATATAAAACCACCGTAAGAAATTTCCATGTGCAATTGTTGCAACCAAAGCACACCATGCTTGGCATGCAAGTTATGCTTTTTTCTGGTCATATCAACTCCCACAATCACGTCAAAAGCAAAGAGAGTATCATTTCTGAATTTTATTGTATAACCTTTGCTGACATATAGTTTCTTCGACGAAAGATAAACGTACTCGTATCTAAACATCACCAGAGAAAGCTGGCTCTCTTAAGGAAAGCACCGCCTCGCTTGGCCGCTTTCCTCACAACCTTCCCTTGGCGTGCTTTTCGATCCCTTTGACGATGGAGCCTCCCTGCCACGAATGAACTCTGGAACTCCTTAATCCATTAGGCACCACTTCCATGACCCAAGTCTCGTGATTATACTTCCCTAATACATCCTTGACATGCCAAACTGAACAGTTCCAACCTTACGGTGGGCTGCTGCAGTGGTAGCAGCAGGGTCAATCCCACCATATGGAGCCTTTGTCTGCAGGTAGTGGGTGTCAATAGCAATTCGATCATGATGTTCCACTTTAGGGACTCCCACCCGAGTCATAAAAAATGGGTTGGAGTCTATGCTGATAGCTACATCTGGTGCCACTTTCGCTGCCATGCCACAATGTGCAGCTTGCTTGGCTTGAGAGGACAAGTCCCTCTCACCTTCCACTGCAGATCTTTCTTGATTTCCAGCACTGGGCTTGCGGTAACAATAAGCAGGAGGGACAGCCTGAGGGGGAAGTACCGAACCTCTAACTAGTGTCCTCCGGTCATAGGCATCTTTCATCATGCTCCCATTATCGCATTGTGCAACAGGTCCAACAACTCTTCCTGGTTTGGCTGGATAAGTACCCAAAAGCCAGTTAAAACTACGTGGAAAAATAAGAAACGAATGGAATTGCTGCAAATTCTAAAAGGTTATCGAGAGTACCCAAAGAAATTCTTTGTGGTGTTTGCATGGTTCTTGATATATTTACATGAACTGCTTCCGAATCCCTTGAATTCCTGTAAGCGTCCTCAGCATTTTTCTGATCTTTCAAAAATGCATAATTTTGTTGCTCTTTAGGAGGGACCGTATTTGAATGTACAATTGTGGATCTGTATTTAACACATTCGAAATTATCATAACCATAGACAATTGGATAAAAATCATACGCGCAGCTTTGCCAGGAATGGAAGTCATAAGATGAAGATATCCTAGCACTATAAAAGGGATAGAACAATAGGCTCGACTACTTGGTGATCACTGGCAATAACTAACAAGGAGATGTCCTCCAAAGGGATTGTTTGATATTAGAGGCCGGGCAAGTAACAGGACATTCCATTTAGCGCTTAGAAAACGACTAACTTGCCTAACGATAGATCCCACCTTGTCCTATCAAGGTGATGACGATGCATCAACAGTTGGCACACATCATTTTGAGAGCAGCTTGTGAATATGTGAAAAACTAAACAAAAGTAAATTATATTTTACCTCGGAAGTGACACGTGCTTTCGTTCAAGCGGTATAACTGGACCACTTTTACCCCCATTCTCCTCAAGGTGTGCAAACTGCTTTCTAAATTGATCCACAGCACTGCGTACAAATACAGACAAACATTAGGGCAAAGAACATAAAGAACCTTAACCAATTTATACAACAAAATGTGAATACTAAAAGAAAATATGGCTGCTCGAACCTTGGATAGAGAAAATTAGTTCTCTCAGTTCCATTTATGTAGTCTTTTAGCAATTGAGGATGGTACTCCAATATCTCCCGGAAAATTAACTCTCGTATGTCTTCCTTTGTGACCCTTCGCCTTTCAAATTCAAACTCCATCTTCGTAATTGGCTGGCACGATGGTTCCCTCTCAACTCTTGACAGTCCCTTAAAATAAGGATCAGCGAGTGCCTGGTGAAAAATAAAATGCGGAGTTCAGCACATTCACTATAAATTGGCTGGGTATATGCACTAGCTAGATTTTTCACATGTTTTCTAATTCTAGAAAATGGCTGGATATATGCACTGGCACGTGTGAAAAGAAATACAAAGAAAGCAGATAGTCTAGTATGTTATGACAAACCTCTTGGGCAGTTGGACGGTCCTTGGGATCAAAGGCAAGCAATCTTTCCAGAAGTCGTAGTGCTAAAGGATCAGCATTTGGAAATTTTTGTGCGAAGCACACAGGTTGTTTTTTCCTCATACTGGTTAAGTATCTCCTTGCCTTTTCATTTCGAACCTGCATTTAAAAGAAGTACTTATCAAGCTTAGGCACAAGCGTAAATTAAAGAGAAAAAGATAGCATTGTATCAGAAAAAGACGGGTTACCCGGGATATGGTATCTAGTGATGGTGTCCCAAGAAGATCAGTCATCAAATCCAGCTGGTGAACAACATTCTTTCCAGGAAAAAGTGGCTTCCCTGTCAATACCTCAGCAAAGATGCAGCCTATACTCCATACATCAATCGCAGGGGTATACTGCATTCACATGCTTTCACAAATTAATAGGAAGAAAAAAATAGAGTACTTGCTCATGAACTAGGATCTTATTAGAAAGTGATTACACAAACAACAGGCATGCCACAATTCCCCTAAGTTCAAAGTAATGATCGTAAGAATGCAGCTGTTATGTGTTGCATTTGGATGCACTACCTTAGCCAAATGACAGTATGGAAGCTGGGCTGAGTTACTAAACCCAGATCAACAGACTTGTAAACTCGTGCCTACTTAAACTGTAATGGAATAAAATTGTACAAGAGAATCTTTGAGAAGGTCTACCTTAGAGAAAAAGGATCCACAGAGCTCTGGAGCTCTATACCATCTAGTTGCAACATAATCCTGCAGTTGTCCCCAAAAATTATGAAAATGTATTAGTGCTATATTTAAAACATAATGTTGGAAACATTGTCACATGCTCTGAAAATCACTCTAGCACTGATAAAATACATAAAATCACAAAATTACGTACTGTCCAAAATATTGTCGTAGGCGTATCATTGAAAGCAACTCTTGCTAGCCCAAAATCGCAAATTTTAAGCTTACAATTTGCATTTGCCAATATGTTCTTCGGTTTCAAATCTCGATGGTAGACATTTGCTGCAGTCAAATTAGATTATCAGATATGTCCAAAATATCCCAGCATCCTCCACCAACCCCACTCCCCAACCAGAAAAATGAAAGACACGGAGGAGGGGAAGGAGAGAGAACAAAAATAGAGAATCCCGATCATAAGAGTACACTAACAAAACAAAATGCAGAACAGACCAATCAACCACTAGAAACACCACGGAACTCAAGAACATATGTGCAGATACACACAAAGAAGAGTGAGAAGTACCGGTGTGAATATACTTCAATGCACGAAGCAGCTGGTAAAGAAAGAACTGATAGTGTTCTCGTGTCAGATCATCATTAGCTTTGATAACTTGATGAAGATCTGATTCCATGAGCTCAAAAACAACATAGATGTCTTTAAAGTCTCTTCGAGAAGGTGGTAGCATAATGTGCTTAATTTCAACAATGTCGGGATGTCGTAGAAGTCTGAGAAGCTTTATCTCACGAAGAATACGAGCGGCATCAGATATATGCTCAAAAATGTCATGTATTTTTTTTATTGCCACTTTTTCTCCCGTATGTGTGTCTATTGCTGAGCAAACAACACCATAGCTTCCCTTCCCGATAACTTCCTGAATTTTGTACCGATTGGCATCACCGTAATCCGAGAAGAAGTCCATCTCTGTTTGATTCTGTTGCATTGACTCCATTCAATCAGAATACAGTACAAAAAAACAAGTCATATGATCAAAGAGTACAATATAATTCTAAACGAAAATGAGCATAGGAGTTTTTTGTATAACTATACAACAAGTCTGAGCACAAAGATATCAGACTGACAAACAAAGTTACAAGAATAGCACACATTGACATACATACATATACATATATATATATATATATATATTATCATACGTCGTCGCTCTTAATAATACAGTTTTAAAAATATCATAAGATACGATGCAATCACTACAATATTTCTAATATGTTCCAACTTCCAGATTATATGATAATTCACACTAACCATGATGATAGAGTTATAAGATCGTACTAAATCCCCTGTGGTTTAATCATATAAGGACAATATCTAAAAGTCCTAAATGTCAACTTCAAGAAAATTTAAAAAAGAACAAAAAAATAAAAAAAATAAAACAGAAAACAAAAAAGAGCACAACAAATACCTCAAATTTTTACAACCATTCCGGCAGTTTTAGCAGTAAAGGGCCAGGCAAAGAAAATTGACAGAAATAAAAACTGATGCACAAAAACGAGATATATAAAAGGCCCCGCGGAGAGAAATATCATTTTATTAGAGAGGAATCTAGTCAAGAAATAGAGGGACAGAGAGCCATGAAATTGGCATATAATGATCTCAAAAGAGAAGCATAAGCACCAGAATAAGAATGAAAACGTAATCTTTCAAAGGAACGCATTAACTTATGCCGTTATCCATTATGAGTCCATGACTGTTTACATAAAACAAAAATTGAATCAAACAGCTGCTACTTGTAGATAAGTAAGATCAAAAAACCAGTAAGTATGTTACATTTTTAGCTTAACATACACATGTCCCACTCAATCAGCAGACCAAAAAACTCCAATTCAAATCTCAATTTGCACAAAGATCTCAACTTTCAGGACAAACCAAAGAATAATACAATTTGACTGCACCAAATTTCACAAACATGAATCAAATCAAGTTTCAATAAATAAAACAAGATTGCAGTTATTGATACATAATTACTTCAACAAATCAAAGAACTGGAACAATTAAGAGATTAAGTAACAGAAACCAATTGAAAGTCACCTTCTTGGAGTGATCCTGCTGCATTTCTGTGTCAAACCCAGAACTCGAAATCTCGAAAACTCGAAAAACTGAGCCGAAAAGCTGTTAGCCAGCTGAGATCAAGCAAATATAGAAAGAACCCAGGTCCTCAAATCCCACAAGGACTCAGCCACATTTGCCCCACCTCCCCCTGCTCCTTATGACAAGCCCACAATCCCACCTTACTGTCAATCCCAACTTCACCCAGCATAGAACCCACAAGACCAAATCCTTCATGCACTCCTCCAATTCCGATTGCAATCCTCCCAAAACCTCACTCACTGAGCAATACCAATAAGGCAGCCCACCAACTACCACCATAAAGCACCCAACACATAAAGCTTTAACATTTTCCAATCCTGAAGCAAAACCCACAAAATAAATTGTACCCTTATGCAATTTAACTTGGTTTCGAAGGAGAATGGGAAGAAAGATGAAGAAAAAGCGACAGTTGGATAGCCACAGAGCTCGTATTATGCAAGATCTGTTAACACCGACAAAAGGGGTGAGAGGACTCACAGAGAAGAGAGAGGGAGAGAGATGTGAGGAATAAATCTAGGGGGGGGAGGGGGGGTGGGCAAGGCAAGTTGATGGCGTGGTATGCTATCGTGATCGTATGCAGAAACGTATGGATACGGAAATAAAATATGTAAATGATGGAGATATACAGAAAGGCGGTGGATATGCAATTGAGAGGAAATGTAGGGTTTGTTCCGAATAATCCTAGTTTTGAGAGTGAGTATGGAGAAATTTTCAAATATTAGGTATTTAAGGGCTGGTTTGGTATTGCTGTGCTTTGAAAAAAAATTGCTGTGAGAATAAGCGGCTGTTCTGTGAGAATAAGCGGCTGTGAAATAAATCAGCAGAGTGTTTGGTAAACTTTTTTGTAAAAATGCTTTTGGGAAAAAAAAAGCAGTCTAATAGTGGATTTTTTCATTAAAGAAGCACTGTAGCTCCGTGTGCTTTGAAAAAAAGCCAGTTTTCCAAAGCTACAAATAGCAGCTTCAGCTTTTTCCTTTGATTTCAGCTTATTCTCACAGCAGCTTCCAAAATAAGCCATTTTTTTTCAGTTTACCAAACACCTAAAACTCTCACAGCTTTTTTTCATGGGTGCTTTTTTTTTAAGCACCTCACTCCCAAACTAGGTCTAAGCACGGTACTTCACATGTTATAAAATAACCGAAACAACTCGAAAAATACATTATTTTCTCTGCTTATAACATGTAATATATTGCTTGAATATCTAGTACTTGAAAATGTCTCTCGCGACGCGTGAGTGAGTTGGCAGATTAGCAGATTCCGTACAGGGTTTCTATATCACCCAATTTGCATTTGCTTTTCTTGCTGATTCGCAAATCACAGAGTTAGGTCGTGAGGGTTGCTGGACACGTGGTGGATTTTGAGTGGTTAAAGGTAGGTTGGTGAGGGAGAAAATTTTTAGTGACGGGAATACATCTGATATACCATATGTCGTAATAAAAGTGATTCAATATTCTTAAAATATTATACTTAATATACTGAATCGTGCTTTTGGTGCACTGAAAATTTTTAGTTGGTGGGACAAGGTGGGAGGTAAAAAGGCGCCACAAGGATAAGTGGTGGTTTGTTTTTTTTTTTTTTTGAAAAAACTATATTATCTATAATAAGGAAGCTTCACAATAGGTTAACAATAATGTGGTTTGAATTTGTTTTTAGCGAGAATCGAACCTAAGACATTCCGCTACTTACAAATAAAGATGAATACCACTAATCTCATAAAGGCTCGGTTTAAATACAAAAGATTTTAAAAAAAATATGCATATGAAAGAGAAAGAAGCTTGTGAGAATATGAAAAGAAAAAAAAAAGGAACAGAGGAAACATGGAAATAGGATAAATTTTACTTTTATTCTTTATCTTTTAAATTTTGTTTTTAAGAAAAAGCAAAATTGGTTTTGTGCCAAATTACTTCAATGCCCATAACTTTTTAATTGATATATTTTTAAAATTATGCATGAGAAGGTATAATACCGTTTCTTTTATGTCGACAAAGAATTTAATTAATAAGGTAGTATAGATTATCATGATGATAACAATAATCAAATAAGATAATTGGATTTCAAACATTAATGATTATTTGATAAATATTTTATTTTTTGATGAAGAAAATTTGATATATACTTCAGTGCCCTTGGGATTCCTACAACACTACAGCCAAACAACAATTTCAAGCCACCACATAAGGGAGAATGGAATTTCAAATACAACGATTTTGTATATTTTGTCCCCAACTTGTCCAGCATCTGCTACCAAATTAGTTTTCCAAAACATATGTTGAAAATGAAAGCTATCAAATTGTATTTGTTGAATAATTTTTTCAAGCATGTTAGCTTTTTTTCTCTTTTTCTTTCTTAAGAATCTACGTGAAACAACATTATCGATTTTTTTTTGTATTTTTATGAAATAAAACAAAGTACCAAACGTAAATGTTACTTTTTTTTTAAGTAAGTTGAACGTGATTATCAAGAATAAAAGTTGTCTAAGTTAAATTAAAGAGCCCCAAAACCACTCAATATAATCCATAAAACAGTACATACAAAACTTTTAGCTAATTTATTGTTCTCTTATCAACAAAATTAGCCAACCACTTAGTGCCAGTTTGGGATTGTTGTGCATTTTTAGTAAATTGTTTATGTTGTGATTTAAGAATTATTAGCTGCAAAATAAAGCAATTTAGCGTTTGATAAACTGTATTTTTAAAAGTATTGTGAGTATGAAAAATAGTGTAAAAGCAGTGTCTAGAAGGATAAATAATGTCATTGTATAAAATTAATGAGCTTGTTATAGGGATTCAGTTCGAATCTCATGTCACTCAATACTATATTCATCTTCACTTGTAAGTGAAATGTCTTAAGTTCGAATCTCATGGATGACGAATTTGATACCAAATTAGATTGTCCATTGTGTGGTTTAGTCGAACTCTCCCCTCCCCTTAGTGTAATATATCATTGTACTAAAAAAATAATAATCATACCTCATAACAAATTAAAAGGGGCTGTATGCAATTGGGATTTTGAGAGATTTTAATTCCTTTTACAAATTCAAGCGGTATTGAATTAGGTTTTCAAGTAATTCTCTTAAAATCTAGGTATATTCAATCAGGATTCTAAAAGACTTTATAACATTTTAGGTATATTCAATTAGAATAAGTTTTTTCAACAAAAAAAAAATAGAAATTAGTTTTAAAAGACTTGTAAAAGTTGGGGAATTCGAAAGAATTAGAGAGATTCGGCAGTGAATTTTAAGCATTCTCAAATCTTACCTCTCCCCCTAAGAATTTAAGAAAATTAACTCAAAATTTTAGTAGGATTCTTAGAAATCAATTAAACTCCATTAAAAATCATGAATATATAAATTTATTAAAACCATTCAAAATCCCAATTAAATATATCCCATGCACCACACATTTTAATCGAGACAATGCTTTAAAGGACGAGTAATTTTCAATCTTTATTTAGGAATCTGTCTAATTAATGAACTATATAAATAGTCTGCATCAATTAGTAAAGTCACATAAAATCTAGTTCTACGTGCTTGAGTGGTAAACTTCACAAATTCACAATGGGCTCGCCAAATAATTTGGTTTGAAATTATCTTTGATAAAAATTGAATATAAGACATTTTATTTAGAAGTAAAAAGAAATATTACTAAGTTGTAACATAAAAAGAAATATCACTAAGTGACAACGTCTTATATTATATTAAATATGGTTGATAGACATATATAAGCCAACATCACAACATATTCAACATGTTATTTTCTGTCTAGACTCAGGCATTTATATAGGGATGTTACATTTTGAGCGTTATCTTCTCGCTTTTGTTATATGGTTGGAGTTTTTGTATTGGATTTCGGTTGCGTTTGTAAGCGTAAAATGGTATTCTTTATCTCTAATGTTCTTAATCAATGGAATTGTTTTTTTATCTTAAACAAAAAAGAGTTGATCATGCTCATAAGTACGTAGCGTACTGCTCTTTTGCTATGTAATCATGTTTACTTGTTTCAATTCGGATTTACATTCATGTATTTGGTACCTTCATTTTACATATATACATACATACATATATATGCATGTAACTATTTTTAATAAGAATTCAAAAATAATACTATACACGTATATATAGAAGACAAAAACCTGAGATATATTTTGATCCGTTTGGTACCGAATTGTTTATGTTTTCTGTACTGAATTAGAAACTTGAAAGGAAGCATCACACCTTCCAACATGGACGTTTTATCCAACCTCAATTGACTTTTCGTGTTGGATTGAGGAAATTAGGCAAGAAAATGTGCCAAACCTCAAGTTTATTGTGTTTTTTATATTTTCTTGATGCGTTGATATTGCATGCTTTTATTTATATAAATAAAAAATTCGTATGAATATATAATGGGTACATTGACTTAATAAAAAGATTGTGTTCCCATCGACAAGCTGACAAATTAAACCAGAGAGAATGATTTTCTTCCTACATTTGTTTTTCAGTTATGAAAACATTAGAAACAGCTAAAAAGGAGAGCAAAGAAAGAACATTAAAAAAATTGAACAACATAATCCCATTTATAAAAGCTGAAATTAAGATTTTCTATACACCGCTCTCTTTAAGGCCTTTGACTTTATTTGTGTTTCAAGAAAATCAAACTTGATCGTATATCTATTGTCGAATGATAAGACATTTTACCAACAAATCTATACACTAGGCTTTAAGTGTATATATATTGCATTATTTCAAGGTACATATATACTGGCTTGAAACTTCAAGTGTGCATGCTTGTTACATGACGATGCATTAAAATTGTAGAAGAAGAGGACAATAATTTGCTCTAAAAGTCAGTATTTCAAAGAAAAGCTTGCACACAAAAATATATGATATGACTAATATATTTTGGGGAATTTTTATTTAAACCCATTAATCTTCTTTCCACACCCAACTTAGAAATTTTGTTCCACAAACTTACCATTTTATCCTCAAATACAAAATTTACATACTTGAAAAAAATTACACAAACACGTAAACCTACCCAACCACCTACCCTGGCAACAACCAGACTTGATTCTGGACATCATTCCAGAAATTGTCACCACCGATCTGCCTTTATCTCGTCGTTTTTCAATTCTTCATGCCCAATTCCATGGGACTGGATTTTGGTATGACTATTATCTCCTTAAACCTTAATGAACTAATTATAAAAACCCAACAAATAATACAATTCACCATCACCAATTCAAAGTTGTTTGTTATTGCATTCTCTTGATTTGTAAAGGTATGACTCCAATTACTTTGTCCTCCAAACCCTTCTTAGCATCTACATCAACAATTGCAGAACAAAAGTTAACCCAATTGCTAATCTTAGCATATGCAACACCGATTCATCATCACCTCGCATCTGATCTGAGGCTCTACGTACTGCAATTTGTTCACTCCTCACCAATTTCATGTTCTTTGAGTCTCTAAGTATGTATGTAAGTCTTTCCCTCTCTGTGTCAATGAGCACCGCATTACAGTACTGCAAGAATACAATTTCATGGATGTCTTGATTACTGCAATAATACAGTTGCATTACTACAAGTCTGCAATAATACAAGTTCGATTTGGTTATGACTTATATATATGCAGACCTCCGGCAATCCCTTTTTGTTGTTCTTCTCCACCCTCCGGCAATCCCTTTTCTGAATTCTGGCAACCCACCCAGCCACTAATTGTGGTTCTCAGGGCCATTTCGACCCACCTATATTCCCCAGTTGATACTTTCTTTCTACACCCATATTTTCTTTAGGGCATAATTGAAATATAAAATTAAACAAAAATTTAATGGGTGTAGAAATAGGTTTATTGGGTCCAAGTAAAATTTCCCTATATTTTGCTTTCTTTTCATGGGTGTTTCGTTATCCCTATCACATTCAATTATATAATACCCTGTGGTTCATAGCAAAAGACAAACATATATTATGATATATGTAGCACAAAATAGCATTAGAATACAAATATATAATATGACTAATATATATATATATATATATATATATATATATATATATATATATATATTATATGTATGTGTATATATATGTAGATATCCCTTTCTCCAATAGCTTGCCGTGAAAACTCCACAGGCTACGGATTTAAAAAAAGATGATTTGCCCTTAAAGTTAAAGGATATTAAGATTTAGATTTTACTAATTCCTTTCACAATCATGCACGAAAAGAGGACGTCGATGGCCCAATCTTGCCGACCAGATGTCGAGCGGGACACGCATGTGAGGTGAGAGCTAGCCATCTAGGGTTTGCATGCTTTCCTCCTTTCCAAATCTTTCTTTTACTTGTCCAACTAAAATATCACTCATCTTTCAACATAAAAATAAACCGTTCAAACCTATACAGATAATAGTTTGTCTCATTCACAGCAAAATCAAAGGTTGGAAAAGATGCACGAAGCAAATGTTAAATAACGGTGCAACTTAACTATTTGTTAGTTCCATGAGTAAGATTTTATCAAAAAAAAAAATTCTGATGTAATTAGTTATGAGATCACCCAATATAATGTATTTAGGTCTGCCATGTTCAAGTAGTATTTCTTTCCCCACAACTAGATAAAAAGCCCTAACCGCTGACCCTTGTCTTTGGTGTTGGAGTCGATGCGAATCCATCTTGATCTTCTTTTTTTTCTTCTCTTTGTTTCTAGTTGTAGTTGTTCTCTTGCTCTATTGATAAGAGTCTTCAATCATGGTTGTGGTCGCTTTCTCGCTTTGTCAATGATAAATTTTGTGATTGTGGTCTTGGTCATGGTTTGTTCAATCTCAAATTTTAGAACGGCGATAGCTTTTTAGATCTGAGGTGATGGTATTTGTGGTTTGGGCACTCGAGAAAGGACTATGAGAAGAAAAGTCGACGTTTGTTAGATGATATTCATAGCATGGCTTCTTTGCCAACGATTGCAAACTTATCAGAAATTGGTACGGTTTTTTTTCTCGTGGAGCCTCTATGTTAATTCTTAGGCTTGCAGTGTTCTAGTCCTCGTGCCTTGGGTTTAGTTTTTAGGCTAAGGATCCTCTATGATTGAAGAATCGTATTGTATTTTTGATGTGTTTGTAACTGTAGAATTATGATGTTCTTTTGACATATATAGTCTCTTGAGTTATTTTAAAAATACAATTAACATGTTTGTTTTACGTACATGTTTTACTATTTTAATAAAATATCTTTTGCTCAAAGAAAAAGGTTCTACCATGTTTTCATGCTACTTTTACTATTTTAATGAAATTTCTTTTGCTCAAAGCAAAAGGTTCTATCATGTTTACATACTTTTACATTCGTCAACTCTTCCACCGTATGTGAGAAGAAAGTTATGCTACTCGACGACATTAGCCGTTCATCTACAAACATCTCCACATGCAAAAATATAGAAATAAAATATTCATCTGTAGTGAATCTGCGAGATCTTCCCAGTGAATATAGAAATAAAATATTCATATGGGCTAATCACATGCTTAATTTTTTTAAAAGCTAGTAGCCACTGGGAAGATCCCAATTAATCTTACTTACGAGTCACGAGAGATGAAGAATTTAAGGTGATATAATATCCTTATCCATCCAACTCTTGAATCCCAATGGTCCTTTTGGATTAGAATTTGTTTGTAATTGCTTTTAAAATAACTGAAAATACTTTGAAAACAAAAAATTTGAGTTCTTAAAATATTTAGAATGCTTCATGCAAGAAGCATCAGTTATGTGTTTCTTATATAAATCAACAGAGCGTTTTTTTTAAGATTTACTTGACATTTTACTAAATATTAATTCCAAAAGCATTTTGACTAAAAATGTTTCCACAATTTTAAAGCATTTCCAAACGAGCACTCAAATAGCATAAATCATTTTATAACAAAGCAAAAGTGCCTTTTCTCTTTCTATTTTTCAATTGTCCACAAGCTAAATATATATGATTAGGATAAAAAGAAGGGAAAGGGATCCTCTCCATATCCCTTTCACCAAGTCCTCTTTATCAACTAATCTGGGTTCTTGAAATTTAATCAAAAGGCTACAAACATAGGTCCACTTTAATAGTTATAATAACTTTAGCCGTTTGATCAAATTTTAAGAACCCGAATTATTTGATGAGGAGAAATTGGTGGAAGGGATCAAGAGAGAATCCCTTTCCAAAAAGAAGGTGACTCAATTGGCATCATCTCCAAGGGCAAACCGAGTGCAGTACCCACCACGGAGCCATTTCTCCCCTTATCCCTTCAACTTTACCAATCATTTTTTAGGTAGAAATTCTCTTCCTTAAATGATTGATTATGTCAATATTTGTATTAATAATCTCGATAATGTTTTCATAACATGTTAGTTTTACTATATATTGACATGTTGTCTAATAATCTTATTTAGCAATTTATCGAAACAATATTAATAATACGTTTAACAAACATCTGGTTCAAGCAACTCAGTACTGCGATTTTGTAGTATTCATCTTCACTTGAAAATGAGAAGTCATAGGTTTGAATCTTGTGGACGGTGAATTCAAAACCAAATTAGATTAATCATTGTATAGCTTAGCTGAACTCCTCATCTTCTGCAAAGTGTGAAAATATACAAATGTACTCAAAACAAACGTGTGGTTCAAAAAAAGAATTGATTGTTTGAGAGAGATGTTGAACCTCTCTTTAAAAAGATACAAATGGTGCATAGAAATATAGCATGCATTTCAAATTTCCAATTTGTGGCATATAAATTTGGTTACCACATAAATTATGAATCGCGTTTAATGGACGAAGTGGACATGCCAGCCTACCCATATGCTGCAAATATCAAATATGCAATGCAGGCAAAGCAAAGCAAATCCAATACCAAACCAAACATCCACCAATAGAAATCCAACACGCACTCCTGCAAACCGAACCCTAATCTGAGTAATCGTGTTGCACGGATCCGTAGTACCAAAAAATGTCAAACCGGACGTGCACCAAATACGTACCATCAAAACACTCGTACGTATAAAAATACCATACGGGGACGTACGTATTTGTATATTTGTGTGTAATACTAATCGTTGGGGGAAGAAGGAAAAGAAATGAAAAGGATATCCGTAACCTCCATCGCAAGTGTATCCTGTCGTGTCGATGTCCTCCAAGTGCCCCACGTGAACTTTCCTTCTGCAAGCTGTGACCGTCGTTCTGTGATGGTAGGATCCGACAGGTGTCGGTATGCAAATTGCATTATGCATAATTGACTGCTTATCCCTTAAAGTGAGGGATTCGTAGAGTTTATGTTATCTCATACTTTAACGTTAATTTTTTTATTAATATTATAAAATATTGTATTAAAAACATGAGATGATAGAAAGTTTATAGAGAATTTCACGTTTGAGAATATCTGCTTAACATTCCACTTAATCAAGTATAACGCTATTCATATACTAATTTTTATATTTTACTCATCATTTTTATTTTTGATCGTCGAATCAAACGAATTAAAAAAAATTAATAACAAAAAATCAATAAAAGTTTGCGAAAGATAAAAATAAATGCATTAATAGTACTCTCCTTATCCACTCAATCAAATGGGCAGTGTGGTGTTTTCCACACAATTTTTTTTACCGACACATTTTTTTGAATTATTTGTGGTCATATCAAATAAATAAAAGATAATCAAATAATGAAAATTAGATAAAAAAAAAATAGAGGTGCGAAAAGCACCACTCAATAAAAAAATGCTTGATGCCAACGTGCTCGCAGCTCAAGCACCCGAAAGGCCAAAAGCACTTAATATGTGGCTCCTTGGAGTTCCACACTCGCACTTTCGTTTTCACTTGTAATTACTTTCACATCCATAGTTGGGGAAGTTGGGATATAGATATCCAATTATAAAGTGCTTTTGATACAATTGTGGTACTTGAGTGAGTGGTGGTCATCATCTGCCACGTGTGCATGGGATGATCCTTTTAATTTGAATGGTTATGATAGGTTGTGATTAATTAAAATATATTTGAGTCCAGGCATGAACTAGACATTATAAGTTATGAATCTACAATATAATGATTTATCTAATCCGTTTTTAAACATGAGTTACAAGTCAAGTCTTACAAGTCCATGTCAATCCAATCATCTCTTAAGCCCCAATCCCATCTAGCCCACCAAACAAGCCCTAAATGATAATATAAGCACACGACTAGTAAGCACATTGATCCCTCCGTGAAATTTCCATACTTACACTAATAACAATGACAAACATTTACTCTAAATGAGGTTAAGAATTTCAAATTAAATACGATGAGCTAAATTTTGACTATAAGTTGTTGCCATCAAATAACAACTAATAATCAAAATTCAGGAGGGCTACCGACTAAAAGTAGCCAGTCCCATCTAATACAACAACAACAATAACAACAAATCTTTTTTCCCACTAATTGGGGTTGGGTATATGAATCCTAGAACGCCATTGCGCTTGGTTCTTAGCGCGATTTCGTTATGGATTCATTTTCATAAGGATTCGACGTAACCTAGGAGTGCTAGTTGTCGACTGTCTGAGGCCCTCTCTCTCCTCCTTTATCCGGACTTGGAATCAATAATAAGATAAACTTACACAGACGGAGTTCCAGTCCCATCTAATAACATGTAAAAAATGAGGCCGAAGAGTTGGTTTGGAAGAATGATTGTTGTTGAAGTAAAAGCAAATATGAAGACAAGAAAGGTGAGAAATGTGAACTACATCTTAATCAAGCAAATGATAAGTAATAAATATTTGCATAACTCGCTCGTTTTGCACGTGATGAATTACATATTTTTAGAAGATTCCAAGTGTCAACACGTTTCCATCTAGAAACTAAAGCAGATGAGAAACTAATCTACAAACTAGCTAGCTAGGTTTCCTTGTTTGATGTTTCATGCAAATACTATGCAATTGGAATTTACAACATTCAGGCTCTTTTCTCCTTGTATAGCTATTTTGGGCTAATTCCCAAAAAGAATGATTTGTGAACAAAGAAAATTTGAAAGGATTGGATCTGCTATTAATAGCCCATTTAGACATAATACAAAAATGGGGCCCAATGATCAAATGCTCACAAAGATTTGATAAAGGAGGAAATTTATAGATATTTAATCAACTACGTTTACTAATCCGTAATCAGATTGAGAGGAATTGAATTGAGGAGGAGTAAGATTGAGTAACAATTAGAATCAAATTCTTATGGAAGTTATTTACTAAACTGTGTGGAATCAGAGTAGGAATGATGTCGATTCCATAAAAGTTTTTTACTGAATACCCCTGAATCGGAATTAAAACCAGTATAATTACTTAACTCCCCATGTTCTAAATAAATTAACTTATTTAGAAACTTTAATTTCCATAACAACATATACTTATAATTATAGAAACTTTCTACCTCTTTATAATATAATCCATAATTTTTTCCACCCCTTTTCCACCTAAGGGTGGGCACGGGCTGGGCCGGGCCCAAAATTAAAAGAACCAGACCGAACCCATTTGTAAATAAAATGGGGCGGGTTTTGGATTTTTCAAAATGGGATCCGGACCGTTGAAATGAGCCGGTTCCTACGGGTCTCCACTAGTCCAAATCTTCAATCACGCTTAACTTAAGTCTGATCTTCGCATCCTGTTCGTTCCTTTCCCCAGCGTCTTTGTTGACGCCTTGAGCAAATCCTCCAGACTGTAACCCATCTGCTAATCCCAAAAAAAACTACCCATCTTTTTTCATTTTCTTTTTTTTTTCGCATTGACAAATTAAAAGATATTGAACTATTATGATACAGCAACAACATTTTCCTTCTCACTAGATCCATAAACGATGTAATCCGCCATTTCCTAGAACAATTTGTCGGCTTTTAGCAATTTTCCGACGTGGGTCAAATTAACGAGGGTATACAACGCCTCTAGCTTGGCTAAGACCGTCTTCGAACAACGCCGATTACGGTCACCGCTTTGAAGCTTCTAACTGGAGCTCGACACCGGTGCGACATAAGTATTCTTCTCGAGATGGGGTATGGGTGTGGTGTGTTTGTGCTCCGGGAAGAAGAGTTGCAGAGATGGGGGGAGAAGAAACAAAGAATAGGAATGAGGGAGAAGGTTCGAGAGATTGGGGGAACAAAAGGAAGTGGGGTGTGTGTGTGTGTGGAGCGTTCTCGAGAATGAGAACTGTCATGGGGAAGAACAAAAGGAAGTGGGCCTAGGAGACAGTACCCAACACGGGGGTATTTTTGCAAACGGGCCGGTTCGGGTACCTGTTTTCCTATACTTTTAAAATCGGCCCAAACCTAAAATTTCAAAACCCGTACCGGCCTCGAACCTTGATTACCTGCCCCGACCCGCGGTTCCTGTATCCGGGGTAAAATTCATGCATTCCTGATTACGCCTAACTCTTAAATTCTCACCTCCCACCAAGGAATCTAGTTCCTTCAAAATGAGGAGTTGAGTTCATTTTTTATGCAGTCTTGATTCCTTCATACCGTAGTAAACAAAAGAATAATTTGTAATTGGAATTAGAACTCTTTATTTTCATCTAATTACAAGTGCAGAAACACATCCTTAAGGTTCAGGCTTAGTTTTTCCTTTTGGCTGTTACGGGGGTGAAAACAGTTTTTAAGTTTTGATTATCTAATTTGTTAAATTGCAAAAAAAACATATAATTACATAACCATGTAGGCTATGATGGTTATAGTTTATTAAATAACCATCTCTTTACGAGTGCCAACTTTCTCTCTCAATATGTGGAATATGTAGTTTATTAAAATTTTTATACAGATGATGTTAGCAGAAAGAATCGAACTCAAGACTTTTTTTTTGTTGAAAATAAGATATTATTAAATACGAATTGAAATGTTTACATCATAAGCTAGAGAATTAAACAACCACTCTGGTTTAAAGTAATCCCACAAATGACTACCCCCCACACGCATGGCATAAGATGCCACCTAATGCGCAGCCCCATTACAGGCATGAGGAGTAAAAAGAAGCTCTATTGCACATAATTGTTGTTTAATATGGTTAATATCCCATAGATTGCCTTCCATGACTGCCTCCGGTTGCAAGATCCCCTTAAGCATGTCCACAAGGACCTTTGAATCAGTTTCCAACTGACAACCCCAAAGCCTTTTTCCACACAAGCTAACAACGCCGATCTCATTGCTTCCGCTTCCACCATAATGCTTGATTCACATAGAATTTTGCCCACATCTCCACCACCTTAAAAAATCCCCGCAAAATTCCTTGCAACTCACCCAAAACCACCCATGCTGGTGCGACTACACCAAGCCTCATCACAATTCACTTTGATTGTACTAAATGGAGGCTTTATCCACCATTCGTGGCTCTTCCTTCTTACTTGCTGCCCACGGCCTGGTTGATGCACTTGTTCCCCTTCACATCCCGCAATCTCACCCCATTGCTGTCAAAGTAGTTCCAACGCAAAACTAGGTTCGACATCAATCTTCTCAAACACCAAACTATTCCGATACTTCCATATCCTCCACAAACCACAAACCACCAAGCACATTAGATCACCACCTTCTCCCTCTTTGCCATATTTATTACACAACCACTTCCAACACTCCAAAAAATCCCCATCTACAACTATTGTCACATCCAATTGAAGCGGAGAACCAAACCAAAAAACACATAAATGGGCAACGAAAGAATACATGAACCTGCGTTTCCACATCGTCTGCATAGAACAGGCAACTAGGCTCCAAGTGAATCCCCCGACATTGCAAATTAATATGCATAACAACGATATTCTTGCACCCCTTCCAAACGAAATAGCAAAGCTTAGGAGGAACCTTTAATTGCCATAATGCTATCCAGACCGAATCCTTGGTGTTTGCCCTACTTGATTGTCCCACACCTTTCTGTTCAAGCTCCCCATTCCAATTCATCTCTTGAGCCACCATATACCCTAATTTAACCGAATACACCCCATTTCGAGTGTAATGCCAAATAATGACCAGAACATCCAAATTGGCTAAGCAGCATACATAATATAATACGAGCTTCCTCATCATTGAAACACCTCTCAATAATATGCCTCTTCCATTTACCCCCAGGGACCACAATGTCGGCAACCATTTTAGGCATCTCCTCATGTCTCGAAATAGCCCGAAATGTACGCAGTGTAGGCAACCATGGGTCTTTCACAATTTGGATACTCCTCCTATCTCCAATCCTCCATTGTATGTTAGCCTTCAATACTTTCCTCCACAGCAAAATCCCCTTCCCACCGGCACTTATAGAAAAGATGAAGAAGGATAATATTTGGCTTGAAGCACTTTAGCCAAGAGTGTCAAACTCAAGACTTTGAGTACATCTTTCTGTCTCGCATTTATACTTATTTTAGTAAAAAATAAAATAAAATAAAATAAAGGGTAATCCTCACTTTACTACCCTAAATTATCATGCAATTCGTACTTTGCTACCTTTAGTTAAAAAAAAAAAAAAAACTCACTTCATACCTGAAGTTACGATTTGTTTCCAAAATCATACTTCCGTTACTTAACCATTAAGTCATCCGTTAAATGATGATGTGACATGCCTTTGACCCAACAAAAAATTCTAAAATCATAAAAAACTAATCAATTCATTCTCGTAATGTTTTTTACATTGCGACAGAGATAAGCCACACAAACATGTTCGACACGTAGATGGACAAGGGTGAGTGGAGTACCTGTCAGAATAAAGATAGAGGGGGCTACGTTGGTGTAGATTTAGAGTGGGTTGATGGCGATGATCTGCATGAGGTTGCACGGGTGGAGATGGAAGTTGTTGAGAGAATTTTTGTTTTTTGTATTTTAATATTTAACTTTTCAAAAAATAATAATTTGGATTCATTTTAATTTTTTTGAGGACTTGGGAGCAAATCTGAACTTTAGGTATGATAGTGAGATGAAAAAAACTAAGAGTAGCAAAATGCGAATTTCACGATACTTGAAGGTAGTAAAGTGAGAATTGGCAAAAATCAACTAAAAAATGTCTAATGAGTATATATATGCAATGCACCACTAACAAAATTAATTAAACATTTAATAAAATAGAATCATATAATTACAACATGAATTTCCTTACAAACATAAACACTATTTGATTTTTATTTTTGTTTCAAATACTCAAATGAACTAAGGCATGCCCAGCCCAAGTTCGTGCCTTTTAAAAGGGTCAGCCCCGAAGGTTCAACGGGTTGGGCCCAACCCGTTCTCGGAGGCCCGGCTAAAGTCGACCCACGACAAAGACACGTGGCCCCTACGAAATGGCTCTAGTATATTCCTCATGCCATACCGTAGAAAAATAGTGGAACCAGACTCTGTCGTCGGCGCAACGACACGTCAGCTATCCCACCACATAAAGTGATACAATAATCCCCTGCATCCACCACCACCGAAACCTCCCTCCAATCCCCCTCCCATTGGGCAACCCGGCGCCCCGTCTAATCATAAACTAGCACGTAGCACCGAAAAGCGAGGGAGAGCATGGCAGTTGCGTAATTCCAGTGGGAAGGAGGGTCAAAGACCCCCGCGAAATTATCTGAAATTTGTAAAGGGCTTGGAGTGTGGCGTGTCACATCGCTCAAATGCTTCGTGTCAACGGACGCCAAATGAGATTCAAATGCAGCCGAATTTCTGGTTGAGGAGAGAGATAGAGAGAGTAAAAGAGGAGAGAGAGGGAGAGAGCTTTTGTGTTTCGGTGATGGTTTGTGTGTGAATGTCTGAAAAAATAATAGTAAAAAATAAATAAAGAATAATTTTGTAATTCTGCTGCTGCCACTGCTGCTTGCCTCCAATCATTTGACTCTTTTTTTTTTCTTTTTTTTTTCCTTCCATTTTTTCCCCCAAATTTTAATATAATTTTGGAGTTCGTGGTGTTGCAATTTTGGATTTTCTTCTGAGAAGCAATTTTCTTACATTTTCTCTCTGGTTTCCCGGCGAGAGAGATGGAAGTAGAGGAGTAGACGAAACAAATATCTCTGCTTCTACGAAACTCTCAAGCGCATAGACCCTCTCTCCTCTCCTCTCTCCTTCTCTCTCTAGAATTCCATGATCATGACAAAGAGCTCTTGAATTCAGTATGCCAGATAACCCATCTCCAATGGACTCTCTCTAACTGCTGTTTTTGTTCTACTCTCTCTCTCTCTCTCTCTCTATAAGGTACTCCCTCTCTCTCTACACTCTTTCAATTTTCTCTTTTCTTTCCCCGTTTCGGAATTGATTGAGGTAATTCGAATTTGGGGTTTTTGTTCTTTCGATTTTTTTATAAGTTTTGGGATTTTTGCATGTGATTGGGTGATGATATTGCATGTGGGTTTTTCTATTTTTGTGAATTTAGCTTGCTATTGAGGGAAAGTTGGGTAATTTGGAGCTAATTTTGGGTTCTGAAGTAAGTAGGTGTAGAGAAAGTTTCAACATTTAAAGCCATTTGTTGAATTTGCATGCTAAATTTGAGTTGGGAACTTCGCTTACTTGTTACCCAGTTGGGTTTTTGAGCTACTTTTGCTGTTTCTTCATCTTAATTTGCAAACAATTTGATCATGTTTGACTTACATTTTATTTTTTGGGCAATCTGTCAAGCTGGTAATATTTGACCCCCATCAATTCGAAGACTTGCATGGGTTTTGTTAGACCCTGTTGATAATGGTAGAGAAATCTGTAGTGATATCAGTCCATCCGATCGTCGGCAATTCTGGTGGATGTTTGATTCTAGTGCTGCTGAATACTTAGTCCTTTGATTATATTCTTCCTGCATAAATTTGTCTGTATACTTTTTCGCAGATTTTTTATTTATAAATTTGTGAGTGTATTCATTTGCCTCTCCAAGTGTGATAGTTCTGACATATATGTGTACATATTCTGATGCTCTTCTGTTTTTTCTTGGTTAAAATGAAGATCAATTATTGATGCTCTCCAGTTTCTGTATGTGGTGAGTCACATTACGTTGATTGCTCTGTTGACTCAACAAACATAGAAACACTGTGGAACTTAGCTAAAGTCTTTGCTTTTGGAGTTGTTAAGTCAGCTATAAATTATGTTAAAATCCTAATGAAACATACAGAGCACGACAATGAAATATATGGAGCAACATGATCGGGATTCAGGACTACCTTTACCTTGTGTAGTCACCCAAACGACGTTAACCATGCACTTGAACTCAGGATAAACTTCACCGATTTCTTTGTTTTTATTTTTTGCACCATATTGAATTCTGTCTGTATTATTTGTTCGTTAATATTTTTGGATACATGTAAGGTATCTGCATCTACGTATGCATGTTTTCTGAACTAGCAAAATACATTTTGAGAGTTTGGTTATAACTGAACGTTATATATTTACTTCCCTTGTTTTTTCAGAAAGCGGTTCAATGGAGAAACATTTAGGGGATACGATATTTGGTCGTTCTGAAGGTTCCCTCTCTTTTCTTTACTGATGGAAGCATTGCGTAGGCGCATAGCCATGTACCTATGCTATATACATATATTTCCTTATGTATGCTTGATGTTTCTCTTGATCAGTCATTTTTAACCAATTGTGTAGGGGCCTTCAAGGTTCCATCTGCTAACAATCCTAGAAAATCTGAAAGTAAAGCATGGGGGACCCTTCGTGCAACTGAGGCATACCATGAATCAAGTAATACTAGCTTGTTTTCGAGTTCGTTACCTGTCCTTCCACATGAAAAGTGTACGCACAAGTTATTTTTTGAATGAAAACATTATCCCTATCTGTAGAATGGCTGTTGAGACTTGATTTGCTGAATATGCAGTGAACTTTTCTGTTTCGGAGCATTTTGGTCAGCCTGTTGGTGATAGTTTACCCAAATTAAACAATGTCAAGCATGAAAATGAGGCTAAGGATCCACTTGAAAATGATGAATCAAATGCATTCAGGGTCATGCTTCCTGATGATGAAGATGATCTCTTAGCAGGCATAACAGATGATTTTGATCTAAGACGATTGCCTAATCAGCTGGAGGAGATGGAAGAGTACGATCTGTTTGGAAGTGGAGGTGGAATGGAATTGGATTATGAGTCCCAGGATAGCCTTGGTATTGGCATGTCAAAACTAGGCATATCTGATGGGGTTGTTCCAAATGGGATTGGTCTTTATGCCCTTCCAAACGGTGTGGGAGCCGTGGCTGGGGAGCACCCGTATGGAGAGCATCCATCTAGAACCTTGTTTGTTAGAAATATCAACAGTAATGTTGAGGACTCTGAATTGAGAACTCTATTTGAGGTATGCTACTGTGGTTGTCAGTTTTATATGGCCTCTTTGCCTGGCTTGTTTTTTTCCATCTGTTGTTCAATGATGATTTGTTTGCTTTCCGGTGGTTGAGTTGGGGGTTTTGGAGTTCCATTTTGGCTCTCTTTGTCTTCTTGGTCCATATTGTTGTAACTTGTACTTGCGAACTCATTGACTAATATAAGTAGGTTTTGGGTTTAGTAATTTAATAACAATCCTGTTAATGTTAGAGACCTCATTCTGCTACATTTCTGAGTAATGTACTCCCATTATTCATTAGAGATAATTTTAAGCCTGTGCCAACATTGTTCTTGTCAGTGGGAAGTTCTTTGCTGCAGTCTTTTTTTAGATTATGAATTTGGTGCACCGGTCATCCTGCCTTTGCAATCATTATCTTTAATCTTTTGGAGAGTTTGCTCTTAATTTGGTATCGGCAGTGCTTTTCTGATTTTGTTTCCCTTTAAAAATAAAGGTTCTTGTAAATGCATGTATACAACTTTTCACTCATTCAAAGAACTCTCAACTTTTCGTAGCAATATGGGGATATCAGAACTTTATACACTGCATGCAAGCATAGGGGCTTCGTGATGATATCTTACTACGACATCCGAGCCTCTCGCACTGCAATGCGTGCGTTACAGAACAAGCCCTTGAGACGGAGGAAACTCGACATTCATTTTTCAATTCCCAAGGTTTGAATAAATGTCTTCTATTATAATTTGTTCTGGCACTAGTGATTCAATTACAATATTCATAATGCATAGGTCCTTTTCTCTGCTGAAATTCAGGACAACCCGTCAGAAAAGGATATCAACCAAGGAACTCTTGTGGTGTTTAATTTGGATGCATCAGTGTCAAATGATGACCTTCGACAGATATTTGGGGCTTACGGGGAAGTCAAAGAGGTAAACTTTTGTGGAAAATGTTATGTCTTTTTCTTATCGTCCTTGTATTGCATGTGCAGTTGTGCACCTTTTCGCTGTCTTCATTGGTTGTATAAAATCTGAATTTTCGTGAGTACAAAATGCAGATCCGGGAAACCCCACACAAGAGACATCATAAATTCATTGAGTTTTATGATGTTAGAGCTGCAGAGGCAGCTTTAAGGGCATTAAATAGGAGTGACATAGCTGGGAAACGCATAAAACTCGAACACAGCCGCCCTGGTGGAGCACGTAGAAAGTAAGTATCAATTTACTGACTGCGGGTTCTGCAACAATTTGACAATTTGAGCTCAGGCATTTTGCTTTGCCCTGAATTTTATCATCTTTGTAATTTCCTAAGAGTGGCAAATAGTGAAGCAAAAGGGTTTTCTTGGATCTCAGTTGTGATTAACTAGTCGTATTTCCAAAACTCAATTATATCCAAGAGAATATATTTTCCTTTAGTGGATGACTGTATACGTGTTTTCAAGCACTGTCAATTATTGTATGGAATCAGGTTCACAACAAATACAAGTTTGTGGTGAAGATTAATCTGAAGTGTTTATGAGAACTTACTTGGATCTGTTGGAATCATATCCAGGGATATACTTTCAAAGGTTTTTTTGATTCCTCATCCAATACATAGGTCTAGTGCAATATGTAGCTTACTTAATACATAGGTCTTCTGCTATATGTAGACAGATGCGGCTTCGATCATTGGATATCACTGTTCTGTATATGTTTCGACTCCCTCCGTGTTGTACATATAACCTTTCTGAATCCATACTACAGACTTGATGTTGTTAAACCGTTAAGTGGGGTAAATAATTAATTCATCGCACTTTTTTGTTTTGTGTAGCTTGATGCAACAACTTACTCAAGAGCTTGAACAAGAAGAAACTCGGAGTTTCAGGCATCAAGTGGGTTCACCTGTGACCAACTCTCCTCCAGGTAGATCTCTCAGATCTGGAACTCAATTATCTTTGTGCTTGTGTATATCGATTACTGTATCAGTAGTTATTGGGAATGAACATCCTGCTATGAGCTAAAACAATGGCTACCATGACAGGTACCTGGGCACATATTGGAAGCCCCATTGAGCATAATCAGTATGCTTTTAGTAAGTCTCCGGGTCTGGGAAGCCTCAGTCCAGACAGTAACCATTTGCCTGGGTTAGCTTCGATTCTCCCAGCTCATTTTTCTAACTCTCCAAAGATTGCGCCTATTGGTAAGGACCAAGGAAGGGCAAACCATATAAATCAGATGTATAGCAACTCTCCATCAACACAAGGAGCAGCGTATCAGCATTCTCATTCGTATCCAGAGCAGAAATTAAGCGCAAGTCCAGGTCCCATCTCATTGGGTGAGTCAAATTCAACTTCGTCAGGGATTGGAACTTTGTCAGGTCCTCAGTTTCTCTGGGGCAGTCCATCTCCATCTCCTTATGCTGAGCCTAATTCTTCTGCCTGCCCAACCTCGTCTGCGGGGCATCCATTTTCATCCAGTGGACAGGGGCAAGGCTTTCCATTGACCAGCCGGCATGGCTCTTTCCTCAGTTCACACAACCATCATGTGGGATCTGCTCCATCCGGTGGTGTTCCTCTAGAGAGGCATTTTGGCTTTTTCCCAGAGTCACCAGAAACATCCTTCATGAATCCAGCGTTTGGGGGCATGGGTTTAAGTCGCAACAGTGGGAATTACATGATGAACATGGGTGGTCGTGCAACTTTGAGTGCTGGTGTTGGTCTTCCTGGAAACATTACTGAAAATGGCTCACCTAGTTTCAGAATGATGTCAATGCCAATGCATGGTCCTTTGTACCTTGGGAATGGTTCATATACTGGACCTGCAGCAACCATTAATGAGATGTTGGCTGATCGTGGTAGAAGTCGGCGAATAGAGAATCCTGGGAATCAGATGGATAGCAAAAAGCAGTATCAACTTGATATAGATAAAATTGTCAGTGGGGAAGATACTAGGACTACTTTAATGATAAAAAACATCCCGAACAAGTAAGTAAAAAAGTTGTAACCAGCCTCAAAAGTAGATAGGTGCAGCTGTTTTTTGGTGGATTATGGTTTTGAATAACTGTAATCATTTTGCTCTATATTGTCTTTCTCATATTAGGTACACTTCCAAAATGTTGCTGGCTGCTATTGATGAAAACCATCGTGGTACATACGACTTTCTCTACTTGCCAATTGACTTTAAGGTAATTCTTTGCACTAATACTGATGCGATTGCTCTATAATTTCCGTAAGTTGATCTAATGCTAGCGGAACAAACTTCTTTTTTTTTTTGGCAGAATAAGTGCAATGTGGGTTATGCTTTCATAAATATGGTGTCTCCTACCCACATTATAGCCTTTTATGAGGTTAGTTTTGGTCATTTTTGTACGTTTGTTTGTTGCTGGTCAATCCTAAGAACTATATCCAAATATTTAACTGTTAATACGAGAATGCTTTATAAATTCATCAACCAGAGTTAAAACTATTTGGAACACATTCAATTTTTACAACTACTTATACAATTAAAATTGCTGCAGGCATTTAATGGGAAGAAGTGGGAGAAGTTTAACAGTGAAAAAGTTGCTTCATTGGCATATGCACGAATCCAGGGCAAAACTGCCCTTGTGACTCATTTTCAGAATTCAAGCCTAATGAATGAGGACAAGCGTTGCCGGCCCATTCTCTTCCACTCGGAGGGCCAAGAGACTACTGACCAGGTTATATGTTGGATTTATCTGTCTTTTTTGTGCGGTCATGATGCTATTGGCCTTTTTCTGCCCTAATTTTCATAATTCGACCTCAACATTGACTCTGCTAAGTCATTCAAATACCGTGTATTGTTTTCTGTTGATTTCAGTATGTTTGTCAATCCTCCAGGAAAATTACCTTTCCAGAAATTTGAACATATGTATTCGGCAGCCAGATGGATCTTACTCAGGAGACTCATTGGACAGCCCAAAGGGGGATCTGGATGAGAAGCCAGAGAACAGTTAACGGTGTATCGTTATATCTTACTCGCCTGATCATCCGGGGAGGGGGGGTGTGGGGCTGCTAACTTGTGCATAGTTAAGTGTACAGTGTAGAGAAAGAAATCAAGCTATGGGGCGTATAATAACTAAATTATGGCTAGTGTCTGCTTTTGAGTGCTGGATACCTCTGATATTTACTGAGGAACTTATTGAACTGAAAGCGGCCGAGAGCATTTTGTTAATTTGTAGAGGTGCAAATTGATATTCAACCAAGGGAGCCGAATAAGGTGAAGCATATCGCTGAATTGTGAAGTCTCTCTGCAGCCATATGCGTTACTCAACAGGTTTCTGCAGAATCTCTCCTTTCTGTTTTTGCCCTTTTTTTTAGGGTAATGTCACGAGTCTTCCAAATCCCATTTGCAAATACGATTTACGTGTTTATATGGCGAAATGCCTTGTCGGGTTTAGGGATTCAGGTGCTGTTTAAAACGAAGAAAGAAAAGAAAAAGAAGTTTGTATAGAGGGAGGACAAACAGAATCAGCTTGTTCATATGTGTTGGTCTTATTATGTACCCGAAAAAATTTGTATTGGATTAAGTAAATACATGGATGTACAGATGTTTATATCTCTCTCATGTGCTTTTACAAATTTAACTGTTTTTGTACGGTTCCTGTTCTAGAAGGCCAACTCGAAAAAACGGCACGATTGAGGCATGCTGTACACCGGCGCGATTGTTGTGACTTTTTTCTGTTTGGTTGCCGAGAAAGTTTAGTTTTTGCGTCGCCACTGGCTTTTAAAGTTGTTTACAAGTAAAGCAAGCTGTTCATGATCGGCTAAGGCAACAAAATAAGCAAGATTTCCATTTTTGTTTCGTTTTGCTTTCGTTGTTTCCGAACGAGGATCCTCTCCGGATCATCTTTGTGAGAATCCCGAATATCTTTCAATCATATCCGTTCATCGTATGTCATGCGATCATAAATCATTGTAAATCTTTTTATTTGAAATTAAATATAAACAGTACCTAACGAAAACTGATCGCACAATATACAATGAACGGATGTGATTGAAGGATCCCGGGATCCTCACAAAGAGGATCCGGAGAGATCGTCATTCGTTGTTTCCCATTTCATTGAGAGAAATAGTGGTTTATTTTCTGAAGTCTCAAAGTGGGAGAGGCATGAGTCAACCCGAAAAACTTCAATAGAATTACATCGTGTCGCTTTTGGTCCGCACAAAATACAGTGACACACGAGGGAGACAAGCTCAACTAGGGATTTGGACACTCTTCTCCTCCTGCACACCCCTGTAATTCTCTTTTAATTGATTTAATCCGAAAGCCAAAAATAAACAAGGGCGTGTGGAGAGAAAAGGTGGACTCGCCTTCTTATATCGCAGAAATTGGCCGGTAGAATAATGCTGTCATAAATTATGCAAGTTATCGAAGTATTTTACTCTCTTCAAGTCTGTAGAGCATCAGCAATGGAACCTGCAAGACTTAACACCTCGAAGGGAGCTTTATTAGCTACGGCTTTGACGGTGAGTGGGCAGGAATCCGTGATCCAAAAGTAGGCAAATGCCTTCTCCAAGCCATCTGAATATCAAATCAAAATCGGAATAAGGTTCATGGAAATTACAAGCACGACATAGACAACAGCATGGAGGTACTTACCATCCTTGTGAGTGAACTGCTCCCATGAGCGTTTAGGAAATACACCGTGGGTTACATAAGCGCTAACTTTGGCTGCACCATGAGCTGCCAAAACTTTCTGCCAGAATACAAAGGACACAAAATGAATGATTTGAGGCAAATTTGAAGTTCCGAAAGCATCATGTTTGAAATGTTTCTGATGTACACATAACGATAACAGGTACAAAGCTACGAGATGTAATCACAAATAATTTAGAAAAAACAAAGCCATGCGCAAGGTCCACGATCTAGTCCAAGCTCGATAAAATAAAGCTAGCCATATTCTAGTAACTGAGGAATTGCAATGTTGAATGAACTTAAACTTGTCAAAATTCGGAAGCAACAGATTTGAAGGTACATAAACTGCAGGGAAGAAAAATGTTTATGAGCCATTACCTGGCACTCAATTAGGGTGCCGCCAGATTGCACTAAGTCATCAACGATGACTACATGACAACCAGCAGGATTTCCCTCCTTTATCCGAACTATCCTCTTGTCACCTTCACGAACCTTATTGCACACCACCTGCAATTAAACAATATCCCATTCACAAAGGTGATATTTGAAATAAATTATACAAAATAATTCTCACTTTTGAGAGAAACTCAGACTAACCATGGGAAAATGATCCAACTGCTTGTGGAATCGCTTCCATGCTCCATCATCAGGAAATGCAACAACTATCTGGAAGCAGACTATAGTTAGTATGGAAATAAAAAAAAGTACAGAAAATACAGCTAGTTAGCCACCATTCCTAGACAAGGCATGGAAACCAAATTTTTTTTACTGTAATGAAGCATTGTGAGACGCATGGAAGATAATGCGCGCGCTCACCTTATCGGAGTCAGAAAGCTGGTGGAGACGCTGCTTTAAGAGTGGAATTCCAGTCTCAAACAAAGGCAAAACATGGTCCCCAAAATAAAACCTTTCCTGCATAAAAATTAAACTGAAGTAATTAACACAAATATTCTGCCAAAAAAAAGTAATGACAAGCGATAATTTACAATCTCACACTACTATATTACACCTCAATGAAACACATATGTATAAACTATATGTGCAAACAACTTGATAGAATAATTTATGTCAAAAAATGTAAAAAAAAAATGACAAGTTTAATTATATTAAAAATTAAAAAGCTCATGCATGAGAACAAAGAGAAGACGAAAAAACCAGCATAACTGAACAAACCTGTAAAGCATGGATGTCATAGATGACTAAACTGGTTGGGCCACCTCTGGATATGGGAATATTTGACAGCATTCTTGCCATGGTAAACGCAGTTGCTACATCCCCTTCTTCTTCCATTCTTTCGAAGGAACCAGTTGGAAAGAAAGGCAATACTAATGTGAAGGACGCAACAAATAGCCGAGGCAGTGCATATATTACAGAAAGCTGCTCAAAGATAACTCCTTGGGAGCTGAAGGATCCCAGAAAGGCGACATGTTGGCCTCGAAGATCTTGTGCATTGTTTATAAATATGTTTGGAAACCCGTCATCAAAATTCCTGTATAAATTCGATCTCAATTAGATTCCTACTCATCTTACACAGTTTATTTGAGTATTACACAACACAAGCCATCTGTACAAGCATAACACAAGCGGTTAGTTTAACTTTCGATAATTACTAATTGACATCCCAGATACAAATCTTTTCTCTATCCCACTTATCTGGTCTAAAAAATTCTATAATTTTCAATTGCCCTTCACTTTCCAATTTACCCAGCATTCAAGTTATCCACTTTCCCAAACTCTTATAGGGCAGAAGCGTTACAAAAGAACAAAAGCTTGGTTCTTTTGGTTTTCTTCAATTAATATTAATTGCATCACCACCTTGAGAAAACTAAACAGGCAAAAGAAAATTACCCAACTTTTGTTTTCATCAAGTTAGCTGAAATAACAAGTACCCATCTCAAATTCATCACTAATAGACAAAACAAATCAGAACAATAAAGGGGAAAAAAGCATGAGAAAGCATGTTAGAGAGAGAGAGAGAGAGAGAGAGAGAGAGAGGACCTCCATTTGATGGTCTGGAGGATGATGTGGTCGGACTGAGAAGCGACCTGGCGAGCAAGGTCTTCGCACTCGGCGCAGTAGAAGAGGTAGAGTTGCTTCTGCTGTGACTTGTCCATGGCCGTCTATCTTTCAAAAGAAACAGAAGTTTACAGAACCCACAAACTCCACTGAGACAAAGGGTTTCTGGGAGATGGTGAGTTGTAAAACTTGTATAAAGAGTTACGCACCTCCACATCTGAGCTGTTTTCAATTTTTTTTTTAAAAGTAAAACTAATGAATTTTTTTTTAAAACTTTGAGGTTTAACAATAAGAATAAAATAAATGAGTAAAATAAATAGTATCATGATTAATTTTTTAGTGTAAAAATATAATTTTTCGTTAAAATTAATAGTACCCGGAGCTTTTCCTTTTTTCATATTACCTCTTAAAGTTTTGAAATTATCTTAATTTATACTTTGTACGATTTATATAATCTTCATTAAATTGATGACATAGTAAGCATAAAACTCGTAATTATGATGACATGTAAGTAATATTTAACTAAAAGACTCATCAACTTAATGAATATTTAGACGTTCAAATATCTAGAAGGTATAAATTGATACAATTTGGAGGTAAAGTGAGAAAATTGAAACTTAAGGACTAATCTTAGTTTTGCTTCGATCGTGGTCTTCCCAACCCCCTTCGATCGTGGTTTTGCAGTGGCGACGGCGGCGGCCGCAACTGTCTGGGTGTAGGGTTTGATATTAGGGTTTCATGTATTATGGGCTTCTATTTTTGGGGCTTTATACTTGGTTTTGGGCTAATGTATCTATCTTTTTGCTATTTGTTTTTGGGCCTTTTTTTAATTGTTTAATTAAATGCATTCTCATTACCAAAAGAAGAAAAAAAATCACCTCAAGCCTTGCCGTTATAAATTGGAGTAATGATATTCATATCATGTTTTTATACCATATTTCTATACCATTTTAGGTGAAATCTGATGTGGACAACCACATTATTTGATAAATTTGCAAAACTCAAGGAAAAGAAGGAGAAAGTCTCCTCATATACTATAATCATCATTTAATTAATTAATTTTTCTTAATTATTAGTGTATTAACTAAATAGTGAACTAAATTTAAAAATCTGATTAATTCAAATGATGTGGCTGTCCATATCAAATTTCACCTAAGGTGGTACGAAAATGTTGTATAAAAACATGGTTTGAATAACATTACTCTATAAATTGTAGTTAGCCTTTTTTTCCAATGCGTAAAGAATTTGTTTGGTTACTATTTTTTTTTTGTCAATTTTATTTTATTTTTGACAACTTTAAAAGCCAACTGTGGCAAAGTTTTTTTTTAATACCCTATCCATCAATGATCCATCAAAACCTATGTCCCCACATCATTCTACAAAAGGAAAAAGTTGATTACAATTTTATTCCTATATACAGATACTTAAATGACAATTTGATTCATAAAAAATGACAATTTAAATTTAAGAACATAGTTTTTTAAAAATAAATTTAGTTGTCTTTTATGTGTGATGTTATGGCACTTAAACAGTTATTGTGCATCTTAAATTTTTTTTTTCGAAAAAAAAATATACTTATTAGAATTGCACGATGACTTTTTTAAAGTGCTAATAACATCTTTTTATTTTTTTATTTTTATTTTGTTTTTGTTTTTGTTTTTGTTTTTTATGGAACAAAATTATGTACCCAACTTTAATACGCAAATAGTGAGTCCCATTTTACTTAGCCATTCCCACCCAAAGTCTTTTTCCCAACTAACATTATATTCCACCCACCTTTAAGCTAAAAACTTGAAATGTGTTGTAAAGGTCACTGGATGGCTGGCCACTAATCCACTTCAATCTGTCTTTATTGGATGGAATGTTAGGTGGCTCCACTAATATGCCTTTCACTATGTTGCTCATGATTTGCTTCTCTAAAAGCAAGTCTTATGGAACACAACACACCTAAGGATGAAATTAAGAAGTTCACGGAAGAGGAAGAGAGAAAAGAGAGGAAGAGGAGAGGAGATAATAGAGAGAGTTATTTTGTACTCCTATATTCTAAATTATAATGAAAGCGCCACTGCTGTCCCGAGGACGTACTCCAGTCACATTGACTGTAGAGTAACCTCGTAAATTTTGTGTCTTGTTTCATTTATTCCACTGCACACACCGTCGATTTTACAACACGTTATCAGCACGAGAAGCTCTCATGTCAGTGGAAAGCACAACGCCATAAATCCGGTGAAGCATTACCTACCTCTCACCTCTGCTAGCCAAAATCTCACAGAATAAAAGGTATGTCCATTTTCTACATCTTCCACCGCACCAGAAGCATCCCACCGAATTCCGATGAGAATTGAAATTTACAATGACCTGAAGTCGCCATGAGGTGAGAAAACTCGTACTTGACAATTGGTTTCCAGAGATCCAGAAGAACCTCATCAAATTTGGAAACCCAGATCGTGTCGTTTTCGACGGATCTTGAAAACTCCCATGAATACTCGGTTGTCTGAGATGGTGATGGCATGACTGACTCTACACAGGCCTCCCTCTCTTGTGCCTTCGTCAACCCCACTGTCATCTATGTCTTTGTAGGGAGGTTCTTGCTTTGCGATGCCATGTTCTTTGGGCCATGCAAGAACAACGCCAGTCTCTGGTAGTCTTTTTTAGATTGAATTGGTTTTGTGTGACCTCCACAACAACCCAGTTAGTCCTGGGTTTCGAGACTGGTTGAGACAGACAAAGAAAGAAAAAAAGGGGAAGTTTATGGAATATGCATGGCACCATTTGAAAAAGACAATAGTGCATCTGCACCATTTGAATGAAAAATAATAACCAAAAAGGGGGAAATGGGGCCAAAGCTCTTGGAAAGGTGCATTGCACCATATGAAAAAAAAAGAAGAACAAAGGCTTCTTGGAATGTTGCAGCATGTGAATGAATAAGAATAATAATAATAATAATAAAGGTAAGGTTTGTGAATGGTGTTAGCTTAAAACACTTTCACAAGTTCTACTTACTTTAAAGTAATTTATTTACCATGGACGGTTTTACCACCTACTATTTTAAGTTTTGATTTATGTGAATGGTGCTGAATTAAAGCCCTTGTCACAAGTTTAGTTACTTAAATGCAATTTATTCACTATGGCTGAAATTACTGCCTATTACTTTAATTTATTTATTGTACTTATCTTTTGTTACGATGAGTATATATAAGACTTGAAGTTCCTTGATCAGATCAGAACGTGTAGTTTCTTAATCCTCATCATATAAAATGATTGAACCCGAAGTTCCATCATATAGAAAGATCAGGCATGAAGTCCCTTGATCTTGAAGATCAGGACATGAAGTTACTTGATGAGCACCGTAAGTTTGAAGTGCCGTAGTGCCTTAACTTAATTGTAATAAAGGCCAAAAGAGTTTCAGTCTACAGATTATTAAATAAGGACAAGAAGTTCCTTATATCCATACTCAAAATGGTTTAACAGAAGCATTTATTAAGTGGATGAAATTGATTACCCGTGCTCTGCTCATGAAAACAAAATTGCCAGTTTTTATATCGGTACATCTTATTTTACATGATGCATTATTAATTTGGTTGAGACACGTTACCAACCATTAATAATTCTCAGTACAACTCGTGTTTGGGAACCAGCAAAAAATTATACATTTACGAGTTTTTGGTTGTGTTATCTATGTGCTTATTGCACTGCTACAACGTACTAAAATGAGGCATCATCGCTGATTGGGCATTGATGTTGAACACCATCTATCATTCAATATTTAGAACCCTTGACTGGGGATATGTTTACCGCGTGGTTTGCGGATTGTCATTTTGATAAGACAATTTTCCCGCTATTAGGGGGAGAAAATATCATTCCAGAAGAATGATGAGAAAATATCATTCCAGAAGAATGATAAGAAAATATCGTTCCAGAAGAATGAAGAGAATTTGTCTTATTTTGATTCACGAAGAAATCAACATGAAAATGAAGACAAAATAATTGAATGAAGCAACGATGTATCAATCAAATGTTAGATGCATTTAATGATGCAAGAAAGTGATGAAATCACATATATTTGTTGCAAATGTGCCTACAAGAATTGATGTCCTTGTTGGACAAAAATAATGAGGCAATAAATGATTTATCTGTTGCATGCTTGAAGCATGGCAGACCCTCAGACTAAAAAAGATTCAGTCTTCTGAAAGAGGAAGAATATGGCACTACTGAACTATTGCATTCCCGAAGCATAACTGTTGCATACCAGAAGCATGATAGTCGTCGCATGGATATACGTGCTAGAAAGGACAATCCGCAGACATGGGAATGTTCATGTCTCATGCATGAAGCATGATAGACATATATGTTCCAAATGACTCAACTCTCGGAAGTCGAGATTAGAATCCAAGCTCTATAATGCTCAAGAAGAGGTTATGATCCGCATTCTCTAAATTATGACTATCTTGGAAGAGATAGTGTAATGCCCTTGAAGAGGCAATGGATATCCAAAAGAAATGAAAAGTGTTTATGCATGCGCATGCACATAAAAATATGGGATCAAGATTGATGATAACCAATGGTAATTTTGGTTTTTATAAGTAGCTACTAAATTCATCAATGAGCTATGTTGATATTGAGTCTCGTTCTTTTCCGTCAACAAAAATTATTGGCCAAAATGGAAAAAGGCAATTCCATTACAATTTTGTAAGAATATGGAAAAATGGACCTATATATATTTGAATATAATACAAATAGCTAAAAGATGTTGAACTAAGGAGGTTACATTGGGCATTTGTAATACAGTGAAATACACTCACATGATATGACACAAGGTTGTAAACGAGTTCATATGAATGGAGAATTATATACGAAGGGTTGCGAGTCGCCCACATCATATCTCCATAAGTAAATCCCTCAATTATACATGGGAGCAAGTTGCTATGTATAAATTCTAAAGGAAAATGTGTCATGAAGTGTAGAAAATCCCTGAAGGATTCAAATTGCTTGAAGTAAGCCTCGGAAGGGTAAAGCATAAAATATGTACTCAATATCAATGGATGGTATAAATTGCCTTAGTGAGTACTATTATTATGATATTGTTGCAACATACTAAAATCTCTTGCAAGAGTTGATGATATTAAATTAGAACTCATGAATGGTTGATGATATTAAATTGGGACTCCTGAAGATTCAAGAAAGTTTATAAAGTGTTGAGAGAAATATTGTCTCGAACTGTAGATCGAACAATATGCCAACACGAATCTTATCCAAGATGTTTATGATATTAAAAGAATCATATGGATTGAAGATTATGAGTTAAATACTCAAATAATGTCGATAATAAGAATGATCATTTATCTTCATGAAGGTAAAGATAAATTGATATTTGGTTTAGAAGTACCACATCTTAGTGAAGTATATGTTTTATTGTATTTAGCACAATACATTGAATAAAATAAAGCTTATCTATTAATATCTCCGAGAAATTACAGATATGTGCATACATATGAGTTAAAACAAACAAACAGGATAAAGCCTTCACAAAGGTTACTCATGTGAAGCCTCAATACTCAGAAGTACCCTAGAAGGGAAAGGCACTGGAGATTGATCATGTGGCACCCCAGTACTTGGCAAAACACTAGAAGGGGAATGCATCAATTGCTTTCGAAATCTAGCAACGAACCTCTGGTGATCACTTTGAATCCGACTTTCGCATTCTTGCAGCTAGTCGAGCTTTCTTTTCATACTCGTCGTGTAATTATTTGCAAGCACGTGTAACACTCTATTCTCGTGCTTAAGCCCTCAGATCTCTTGTTTAAGACTTGCCACCTCAACCATCAATGATTCAACTTGGCGGGTTTGAGCAAGTAGGTGTTGGCCCATATTGGATACAGAGCCCGCACATTGAACACTGAGAGCCAATGAGTCTTGAACAGCCGACTCATCATATCGTTTTGAAAGGATTCTGTTATCATTTGGAGTGAGAAGATTCCTAGCCACCACAGTAGTGGTTATGTTATTCTTCATCAAGAGTCCCTAATTGTAAGATGAGCATTATAAGATAAGAAGGAAGGGCGCCATATATAATCTTGACGATGCTCGACTGTATCACTCTTAAAACTCAAATCTAAGCAAACATTAGATGGGCAAGCCATTTTCAGAAATGATGAAGAAAAAATGAGGTCAAATAAAATTTAAGAAGTGCAAGAAGGGGAAAATTTCTACAGGCATAAACTTTCTGAGCATACTCTTGAACACAATTGATGTCTCTATAAAAGAAGAGGCAACAGAGCCACCTGTTCAGAGATCGAAGAGGCACCGCTCTTCGAATTTCAAAAGCCAGCTTTTCCTGAATAAAGTTCTTTGGCATTTTCAAACACAATCTTAGCTTTTTCGGATATCGAGTGCAACTTTGTCAAAAGATCTCTGATAAAGTTGAAAACGCATAAATCTTACTGTTCTAATTACACCACAGTTGTTGACAAGAGTAAATGCACAACACCACTACTTGCTATTGAAAAATCTCTATATAAGTCGACCTCCGTTCTCTATAACAAGGCAGACTTGCAAGAATATCTAACTCCTCCTCATCTTCGAGAATGCATCTTCAACAAAGCATTTCAAAATACTCAGTTTTCTTTCTCTCCGAGAATACATTTTCAAACAAGTCACACCATAGCAAGAGTATCTCGTATCATCAAGGTCGAAAGCAAGAGTATCTCATATTATGCTTTCTTCCTGTCATTTCCTTTGTCTTTGTTCTTACCCACAAAGACAAAGATAAAAAAAACAATATGTCGGAACCTCCAATCAAACTTCTGGTAATGAATCGACTGCGTAGAACCTTTCTTGATTGCTTACTTAGCATTGTTCTCGAGTAGCCATCTTCAACTGTTGTTGGAGCTGGGTCTCAAGTCACCAAGAAGTGATGGACCATCGAAATGCAAGGTTTGTATTCCACTTCTGCATCAGTGGACAAATACTACAAGAGAAGATGCCACATGCATGGGGGAAAACCAGGGAAAATACCACTTATGCAAGGGGAGCTGATAAAGCAAGTGAAAATGATACATTGAAGCATGTGAAGACAAGCGCAACAAACACGTGTTGATTCATCCCGACAAACCCAAAGATCACTTACCACGTGAAGCTCTTCATGCTTCAATTTCATTCAAGATTAAGCCTCGAATGCCCTTGAAGAAATCACAAGTCCGATTCAAGATCAAGTGTCCACCACCCTTGAATCAAATTCAGCTCTAGATAAAAGAAGTAAATTCAGACCTTTGGAGGAAGTCTAGCAAAAGACCCTCCAGCCCAGTTCAAGAACAAGTATGTGGAAAGTCAACAAGCATAACATATGTGATACTACTCATCAGGGGGGGGCATCCAAAAAACAGATCAAGATTTTAACGAGTCAATCGAAAACTTGTGGCCATCCAAGGGGGAGTGTTGTAAAGGTGACTGGATGGCTGGCTACTAATCCACTGCAATATGTCTTTATTGGATGGAATGTTATGTGACTCCACTAATATGCCTTTCACTATGTTGCTCGTGATTTGCTTCGATAAAAGCAAGTCTTATGGAACACAACACACCTAAGGATGAAAGTAAGAAGTTCACGGAAGAGGAAGAGAGAAAATAGAGGAAGAGGAAATGAGATAATAGAGAGAGTTATTTTGTACTCCTATTATTCTAAATTATAATGAAAGCACCACTGCTGCCTCAAGGACGTACTCCAGTCACACTGATTGTAGAGGAACCTCGTAAATTTTGTGTCTTGTTTCATTTATTCCACTGCACACACCGTCAATTTTACAACAAAATGCTCTTTTTTTTTTCACCCAATATTATTAATTTCTAAAACAACCTCTAATACATATCTAAATTCATTTTTAATTTTTCAGAAGAACAAATATTAGAGTGCTGATATGGCTAGTCGAGGCTCCACTTACCGTCAAAGTCTTCCTTCCCGCTTTTTAATCTTATCAGAATTTTAGAATCTAATCACTTCCTAGATCCCCTGCCGATTCCTCTCCAGACCCCCAAAGCAACCCCCTTTCCTCTCATTCCAAATCCCATCAAGCCTCAAGCCTCATGCCGCATTCCTAAAATTTCATCATCATGCCTTATTTAAAATTCGTGACAACCCAATCCCACCCCTCCAAGCCCAATTCCTTTTTCTAGTCTTCCATTTCATTTTTCAAAATTTAAATAATATTACATTGGTAAAATGTTTTAAACAACTATTGTATATGATTAAACTAGAGGAATATAAAATGAAGAATGTTGATGCACAAAACCGAAGGTCTCGGAACAACGTAAATCCGACCGTGAATCTGCATGAAATGTAAATAACACAAGATGTATCGTGGTTCACCCCAAGGTTTGGGCTACGTCCACACTGATTGTATTATATTTCTCTGAGAAGTGAAGGAGAGAGAGCTCTGAGAGTGAGAGCTTGGAGAGGGAGTGAGGAGCCTTAGGAATTGGCCTCTCAAAATGGCCTCCCCTAATTGTGAGGGTAATGGGTCATTTTATAGAATAAGGACTCATCACTTATTACATATTTGCCCATTCCTTTATTACATAATTACATTTAAATCATTCGAGTATTTATACGAGGTCTAAATACGATGCTCTAAATATGGTATAAACAGTAATCCCTTAAGTCTTCAGTCAAGAGAGTCTTTTGGCTGAAGACTTGAAATTCAGTCAATGTGTGGGCCGAAGTAACTAGATGTTGTCTTGAATTGATGCTCGATATGAGGCGGTGCTCAATTTGAAATGATGCTCAACTAGAAGTAGCATACGCTGCGGGGCTGCGAGGCTCATGGCTTATGTTGCCTTGGTTGGCTCGGCTTATGGCGTTTTGACGGTAAAGGAGTCCCTTTTATAGAATAAAGGCTCGCTCCTCAATACATGAATGATGGGCTAGAGTTGATGCTCTCTAATGATGGTGAGGGAGTCCATTTTATAGAATAAGGGCTCGCTCCTCAATACATAAGTGATGGGTTAGGAGTGATGCTCGTGGTGAGGCGGTTGCTCAGCTGGTGGCGTTGCTCTCTAATGAAGGTGAGGGAGTCCCTTTTATAGAATAAGGGCTCTCTCCTTAATACATAAGTGATGGGCTAGGAGTGATGCTGGCGGCGAGGTGGTTGCTCAGCTGGCGGCGTTGCTCTCTAATGAAGGTGAGGGAGTCATTTTTATAAAATAAGGGCTCGCTCATCAGTACATGACTAATGGGTGCTCTCTAATGAAAGTGAGGGAGTCCCTTTTATAGAATAAGGGCTCGCTCATCAATACATAAATAATGAGCTAAGTCCCCCAAGTATTTTTCCTGAGGCCCAGTTGAGGCCCAATATATGGTACATAATGTAGTCCCCCAAGTCTTCGGTCAATAGAGTCTGTTGGCTAAAGACTTCAAATTGAATCCATGTATGGGCCGAAGTGGCGGTTGTTAAGAGGCGGTATTTGTATACCCTGCATTGAAGCTTTGTGGGTGAAGCTTTTACAAGTGAAGCTTTGAAGCTAGGGCTCTGTAAATGAAGCTTTCGAAGCTTGAGCTTTTATAAATGAAGCTTTTGAAGCGAGAGCTCTGTAAATGAAGCTTTTGAAGCTAGAGTTTTTTGTAAACGAAGCTTTTGAAGTTAGAGCTCTGTAAATGAAGCTTTTGAAGCTAGAGCTTTTGTAAATGAAGCTTTTGAAGCTAGAGCTCTGTAAATGAAGCTTTTGAAGCTGTTTGACATGAGTGATGCTCATGGATGTTGTCATGAGTGATGCTCATGAATGTTAACATGAGTGATGCTCATGAATGTTGACATGAATGATGGTCATAAATGTTTATGTATGATTGTCATTAGTGATCCTCATGAATGTTTATGTATGAATGACATGAGTAATGCTCATGTATAATCTGGAGTACTGGGCGTACTTTTGATCACCTGGTTGGTGGCATGAAGGAGAGTACGGGTTGTACATTTCATCACTTGGTTGGTGGCATGAATGGCTAGTTGCCAAATGATATTAGAGTACAGGTTGTACATTTGATCACCTGGTTGGCGATAATAGCGGCGGGTTGCCGAATAATTGTGGAGTACTGGTTGGTGATAATAGCGGTGGGTTGCCGAATAATTGTGGAGTACTGGGTGTACTTTTGATCACCTGGTTGGTGATAATAGAGGCGGGGTGCCGAATAATTTTTTGTAGTCCTGGGCGTACTTTTGGTCGCCTGGTTGGTGCTATTTTGGGCTTATGGGCCTTCGCCCTCCACACAACATTCCAGCCCATTTATTTTGGGCTTTGCCATTTTTTTTATTTTTTATTTTACCCTCTGATGGGGTTTTTACAGATGTCTCCAAAAGATAAGAAAAGTAAATTACATCATTTAAAAATAAAATCCGACCCTTTGCTCAATGGGTCACACCCATAATTCCCTTTTCTGCATGCCCTCACCCCTACAATTATATCTGCTTCTTTTTATCTTCTTTTGCTTTTACATGATTAAAGCTAAAATGAACAGTCTACCCATGTGAAGGAATCTGAATAATTTCTTCACTTTTGGTGTTGGCATCGCTAGGTGTCTGGGCTATGTCGTATAGCATACGAAAAGTGCTGGGTGTGAGTTGGTGCCACGTCTCCTTGTATTCTGAGTGCGTGACTTCTTTTTCTAAAGTGGCATTGGATTCGCTAACTTTAGCATCCTCGTGACTCTCGGGGTCTTCAAAAGCAAAGCCTTCATTTATTCCTTATTCCTTGCTTTTGATGTTGTCGCCACTTCCCTGCATCTGACTTCACAAAAAGGTTATGGGGCTTCATATCGCTTTGAGCGACGCCGTTTTGGTGGTAGGAGTGTAACGCCGGGACGAGCCGCTGGAAGTAACGGCAGGCAAGGGACTCCGGCGATTTACCGTGGCACGACAGCAACCCAGAAACTGTGAACATGAGTTGGATCCTTGGGAGCATGAACAATGTGAGCAAAGATGGAATTGACGTGGGCGGAAGCTGGCGAGTCAGAGATTCCGAACGGAAGTTTGGCGGTGGGTTCTCGATCTGGAGATAGAGGGTTGAGATATAACAAATGAAGGATCGACCAGGGGCGGTATTAAGATATCCTGGATTATACAGCTTCAGTCTATTGTCATTTTTCCCTGTTGTGATATTCTTGAGATCAGTGGCTTCGACGGTTCCTTCATCAGAGACCTGGACCTAATACCTTTTACCGGTCATCTTGTCGATGATGGTCAAAATTCCCCAGAGGTTCCCGAGTAGTGGTACCATGTTCTGAGCGGAAAACAATGGGCTTGGAGTGAGGGTCCTCGGTAACCTTGACAAACCAGTAGAAGAAAGCTCTACCGGAATCTTCATTGACAGGGACGTACCCAGAAGGTCGAAGCTCTGCCCCGGGAGCTCGACAACTCTGTCCAGGTTTTGTGCAAGTAATTTCCGATGCTGAGAATACCGGCCTCCAGTCCGAGCTATTGGTAAAAGATTCAAAGGGTCAGCGAGTTGAACTGGGACGTCCTTGCCGAACTACTTTCCCCGTCCACATTTTGCCCACCGACTACACATCATCTGCGTTGGTCACTTCTGTGGCAACAGATTTGGGATTGGGAACGTTATATGCAGCAACCAGCCAAGGGCCATTAAGTCCTCAATTACAAGATATTAAAGGGAGTTCCCGCCGCCTCCATGGTTCCATTTCTGCTGAATTTGATGCATTGAGTGAAAATAGTTCACGCCAAATAGCTTAGTCCTCTTCTTGCTCTCTTCAAGGTAGTGGACTGTAAGATCTCACCCTCGCTCCGAGGAGTCAGGGGCATGGAAGTTGACGAGGCCCTGCTACTTGAACCATTCCCATTTTTCAAATTGAATCCTTAAAAATCCAAACCAAACGAACTCCAACAGCAAAATAAGCAAAGATCTTCTTTTCCCTGCCGACTAAAATTTTTGTTTCTGGGTTCAATCTGCCAGTAAGAAATATCTCAACTTTTTTACTTTTCAGAGATCATAGCTAGCAGTAGCTGATAGCATAGACCATTGATGCTTTTGGGTTGGTTCCCTTTTACTTTTTTGGGTTTTGTGTTTTTTTTTGGATGAGAGGCTTAACAAAAAACGAGGAGGAAAAAAAATGGATAAGTTGCTCTGAGGTTGTCTAGAGAGAGAGAGAGAGAAAGAGAATGAACCGATGGGTTTTCTGGAAAAAATCCAAAAGTGAGGTTATGGGCTCTTGGGTTTTGCAAATTCATGGTGGAGGTGAAAAATTGAGAGAGAACCGACATAGCTTTTCCTGTCGATTTCGCACAGACGGCGCCAAATGTTGATGCATAAAACCGGAGGTCTTGGAACAACGTAAATCTGACCGTGAATCTGTATGAAATGTAAATAACACAAGATGTACCGTGGTTCACCCCAAGGTTTGGGCTACGTCCACATTGATTGTATTATATTTATCTGAGAAGTGAGGGAGAGAGAGCTCTGAGAGTGAGAGCTTGGAGAGGGAGTGAGGAGCCTTAGGAATTGGCCTCTCAAAATGGCCTCCCCTAATTGTGAGGGTGATGGGTCCTTTTATAGAATAAGGACTCCTCACTTATTACATATTTGCCCATTCCTTTATTACATAAATACATTTAAGTCCTCCGAGTATTTATACGAGGTCTAAATACGAGGCCCTAAATATGGTATAAACAAAGAAAATACTTATTTGAAAGAATTGATTGAGATAGTTAACAGAGAGATGGTGAATAGAGAAGAGAATAATTTTTTTTTCCTTCGGTCATTAGATGTCATTTTACAAGAGGGTAAAATTTGTGTCAAAATTTTATTAAAAGGTGGATGGAGAGATAAGACAGTAGATTGGTTCTATCAACATTCTTTACTTATATTCCACATTTTTTAAAAATTTTAATTTTATTAAAACCAATATATATAATGTGTACTACAAAAAGTTTACCTTGCCTCAGAGAAAAACCCTAGAGAAAAAAAAAATCGAAGCCTCCATCTCCCTCCTTCATCTTCATCCCTCTCATCGTTTCTAGTTTCGTAGTAGCAAATGCTAAGGCTCGTTTGGTATGGATGTTTTTTTAATTTTTTTTTTACCAAATATGCTTCACTTTAAAATTAAACAATAAAAATGTTTCGTAAGGCTGGAGGGAGCTATTATTAGTACTCTTAGATTCTCAATATACACTCTTCCTACATTTTTTTATTTATCTATGCTCATTTTTTAGTGTAATTTCCAATTTTACATTTCTATTACTTTTAATGTCCGTAGAATCTTTAAGGGAATAATTATTAGCATTCCAAAAATATCATTATACACTCAAAATTTTTTATATTAGAAAAGAAAAATACACTTGTGAGGAGTATAAAATAAGATTTTTGGAATGCCAATAACACTTCCCATCTTTAAAACCTCATTAAATATAATTTTGTTGACATAAATATAGTTGTTGGTCGAACTGTTTAGTTTAGAATCAAGATTGATTTTGCTGAACATAAATATAAAAAAAGTGTTACTAGACCCACCCCATTGTCCTATTTTCCCACTTACCTTATAATTTCACCCACCGTAGAAAGTTAAAAATACTTAATACTCTTTCTCCACCCACTTTTATTCCAGAAATATCCTAGATACAATTAACATCATCCAACTCAAATCGACAACAACCTCCTTCCCACCAGAAACAATTTTTTTCTCTCTGGAAATTTGGAGGGGAAGGCCTTGACGTGGCCCATTTTGACTAGGAGGAGGAGGATGAGCGACGTCCATGGTTGAAGTTGAGTTTTATTATTTGTGAGTTTGATTGAGATGGAGGAAGGAAAAGATTAGGTTGAAGTGTCAAGCCGGTGGAGGATGGCTGCCGTCAAATTGGATGGGGTGGGTAGCTCATGGATGTGGGGAGTTGGTTGTTGGGCTCTCCGTTTTTCTTCTAAATTTCAATTTTTCACTTTTTCTTCTTCTTTCAATTATACCAAAGCAGCAGCTAACAACAAAATGAATTCAAAGAAATTGGGTCTTTTTGGGTTTTGCAAAAACAAAGAGAAGAAATTGGTTAGAATTATCAATTATGGATAAGAAGAGTCGTGGGATGTGAGTTGTAAGGAGTGGAGCTGGACTGCGAGGAGAAATTTTTAGTTGTGACAGAAATACAAGTAGTACACCACGTGTTTTAATATGAATGGTGAGAAATTTTATTTTTTAAGTTATTAACTTTTTAGCACACATATCCCACTATTTGTTTAGTGACATATGGTGTATCATCCTGTGTACCGGTCATACTGAAAAATCTTTCGACTGCGAGAGGTCTGAAAAAGGAAGGGAGAGAGAAGGGTTCTAGATTATTTAGGTATTTACGTCATTTGACATAGAGGGTAAACATGTCATTAAAAATAAATTAATAAAGGGGTGGGGAAATAGGATTGGGAGGTGGGATTACCAGCTTTCATATAAAAATTGTCAGGATGTTAAATTTTTTTCCCGATTGGCTAAGAGACAGTAGCAAAACAAAGGTCATCAACGAGCATTTTTCTTCCTTCTTTTTAACAAAACAAAATTGTTGCTAGGCAAAGGCAACAAATAATATTTTGAAATACAACCTACAAATTATGAATTTTGGGAAATCATAATTCATTAAAGATTTTCATTTTCTTCAACATAACAAGGAATTTCAATCATATGTGGAATAGCCTGACATTTCTTCCATGTTAGCATTGTAAATTTCTTCCAAATTCTACAGCAACATCATGTCCATATATGGTTTTTCATTCATGACTTACCCAGAAAAAGAAGAACGAAGTTTCTAGTAAGGACTCAAAGCAAATATGTAAAAAGGAAGTCTCTACAACAAACAATGCACACCAATCAATTCATTAATAACCCTGTGAAAAATCATTGGTAACCAAAATATTTGTGTCATCAAAACTATATTTAATTAGGTTTTCAAGATTCTAGGACATTAAAAGCAATGTAGGTGTGAAATCGGAAGCCACACTAAGAAAATGAGAATAGCTAAATGAAAGATTAGGAGGAGTTCGTATTGAGATTTTAGGAGTGCCAATAATAGTTTCTAAATTAAATATTTTATTTATTATAAAAGCAATATTCTCTAGACAGTAGCTTTTAAAAGCAACTTAGTGAGAACTCTGAAAAGAATGTATTTTTGGGAGTTTGTGGGTAACAAATGACTTAGCATTTTAGTGGGATAATAAGTGGGGTATTTATATGAGGGTGGCCGACCCTTTGGGTGAAGAGCGACCGGCCATATATGGTGTAAATAGGTGAAATAATTCAAGATATTGTGTGAAATAATATATTAGAATTATTATGACAATTATTCCAAATTAAATAGGAAATTTGGTGAGTTACCTTATTGAAGGAAATCCATGAGCGATTGATGGGTGAAATTTGAATAAATTCCATAATGATCACTTTTGACTCTTCCATGGATGGAGGGAATCTTGAGCCATTATTGTCCGTTGCATGCGCGTGGAAACTTGGGTGTGCCTGGTCTGTCTAACGAGAGTAATCTCATCTTTCTTGTCCAAAAATCCATGGGTCGCTTCCATGATTTTTGGGATTATTTTTTGCTCCACAGAGTCTTCAATGAATATTTTCAATTCGTATAATACTCTCATTAGTTTGGCTACCATATGAGCTTGACTTTGGTGAAAAGAAAATTTCAACAAAGGCTCGACCCATCCAGATGAATAGTAGGCTGGTGAAGATCTGCAAAAAAGGAGATTAACGAACTTTTTGAAAAGAAGTTTGTTGATGCATAAAATCAGTGAGGACTTTGGTACAACAGAAAGTGTTAAGTTTGTGACCTTCGCTAGATTGCTTTGGTCACTAGTGTGGATAAGTATGTAAATGGATAGAGACAGGGAAGCAAACACAAGATGTACGTGGTTCACCCAGATTGGCTACGTCCACGGAGTAGAGGAGTTCTCATTAATTGTGAAGGGTTTACACAAGTACATAGGTTCAAGCTCTCCTTTAGTGAGTACAAGTGAATGATTTAGTACAAATGACATAAGGAAATATTGTGAGAGAATGATCTTTATTTATAGAAGAGAGTTTCTAGTTTCATTCTGACATTGACACGTGTGGTGTTGTGATTGGCCTCTGATGTCGACACGTGTCGCGTTATGATTGGCCTATGATGTTGACATGTGTCGCGTTGTGATTGGCCTCCTGGTTGGAGGGAGACTTTTGTGGGTCCTTGGCAGTATAATGTTGACCGATACTTAGTAATTTCGGGGTTGGTCAAGTATGGTACAAACAGTGCTCCCCTAAGTTCCCGAGTGAAGGAAGCTCCTCGGTTGGGGACTTGCAAGATCCAAGCCATTGAGTAATCATGAAACTTCTAAGTACCGAAGTGTGGTATCATTTTCACTTGCCTTATTTGTCTCATATGTAGATGTGGTATCTTCTCTGGAAGTACTTTTCCTCCATCCAGGGGTGGTATCTTTAATTGAATAAGATGCACAAGGTAATGTATCAATTTCACTTGAAGCTTACTTGTAGTTTCGGGCTTGGTCAAGTGCGATACAAACCCTATAGTAGGAGTCCCCCAAGTCGCCGAGCTAGGAGATTTTCTAAATGAGGTAACAGACAAGGTAAGCAATCAGACTTCCAAGCAAGCAACCTGGATCGGAGGTTCGACTTCGGTTTCCGGTTGATTGTTCTCATTCTCCTTGTGTCGTAAACAGTAACAAGGATAAGGAGAAGCAAATGGAAAAGAGATGATATGAGATACTTTTACTTTTGAATAAGTAACTTTCCACATGCTTATTCTTGAACTGGGCTGAGGGTTTTCTGGTTTCCTCAAGAGTATAAGGTCGACTCAAAAATTTAAGGGTCAAAACAAGTCTATCAAATCTAGAGTACGTTCAACCCTGATGATATGGGATACTTTTGCTGTTGACAAAGTAGTGGATGCATCGGCACGTGTTCTGTTACGCTTGTCTCCACATGCTTCCTTGTATCATTCTCACTTGCCCTATCTGTTCCTCAGGCAGATGTGGTATCTTTTCTGGAAGCATAAGATGTTGAAGATGAGTACTTGAAAGCAATGCCAGGTAAGTAATCAGGCAAGGGGTTTCAGGCAGTCAGTTCCTGACTGGAAGCTTGATTCCAAGTGCTGACTGATTGCTCTTTTTCTCCTTATCTTGCAGGAAAAGACAGGGAAAAAACATGATATGGGATACTTTTGCTTTTAACCCTGATGATATGAGATACTCTTGCTTTGGTGTGGCTTGTTTGCAGAGGTATTATCGGGGGGGGGGGGGGGGGGAAGAAGCTGAGTATTTTGAGAGACTTTGCTGAGAATGCCCTATCGGATGTGAAGAAAAGTTAAGCATTTTTTTTATTTGTAGGTCTGCCTGGCTGTGGAGAATGAAGGTCGACATATATAGGAATTATCCCAACAGCGAGTGGTAACGTTGTTCCTTTACCCTTCTCGGTCATAACAATGTAGTGGGAGCTGCAAGATTCACGTGTTTTAACTTTGTCAGAGCACTTTGAAAAAGTGGTATGTGGTATCTGGAAAGCTGATGTTATGCAGACAAGCTTTATCCAAGGAAATCTAGCTCTCGAAGTTCGGAGAGCGGTGCCTCTTCGGTTTTTGAACAAGCAATCCTGTCGGGGACTTGGCTCTTGAGATTCGGAGAACGGTGCCTCTTCGATTTTTGAGTAAGCAATCCTGTTGGGAGTCCAGCTCTCGAGATTCGGAGGGCGGTGCTTCTTTGATTTTTGAGCAAGTAATCATGTTAGGAGTCTGGCTCTCGAGATTCGGAGAGCGGTGTTTCTTCGATTTTTGAGCAAACAATCTTATTGGGAGTGTTTTCTCAAATGTGAGTAAAGGTTGGGCATTTTTGCCAGTCTGCCTTGCCACATATCACGGAGGTTGACACACATAGGGACTTTCTAGTTATCAAGTAGTGGTGCTATTCTTTTACCCTTGTGGGTAATAGTAGGGTAACTAGACCTTCAAAATTTATGTGTCTAAACTTTATCAGAGATCTTTGGCAAAGTTATCTGTGGTACCCGATGAGCTGATGTTGCGTGTGGAAAATGGTGCCTCTTCGGAATCCGGTGAGTGGTGACTCTTCGATTTTTGAACCAACGACCCTGTTGCCATTTCTTTTATAAGGGCACCAATTGTGTGCAAGAAGTACATTCAGAGAGTTATTGCTTGTAGGAATTTTCCCTTACTTCGAAGATTTATTGCACCTCATTTCTCCTTCATCATTTCTGAGAATGTCTGGCCCATCCGACTGTCGTTTTGACTTAAACTTTGGTGAAGAGGCAGCCATGCCTTCTCAAGACAACATATGGCGCCCATCCTTCTTATCCCATACTGGTTCTCTTACCGTTGGGGACTCTGTGATGAAGAATGATATGACCGCTGCGGTGGTGGCCAGGAACCTTCTTACTCCCAAAGATAACATACTACTTTCCAAAAGGTCTGATGAGTTGGCTGTTAAGGATTCTCTGGCTCTCAGTGTTCAATGTACAGGTTCTGTGTTTAATATAGCCCAACGCCTATTTGCTCTAACCCGCCAAGTTGAATCATTGGCAGCTGAAGTGATAAGTCTCAAATAAGAGATCAGAGGGCTCAAGCAAGAGAATAAACAGTTGCACAGGCTCGCATATGACTATGCTATAAACATGAAGAGGAAGCTCAACTAGCTGCAGGAATCTGATGGTCAGATTTTACTTGATCATCAGAGGTTTGTGGGTTTGTTCCAAAGGCATTTATTGCCTTCGTCTTCTGGGGCTGTACCGCATAATGAAGCTCCAAATGATCAACCTTCGGTGCCTCATCTTTCTGGGGTTCTGCCTAGTACTGAGGCTCTGAAGAATCACCCTCTGGTGCCTCATCTTTCTGGGGCTCTGCCGACTGTTGAGACTTCTCCTGAGCAACCTTTGTGAAGGCTCCTTCTTGTTTGTTTATTTTGATTCATGTATATGTACATATTTGTAACTTATCGGAGATATCAATAAACAAGCTTTGCTTCATTTCAACGTATTGTGTTAAATACACCAAGGCCTTATTCACTAAGTTCTTTGAATTTTTCCTTTTGTTGAAGCTTGTATGTTGAAGCTTTGTGAGTGAAGCATGTAGGTTGAGGTAGTGCTCCCTTAATTTCTTGAGTGAGGAAAACTTCTTGGTTGGAGACTTGAAAAAATCCAAGTCACTGAGTGGTCGTGAGACTTCCGAGTATCAAGATGCAGTAGCATATGGTAGGAGTCCCCCAAGTCTTCGGTCGATGGAGTTGATGAAGGAGGTGTCTTGCTAGTAGCCAAGTTTCCAAAGTGACAAAACTTCACCATTTTCCTTTCTAAGTGGTAGCACAAAACTTCTCCTTCATATATATTTGTTATGAAAGTTGTTAGACCTAAAGAAGAGGAGGCCTAGGCAATTTTTTTTTTAATTTTCAAATTTTCGAATTTTTGAATTTTTGAATTTTCGAATATATATATATATATATATATATATATTAAGCTTTGTAGGTGAAGCTTTAAGGGTGAAGCTTTGTTGGGTACCATGAATTGATTTGCTTCACACTATCTTGATCAAGATAATGTGAAGCTTTTGTAGGTGAAGCTTTTGTGTTGAAGCTTTGTAGGTGAAGCTTTTGTAAGTGAAGCTTTTGTGGTGGGTGAAGCTTTTGTGAGGAAAATTTTTGTGGTGGGGGAAGCTTTTGTGGGTGAAGTTTTTGTGGTGGAGGAAGCTTTTGTGGGTGAAGCTTTTGTTGGTGAAGCTTTTATGGGTGAAGCTTTTGTAGTGAAGCTTTTATGGGTGAAGCTTTTGTGGTGGATGAAGCTTTTATGGGTGAAGCTTTTGTGGTGGATGAAGCTTTTGTGGGTGAAGCTTTTGTGGTGGAGGAAGCTTTTGTGGGTGAAGCTTTTGTTGGTGAAGCTTTTGTGGTGGGTGAAGCTTTTGTGGGTGAAGCTGTGGTGAAGCTTTTGCGGGTGAAGCTTTTGTGGGTGAATCTTTTGTAGGTTAAGCTTTTGTAGGTGAAGCTTTGGAGTTGAAGCTTTTGTGGTTGAAGCTTTTGTGGGTAAAGCTTTTGTTGGTGAAGCTTTTATAGGTGAAGCTTTTGTGGGTAAAGCTTTTGTAGGTGAAACTTTGGAGTTGAAGCTTTGTAGGTGAAGGTTTGGAGTTGAAGCTTTTGTTAGGTACCATGAATTGATTTTGCTTCACACTATCTTGATCAAGATAGTGTGAAGCTTTTGAGAATTTGTAGTTGTCCTCCATTGATGAAGCTTTTGTTGGTGAAACTTTTATGGTGAAGCTTTGTTGGGTACCACAAATTGATTTTGCTTCACACTATCTTGATCAAGATAGTTTGAAGCTTTGGAGAATTTGTAGTTGTCCTCCATTGATGAAGCTTTGTTGAATTTTCCTTTTTTTTTTTTTTTGGGAAACTAGAAATTTGAAAATGTGGGAGAGACAACATGTACAAATTTTGCTTCCACACTGTTGAGCAAGAGATTGTGATGCAAGCCACACCTTGTAGTAGTCGAATGTTTGGATGAACCATATAAATTGAATTTGCTTCAAACAGTCTTGAATTTGCTTCGAAGGTTTGAGAATTATAGTTGCCCTCCATTGATGAAGCTTTTGTTGGCACTATAAATTGGTTTTGCTTCACACTGTCTTGATCAAGAGTGTGTGAAGCTTTTGAGAATTGTGGTTGCCCTCCATTGATGAAGCTCTTGTTGGCACCATAAATTGGTTTTGCTTCACACTGTCTTGATCAAGAGTGTGTGAAGCTTTTGAGAATTGTGGTTGCCTTCCATTAATGAAGCTCTTGTTGGCACCATAAATTGGTTTTGCTTTACACTGTCTTGATCAAGAGTGTGTGAAGCTTTTGAGAATTGTGGTTGAACTCCTTTGATGAAGCTTTTATTGGCACCATAAATTGGTTTTGCTTCACTATGTCTTGATCAAGAATGTGTGAAGCTTTTGAGAATTGTGGTTGCCCTCCATTGATGAAGCTTTTGTTGGCACCATAAATTGATTTTTCTTCACACTGTCTTGATCAAGAGTGTGTGAAGCTTTTGAGAATTATGGTTGAACTCCTTTGATGAAGCTCTTGTTGGCACAATAAATTGGTTTTGCTTCACACTATCTTGATCAATAGTGTGTGAAGCTTTTGAGAATTGTGATTGACCTCTATTGATGAAGCTCTTGTTGGCACCATAAATTGGTTTTGCTTCACATTATCTTGATCAAGAGTGTGTGAAACTTTTGAGAATTATGGTTGAACTCCTTTGATGAAGCTCTTGTTGGCACCATAAATTGGTTTTGCTTCACATTGCCTTGATAAAAAAATGTGTGAAGCTTTTGAGAATTGTGGTTGAATTCCTTTGATGAAGCTTTTGTTGGCACCATAAATTGGTTTTGCTTCACACTGTCTTGATCAAGAGTGTGAAGCTTTTGAGAATTGTGGTTACCCTCCATTGATGAAGCTCTTGTTAGCACCATAAATTGGTTTTGCTTCACACTTTCTTGATCAAAAGTGTGTGAAACTTTTGAGAATTGTGGTTGAACTCCTTTGATGAAGCTCTTGTTGGCACCATAAATTGGTTTTGCTTCACACTGTCTTGACCAAGAGTGTGAAGCTTTTGAGAAATGTGGTTGAACTCCTTTGATGAAGCTCTTGTTGGGCATAAGTGCTCCCCTAGTTGAGTTGTCAAGCTTGAGGGTTTTTGATTATGTGTGAATGCTAGGAGTTCACATGTACAAGTTGTACCACTCGTCTTCTGGTAGGTGGAATGAATGGTGAGTTGCTTTCATCACTTGGTTGGTAGTACGAAGGTGAGTTCCTTCATCACCTTTCGTCACATTTCATCACCTGGTTGGTGGCACGAGGATGAGTTCCTTCTTCACTTGGTTGGTGGCATGAATGGCAAGTCGCCAAATGATATTAGAGTACGAGTTGTACATTTCATCATCTGGTTGGTGGCATGAAGATGAGTTCCTTCTTTGCCTGGTTGGTGGCATGAGTAGGAAATTGCCAAATGATATTAGAGTACGGGTTGTACATTTCATCACCTGGTTGGTGGCATGAATGGTAAGTTGCCAAATGATATTAGAGTACGGGTTGTACATTTCATCACCTGGTTGAAGGCATGAAAGGGAGTACGGATTGTACATTTCATCACCTGGTTGGTGGCATGAAGATGAGTTCCTTCTTCACCTAGTTGATGTCATGAGTGGCAAGTTGCCAAATGATATTAGAGTACGGGTTGTACATTTCATCACCTGGTTGGTGGCATGAAGGAGAGTACGGGTTGTACATTTCATTACCTGGTTGGTGGCATGAAGATGAGTTCCTTCTTCACATGTCATCACTTGGTTGGTGAGAATAAGGGCAAGGTGTCTAGGCACATTGTAGCAAGTGTCGAATGACACAAAGTATGTTGAACCCTTTCAAAGCATAGTTGACTTATGTATGAATGTGTTGGAATGTATGATTGAACGAATATACTGTGAAGCTGTTCATATATTTGTATAGTCTTGTTGACATATACTTAAACTTTGTTTCATGTTGGAATCATTCATGTTGAAGCTTTGAACCCGAGTGTTTCATTGCTAGGAATGTAAGAGGATTAGGACCCAGTTGTCTAAATCACCTATTTATTGAATTCATGCCAAATAGTCTTCGTTACATAGGATGCCGAATGGCTGAAGCTTAACATTTGTACAATGTGAGTTTACTTGTAATAGTACTTCAAGTGATCAGCGTTCCATGGATGGCCAATGATCTTGCCATCAGAGCTTATAAGCTTGTAGGAGCCAGGGTGACTGATGCCAACAACTTCACACGGTCCATCCCAGTTTGGACTAAGTGTTCATTCACTCGGGACTCTGTCGCAAAGTAATCTTTTCTTCAATACCCAGTCCCATACTTTGAAAAAATGAGGTTTGACCCTTGAGTCATAGTAGTTGAAGATGCGTTACTTGTAGGCGACATTCCTCAAGTGAGCCTGGTTTCTGTGTTCCTCGACTAGATCTAAGTTGAGGGTAAGTTGTTTGTCATTTTCGCTTTGCACGTAGTTCTGGACTCGGAACGTCGATTGCTCAAGCTCAACTGGGACAATTGCAAGCTCAACTGGGACAATTGCCTTTGTACCAAAGGCAAGTGAGAATGGGGTTTCTCCAGTTGATGTTTAATACAAAGTGCGATATGACCAAAGAACTTGGGGTAGGCCAACAACCTACCTTGTCCAAGCTGGTTTTCAAAGTTCACTTGATTATTTTGTTGATGGCTTCAACTTGTCCATTAGACTGGGAATGTGCTGAGGAGGCAAAACATAAGTTGATGTTGAACTTAGAGCAGAACATCCTGAACTTATTGTTGTTGAACTGTCGCCCGTTGTCAGTAACTATCGCATTGGGAATGCTGAATCTGCAAAGGATGTTCTTCCATACGAAGTCTTTTATTTTTACCTCAGTAATGGTTGCCAATGGTTATACTTCGGCCCATTTTGTGAAGTAGTCAACTACAACGATTGCATAGCGGACCTTGCCCTTCCCTGCAGGCTTTGGGCCGATCAAAGCAAGTCTTCATTGGGTGAAGGGCCAAGGGCTGATCATAGGAGTGAGTGGCTCGGGAGGGGAGTGAGGAATAGTTGCGTAGCGTTGACACTTATCACATGAGCGGGATATTCTGATGGCATCTTGATGAAGTGTTGGCTAGTAATATCCTTGGCGAAAAGCCTTGTGTGCTAGGGATCGAGATCCAGCATGATCTCCACATACTCCTTCATGTATTTCCCGAAGAACAGTTTCCGCCTCTATGGGCGTAAGGCATCTTAGGTATGGTAGATTAAAACCCCGTTTGTAGAGTTGGTCATTAATGATCAAGTAACGGGTAGCCTTGTATCAAATTTGCTTAGCTTGGACTTTGTCATTTGGAAGGGTGCCATGAGCAAGGAATCTATAAATCGGGGTAATCCAACTATCCCCATGTTGTAAGTTGCACACTTCCGCAGTGATGCGAAAATTAACTTAACACACAAATTTAACCCTCTTTTGACAACTGTAGTATAAGTATAAGTAGGGATCGTTCTGGACCGGGGACTAGGAGGGCTTGCTAATAACCTCTAAACTGACTCAAAAACATAAAACTAAACTTAAAAATACTTAACAAGACTCACAAGACTCAAAGCAAACTTAAAATACTCAAAACAGCTTAAAACAACTAAATAAACTTAAACTAGACATTAGGAATGACTATGGACGAAAATTGACTTTTACTTGAATCAAAACATTTAAAAACACAAATTAAAACAAATTCTAACTAATTAGACACACTAAAGTAAAAGGGGATTGAGTTTTGGACGAAGTTGAAACAAACAAACAAGTATGAAAAACCAGACAGATTGTAAAATAAATTTGAGAAATAAGATGATGGATGGGATAGCTAGAGGCTTTTTCTCCACACATGACATGTATGAAAATAACTCGATTTCCAGTTACTACTTCATTGAATTATGAACGACAATGCTCCAAATTAACCGTGGCATCACTAGTTAACTCTCAGATTTTCCTTGTTTTATTGGATTGGATGACATCATTCGACAACCCAAAACATACTTCTAAAGTTCCTTACATGACATCATAATAGAGATACAATCAAAGATCATTACGTTTACTGAAAATCATAAGCATTGACAAAGCACTTGCAACTATGACATCATGTCACTCATGCTAGGAATTGAACTTAACGCGATCGTTTATAAGCGACCTTCACTACATGTGAATACAAGTTTGTAACGATTATGTGAAACTTCTTTATATTCTAGCAACGGATTTATGCATGCCAATTAAGTGTTGACCCTTAATTAACAAATACAAATAAGTTATCAATCAAATAGTTAAGCCAATTGCATTCACGATTCAAGAGTTTATAACTGGAATTTATCAAATTATATGGCACACATAATCATGGCTTTGAAATCACCCCTAGCCAAGAGGGGTTTAGCCACTCATATTTACAACAAAACGAAAGGAAATGAATTTAAACATTAGAAACAAAAGAAAGAAAACACCTAAATGCTCAAACGATCCAAGTTGGACAGCAAGCACGTCCAAGCACTTTCCTTACCTTCCTTTGCTACGGCACAACATGTTGGTGAGTGTTTGAAGGTTTGTTTGTATGGAGGAATGGATGTGAAGATGAATGGATGTGTTTGGATGAAGGTTGTGTTGAAAATAGGAGTGAATGATCTAACAAAGTATGAACTCAATTTATGTTACACACACTTCCTTTTATAGAGGAAGTGCAAGGCAACGCATGGGTAAAATGGAGTGGTGTTGAAATGATTCAAAGGTGAAAGTGAAGTAATGATGTAAAGCATGGGTAAAATGGAGTGGTGTTGAAATGATTTAAAGGTGAAAGTGAAGAAATGATTTAAAGGTGAAAGTGAAGTAATGATGCAAAACATGGGTAAAATGGAGTGGTGTTGAAATGATTCAAAGGTGAAAGTGAATTGATGATTGATGCAAGAATTAAACATGGATGAAGTGCACGGCGAAGGTTTGTTATGGTACAAGGAATCCTTAATTTGTGTCCTAAAATGCATGTGAAACCTTCAATGTTGCTGGAACTTAAGGACATTTAGGATTTAGGAAAGATCAAACCAAAATAGGAAACCTTGGCTTAACTTTCCTACTTCAAGTAGGAATCCTCATCTTTAGGTCTTCAATTTCGTCCATTCCTTTAGTTCCAAGCATATGATATTTATTCTAAGCCCAAAATTGCTCCAAAAGGCTCCAAAATGCACATTTTTGCATAATTTGTCCTTAGAACCTGAAATTGCACAAAAATGACTTTAAACACTAAAACAACTAAGGAATAACAACATAAATGCATGAGAACAAGCTAACTCAGTCGCATAAATATGCTCTTATCACGCAGCCATGGTGTTTGGTTTCGCCAACAATTTGACCTGAATTTTTCTCCCAATCTTGTATTCCACCGCTGAGGCGAGGCAAGCCAAAGCTTCTGCATGACTGTTTACCGCTCGAGGAATTTGGGTGATCTGGTAGTGGAAGTGCTGAAGCAACAATTGTGTTTGTGTCAGATATGCTGCCATGGAGCTATCCTTAGCGTCAAAGTTGTTGGTGACCTGGTTAACCACCAATTGGGAGTCATTAAAGATATCAATTCGTTTAACCCCAAGGTGTTCGGCCAAACATAAGCCTGCTAGGAGGGTTTCATATTCCGCCTCATTGTTCGACGCCTTGAATAAACAGTTGCACAAGCTTGCACATAACTATGCTACAAACATGAAGAGGAAGATTGACCAGATGCAGGAATCTGATGGTCAGATTTTACTTGATCATCAGAGGTTTGTAGGTTTGTTCCACCAGCATTTGCCTTCGTCTTCTAGGGCTGTACTGTGTAGTGAAGCTCCAAATGATCAACCTCCAATACCTCCTCCTTCTGTGGCTCCACCGATTGTTAATGTTCCGCCGACTACTGAGACTTCTCCTAAGCAGCTTTTGTAAAGGCTCCCTCTTGTATTTTTCTGCCTCCTGTTCATTTTCAACGAATTTTAGTGTAAAATACCTTGCATATCTGTCAATGTTTCAAAAATAAACCCACAACAAAAACAATTAAACAAGTAACAAATAAAAATGACAATCATGGCAAAATAAAATTGCAGAAAAGGGAAGGTTTTTAGGAACGCAAAACATGGGTTGCCTCCCAAGAAGCGCTTGCTTTAACGTCTTGCAGCCGGACGAAACTTCCTTCTAAGCTTGGATAGGGCCCACGACATTGAGTGGGATTTCTTCCACAACCTGCCCCACATCACTCTCATAGTATAGCTTCAGGCGATGCCCGTTCACTTTGAATTCGTCGCTGTTCCTTAAGCTTTTAACTTGGACTGCACTATGGGGAAAACCATTAGTGATAACAAATGGCCCAATCCACTGAGACCATAACTTACCAGGGAACAATCGTAGACGGGAATTGAATAGTAGCACTTTCTGTCCAATTGAGAATGTTTTTCCCCGAATCATTTTGTCATGAAACGCCTTTGTTTTCTCCTTGTAAATTCGTGCATTCTCATAGGCTTCGTTCCATATCTCCTCAAGTTCATTCAGTTGGAGCTTCCTATTCATTCCAACAGCATCTAAGTCCAAATTGAATGTTTTCACAGCCCAGTGCGCTTTGTGCTCCAGTTCCACAGGTAGGTGACACGGCTTGCCGTAGATTAGTCGAAATGGAGACATCCCTAGAGGTGTTTTGTAGGCAGTGCGATATGCCCACAGTGCATCATCTAAACGCAAGCTCCAATCCTTCCGGTTTGGCCCAACAGTCTTCTCCAAGATTTGCTTGATTTCTTTATTCGAGACTTCGGCTTGGCCACTTGTTTGAGGGTGGTATGGCGTGGAAACCCGATGCTTCACATTGTATTTTTTCAACAGCGCCTCAATGGTGCGATTGCAAAAGTGGGAGCCTCCATCGCTTATGAACACCTTCGGCATGCCAAATCTGGAAAAGATGTAAGCCTTGATAAAATCTACCACCACTCTAGAATCGTTAGTATGGGTGGCTTTGGCTTCCACCCATTTCGACACATAATCAACGGCTAGCAAAATATAAGTAAAACCATATGAGGGCGGAAAGGGTCCCATGAAATCCATACCCTATACATCAAAGATCTCCACATTAAAGATGAGGGTTTGCGGCATTTGGTCTTTGGCACCGATTGTACATGTTCTTTGGCATCTATCACAAGTTATACAAAATGTTCTAGCATCCTTAAACAATGTAGGCCAATAGAAACCACTCTCTAAAACCTTAAGGGATGTCCTTTGGGTGCCAAAATGATCCCCACATGCATAACTATAGCAAAATGCAAGAATTGAATTAAACTCAGAATTGTGCACACATCTACGAATAATCTGGTCAGGACAATACTTCCACAAATATGGATTATCCCACACATAAAATCATGCATCATTTCTGAGTTTATCACGCTTGTATTTATCTAGAGTGCTAGGAACTTGTTTTGTGACCAAATAATTGACCAAATTAGCATACCATGGCTCACTTACCTCTAGGGACATCAATTGCTCGTCAGGGAAGGTCTCTAGAATGGGTAAGGAGTCCTTCTCGTGCACCAAACGGCTGAGGTGGTCAGCCACCACGTTTTCACTCCCCTTTTTATCTCTTATTTCAATGTTGAACTCTTGAAGTAGGAGCATCCAACGAATCAGCCTTGGTTTGGCCTCCTTCTTGGTGAGGAGGTACTTCAACGCTGCATGGTCAGAATATACAATCACTTTAGTGCCAAGTAAGTATGAACGAAATTTATCTAAAGCAAATACAACTGCAAGAAGTTCTTTCTCAGTGGTAGAATAATTCAATTGAGCATCATTTAGTGTCCGGGAAGCGTAGTGGATGACGTGAGGCTGTTTGTTCCTCCTGTGGCCTAAAACAGCACCAATGGCATAATCAGATGCATCACACATTAGCTCAAATGGAAGGCTCCAATCTGGTGGCATGATGATGGGGGCCAACGTCAACATGTCTTTGAGGGTTTTGAAAGCGGTCTCACACTCCTTGTTGAACTCGAAGGCTACTTCTTTTTGGAGTAAACGGCAAAGGGGTTGGGCGATTTTTGAGAAATCCTTTATGAATCTCCTATAAAATCCTGCATGGCCAAGAAAAGAACGAACCTCCCTCACCGAAATGGGAGAGGGTAAGTGACGTATAAGATCTATTTTAGATTTATCAACCTCAATCCCTTTTTCTGATATGATATGCCCCAAAACTATACCTTGTTTTACCATAAAATGACACTTTTCCCAATTCAAGATAAGATTAGTTTCGATGCATCGTTGTAAGATCAGAGTAAGATTATTCAAGCATGAATCAAATGAGTCACCAAAGACACTAAAGTCATCCATAAACACTTCAATGATCTTTTCCACAAATTCTGAGAAAATACTTACCATACACCTTTGGAATGTGGCTGGTGCGTTGCATATCCCAAATGGCATGGGTTGATAAGCAAAGGTACCAAAGGGACATGTGAAGGTAGTCTTTTCTTGGTCATCGGGAGCTATCACAATCTGATTATAACCCGAATAGCCATCAAGAAAACAATAAAATGAATGACCGGTTAACATTTCCAGCATTTGATCAATAAAAGGTAGCGGGAAATGATCTTTTCTTGTCGTAGCGTTGAGCTTCCGATAGTCAATACAAACTCTCCATCCGGTTTGGATTTGGGTGCGCACAAGCTCATTATCTTCATTTTTTACCACAGTGACTCCAGACTTCTTAGGAACAACTTGGACCGGCGAGACCCAATGGCTATAAAAAATTGGGTAAATCACTCCACAATCTAGTAGCTTGATGATTTCCTTCTTCACAACGTCCATCATGGGTGGATTGACCGACGTTGTGCTTCTCTAAATGGTTTGGCTCCTTCTTCCAAGAGTATTCGATGCATACAAGTGGTAGGGCTAATTCTCTTGATATCGGCCAATGTCCACCCAATGGCAGTTCTGTATTCCCAAAGCACCCTCACCAACATGTCCTCTTCTTGTGCAGTGAGCGAAGAAGAGATGATGACGGGCAGCGTCTCTTGCTCTCCCAAAAACACATATTTCAAATGGCTAGGCAATGGTTTAAGCTCTAGGGAAGGGGGCTGGATTACAGAAAGAAGCAACTTGTTAGTCGAAATGGGAATTGAAATTAGGTTAGGAGACTTACCAATATGCCTTGGATTTGACTCTAGAGCAGCAACCATCTCCACCAATTCTTCTTGAATAGGCACGGCAAGATGTTCCTTGTTGTTGCCGTGTGCATGCCTAAGTGCTAACCCTTCGTTTTTTAGTCCAATGCTTTGCGTGAGAGTTTTTTCAAGTGCATCCTCATTCAAATCATCAAGGAATTCATGCGCCCAAGAGTCAATCACATCAATAGAGAAACAAAAGTGACCATCATGAGGATATCTCATAGCATCAGAAATATTGAAATCAATAACTTCCCCATCAAATTCCATGGTCAATGTTCCCTTGAATACATCTATCTTTGTACGGGCAGTCTTCATGAATGGTCGGCCAAGTAATATTGGTAATTGAGAGGAATGGTTCGAGTCTTCCATTTCAAGCATGTAGAAGTCCGCCGGAAAGACTAGGTGATTCACCTGCACTAAAACATCATCCAAAACACCTTTTGGATACGCATTAGATCTATCGGCCAGTTGAATGATCACTCCATCATTTTTTAATTTTCCCAAGTTCATAGATGCATATATTGAATAAGGCATGACATTTATTGATGCACCAAGATCTAACATGGCAAATTCAAAGCGAGTATTTCCTATAACACAAGGAATTGTAAAACTGCATGGATCTTTGCACTTAGGAGGTAGTTTTCGTTGCAACACAGCTGAGACATTCTCACTTACCCTTACCACCTCTTTGTTTGAAGCCCTCTTCCTTGTAGTGCACAGCTCATTCAAGAACTTAGCATACTTGGGGACTTGTTTAATTGCATCTAGAAGTGGAATGTTGACTTGCACCTTTCTAAATGTGTCAAGGATGTCTTTGTCACTCTCATCCTTCTTTGATTGCATAAACCTGCGAGGAAAGGGTACATTGGTTGGAATGGAATTATAAGTCATGGAATTTGAACCCAACTTACCTTTGGTGGTCGAATTAGGGTGTGTAGGTGGCTGCGGCAACGATTGCTCAATCCTTGCCGAGGGCAGGCCTTGTTCTTTCTCCTCAGATTGCATCTTTTCGTCCTCATTTTGATTGGATTTAGATGGGCTGGGATCAGATCCAACTTCTTGTCCACTTCGCAAGGTGATGGCTTTGGCATATTCGAAGCCTCCCTTTGGATTCACATCCGTCGAACTAGGTAACTTACCTGGCTCTCTACTAAATTGCCCCATGAACTCAGCCATTTGTCCCATCTGTCTCTTCAATTCAGTCACCTATCGAGCTTGATTTTGCACTTCCTTGGCGTAATTGTGCATATCTTTGGCTTGATTTTCCTGACCCTTCGCCAACGTAGTTAGTAACTGAATAACTTGAGCATTATCAAAAGACAAACCTGAGTTATTTTGGGCAGGTTGTGTTTGGGGTTGTAAGGGTGTATACGGCCTTTGATAGAATCCTGGAGGTTGTTGTCTGAATGCACTTTGTTGTTGGGTTTGTTGGGGCTCCCTCCATTTGAAATTTGGATGATCTCTCCAACCTGAATTGTATGTATTCGAGAACGGATCATTCCTTGGTTGGTTTTGACTCCCAAAACCTACGGCGTTGACAGATTCCCACCCTCCATTCTCGATCAATTGAGGGCACTTATCCGTGAGATGTCCATTCATTGAGCACACGCCACAAGCAACTACACTTTGTTCTTTTGGTTTTTCAATCACCTGTGAAAGAAGAGTAGTAAGATTAGCCATTTGATTTTGAAGTTCAGAAATAGCACTTACCTCATTAACTTGTTGCTGCCGTGGGTTGTCTCTTTGACGAACGCCTTCATATTGTTGAGCATTCAATGCTCGATTAGCAATTAAGGTCTTGGCAGTCATGGGTGTTTTGTCCACCAAAGCTCATCCCGCTGAGGCGTCTAACATTTGGCGTTCAATTGGTAGAAGCCCTTCGTAGAAATATTGAAGAAGAAGCTCATCCTTCATCTGGTGCTGTGGACATGAAGCAACAAGGGTTTTAAAACGCTCATATTAAGTGGGAAATGATTCACCTTGGTTTTGTTGAATGCCACTAATCCTTTTGCGTAGTAGAGTGACTCGAGAAGTTGGGAAAAACTTATCCAAAAATGCCCGTTTCATACTCTCCCATGATGTGACAGTTCCGGGGGCTAGCTCATACAACCAATCTTTAGCCTTTTCCAAGAGAGAAAAGGGAAAAACCTTCATTTTCAGAATGCTCCCATCAACATTCACAGGGGTCATGCTCGAACAAACAACCTCGAACTCTTTCAAATGTTTATTAGGATCTTCCATGGACAACCCATGGAACTTAGGAATATGATGCAATAAACTGGACTTTAATTCGAAATCGTCGGTCTTGTTTTGGGCCACCCTTGGATATTGAATGCATAAAGGCAGAGCATTGTCCAATCCCGAAGCGGAAAGCTCCTTGATTGTTCGATTGTCTACTGCAATATCTTGAACTTCTTCAAAAGTCCTTGTTGTGGTTGCTCTTCTACTTTGTCTTCTTCAAGATCTGGTGCAGGTTGAGATGGTTGGGGATCTTGTTGATTCATTGCTCGTCTCAAAGTCCGTTTAAAATCGTCGTCAAATTCAAAGATGTGCTTATGAACAGGTTGAGAACTTCGAGTCATAAACTACCTAAAACAAGAAAACAAGTAAAATCAGCAACTAGGAACAAAAATACATGAAAACAAACAAAAAGAAATAATAAGGGATTAGCAAAGTTGCTAATCCCCGGCAACGGCGCCAAAAACTTGATGCGAAAATTAACTTAACACACAAATTTAACCCTCTTTTGACAACTGTAGTATAAGTATAAGTAGGGATCGTTCTGGACCGGAGACTAGGAGGGCTTGCTAATAACCTCTAAACTGTCTCAAAAACATAAAACTAAACTTAAAAATACTTAACAAGACTCACAAGACTCAAAGCAAACTTAAAATACGCAAAACAGCTTAAAACAACTAAATAAACTTAAACTAGACACTAGGAATGACTTTGGAAGAAAATTGACTTTTACTTGAATCAAAACATTTAAAAACACAAATTAAAACAAATTCTAACTAATTAGACACACTAAAGTAAAGGGGGATTGAGTTTTGGACGAAGTTGAAACAAACAAACAAGTATGAAAAACTAGACAGATTGTAAAATAAATTTGAGAAATAAGATGATGGATGGGATAGCTAGAGGCTTTTTCTCCACACATGACATGTATGCAAATAACTCAATTTCCAGTTACTACTTCATTGAATTATGAACGATAATGCTCCAAATTAACCGTGACATCACTAGTTAACTATCAGATTTTCCTTGTTTTATTGGATTGGATGACATCATTCGACAACCCAAAACATACATCTAAAGGTGAATGGATGTGTTTGGATGAAGGTTGTGTTGAAAATGGGACTGAATGATCTAACAAAGTATGAACTCAAGTTATGTTACACACACTTCCTTTTATAGAGGAAGTGCAAGGCAAAGCATGGGTAAAATGGAGTGGTGTTGAAATGATTCAAAGGTGAAAGTAAAGTAATGATGCAAAGCATGGGTAAAATGGAGTGGTGTTGAAATGATTTAAAGGTGAAGGTGAAGTAATGATGCAAAGCATGGGTAAAATGGAGTGGTGTTGAAATGATTCAAAGGTGAAAGTAAAGTAATGATGCAAAGCATGGGTAAAATGGAGTGGTGTTGAAATGATTTAAAGGTGAAGGTGAAGTAATGATGCAAAGCATGGGTAAAATGGAGTGGTGTTGAAATGATTCAAAGGTGAAAGTGAAGTAATGATGTAAAGCATGGGTAAAATGGAATGGTGCTGAAATGATTCAAAGGTGAAAGTGAATTGATGATTGATGCAAGAATTAAACATGGATGGAGTGCACGACAAAGGTTTGTTATGGTACAAGGAACCCTTAATTTGTGTCCTAAAATGCATGTGAAACCTTCAATGTTGCTAGAACTTAGGGACATTTAGGATTTAGGAAAGATCAAACCAAAATAGGAAACCTTGGCTTAACTTTCCTACTTCAAGTAGGAATCCTCATCTTTAGGTCTTTAATTTCGTCCATTCCTTTAGTTCCAAGCATATGGTATTTATTCCAAGCCCAAAATTGCTCCAAAAATCTCCAAAATGCACATTTTTGCATACTTTGTCCTTAGAACTTGAAATTGCACAAAAATGACTTTAAACACTAAAACAACTAAGGAATAACAATATAAATGCATGAGAACAAGCTAACCCAGTCGCATAAATATGCTCTTATCACGCAGCCATGGTGTTTGGTGTTGCCAACAATTTGACCTAAATTTTTCTCCCAATCTTGTCTTCCACCGCTGAGGCGAGGCGAGCCAAAGCATCTGCATGACTGTTTACCGCTCGAGAAATTTGGGTGATCTGGTAGTGGAAGTGCTGAAGCAACAATTGTGTTTGTGCCAGATATGCTGCCATGGAGCTATCCTTAGCGTCAAAGTTGTTGGTGACCTGGTTAACCACCAATTGGGAGTCACTAAAGATATCAATTCGTTTAACCCCAAGGTGTTCGGCCAAACATAAGCCTGCTAGGAGGGTTTCATATTCGGCCTCATTGTTTGACGCCTTGAATTTGAAACGAAGAGCATACTCCATCGCCACTTTGTCATGGGTCATAAAGACTAGTCCTGCTCCACAACCCTGTTGGTCGGACGAGCCATCAACATATAGACTCCATGCTAGGGCTGTTAGTTCTATTTTCTGAGCTTTCGAGGGTAATGAAACCACTTCTTTAGGTGTAGAAACAATGTCAACATGATATGTGAAGTCGGCGATGAAGTCTGCCACTGCTTGGCCTTTCTCAACTGGCTTTGGTTGGTAGAAGATGTCAAACTCACCCAATGCTATCGCCCATTTGATCATTCACCTGGAAGTGTCAGGACTTTGAAGTATCTGTCGAAGAGGATGATTGGTAAGCACGATGATGGAGTGTGCTTGGAAGTAAGGGCGAAGTTTTCGAGCAGACATGACCAATGCTAGAGCCAATTTCTCAATGTTAGAGTATCGTGCTCGAATAAGAACGGAACTTACTGCTGAAACTGATACCGACAGATAGATAATGAGAGTGTCACCAACCTCAGGTTTGGAGAGCAGATGGGTTTTACTCATGTAGTATTTGAGGTTCTTGAATGTCTCAGCACATTCATCAGTCCATGTAATGTACTTCTTACTTCCCTTAAGTGCTTTGAAAAAATGAGCATATCTGTCTGTGGCTTTAGAGATGAACCTAGTTAAGGCTGCCACCTTGCCAGTAAGGTTTTGAATGTCTTTTGAAGTTACCGATTCCTTTATGTTGAGATTGCTTTGATCTTCTTGGGATTAGCCTCAATGCCTCGTTGGCTTATCATGAAGCCTAAGAATTTGCCAGAGCCTACGCCGAAGGCACATTTGTTGAGGTTCAACCTCATCCGATACCTCTTCAGAATGGTGAAAGTTTCAAATAGGTTGGTGATGTGTTGGTCAGCATGTTTGCTCTTGACTAACATATCATCAACGTAAACTTCCATGCTCTTCCCAATTTTTTCAGTGAACATTGAATTGACCAGTCTCTGATAAGTTGCTCCTACATTCTTTAGGCCGAAGGGCATGACTTTATTGCAATATAGTCCCCTGTCAGTAGTGAAGGCTGTGTGTTCTTGGTCCGGAGGGTTCATGAGGATTTGGTTGTATCGTGAGTAAGCATCCATGAAGCTCAGAAGTTCACACCCTGCTGTAGAATCTATAAGTCTGTCTATGAGAGGAAAATGAAAGCTATCATTCGGACATTCTTTGTTTAGGTCGGTGTAATCGACACACATTCTCCACAAGACCTTTTGGAGCAGGAGACTTTCCTTGGTCGGATTCTTCTTAACAAGGACAATATTTGCTACCCACGTTGGATAATTGACTTCGCGGACGAAGCTTATACCTTTGAGTTTTTCAACTTCTGCCTTCATTGCCTCGTACCGTTCAACGTCATAAGATATTCGCTTCTGTCTCACTGGATTGGTCTTGGGGTCAATACTTAAGCGATGATAGATGATATCGGGAAAGATACTTGGCATGTCCTCGTATGACTAGGCGAAGACCTCATTGTTCTCTTGCAAAAAAGAGATCAATGCTAACCGAATGGGTGGTGACAAGGTGGTACCAATCTTCACCATGCGATCCGGATAATCTTTTGAGATAGAGTCATTCTCCAACTCTTCAGCAGGTTATGCTTGATTGGTGAAAGATTCATCTCGATGATTGTTGGGTTAACTGTTGCCACCGTGAAGATCCAAGTTGGCTTCGTTTGGGCTGGTCTTTATAATTTGGTCATGTATAGAAAGGGTTTCCTTGGGCACAAGCAGGTGTTGTTGCTTGATCGAAGTGTTGTAACATGATCGTGCACTAAGTTGATCTCCTCTGATGTAACTATTGCCATAGGAGGTTGGAAATTTCATCAACAACATATGTGTAGATACCATGGCCTTGAGATCATTGATACATGTGCGTCCGAAGATGACATTGTATGCCGTTGGGCAATCAACCACCAGAAATTTAGTGGTAATGGTAGCCGTGTAAGGGTCTGTACCCATGGTGAAAGGTAAGTGTATGCTCCCCAAAGGTTGCACGATATCACCGGAGAAGCTTATCAGAGGGGAAATCGAGCGATCGAGCAAGTGTTCAGCTACATTGAGTGCTCTGAAAGCTTCAGCCAACATGATATTGACCGAAGCCCCCATGTCTACCAGGATTCGTTGTACTTCGAAGTTGGCTATGTGAGCTTCCACAAGCAGTGGGTCGTTGTGAGGGTAGTGATACCTCTTTCTTCCTCAGGGTAGAAACATATTGGATCCCAGTTAGGCTTTTGATACTTACCTCCCCTGATGTCTTCCACGTGAAACACTTGGTAGCCAGACCTTAAAGCTCGTTCACTATTTTTCATGGCCCTGTTGGAAGATTTAGATATGGGTGTACCACCACTTATGGAATATATCACATTCACCTGGCGTTGGTTACAGTTACCCCTTAGAGGGTGAAGGAGGAATCGATCAATTTTTCCTTCATGTGCCAAAACTTCAATATGATTACGAAGGGTGATACACTTCTCGCTATCATGGCCGTTATGCTCGTGGTAGCAGCAAAACGTGCCCGTGTTCTTCTTGGGCTTGTAATCTGGGTGCCTCGGCTTTGGCTTCGGTTTCAAGTGTGCTATGCTGGGGTAAATGGCCACGCATGTGGTGTTCAAAGGTGTGTATGCCTCATACCTCGGGGTAAGGGTTGTCCTGACACGTGTTTGATCCACTGTGTTGATTGCCTGGGTTCGGGGATTATCATGGCGATACCATTAGTTATCGCGGTAGTGTCCCTTACTCCTTTTACTAAAATGAGACTGGTGAGGATGGAAATGTTTCATTTTGCCCTGAGATTGATATGTCTGTTGACTTGGCAAAGTATTAAGTAAGGCAGGGGGAGGCACCGCTGCCGTTTGGAAGGTCGAGGTCATCTCATTTGGTTGGATCTGGCTTCCATTCCCTACTTGCTGATAAGGGGTGGCTTTGGGGGTTTCCCTTGATATGTCCTTACCTTGGCAGAAGCATGGTTGTAAGTTTGTGCCATCACCTCAGAGTAAGTTTTCTAAGTGTTGACATTGATCATGTACTTGAAGAAACAGTCACGTAGGCATGCCGTGAAGGCTTTGAGGGCAGTCATGTCGTCTGTCTCGGCACAACGGGAATACGCATGGCTGAAGCGGCCAACATACATACGTAATAACTCGTTTGGTTTCTGGCGAATAGTGTACAAGTCATCCGTAGAGTGCAGGTGATCGGTCTGGAAAATGTGTTGAGAAACAAACAGTTTCCTCAATTCCTCAAATGAGTCTACCATCTCAGGTGGAAGACGGCAATACCAGTTTAGAGCTCCACCAGAGAGGGTAGAGGGGAAAAGAAGACATCGCTCTTCGTCGGTGTGCATCCAGTATACCATGGTGGACTTAAAAAGGTTAAGGTCTTCAATCGGGTCCTCCTTTCCAGTATAGAGTTGCAAGCCAAGCTTCTGCTTTGTCTTTGCTTGGAGGGGGGTGTCGAGAATCCTCATTGTAAGAGGGCTAGGCCTAGGTTGGTTCCAATCAGGTATCTCAGCTTGTCGTTCGGCCTTCAACTTGTTTACTTCCTTAAGAAGTTGTAGGACAAGAGGGTCCTGAGTAGAGTTATGTACCACTAGAGCTTTCTTTCGTAAATCTCCATCTCCTTTTGGAAGTATGAAGGTTTGATCAAGAGCATGTGATTTTTCCTTGGACTCGCCGTACTGACTTCCAAGGTATGTCTGTCGGAACATCTCTGAGTCCCCTATACCTTTATGTTTCTCTAGGACCTATTGCCCCTTCCCCAAATTGGTAGCCGGCCTAGGACATGAGAGGGGACCGAGTCTTTTAGAGACCCATGGGTCATTGATCTTCGAGCTTATATGGATGTGATTGTCTCGATGTTGCTTTAGGAAATCTCGACAGTCGCGAAAGATGGCTTTCGATCCTTCCACTCATTCCGTAAGGAGATGTCTTCCTCCACTTCTCATACTTCGGGTCGAAGCAGCTGGTTTGAGAGAAGTCTCATGTTGATCAATGTTTTGATGATTAGCTCGCTCTTCATCAGGGATACCCATGTCGAAGGAAGGTGACCTTCCGTGTTGGGGGGCACCCAGATGATGGTTGATGTCAACAAGGGTAACGAGCTTGCGTGTTTGAGTACGCCTAGTTTTGTGGAGCTTCTCATACTGCTCCTGGAGGACCTCATTCTTCATTACTATCTTGTTGTTCTAAGCTTCTAGCTCATTGATTTTAGCTTGAAGAGCAACCCTTTTTCCTTCATTCTTTCATTGCTTCGCACTAGGTGCGAGGGGGGTGTCATTCTGTGTGTTGTGGCTTCCTTTGCTCCCCATGTTGGATAGGGATGTCTGGTTAAAAGAGAGTGTATGAATGGTGGAAACCAGCTTGACAAAGCTGAAGATAGTGGAAATAAGTGTTGTTCCCACAGACGGCACCAAATGTTGATGCACAAAATCAGTGAGGACTTTGGTACAACAGAAAGTGTTAAGTTTGTGACCTTCGTTAGATTGCTCTGGTCACTAATGTGGATAAGTATGTAAATGGATAGAGACAGGGAAGCAAACACAAGATGTACATGGTTCATCCAGATTGGCTACGTTCACGGAGTAGAGGAGTTCTTATTAATTGTGAAGGGTTTACACAAGTACATATGTTCAAGCTCTCCTTTAGTGAGTACAAGTGAATGATTTAATACAAATGACATTAGGAAATATTGTGAAAGAATGATCTTTATTTATAGAAGAGGGTTTCTAGTTTCATTCTGACATTGACACTTGTGGTGCTGTGATTGGCCTATGATGTCGACACGTTTTGTGTTATGATTGGCCTATGATGTTGACATGTGTCGCGTTGTGATTGGCCTCTTGGTTGGAGGGAGACTCTTGTGGGTCTTTGGCGATATAATATTGACTGGTGCTTAGTAGTTTCGGGGTTAGTCAAGTATGGTACAAACAAAGTTAATTAAAAAGAGCTACTCTCCTTGGAGTTGTTCATCTTTTTATATGGAGAATGTAGCTGAACTCGAACGAGGAGCTCCCAGGTTAGTTATTAATTACAAACCATTAAATAAATCTCTTAGATCGATTAGGTATCCTATTCCAAATAAGAAAAAGCTATTAGGCAGGCTGAATCAAGCTGTGATATTTTTCAAATTCGGTATGAAATTTGGATAGAAGATTCAAATCAAAGAGAATGACAGATACAAGACTGCTTTCAATGTGCCATTAAGACATTATGAATGAAATGTCATGCCTTTTGGATTAAAGAATGCTCCATCCGAATATCTAAATATTATGAATGACATTCTTAATCCTTACTCTACTTTCACTGTTGTATATATTGATGATGTGTCACTATAAGCCAAAAGAGTTCTGCCTGATAGACTGCCCGTAGCTGAGTTACCTCCTCCTACCCCTTCTCCTTGATCATGTTTAAAGATTGACAAAATTAAGTCTTTAATTGAATCAAGTTCTTCCTGCTCTAAAGAAGATCTGAAAATGAAGGTTTTGAAGATTCTTGATCTAGATTGCCTAGATGAAGATATGGTGTCAGCATTTGTGTCATCTCAACATCAGATGGACAAAGACTTGGAACAAGATTGTTTTGGAATCCTTCCTCCTATCCGCCAAGACAAATAAAGCATGAAATGCTTATAAAAGAAAAAGAATAAAGTTAAGATGTTGACTAATATCTAGACGACAACAATTATTCATTCCTTCAATAATTGTCCTTGCTTACTGTAGCTGGTGTGTCGGGGTGCTTCTTTTGTTGCGTAATCTTTTTTTTCCTGTTCAACCATGTGAAGCTGAGTTAGATCTACTTTATAAAGTGAAGATGCCACCCAATGTGCATGTCTACTTTATGGTGCCTCTCTGTTTTTGCGACCCCTGGTCTTGTCATTTGCCCTTTAGTTTGCTATTTATAGAGCACCTTTGCTTAGTTGTTTGTGCGCTTAATTTTCTCACTGTGTAAAAAACTCTCAAGGTTGAGTGCTTCCTCTCTCTTTATATCAAAACTTTGAGATAAATGTGAGTTTGTTTCTTCATACGTTTGATATCTCTTTTAATTTCTATTTACAATTTTTCATTACTCTATGTATGTATGTATATGTATATATAAATAAGGTAAGATCCGAGACACATATTTTTTACCCACATTTTTGTTACTCTCATTCCGCAACTTCTTAAAAAATCGGTGCCGCTATCCATACATATTCCAACATTTGGGTGAACCAAGCATATGTGCAAAAGGTTAGGGTTAACACTGCATCCCAGTGTCGTGCGGCAATGACAGCGCCCAATCAAGCTTACCCGCACGCATTTGTGAGTGGTGACCTCACTTCTTTGGAGTATGAAAGAAGTACTTATTTCTTAATTAATTAATTGAGAATGTTACCTAAATCACATAAAGTGAGATGGTAATGCGCTCATGTGCAGATCTCAGCCCCACTTTATGTGAGCGTGTTGTAATTTGATTACTTTATGTCAATAATTATTCAAACGTAATGTTGCAATCTAACAAATCCAACAGGGTTAGAGTTTGAGGTTATTTTTCAAATTGGGAGTGTTAACATGTAATACGATTTCATTTTATGGTGTTATGGTAAGGTGAGTAAGAGAATATTAAGAGCTCTGTTGACCTCTTTATATAATCATATTTGATGATGGTCGAGAAATAAAAAGAGTCACAAAACTAAGTTTAGGCTGCATGCATGTTTCTTAATTACCTCTAACGTTAAGAATTAATTCAAAATTTGCATGCATCTAACCATTACCAAATATATAAATGCGAGTTCTACTCCAATGTGAAAGTTGTGTATTTGAGATTTCATTTAATTTTCTGTTTTTGATTGGCAGAAAATATGTATAAAAAAAAGTTATTTAGCTAAAATCAATAAAATCTTTATTAATTAGTCATATATCAATAGTCAATTTTTTTTTTTGAACTTAATCAATGAAATATTTTAATTAATTAGAAATAGGTCAATAAGGAATGCTACATGAATTTTCGTCCTATATAAAAGGTGATCCTTATTCCCTCTTTTTGCCCACCCTCTTTCTGATTGATCGGCATCTATATTAGGAGTATGATTCTCTCTTCCTCTTTCCTTCTCTCATCTTTTTTTTTCTTTATCAAGAAGTCAACACAAAATGTTAATTTGACTTAATCGTGACTGTTCAAATAGGAAGTAATTGAAGGGAGGAAATTTTAGAGGGGCTCACCCCACCGAGTCCATCAATCTCTCTCTCCTCTCTGGTCCCATTTTTTTCTCTCTTTCTTCAGTCACCATTTCATCTTCATCTTTTAATCTTCTTCTTCTTTGTCTCATCTTCTCTCTCTTCTAATATATTAGCCACCCAAGAAAACAATACAGATTCCTGCTCCAACTAAGCCTATCAGAATAAGAAATTAGGGGGTTTAAAAAAATCTTTTTGTTTCTTTATGGTTATTGGGTTTACAATTGACTTTTGTGGCTCTATGCAAAACTCTAGCTGGATTACCATAACTAACAGTTGCGAATGGTTTCTTGAAAATGAATTCAATCCATCATTCTAAGAGGAGAAAACAAGAGATCGAGGAGAGAAAAGATTGATGGAGACGTTGGCGTGAGCAACCATGATTGCAAACGAGAGATCAAATTTGATTTTTTTCAATTCGGTGCTGATCTTGGAACATGGAAGCTGATTTTGTTTTGGCTTAAGAAAGAGTTTACTAGTTCAGGGGTTTGGGATGTTTTAGGGGGTGGGGGAGGGAAGAGAGATCAGATTTTGGAATGTCTTAATTGAATTATATGTCGACGCGGCATTGAATTATCGTTCTGTTGTCTACTGAATTCAGGCACCGCATGCAGTTTTTGTTTTATTATAATCAAATTAATCACGTTTAATATTCGTTTTAGTATTATAAAAGAGTCTGAAATCATTAACAAAAAAGTCGAATATTTGACATAACTAATTGACAACAATAAATTAGAAACATACAGAGTCTGAATCACAGAACAACAGAACAAAAACTGTAATGCATAAATTAGATTGACTTATTCTCAAATATAAAAAAATTTGATAAAGGGGATGCCATCTATTATGTAATGGTATAATTAGTAATTTTGTTTGATATAGGTGCAATAGTGTACTTTAAAGTTCCACTGACCTATTTATAATTAACATAAATATTATTGACAGATTGTCGATATTGTAACACATTTATTGATTTAATAAAAACTTATTCAAATATATATTTAGATTTTTTATTTACATTTTTCAGCCAAAATGTATATTTTACTCTTCATAGTAGAGTTTTCCACCAACAAAAAATTGAAAATACATTTTGCATCTTCATTAAAGATGCCCTAATCCATCTTCAAATTTTGGTTTGCCTCATTTTTAAGGAGAGAGATGTAAGTGAGAAATCTTATATTTGATTCTCGTCAATGGCGAATTTGAACCACATTATTGTTAGTACAGTATGGGGCTAAACCCACCACTCTTATTTAATGTAGATAATATCGTTTGTTAAAAAAAAAAAAAAAGATTATGTATCATCTTATTAATTCACCGGCCGATTGAAGATAGGATGTTATCCACCAACTCATGCATGCGGCATTATATTTTTGACCCACGTTATTTGGTAAATAAATTTGGTGAAACAATTGGGTAGAAATTATTAAATAATAAGCGTATGGTTCAATTGTGTTCTTTTCAATGGGTACAATTCATTGTTTAAACTTAATTCATCCGGAGAAAATTACTTAAAGTTTGTGAAAACAAAATATAGATACACTATCAGAAATTGCCACTGTCGGATGAAATTTATTTACTTAAGGATTGTGAAAACAAAAGATGGATGCACTATTAGAAATTATCATTTGTCCGACGAAAGTTTGCTTGGCAAAACAAATTTTATTAGGCAAAATAACCTTATTTACTTAAGGATTGTGAAAACAAAAGATGGATGCACTGTCACATCCTGGCCCGGGTCCATCACATCCCAGACCCGTTCCACCACCGTAGCACGATATTATCCGCTTTGGGCTTACCATTCCCTCACGGTTTTGTTTTTGGGAACTCACGAGCAACTTCCTAGTGGATCACCCATCCTGGGAGTGCTCTGGCCTCCTTCTCACTTAACTTCGGAGTTCCTACGGAACCCAAAGCCAGTGAGCTCCCAAAAGGTCTCGTGCTAGGTAGAGATGAGAATATACATTTAAGGATCACTCCCCTGGGTGATGTGGGATGTTACAATCCACCCCCTTAGGGGCCCAACGTCCTCGTTGGTACACTTCTGACCAAGGATTGGCTCTGATACCATTTGTCATATCCCGGCCCGAGTCCACCACATCCTGGGCGTTCCACCACCGTAGCACGATATTGTCCGCTTTGGGCTTACCATTCCCTCATAGTTTTGTTTTTGGGAACTCACGAGCAACTTCCCAATGGGTCACCCATCCTGGGAGTGTTCTGGCCTCCTTCTCGCTTAACTTCGAAGTTCCTACGGAACCCGAAGCCAGTGAGCTCCCAAAAGGCCTCGTGCTAGGTAGGGATGAGAATATACATTTAAGGATCACTCCCTTGGGCGATGTGGGATGTTACATGCACTATTAGAAATTATCATTTGTCCGACGAAAGTTTGCTTGGCGAAACAAATTTTATTAGGCAAAGTAACTTTACCTGACAGAATAAAACATTTGGTCGGACAAAAGTGGTCAACATTTTAGTTTTTTCAAAGACCTTTGCCCAACAAAAAACGTTCGACGGGCAAAGAAACAGTTATCGGGCAAAATATTCATGTCAAGGGAAAAACTTGGTGTGTAATATGCAACCCTTTGAGGAACCCTACAAGTTTCGTCTGGCCAAAGGTATAACTTGTAATTTAGGGTTCAGGGTTTACAATTCTTTGAGCAAAATGATAATTTTTGTCGGACAAAAGTGAGGGACATTTTGGCATATTCAATTTCTTCGATGGTTCTGCAAAATTAGTTTCAACAATCCAACCGTCAATGTAGTTAGTGTATACTCCAAGATGACATATGCAAAATCACCCAAATGCAAGTTTCTGAGATTAGGAATGAAGAATTTTGAATAGAAATTTCTACTCATCATTGAATAGCCAAATAATGTTTTTTGTGTGTGTACACACACATACTCTACACACACATACTCCATTGAAAATTCACGAATTACGGTTTTACTCCAAATACGGTTATGTATATAAAACTCACATCGGTCAAAGAAACAAGTGAAAAACCAATATATAGAGAGAACTGTTTTTACACTTCGAAACAGTCAACATGCAATCGAGCAAGGGTCTTCTTTAAATCACGTAATAATTTGCGATTAAATTTGGTCATAATATCATCGATATCAATCCTTGACAAAATTGGCCTCCGTCCTGAAAAACTGATACAATATTTATTAACTCCTTTGACGGTTAAACGTATCATCATGATTTAACAGTTATTTTAGCTCTGATTTTGATTATTTTTTTGCAACTACATTCCTCAACCTATAAGAATACAATAAACGAACCAGATCATTCATTTAAAATATTTACACTAGTGGTTACAACAAAAACTTATCGTTCTACTTAATAGAAGTATATAATAAACTTTAAGTGTTTGTTAAATCTATCGTGCTAAAGAAATACGCTGTCTACAAAACTAATTTTAGCAATCCAACCGTCTCACATTTTTAAAATAGTACAAGATTACATACGCCACAAATAACCTAAAACAAACTTTCAATGATTAGGTAACAGGACGAAATCATTCAACAATTAGAAATGTAGTATCACGATTTAACGATTATTTTAACTCTAGTTTTGATAATTTTTTCAAATACACTCCTCGAAGCTATAAGAATAAAATGAATGGACCCGGTTATCAATTTAAAATATACACTAGTGGTTAAAACAAAATCTTACGTTCTACATAATAGAAGTAAAGAATAAACTTCAATTGTTTGTTGAATATATTGCGTTGACGGGATATGCAATTTACGAAACTAATTTCAAAATGATCCAATTGTCACACTTTTTTTTTTAATATAGTACGAGATCCATATGCCAAAAATCACCTAAAACAAACTTTTAGACATTAGGTAACGGGACAAAATCCTTCGCGGGTTAGAAACGTATCATCACGATTTAACAGTTATTTTAGCATCAATTTTGATGATTTTTTTGCAAATACACTACTTGACTCTAGAAGAATATAATGATAGAATCCAATTATTAATTTAAAATATCTACATTAGTTGTGGGATCTTGTGGCCTATGAGTGGTCAAGTTCGGGACCTCGTGTGATCTTCTTCATCTAGCTTTCCGCCTGCAAGTGGGACGTCTTCCAGACTGCAGCAAGTGGAGATGGAGTTAGAGGCTATGCGCCAATGAGAAGAAGAAACGCGCCAGTGGAATGAGGAGATTCAGTGGTACATTATTATGATGACGCATGCAATGGTAGCCTCTGGTATTGTATTGGCCTCCCTATTCCTCCGAACGATCTTATGCCACCACCACAAGAGTAGATAGTTGAAGATATTTGACATGTAAATTTGCACGCAAATTTTCATTCCTTTTGAAATTAATATAATGAAAACTAATTAATTTATTTAAATTAAATATAATTTAAATTACGTTTTAAAAAAATTAAAACGTTTACGGGCAAATACGTTCATCGAGTATGCATTTTGTATTCTTATATATTTTCTTTAAATTCATTAAGCATTTTGCTCGACGAATATCTTTGTTGTGCAAACATTACTTGCCCATTTGAAAAGTCGTCGGGCAAGTTTTGATCAATGCATTTTGCCCGACGAAAATTTTTATTGGGTAAACTTTCGTACCATGACCTTTGCTTGACGAATTTCTGTTTGGCGAAGGTTTAGGCGATTAAAGCCTTATTTTGCCCTACTAAATCCTTTCGTCTGAAAGGGGTTTTTTTTTTTTTTTTTTTTTTGTAGTTATTTATGAAGAGTCTAAGCATTTTATTGTATTTTATTACAAACCATATTACTGGTCTAGACTAGAAAAGAAAGTCGGTTTAAACGTGAAACATTGTAGGTTGAAAAAGAAAATATCAATAAATCAGTTGCGTACATGTGACCCTCTACATCATGTTCCATACAAGCTAATTGTTGTAGGCTAATATTATTATATTCACCGTTTTAAGGTGGGTTAACTGTCATTGTATACCTGTTAAAGCTTGTCGTCATTGTCATGTGCTAGCTAGCTTCAAAAACACACGTTTAGATTTGTAAATCTTCTAGTTTTCCATCTTCCACGCAAACAATATGCATGATAATCAAACAACCATCTCAAATTGCATGATCTTAACTGCCATACCCACAAATACCAAAAGTAATTAAACAAAAAAGAAAACCAATGAATTTTCATAGATTTTGTGCCAGAATCATGCATATTGAATCTCTGAATCATATATATGTCTTTTTTTCTTTCTTTTTTTTTTGTTTTATTTTCATCACTCTTTGAAAATATTATTTCACATGTAGATTTATTTAAGTGCAAATTATTTGTACATTGACGATGCATGTCGATTTTTTATCTACTGTTATTGCAAACAAGAATCTGTAAATGATTATGTCCCGACTCGTTAATAAAGAATTTTTTTTAGTATTTTTAAATAATCATTTTCTCATTAAAAAAAAAAGGATTTAATCGTAGAAAGAGTAGATGATTTCAGAATGTTAGTAACAACTAATATAAATTCCCACGTGAGGTTCACATTCAGGTTATAGATGAAGAATGAACAGATTTTTAGTTTTGAACTTAATTTTTAACAAATTTTGTCAGAAGAGCTATATTCCGACTACTCTATTATGAAGTTACTATACGATGCTACATGGAATCCCTTTGCATGGTACTGTTGGTATTTTGGGAAATCGAAAACAGAAAAACTGTTATTACAAAAGAAAGTCAAAGGACAAAGTAGTTGCAAATTACTGATGGTATTACTTGACGGAAAGGGATCATCTCCGGATCCCTTCCACTTAATCCTCCTCATCAAACAATCCGAATTCTTAAAATTTAATCCAACGGCTAATAACACGGGCTTACTCTTAAAGTTATAGTAACTTTAACTGTTAGATCAAATTTCAAGGGTCCAAATTGTTTCATGAGGAGGATTATGTGGAAGGGATCTGACAGATGATCCCTTTCCTTGACTATCTTCAAAGACCTAAATGGTTAAAAAAGTCAATAAATCAGATGTATATATGGGTTATCTAACTCATGGATTGGTCCACCTAGGACTAATAGGTTTGAATGTAAATTCAAAGCTGAAGCCATCTCCCTAGTTTTCTCTCCATGCCGTGGAATGTGGATAATCAAAGAGTCCATCAATTTGGATACTTAAAACTGTACTCATTCCAATGCCATTGCAATAGTATAGCAGAGAGAGCGCAAATTAAGGCGGTCACTAGCAATTTGTGAGGACGTGAAGATTAAAGAATCAGGTGAAATAATAAATCTTTCAAGGGTTTATAAGTAAGTTAGGATACTTTTTATATTACCAATTAGTTTTATAGTGAATTTCAATTTTTTTCATGGTATTAGAGCAAGTTGACGCACGTGTGAAGCCCAACAATCATGTGCATCACGTCACTCAGTTTGTGTTGTCCACTTGTTTGACTTGAAAATTCGTCACATATGAGGGGATTTGTGAGGATGTGAATATTAAAAAGTCTCACGTTGAAAAATAGAAAAACCTTGCAACTTTTCATATTACCAATTAATTTTATGGTGGAACCTCTTCTTCACAATCCAACCTACAGTTTGTTGTTATCAAGAAAGTGAAAAGGGTTGGCCTGGCGGAATGTTGATGAGCGTATTTTGCATAATCGTTTAAGGAAGTTTTGATAGAAATATTACTAGATTATAGTGAATATTATTAGACTATAGTATTAATTGTTAAGTAATTACATGAAATTAAATTAAAAATACGAGTCTCATGTTTTATTGTTATAAAGTATCTTCAAATGACGTGTTCAAACACATCTATCTTTTTTAAATTTTATTATTAAAATATTATAATAATTTAGCAGATGGAAAAGTTTCGAATGTGTTTTTTTAATGCACTTGTAAAGGTGACTAATAAGAAAAAAAATGAAAATAATAGGAGAAATAGAAAATGTTGAGGTTTGAATTAATGCCAACGGTGTGGCTAACCAAATGCTTTTGGTCAACCTTCCTTCTCTCTCTTTAATTGTGTTCCTATAAATACACACTGCAAACCCTTCCTCTTCTCGACAACCTCCTCTGTTTATGTATCTCTCGTTTCTCGCTTTCTTCAACCTTTCTCTGTCGTATCTTTCAAAATTTCTCTTTCCATCTCTGAAACAGGTTTAGGGTTTATCAAAAAACCACGGTCCTCCCAATGGTTCTTCTCAAACTCAAAGATGGGGTTTTGTACCAGCTGCTGGCAAACACATGCCAAAGAGCTGCAAGAAAAGTGAGAAACTATGGCTCCCTCGTAGGCAATTCTCCTCCTCTCACCTCACCGCAAAAACAACCCTTTTCATTTCCCAATTTCACAATGTGTAATTTGGAGGGCAGAGACTGTGAGACAATTGCATGTGACATTTTTGGATCCCTTTTGAAATCCCAGTCTGTCTTTCCTTACTTCATGCTTGTTGCCTTTGAAGGTGGCAGCATTTTCAGAGCCCTTCTCTTGCTTCTATCGTACCCGGTTTTGCTGATTTTCGACTACGAGCACAGATTAAGGGTTATGATTTTCATAACTTTTTGTGGTCTCAGAAAAAAAGATATGGAGAGTGTTGGCAGGGCTGTTTTGCCCAAGTTTTATCAGGAAAATCTCAACCTTCAGGCCTATGAGGTTTTTGCCTCAGCGGGATTTAGGGTTGTCCTCACAAGTGTCCCTAGAGTCATGGTTGAACATTTTCTCAAGGATTATATGGAAGTTGGTGATGTTTTGGGGACTGAATTGCACACTGTTGGGCACTACTTCACTGGTTTGTTATCCAGCTCTGGTTTTCTTGTGAAGCACAATGCTCTCAAAAAATATTTTGGAGACAAAAGACTAGATATTGGAATTGGTTCTTCAAGCGTCGAAGATAATCTTTTTATCTCCCTTTGCAAGGTATGTAATACCACTTTCAAATAAGTACCAAGTTTGATTTGTCCTTACACCCTGAAGTCCTAGTTTGACCACTAATGCTGTATACCTCAATATGTATTAGGGTTAGTCTTACACCCAACCCATAACTAGCTAGTTATAGGTATTATGATCTTATCAACTTTCTGGTTTAGGGTACTTTATCTTCAAAGAAAATGTCAAATTATAAGAGTCAAAATTACAATTGATGGTTGATGTGGCAATTTGAAATCTTATATCAAATTTGTACTTCTCCAAAAGAATTGTCAAATGTTATTTTATAATTTAAGTAGAACTTTAAATGGTTAAAATTATTAAAAAATGTTGAAACAAAATTTTTATTGGTTGAAATATTAGTGGAATAAGGGATCCACCATTAAAAATAATTAAAAATAAATTTGACTCCAAATCACAAAGCCTTCAAATCCAATCAGCAAATAACAATTTGATTGGAGAAATTTTGATGTCAAATATGTACAATGATATTCCACCTAAGATTTGGATGGTGTTGGAAGGTTTTGGGATACTATTACTAATAAGTCACATCAATGGCATTAGAAAATCATTTTCACAAATTACATCCTTTTCGCATTTCCAGTTTCCATCATGTATTTTTTATCTAAAATAACCCAAGAGGAATTCCCTTTCATTCCTTTCATTAATGGGAGGTGTTGCACAGATTTAATTTCCTTTTTTTCTCTCTTGCAAGTATAATATTTTTGGCCTAGAAATATGGTACATATATGTATTACCATGCATTGGTGGATGAGTCTACTATGTATATTTATGTAAAGCTAGAACATTACGAGAGATGTTTAAACATGATTGCCTGATTACACTATCATTTAGTGTTACTAACCCACTTAATTGCAACAGGAAGCCTATGTAGTGAACAAGGAAGACAACAAGAGCGGTACAAATTCAGCAATGCCCAGGCACAAGCAGCCAAAGCCAGTAATATTTCATGATGGAAGGTTGGCATTCTTGCCTACTCCATCTGCAACCCTAGCCATGTTTTTGTGGCTCCCTCTTGGAATAATCCTAGCCATATTAAGAATCTCAGTTGGCATTATCCTCCCCTGCAAAATTGCCCTATTTTTGACCTCCTTGACAGGTGTCAATCTCTCAGTTAAAGGCTGCTTAAACCCCACTTCCTCAAACCCACAAAAAAAAGGAGTCCTCTATGTTTGCACACACAGAACCCTACTAGACCCAGTTTTCCTTAGTATGGCTTTGGGCAAGCCTTTAACAGCAGTCACATACAGCTTGAGCAAAATGTCCGAAATCATAGCGCCGATCAAGACAGTCCGATTAACCAGAGACCGAAAACAAGACGGTGAAACCATGGGGAGGCTACTTAGTGAAGGAGATTTGGTGGTTTGCCCCGAAGGAACAACTTGTCGAGAGCCGTATTTGCTAAGATTCAGCTCACTGTTTGCGGAACTGGCTGATGAGATTGTGCCAGTAGCCATCAACACAAATGTGAGCATGTTTTATGGGACTACAGCCAGTGGACTAAAATGCTTGGACCCAATTTTCTTCCTGATGAACCCTGGGCCTGCATATTATATTGAAGTTCTTGGGAGGCTCCCAAGAGAGCTGACTTGCGCTGGGGGAAAGTCTAGCAATGAAGTGGCTAATTACATTCAGAGGAAATTGGCTGATGCTTTGGGATTTGAGTGCACCTCTCTTACAAGGAGGGATAAATATTTGATGCTGGCTGGGAATGAAGGAATTGTCCCTGATAATAAGAGAAAGAAGCCTTAATTTTCATATAATTAAAAAAAAATATCCTCAAAGTTTAGGACCATTCAATTTTAATTATAAGGACATTTTGGTATGAAATGTTTATAATGGGTCAACCTATTTTCTCTATTTACTCTTATACCATTATTCCATTCATCATGGCAGGTGCCACATTAATTAATGTTTACATTTTGTCTCATGTTTGAATTATTGTACGTTACTTTGTATGGTGCTATTGTAAAATATTCTCTACTTGCATTACTGAGCTACTTTTTCATCTTTTGTTTATCTACTTCTAACTTTTTTATGCTTTCATCATGTTGTCGATGTTGTCTAATTCCTCTTCTGTCATATTGTTCTAGTATTGATCATCTCCTTCTTCTAGTTCCGCTTCTCTTTTACTATCTTTTTTTATCTTGTAATTGATTTTTACAATTTCTTCTTTGACATTTTTGAGACTTTCAATATGGCTGATGACGAATATCTGTCTTACTATATATGTACATTTCCTCGTCTTCTGCTACTAATAACATATCATACTTAACATCCTTGAACTCATCTAAGGCTAATGTTTTAGCTCCTTGATATTTCATAATATTTTGTTGTGGAGGAGTCCATCTGTAGGGTGATATAGATGACAGTCTAAAAGATTCTTTATTTATCATGGCTATATGCCTAGCTTATTCTTTGTGCATATGCATTACCAATCTAGAGGATTATTGATAAAACTTATACAAATTTCCTTCCAAACTTCTAAGTAATCTTCTGCTACTTTCTTAAGCTTAACATGAAATAATTCTAATTGGGAACTATGGTTAATAAATATTTTATCAAGATAACCAAACTCTCATAGTAAGGTTGGGGTAAATTCTACTACATTATTCTTTTCTTTATGCTCATAACTAAAGTGTCATGGTCTAAAGTCTCTCATATGAATTTTGTCCAAAGCAATGCTAACCTTCGGTTTACAATTGCAACTCTCTATACTATCACAAAGACATGGTGGATATATCTTTATAATAATATTCATTCCTCATTTTGAATCAAAGATGGATTCATACAAAGTACATTGTAACTGTAATTGCCACTTTTGCATGGACTGTGAGTCTTTGATGCTCTGTTTAGAATTTCATATCAAATGTCTATTGGCAATATTCTTAATTTTCAGTAGTATAGCAACAATCATAATAAAACATGGAATTGATCGTTTTCTACATGTTTACCAACTGACTATTGACAATTGTAAGTTAAATATTGCTTAACTGTTTTGACCAAATAATTATTTTATGATTGTTAGGGTTTAGGGTTTACCTTACTATGTTTATGATTTCTTTCTCTAATGTTTCTTGGCTTCTTCAAATGGTTGGAGTCATAACAATAAAGTCTTTTACGATAATATTTTCTGCACTAACCTTGACTTATTCAGGAAAAATATCTTAGCAAGATTTTGTAGTGCAGACTTGTGTACATTTTTTTTTGGGTAAAAGACTGTTTACTACCTTCATGTTTCGTGGTTTTCAACATTTAGTACATCAATTTTTTTTCGTCTCAAATTCATACCTAAAGTGTAAATTTTGGGACAGTCTCATACATCCGTTAGTCAAACTGTTAAGTTTTCTGTTAACTGTGACGTGGCGCACTGACTGGGCGCCACGTGTCATCCGAGTTTTTTTTTCTTTTCTTTTCTTCTTCCTTCTTCCTTCTTCTTCTTCCTCCGACTGCAACTTTCTTTTTTTTTCTTCCTCCTTCTCCTTCTTCCTTTCTTCCTTCTTCCTTCCCTTTCTTCCTTCTTCTTCCTTCTCATTCTCCTTCTTCTTCCTCCGAATCTGGGGAAGCTTTTTTTTTTTTTTTTTTTTTTCTTCTTCTTCTTCTTCCTTCTCTTTCCTCCTCCTTCCTTCTTCTTCTTCCTCCTCTTTCCTCCTCCTTCCTTCTTCTTCTTCTTCTTCCTCCGAATCTACCCAGATTCAGTTTTTTTTTTCTTTTCTTTTTCTTTTTTTTTCCTTCTTTCTTCTTCTTCTTCTTCTTCTTCTTCCTCCGAATCTGCCCAGATTCGGTTTTTTTTTTCTTTCTTCCTCCTTCTTCTCCTTCTTCTTTCCCCTTCTTCTCCTTCTTCTTTCCCCTTCTTCGTTCTTCTTCTTCTTCCTCCGAATCTGGGGGAAGATGAAAGTTTGAAGAAGAAGAAGGAGGAAGGAAGGAGGAGGAAGAAGGGGAAGGAAGAAGGAGAAGAAGGAGGAAGAAAAAAAAAAGGTTGCAGTCGGAGGAAGAAGAAGGAGGAGGAAGAAGAAGAAAGAAAAAAAAAACAAACACACTTCCCCAGATTTTGGAGGAAGAAGAAGAAGAAGAAGAAGAAGGAAGAAGAAGGAAGAAGGGGAAGGAAGAAGGAGGAAGGAAGAAGGAGAAGGAGAAGGAGGAAGAAAAAAAAAAAAGTTGCAGTCGGAGGAAGAAGAAGAAGAAGAAGAAGGAAGAAGAAAAGAAAAAAAAGAAAAAAAAACTCGGATGACACGTGGCGCCCAGTCAGTGTGCCACGTCACAGTTAACAGAAAACTTAACAGTTTGACTAACGGATGTATGAGACTGTCCCAAAATTTACACTTTAGGTATGAATATGAGACGAAAAAAACTTGATGTACTAAATGTTGAAAACCACGAAACATGAGGGTAGTAAACAGTCTTTTACCCTATTTTTTTTCTTTCACCAAAAGTGAAGACTTCAAGAAATGGATTATGTAAATTATGGTTTAAAACTTATAACATGCCAATATTCTTTTCCAAAGAGAGAAATGTATAAATGGTTTGAGATGTTTTCAGGGTATATCATTTTTAAGAGAATTAAGTTAACTGTTATCTTATCTAAAGATTTGAAATTTTTTGTTGTTTACCTAATTTTTAATGTTATACAATAAGTTTACATGATCTGTTACCAAATGATGGTTGTTTTTGTTTCTTGCCCAAAGGTGTAACATAAACAATCATAAATGATAGACATGAAATATTTGTCTGTGAAGGAAGAGGTGAAAAAATAGTTGATATTGATTGAACACATTGACACAAAGTCAATGGCTGCTGATTCACCCATGAAACCATTGCTTCCTAGAGTGTTTAAGGAACATGTCACTGGAATGGGGGTAGTAACTCTTTGGATTCTACATTTATGTGGGCGTAAGGAAATAGTGAGTTCATGTTTTTGTTTTTCTTAGCAATTTATTGTTTGACTTTTGCAGACTTACAAAATTTTTATTTATCAGACATGTATTTTGTACTGAAGTTTATTCCGCAATTGTGCAAAATTTTGTTAGAAGTCTGATATATAGGATATTTGATTATTCAAATAAGGATGAACTCAGAGGTTATGTATTACAGATATAGCACAATTGGTATTCAACTCATTCAGGATGATCTTTTCTGGCATTTTCCTCTTTTCCGCAATATTCATGCAACAGCCAAAGGTGTGAAGCTGTTATTTCTTTCTTTTCCAACAAATTCATTTGGGGTCAAATTGGTAGCCAAATTCTTGTTCAGATAGATGTGCATATATTATGATTTAGGATTTTTTTGGTTGTAAAGTTTTCAATATATGAATGATATTTATCGATTCACTACAAAAAATTTCCAGAACTCATTGCAGATTTTGAACTTTTGAATTTTTTTTGGGAAATTTTTCTCTAGTTCGATTAAATCTGAATGAGTTGATATACCCATCACCACATTGCAAATTTTCATAATTTTTGCTGAAGGCAACTAATATCAACATCGATATCGATATATCCATTATTATTTTTGTAAATGTACATATCGATATTTGCACCTATAACGATATTTTAAACATGGATTATCATAATACATTGCATTCATTATATAAGAACAAAGGCGGAGTTGACATCATTAAGGGTTTGATGAGAAAGTGATGCGAGAATTACTTGACACACAAATTAAACCCTCTTTTTGACAATTGTAGTATAGATGTAAGTAGGGTATCGTTCTAGGCCGGGGATTAGGAGGGATTGCTAATCTATTCTAAATTAATTTAAAAATATTAAACAAGACTCAAGGACACAAAACTAGGCTAAAAACTCTAATAACTCGAAACACACTTAGAATGACTCAAAATAATGGAAACACTCAATTTAGACACTAGGAACTGAAATGGACGGAAATTGAATTAAAAGACTAACAACAATGAAAACTAACTAAATAATATAATTTAATAATGGGGGGGGGGGGTTTGGTTTTGACGAGAAGTAAATTAAACTTAAATAAATTACAGAATTGACAAAAGCATGAAATTAAGGTGAAAGGATAGGTGACGGACTAGCTAGAGGGTTCTTCTCCACACATGACACATATGCAACCTAAATTGATTTTCAGTTGTTCTTTCAATAAATTGTAAATCTCAACGCCCCAAATTAACCGTGAATTGCACTAATTAACCCTTAATTTTTCCACAAGTTATTGGGTTGGATGATTGCATACGACAACCCAAAACATTCCCTACAAATTCCCTACATGAATTGCATAATAGAGATACAAGCAAGAATCATTAAGTTCTATGAAAAACATAAGCGTTGACGAGGCACTCGTTACTATGATTTGCATGAAACTTATGCCAAGAATTTACTTAACGTGATTGTGAATAGCAACCTTCACTACTTGTGAATATAAGTTCATAACGATTAGGTGAAACTCCCTTATATTCTAGCATCAAATTCATGCATGTAAATTAAGTATGCATCCTTAATCGACATACAAAAATAAGTTATCAATCAAGCAGTTAAGCAAATTAAATCACAACTCAGAAATCACAACTGAAGGTAATCAATTCATATTACAAATATATTCATGGCTTTGAATTAACCTCTAGCCAAAATAAATTTAGTTACACATTATTATCAAATTAATCCAAAAATTAAACATGAGTTTGAGAAAATATACGACCCTTTTGTTTTTCTTCTGTCAGTCCGTCCTTTTATTTCCTCTTGTCAGCCGTGCCTGGCACTGTGCTCCCCCTGCTCAAGCTGCCAAATGGCAGCTTTCCTCTGGACTCTCTCCTCTCCGTTTCTCCTCTCGCCCCCTTTCCGCGTTTTCACGCTGCCCAAAGCAGCCCTCCCCCTTTGTCAGTCGCTGCTTTCCTGCGCCTCCTTGGCTTCTGCTGCCGCAAGGCAGCTTTGCTCCCCGCAAGGCTCTCCTCACTGACCTGCTTTCCCTCACTCTGTCCTGCCTTTCCTGCACGCTGTCCCTCTCCTCTGTCCTCTTTCGTTTCTCCCCCTCCACCTTCTGCGCTCAGTTTTCTCATATATGCCCGCTGCCCACCTACCACGCTGCACTCAGCAGCTTTCATTTATTCTTTTCTTCGTGCTCTACTCATTCTTTTGTTTTCTTTTGTTCCACCCAGGCAGCCAAGTGCTGCTTTTCCTCTTTTATTTTATTCTTCTTTTTGGCAGCCTTGCTGCTTCTTTTCTTTGTGCATTACTCACCATTCCACCTGAAACATCTTTAAGTTTAATAAAAACCCCAGTGCAAACTCTGATTCCAACCTGACAAAATTTAGTGAGTAAATAACAAGTTTGTGCCATTTTTATTTTCTTTGCATAACAAATCCTATAAACACAAAAATAACGTAAATATCTCAAAAATATAAGGAACTAACTAAGAAAAGACGAGTGAATTTGAAGTAAAAATATATATAAATATGATCCGATCAGAAAGAAAATTTGGCTCGCGATGGTCGTAAATCTCAAAATTGCAAAGACAAAAGGATTTGGGGTTGCTAGGGTTTGCTGCGGAAGAGAATTTGTAAAGAAAAAGGTTTGCTGGGAGAGAGATTCTGAAGAACTTCGAGAATAGAGGCAAGGGTGAGAATTGGTTGGTGGCATCTAGTTTGAGTTTTGTTATGTAGATTGGGGAGTTTCGGTTAATTAGAGATCAAATTGAGGAAAGTAGAAGTAGAAGGCTATGTCGTGTCTAATACAAAGGAGTTGAGTGAAACAAATTAGGGGGAGAAGAAAGCTCATCAATATTGTGAGAACTAAATATTTTTCTCAGTGAAGGTATTCTATAGTGAGGAAATACATTCTCACGGAAATTTTATTTTTCTCATTGTTTCTTGGACAGAGTGCCTAAATATTTTTCGAGAACTCAACACTTTCTCATGAAGGTGGTCTACAAAGAAAAAAAAGTATTGCTCTTGCTAAAACTTTCCTCGTTAAAGGACCAATTTGTTGTAGTGTTAATTTCCAAATGCCTTTAGTAGGACTTCTTGTAGCTATCTGTGGAGACTAGTTTGCATCACATTAATAGAACATCGCGATCTACCTAGTATGGTTTGCGACTTCCCTTTTCAGCTGACTACAAAATCGGTAATCACGCGCTTATTACTTATAATTCTCTCTATTAGTTTCTCTCAAAGTATTCTCTGACTTAAGCATCAAAAGCCTTTTGGCGGACACGTTCCTCTTTTTTATGGTGTTCATCAATTAGGCTAATGGTATCTCTTATTTTATTGGTAGAGTTTTTGGTCAATTCAACTTTGGATGAAATTTGGATTCACAATACGTACATGCACTTACTACCCCACCTCATGATGACATCACCCACATATGGGACCTTCGGCGAGTATCAAGTGGCAGACTTGTAGAGGTGCACTTCTCGATAACTCACTAAGCATTTATGGGTAATGCTAAGGAGACAAAATTTGTAAACTAAATGTGCCACTAATAGGAATAAGTACGTTTATCAACACTTAAATAATAATCCAATTATCAACTTCCATGTCGTTTAGTTTATAAAATTCCATCTACAAATTTAGTCTCCTAATATTACGCAGCATTTTATATTATTGGGAAATATTTCCACACAATTTTTTTATGCACACCAATATTTTTCTTAAACTTATATCGAATATATAAGTTAAAATTAAAAAAATGTTTAAATAAACAAGTGTGTGAACAAGAAAAGGAAAAGTATGAGAGATCAGTTCCAATAAAAATAAGAAGAAGATATTCTTAGATATAACAAAGCCACTACAAAACATTAGTCCTTCTCTACAAAAGAGAGAAAATTTGTTTAGCTAATTAGGTCACAGTGGCCCAACGAATGAGGGACAAGCAATTGATCACACAATGGGAAAGGTGGAAACAAATTATAGGTGTCCATGTGATGTGATTCAATCCACTAATGTTGTCTCTGTGCATACATCAACAATAATGTGACAGCTCAACATAAATCATGTTATACAACAACAGCAGCAATAACAAAACAAAACAAAAAACCCCACTGAAAATAACCCACCAACTCTCAATCTCAAAAGCTACGCTTAGAAAAATTATATGATCCACACAAATCATGCAATGGCATACCTAATGCATCATCCACTAATCGATCATGAAACTTCTCCCTCATAGTCCCGTTCAGCCGTCGGATGAACCTCTTGCTACGCCCCCTTATAATATTTCAACAATTATGCCACCACTTTAGGGTCTTTGCCCTTCCACCAATATTTGTCACACTCCGGCAGTTTGGTGCCAAATGAGCCTTCAGCCACCATCCTTGTGTACTCCACTATGCCATCGACAAGCTACGGCGGAGCACGGGCCTCGCCATCCCATATCAAGACACGAGTCATGCCACGTAAGATGGCCAAGTCCAATTTACGTTTGACATATTCCACGACTGAAAGGCTTATTTGAAGGACAAAATGGCCATTTTATTTGTTGGGTGAGGAGTGGACATTAACTTTCATATTAGTGTATTGTGCCAAATAAGTTGTTCACCATTGTTAGAGGAACTTGAGTTCTTCATGCTAGAAAGCCTCAAAACAATGTGGTTTACGAGCTTCTTGGGAGGATGATGATGATAATCGTTAGGGTAAACAAGGTGTTCAATGAAATTGCTAGCGTCGAGAGTCATGCAGGTGGCTTTGTCATTGGACACGTAAAAGAGGTCGAAGCATCAACCAGCATCAGAGTCTTTGGCATCATTCATGGTGGTTATGTCCAACCCTTTGGATGCTTCGTGGTTTGCATAGAATGCAAGTAGTCCGACAAAGATGACGAAGAGAAAATGGAAGACGATGCTGCTGTGCGATGCATGAATAATATGGTCGTTTTCTGAAATAGGGTTTGTTGGTTTTCCAAGGATGAGGGGCTAGAAGAAGGATTGTTGGTCCTCTATTTTACAGAGAGAGAATGTTCATATGAAAAATGAAAGGAAACAAGTGATTGGTGATAAGAAACATAAAAAATCAAGGGAGAATAATGAGATGAAGCAAAAATGAGTGATTATTGGTTTGTACGTGTTTAGGGGTTATTGGCTAACTCATCGTGGTTTGGCCAAAAAACGGTTTGAAATTGGCTATCTTGGTCTCGAGTTAGCCACTTTCGAGCCGTTTTGCAGAAATCCCACTATGAATTAGCCATTAAAAATGTATCATTCTCTTAGTCTCATTGAGAAGTATGATTTTTGTTTTTAAATCACTTAATTTCGTTGAGTATTGAAGAAGTTATGAACGTTTAAAGTTTACCCAGTTTCTGGCGAGTTTTTCAATTTTCCCGCGGACCAGTGACCTTTTAGACTATTTTCTCGCCATCTCCGGCAACCATTGGGCTTACAAATAAGTATAATCTTATTTTATACTTTCCTATCTTCATTTTGATATATTATGGGTCGAATTTGGTTGAGAAACGATTGAGTTACGAAGCTTTGAAAATTGCCCAAACTTCTAGCCAAGAGCTCCGAGACACTTAACGGAGTTTTTAATGGAATGAACAAAATAATGGATGGTGGACAATCTCATGGACCATTTCTATTGATTTTCAATCTTTGGGACCAAAGTGATGTGTTATGCAAATCTCATGGACCAGTTTGGCTATAAAGCCATATTTTAAAGACTATTTTAGGACTGAATTTTTTCTTCTCCAACCATGCATGGTGCTAGGATTAAAAGCACACCACAAAGTAGCATACAAATGTCCTATTGATTTTCCTTATTAACACTAAGATTTGTCAATTGTAGCGTATGAAAACAAGGGTCTTTCCCGCAGAAGATTATTTTATCTAGCTACTTTAAATCTCACAAAAACTGGTTGTTGTCCTTACTAACCAGCCACCGAAAAATAATTATTAGACCTACTTATACTAATCTAAAGTCTACGAAATTTTATATAAAGACACTACACACACAGAACTACACTCATACAAATTTTTGGGATTTTTGGAGTAGATTTGATATGTAAATTAAATCGAACAAAAACAGGATAAAACAAATTTTAAATAATTCACAAATTAAGAAAAACGAATTAGGGGAATTGCTATCCACCACCAAATAACCATGCAAACATGTTATGTTTCATTCAAATTCCTTTTATTTTCGGATGAAGATGCTCAAGTTGGCTCAATGCTAGAACTCAACCTATTCCTCTTTCTTATGTAGTATGTTAAGAGAATGTCGTTTTCAACTTAACTTAGCCCCTGCATGCAATCTAGAATGGCGTGTTCATAGATTTAACAAGTAGAAATCATTAAGAACGAAAAGAGTTTGTGTCACGCCCCGATCTCGACATACGTCCAAGATCGACATGTGATGTCCCTAAATGCCCGTAACTCAACATACCCCACCTTTTGGATATGCACAAAATATAATTCAAGATCCAGATACATAATAATTTTGCGTATACTTTATGCCTGCATCTAACCTCTTCGTTAGACTGCCTACGTACCCTCAATAGGGATCAAGCCATTCGTAGTTCAACTTTTCACTACACTCGAATATTCATCACATAAACTACCATATTTCAACATAATGCACAATTCAGAGCGTGCAACATCTCAAGGGACAATCGACGAGGCGCAATAATAATCTATAGCCATATTGGTCAAAGGTATATCATAATCATAACAATTACATTCAATAATTACACCAAATAATAACCCATACAACACACTGACATGCAGGGCTAGAGCGACACAGTTCGGCTGAAGCCTACATCTCTGAAGCTGAAATCATATCCAAGGAATCAAGTCACCAGAGGGATTCTGAACCACTCAATGAAATCAAACTCAGGATACGATTTCGGACCATCACTCAACGAAATCGCAGAGTAGAAAGGATTCCGGACCATCACTCAACGGAATCGGGGAGTACTATGCATATAGAACCACCCAATGAAATACAAGCGGGATACGATTCCAGACCATCACTCAACAGAATCGCAAAATAGAAGGGATTTCGGACCATCACTCAATGGAATCCGAGCCAGGATACGATTTCGGACCATCATTCAACGAAATTGCAGAATTGAAGGGATTCCGGACCATCACTCAACGGAATCCGAACCAGGATACGATTCCGGACCATCTCTCAATAGAATCGAGTGGAAGACCAAGGGATACAACAATGGCTTGAAAAAACAATACAAGAACCAAGTACTTAATTTAGAAGGGCTGAATGACACAAAAAGTGAAATAAGGAAACAAGATGTGAAACAAGTGTCTAAGTAACAAACCCATGACAATAGGTTAACGGTCCACTACTAGCCCTCATATTTCATCATCACATCAATCCAATCATACAATACAAACCATATTTCTGAAGCACAAGTCAAATCATACTTAATGAAAATAGATCGATGGCCAGAAATAAAAATAACACTTCAATAGAATTCACATTCAATAAACATGGGTCTATGGCATATGTATATATAATTCACATTTCATTAGAAATTTCATTTATAACCCAAATCATATTCACAAATGATCTTAATGTAAGAAATCAAGGTAATAACTATATCCCATATTTTCAAGTCACTCTCTAACCAATGTGGTCACACTAGACTTCACTTAGTATCCCATGGTATTAAATTTAGTATTGAAAACGTTTCGAGACATATTGACCAAAAGTCAATTCTTGGTCAATAGTAGGGTCCACAACCCTACGTAATTCGATCCGGAAGATCCGTACATCAGATTTTCGATCCATAACTTCCCAAAGTCCAAATTATATTTCTAGAATAACATACTAAAGTCTCACTACGATCCGACGGTCATATCTCCGCCAATCACAAATTTAAGTGGCTGTCAACATTTTATTTTACGAACTTACAGGTCCAATTCGGGAAGATCTGTATGATGGATTCCCAATACGTAAGCTCTTATTGTCCTCAAATATTACTTACTATAATATATCAAATTTTGGTGATGATCCAACGGTCGGATCATTGATTCAAATTTTGTTCTAGTGATGTATCGTAATGAAACTAAGTTCAAACTATCAAACCGTGTCCTATGAATATCAATTATGAAATCAGAGCATCTAATTGAACTTAGAAGACATCGTCGGCCCACTGTCCACGCACCGCCGCATGCGCCGCCGTGGTTGGCGGTCGGCCTCCCCGACTTGCCTGAATATTCAACTAATTCTAAAACTTACCAAATTTTAAAGAAAACTAGATCTCAGTGAGGGGAGTAATTTTCATACCTGGGCCGAAGTCCAATTCGGCCGGGAAACACTTGAAATCACCCACGAACCGTCAGAACCCTAGGATTGGGTGTGCTCTGATTTGACCTCCATACTCACTCTGACGCCTCCACCACTGCTTGGGCTTTGTTCCTGAGGTTAAGGGGAGTATTTTGGTTGTGTTGGTTGATGGAGTTACCTTTGAATTTGATAGATTGCCGCCCCGAAGCCCGTCGCACCCACCAATGCAAATCTCCACAATTTCGAACCTAATCTCCCCAAATTTTGCGTGGGAATGGTAGAGGAAGGGTCAAGATAATGATTTGGAGCGATGGATCGGCCTAATTCACCGGAAAAAGGGGTGAAAATCATTGGAATTGGCTAACCAAATCGAGTTGGCCAACGGGTCAGAACCGGATCCTTCAGGATCCTGTGTTCCTCCCTTCTCTCCCTTTCCTCCTTGCTTTCACTCTCTATTGGTTACCATCCTTCCTCTCTCCTCTCCCCATTCGGCCATCTCTCTCCTTTCTTCCCTCTTGAAACTCTCCTCCTTCCTTCTCTTTCGCTGCCATCAGGCAGCTTCAATTTTATTTATTTATTTTTTTCTAAATAATTTATCCACTCCCATATAAAAAAAGGAAAAGAAAAAGATTTATGCATGGTTGCCAACTATATATAAAATTCTTTAAAAATAAATCTTGAAATTAATAATACGAAAATACGTAAGTTAAATAGTGAAATCCGGGGACGAGATTTCACAGTTTGAGTCATCACAAGGCATTGTAAGTACTGGCGTTGTCTTACTTATCCTAGAAATTAGTTCACATGTTAATTGCAATTAACAAGTACTACTCTAGAACATATGTAGGTCCTCATTTGACAAGGGCAGGCACACACATATTCATAGCATTAGAATCCTAGATATGCTTACTAAGTATGCATCCGTAGAAAACACATAGAGAATTCATCAATGAGACAAGTAGTGAACCAATTTTCATCCAATCATAAAAGTAATTCAAACGAAATGTCATAATGAACTTGCAATCATATTCGGGGCTTCAAAACAGCCCCTAACTACTAAAAAATTAGTTACACACAATCCTTAAATAAAAACAAAAGATAGACATGAGTTTGAGAAGATAGAACCGAAAGAAATCGACTGAGGCCTTCTCTTCTTTCCTTCCTTCCCCAACATTGATTTTAAACCAATTCTTGCTACATCATTTTCTTCTCCTTGACTCACCCACTAATAACCATTTAGTGATGACATTAAGTGAGAGGAAATGGTAAAACAATTGTAACTCTTTGGGTAGCCTTTATGCCAATTACTCCCTCTTAATCCTCATCTTTAATTCCATTCCCTTTTATATTTGAATAAGTGTCAGCTGACTTGTTCTTGGCTGCATCAGTTTTGGCTACTAGATTTATTGTGTTTATTGCTTTCATTGCAGTTACAAACTGCTCAGTCTCTTGGTAACCTTTCAGTGTTAAAATGACCATAACTTCTTCTAGACAAATGATATTAACAATCCGTGCAATGTTTCAGAAAATAGACATCCGTAGCTTTCCAAGCATATAAGGCTCATTCTCTAATTCATTCTGAGATGTTCGCAACTTGCTTCCAAAGTCAGTTGATCTCCACAGTAAGTTTTGACGAATTTGTTACTTAAAATCTCACTTGTGCTATTTTTCTTTTCTTTGCTTGACAAATCCTACAAAACACAAAAACAAAATAAATATCTCAAAAATATAAGGAACTAACTAAGAAAAGACAAGTGAATTTGATGTAAAATATATATAAATATGAGCTTATCACATGGCTATATTTTATTTTGTCATATGTTATTACTTTTCAAGGCCAAACTTAGTCTGGCCTAGGGCAACATGTTACATACCCTGGGGCCAAAATTAGCCTAATTCTTTGAGCCCAATTCCTTTTAACCCTTGGTTGGAGATTGATTTTGTCATTTTCAAATCTAGATGTGCCCTATAGCCCTTGGCTAGATGTCCTAACTTATTTTTTGTTTGTGATGCCAAAGAAATGAATGATATGAAGATTACTTGGTATTATGGATTTGTTTTTACTCAAGCAATATTGTGCAAGGAACATGAAAATACAAGATTTCAGGTGGATGAATGAATAGTTTTAACTACTTCAATTACAAAACTGAGCATCTCTAACACAATTTTGTTAAATTTTTGCTAGTGTAACATGTGTACAATGTTGAAAAACTGCTTTAGTTTGTCTGTTTAACTTTTCATCTCCAACAACACTCATTTTTTAGAACCACATTCTCTCTCTTTCCTTTCTCTTTGGCTCATGGGTCCACCTCGAGTTTTATTAATTTTCTAATATTTAGTATTTGAATCGTAACTATAAATTTAAGGCGCATCTGTTTATTTTGTTATTTTATAAAGTCCTTTAATGTCTTTTTGGAGATGATTTTTATAAATATCTCTTTAAATTAGCTTTATAAGTCTGTTGGAGATGCTCTTAGGTATCAAAAGTTAGTTTAAAATAAACAATTTGTAAAAATCGATACATTTGTTCATGTTTTGTTAATATTTGTGTTTTTAATTGTCAATATTGGTAGCATACTACGAAGTACATACAAGATTTATGAGTCTATGACCAAGCACCAATTTTAGATCAAAGCCCAAACCAGCAAAGGCCGTTAATTACAGGTGGTCCAAGATGTATGTTGCTGCTCTTAAACTGCCAAAAATTAAAACCCTTATGGTTGCAGCTCTAGCCTTTAGCTACATGAATCCATCACATTTATGCTCGCTCGCTCTCTCTCTCTCTCTCTCACCCCCACACACCCCCCCCCCCCCCCCCGCCTTTTTCAATAAGAACTCACTGGTACAAGATTCATCTCAATTCAAAACTAAGATGTGAATCAATGTTTCCATCCATGTATTGAAATTTTATGTTGTTAACACCAGAAAACATGCCACGATGAACAAATTGTGCACGCCATGTGAGGAGTTTGCAGCTACTATTGCTGCTGAGGTAGTAGGGCCAGAAGGGACAGCACCAAACACAGTGGAGCCACTCGTATTTGTTGTGTTCAAGACTGATGAACTTGTGCTGCAAACCCAATGCACATATACAAAATATTAATTTGATCTTTCTAACTAAAAAAGGCAGCAGGAAAAAAACCTGAGAAAGCAGAGTTAGATGAGAGCGAGCTAATTACCTAGTGGATGGATATTGACACGTCCCAGTACCTGAAAACAGTGTTGTCAAATCACAATTAAATAAAGGAAAGTGTGACGTTAAGTTTTTTTATACAAGCAAAATCTAGGAGAGGGGGATTTGAAAACAGGATCTCAGTTGAAAAGATAAACATTTTTAATTACTTGAGCTGCAAGTCCTTACAGTGTGACATAAAGTTATAAAAAAACGGAAGTAAAAAATGGTGACTTACTTGGGTCAGTGCTAGTGATCACAGCGGTTCCACCAAAATTACAGCTATTTGGAACTGGGTTCTTCTGATAATAGTTATTGAATGCGAAAGAAGCGTGATCCCGGACATTGTTTGGATTATAACAGCTTCGTCCTGGCTGAATCTCTGAGCAATCAGTGCCACCATAGCCACAAGCATAGTCCAAAGCAACTTGTAATGCCATTTGTGATGCACTTTGGCTAGAAACACACCAACTTGAACCAGTGGATGCAGGTGGTGATGGTGTTGTTGCAGTATATGGGGTCATGCTAGGCGTTGTTGTGACAGGAAATGTTGAATCAGCTGGATTGGAATTAGGGTTCACAATTGGTGTTGATGAAGTGGGATTTGTGGGAGTTATTGTAGGGACTGTTGTTATTGGAGTAGTGATGTCTCTTTGGGTGGTGGAAATTAGGGTTTTAGGGAATTTCATCCCTTTATTTTCTTGGTCTTGTTCTTTGCTGTGTCCAATGTTCTTTTCCTTTTTTGTCACCTTCAAACCTGTACTAGAAAATTCAAAACTAAAGTAAGCTTTACTTTTTTGTATTCTGCAATTTTTGAGCATTGAAAGAATGGTGCCAAATCCGATGGTGTGGTTCCTGGTTTCAAAAAATATAACAGAACCTATAAATTAATAGTTTCACAAGCCACCACAACTAGTTGAACAATTGATCCTTAAATTTGGAAATAGGGTTAATAGTAAAGTTTTCTGTTTGCACTAGTAAAAACTGAAAAGTTCAGTGACTTTAGTACAATGTAGGGTGTTTACCCAATTGGGGTCTTACCAAGATGAAAGATGGAAAACTGATATTTTCAAAACGTAATCATGTAAATGCTTGAAGGAATTGGAACAATAAAAAGGTAGTAAAATGTTGAACTGAGTTAGGTGACATCCCTTTCCACTTGAGCTGGTATGAAGGAGAAAATAATAATTTTGTCCAAGTTAAAGTTAGAAGTTTTACTCATGAAAAAAAAAGTTCCCTTGCATTTCTCAACAAAAAAAAAAAACAAATAGTAGGATCAATTCGGATAAATTTTCCATGTCTAATCCCTTATAATTCTCCCAAAAAATAAAAAATAAAAATCACAACGACCTTCATACATACCTTAAATTATATGCGTTATTCTATCCAAGTCTAGGCACCACAAGAAATTAAAAATAAATACTAAAGGAAAAACTATACGAGGGAAAATTTAAATTGAGCATTAGCCATTGTGAAAATTTGAAAACAGATAGTACTCTAAGCCCTACTTTGACCGAGGGAAAAAGACAAAAGAAAAAGGAGAGAGCATCATCAAGAAAACTATATCTAGAAGGGTGGAAAATGAAAAATTAACTTTTTTGTCCACAAAAAGAAAATGTATAACTTAAAGAAAGAAAAATGAGAAACAGAACTAGCTAGGTCTACTAGGATTACAATTGATAAGCAGCATTATAAAGCAATAAATTATGAACAAAGAACAAAGATCAAGAGCCACATTTGAAGTGACACAATCTGAGCTAGGACATCACATATATTCATAAAAATCTCATATCTCAAACCAAAAAAAGAGTCCAATGCTTACATGGATCACTAGTGAGCCGAAAGTAAATGGGGAAGAGGAAAGAATAAATTAAAATTCACTTGTCAAAGGCAGAAAGAAACAAAGAAAAAAAAGAAAAAGAAGCAAATGGGATTATTACAAATATATTAACAAAAGAAAATGATAGATGCTGCCATGACAAATTATAAATAAGAAAAACCAAATATAAAATTGTAAAGGATGCAACTCAAACTTTAAAACAAGACAAAGGAAGTCACCTGAACAGAAGAAATTACCCAACAGGAGGAACAAGCAGGAGCCTAGAATTACAGGATAAATAAACCTTCCACCCATTTGGTGCCTTCGCTCACTTCCTCCTCTTCTACTGCTTCTGCTTCTTCTTCTTGGTGACTTCTGCTTCTTGTTCTTCTGATCCAATCTAGTCCTACTTTTTGTTTGATTTGAAAGAAAGAAAGAGGAGCAAATATAACCCAGAATAGAGAAGCATCAATGATGTTGTTGTTGAAAAGAAGGGATATTTGTAAGCTTTGTCAATTGTCAAGCACTTAAAAATATTTTTACATATATAAAGTACATGTGCACCTCTGAGAGAGAGAGAGAGATGTAGGGAGGTGGCAGCAAGTGAAGGAGGGATGGGTGGAAAAAGGAGGGAAATGGTAGGGAAGAGAAGAAGGTTGAGGAAAGAGGGGGAAGGAATCCCTCGGACTTTAGGTTTGGGTCTGTGGGCTGGTAAGTGATGATTGTAATGATGGTGGTGATGTGTGCATTTTGCCTTTCTCTTTTTCTATGCCTCTCTTTTTTAAGTTTGACACCATTTTGTCTGGGTAACCCCATTAACCAACCAACCACCATTGCAAGCAGCCCTGCAGGTGTGTTGTTGTAGAGCATGTTTTCTAAGAGCAATTACACCTCTAAAGACTTTGCACCAGCACTCAGCGTATTTATCCACTCAAGTGAACAGTAATAGATCCAATTGAACAGTAATAGGCTAAAGCATCTTCACCCCTAACAAAAAATAGCCTAGTCAATTTTATTAAAATATTATTATTTTTATTATAAAATAATAATAATTTATTAAAATCTTCCATCCTTATCCCATCCAAAAAACCAAACTGCAATGTCGATGGCATGTGGTATGGAGTGCGTGGTTGTGTTGAAAGGATCCTCCCATGGTCGAACAACTGATAAGCCTGAGGGGGAGATTGATGAAATCATAACTCTCAAGGACTTGGATCTTAACTTTGTGTTTCGCCCAAGGTCTTAAATGTCGATAATATAGGCGATATTTCGCCGATATTATCGGTTTTTTGAGTTACCAATATTTTAATGGTTATCCAATTAGTTTTCGTCAAAATATCGCGATATTATCGATAATATCGCGTTACTAATAATATCGCAAAATTTTGGATCTGTGCAAATCGGAGAAGAACGCCGGAGCTTCTACAGCTCCGGCCGACTGTAAAAGAGCACCCTAGACTCCGATCTAGGTATCAAAATGAAATAGAAAACGAGAGGAATGTTTTTATAACTTTTGTTTGCCATGAAACGGTCGGAGGTGTTTGGAAAGTTCGTCGACACCCACAGTCTTGCCGAAGATGGGTGTGCCTATTCCCGAGCCGATTTCATCCCAAAAACCATGCAAAAACACGAGATAGAACTTCAATTTCACATTTAAGCTTCGATCTAGAACAGAAAGAGGTAAACCCGAAGCTTACCTAACCGGAGAAATTCAAGAAACTCGCACGGAGGGTTCCTGCGTTTGCCGAGTTGCAGAGACGAGAAGGAGAGGGAGAAAGACGAGGTGGGTGTCTTCCTGAAGCAGGTGTGATGGTGTGCGTGTGTGTATGTGGGTCTTGGTGCAGAGAGAAAAGAGAGAGATGAGAGTTTCAAGAGAGAGACGGTGCCGACAAGGCCGAAGACGCGAACGAGGAGGAAGGAGAGGGAAGAGCAGAAGGCCATGTGGGAGAAGGATCGGGAGACTGAGGTCTCTGTGCGTGTGTGTGGGAGAAGGAAAAGAGAGATCGAAAGATCTGTGTGTGTGTGTGTGGGAGAATGGAGAAGGGAGAGAAGAGAGAAAGACTGAGGTCTCTGTGTCTCTGCGTGTGTGATGTTTGTGTGCGTGTGTGTGTGTGTGTGTGGTTCCTGTCAGGACTCAGGAACTTGCTGACAACTTTTACAATTACTTTTGACAATTTCAGACCATGGACAAAAAGTTGCATATGGACAACGTCAACCAATCTCGGATCCATATGGGTGGCATGTTGACAATTACATGCAAAACTATTTTGGGGATTTATCATTTGATTATTACTCTTCACAATACACTCACTCTACACATAGAGATGATGAAGATAGTGAAAATTTTGAACCTCATAGGAACTCTATGTGGTACTAAGTCACTCATGTATCTTACTATGCAATGCATAAAGTGTAAAATATTGTACTAATTCATTATATATAAATGATTATGGTGTGTTTAAACTTCTTTCATTAATTACTACATATTTTCTACACTCACAATGTTTGTCAGCTCACTATATAATCAACTTAAATCAATTAAATCCATCATGCAATGCATTTCCTTCCAATTTTTTGTGATAAACTAATAGATAATTGACTAAATAAATATCCTGCAAAGTTTCAATAAAAATTTCCAAGTTTTTCTTACAATTTCCGTGATTTCCATATTATTTTTATCGATATCGATAATATCCCGATATTTCCATCGATATTTCCGTGTTTTTAGACTACTGATATTTCCGATATCATCGATATTTTATACCTTGGTTTCCCCTCCAAGGAAAATGGTATCACGAGCTTATAAAGTAAGTCTGAGTAATTCCCCCTCCCTTCCCCTTTTTGGAATTGTTTTCTCTTAGCCTTGTACTAATTAGGATAGACATTGGTAGGCAAATTGATCTGGATTGCGAGTTTTTGGAAGCCGAGAGAATCATGGATTACAGTCTTTTGGGATGTATGCGCTGGGTGTGGCGGCGCTCCACCTACATCGGCGCCAACGACAACGCAACCTAGACATCCACCACTCTCGACGAGTTCAACCTAGTTCCCCGTGTCTGCCGCTTAGTCCTCGCCGTCTACGAGCCCAATCTCCACAACCCCCACTTCATCCCCACCTGCGGATTCCGCCCCAACCCTGACTGGGTAGTCAAGCACGCCACCTACGATGTCAGATAGGCCGTCCCATGGGTCTGTCGATTTTGGGCTGGGTGCCAGCAAGGACGAAGCTAGAAATTTCTTTTAATAAGGGCATTCCAAAAAATATCTAAGAATACCTTATTATAGGATGTCTTAATACCCAATATGATAATAGGGATGATTTCAAATGATGGTGTATCACAATTCCAATGGTACAAAAATTTCAGTCTAGTAGTGGAAAGTGGCAAAATGATGAGAAAAAGATTCCTACATGATAGGCGGGAGAGGGTTTTTTGGTTTGAATGATAGGACAATAGCACTTTTGCTCATATTATGGAGTGAAGTAATATGAAGGTATGTTGAACATTAGATACATATATTTACTACAAAGATAACGTGTGTATATTATATAACTGATGTCTGCAATTTAACAAACGAATTACTTGATTGGGAGCATCAGCCCCCAATGAGCCTTGATTGGCTCCATCCATGGCTGCCAGCCTATCTGCTGGGCTGGAGTGGAAAGCCTGGGTTCCAGGCCATTATTTTGGCTGGGTGTCAGCCTATCAGTTCCCCGATGGAACTGCTCTAAGCTAACATAACTTGTTCATGGTAGGAGGGAGGTGCTAGTATTGCAAATTTCAGTTATGAAAATAAAATCTTTGAAACAAAACGACGAAAGATTAAAGAGAAACTTGTTACTTAAGTAGTTGAGCATTAATCTGTTGGGCTAATATGTTCATACTTTTGGGCTCGGGCTCAAACTTTTGGAACAATTTCTCGATTTATGCTTGACATCTTTGTATAAGAACCATGCTAATTTTTTATTTATCGTTTCAATGTTATTTGGTTAGGCTAGTGTGTTCCTTTGGCACTCAAGCTCAACTTTTGAAACAATTTCTCGATTTATGCCAAACATCTTTTGTATAAGAACCATGTTAATCTTCTCTATATTGTTCCAATTTTATTGAATGTCCCCCCCCCCCCCCCCCCAAAGGGACAAACCTTACTGTTGGTCGCATTTATATAAGGGAAGTGTTATTAGCACTCCAAAAATCTTATTTTACACTCCTCACAAGTGTATTTTTCTTTCCAAATATAGAAGAGTGTAGAATGAAATTTTTGGAATGCCAAAACAATTCCCTTATATGAATTATAAATTCTTCTAGACTATTAGAGTTGGTCGATGTCGGAGTAGCGTGTCTTCCCCTTCAGTGCTTTCACTATATGCAGGCCTTTCTCTTCGATTCAATTCTAAGCCCAAAGAATGCTCAAGCATAAAGGTGCACAATTTCGAATCCAAGTCTTTCTTGTTTAATTATGATGATCATAGCACTAATTAATTAATGTGAACTGAATAAAAATAAATAACACGAGATTAATTGTTCAAGTCGTTAGGTACATTCACTTTTTATGTAGGATCTTATGGTCGATTTATCTATTCGCAGTATCAATATTTATGTTGAAAATTAAAAGTGACAATAAAATGTTATAATTCACCGCGTCAACCATATAACACCACCATGCAATAAGTTCACATGAATGCTATTGAAATTGATATAGTATATGATCATGTAACCAATGAACTATTCACTTTACATAAAAAAAAAAATTAAAAACAAAAACAAAACCCCATTAAAATTGTATTAACAAAGTGAGTTGAATTGGCGAAATAAGTCCTCAAAGTGGAGGGTCTAAAATCCTATCCAATAGCTTGCACTTTCGACCAATTGAACTCGAAATCTACCTATGTGGATTATTAATTAATCCAAAGTTTTGCTTTGTGCTTTGGTTCCAAATAAAGGCAGTTCTTGATTGTTACTCCCATAATCCCCCATTAGTATTCGCTGGTGGGAATGTCTTGATTGAGAATATGGAGTATAAAACTATTGGAGGCTAAGATCTTATTAGTCTTTAATTATAGCTATAAGCAGCCTATGATAAGTATGTCTATCGATAAAACTTGTATTTTTGTGCCTAAATCTTTGAGAATTCCTAATACCTTGCACAAAGGTGAAGCTTTACCATACTGCTAGGTCATGCTATCGATTTAAAGCCACACTTGCAAGGAATAATAGTGTGGTGATGTGTGTGTACCACATTTATTCGGCCCACTTCTCTCATGAAGATAAATTCATGATTTTTTTTAACAAAGTAGAAACTAAAAGTCGTTAGTTTAAATTCACTTTCCAAGAGATATAAGAAATAAATGTTTTTTCATCAAACAAGTTGTCAAACAAATGTTTATGTTGCCGCACTGTCTAAGCACGACAATTTGTTGATAAATCAATTTTCCAAATTCACAATTATGACAATATAAGCATATTATGTTGCCTTATCGTACACGTAGTTTTATTGTGTAGTCCCTTAAGTGGATTTTAACAGTACTCACTTGAGGAGCCGGTCGACCAGCAAAGCACAAAATACGGAAGATTGGCCCATAAATCAAATCCATGGTAGAAATTTGGGGTATGATCACAAGTACCAAGCCCTCAACTTTCAACTAGCATTTTCAACATCCTAAAATTATTATAGCTTTTTAAGGGTCAAAACAGGTGAGTCGTTGGATGAAATTTCATAGGTTCGAATCATTTGATCTGGTGGCTTGGTGGAAGAGATCCGGAGAGGATCTCTTCTCATATTCCACACAAGAGGATTAGATATCATACAACTTAGAAACAAAAAACAAGAGCCACAAGAAATATGACACCATGTTGTTGCTCTTTCACTTCTCCAACCTCCATATCCAAATTCATCTCAGAAAGTCCACACCTCTCCATGCTAGAAAACCAATGCACCTCCATGAAAGACCTTCAAAAGATCCACGCCCACCTCCTCAAAACCGGCCTAGCCAATGACACCGTCGCCGCCAGCCGCATATTGGCCTTTTCTACCTCCCCAGCTGGAGACATCAACTACGCCTGTATGGTTTTCAGACACATCAAAGAACCAAACCCCTTCATTTGGAACACCATCATTAGAGGCTTCTCCGAAAGCCAAAACCCAAAAACTGCAATCTCTCTTTTCACTGAAATGCTGGTGGCTTCAGAAATTGAGCCACAGAGATTGACTTACCCTTCAGTTTTCAAGGCTTATGCACAAGATGGTCTAGCCAAAAATGGAGCTCATCATGGAAGAGTTATAAAATCTGGCCTCGAAAGAGATAAGTTTATACGAAACACGATCATACACATGTATGCAAATTGTGGGTTTTTGAGTGAAGCAAGAGAACTGTTTGATGAGAACTTGGAATGTGACAATGTTGCATGGAACTCTATGGCCATGGGCCTTTCCAAATGTGGTGAAGTGAGTGAATTCAAGAGGCTGTTTGATAAAATGCCTTCGAGGAATTCGGTTTCTTGGAATTCGATGATTAGTGGATTTGTTAGGAATGGGAAGTATGCCGAGGCATTGGATCTTTTCGGCAAAATGCAGATGGAGAGGATTAGGCCTAGTGAGTTTACAATGGTGAGCTTGTTGAATGCTTCAGCTCAGCTGGGAGCAATTGGACAAGGGGAGTGGATTCTTGAATACATAAAGAAAAATGGGATTCAAACTAATGGAATTGTTGTCACAGCGATTATAAACATGTACTGCAAATGTGGGAGCATCGAATAGGCTATTCGCGTTTTTTACGCTGCCCTGAAAAAAAGATTGTCCTGTTGGAACACCATGATCATGGGTCTAGCGGTAAATGGTTGCGAGGAAGAAGCAATTGAGCTGTTCTCGAGGCTTGAATCTTTGAAATTTATACCAGATGGTGTCAGTTTTCTTGGCGTCCTAACAGCATGTAATCACTCGGGGATGGTGGAGAAAGCGAGGCATTATTTCTCAAAAATGACACGGATTTACAAGATTGAACCATCTATAGAGCACTATAGTTCCATGGTTGATGTGTTAGGCAGGGCAGGACTTCTTGAAGATGCAGAAGAGCTTATAGATAACATGCCAGTAAAAGCAGACGCCATTATTTGGGGGTCATTGCTCTCGTCTTGTAGGAAGCACAAAAACATTAAGATGGCAAAACAAGCAGTAACGTGTGATCGAATTAGATCCAAATGACAGCTGCGGTTATGTGCTTGTGTCGAATATCTATGCTGCTTCCAGCCAATTTCAGGAAGCAATAAAGGAAAGGCTTTCGATGAAGGAGCAGAAGATAGAGAAAGAACCAGGATGTAGTTTGATCGAAGTGGACGGAGAGGTTCATGAGTTTATAGCCGGTGGAAGACTGCATCAAAAAGCGCCAGAGATCTATTCTTTGCTGGATGAGTTGGGGTTTATGATGCCGGAAATGGAGTAGGTTACGATAATTTAGCTTCAAATTACCATTCGGGAAATCAGCGTGCGCGCTAAACTGAATTTATGTACGAACTGAAGGCATAGAACAGAAGTGAAGTAGATTAACTGTATTTTATATAGCTGCTCTTGCAGTGGTTACATGATTTATATACTTAATGTAGGTTACATGAAAATAAAAAACAAGGAGTAATAAAGGAATTCGAAACTCTTTCGATAAAGCTTAATGCTACTGGAGAGATGACACATCTGGAGAATATTAATCACCACTTACTAATACAGACATTGATTTCTTGCAACTCAAGTTTTTGACATGGTTCGGCCGGATGCCCAGGATTACACCTCCGGAGGGACATTACCAATTAGTGATCAGGTTCTGAGGAAGTCCATATAAATCCGAGATGTCCAGGTGGTGGTGGCGGCCGTTTTGGTACTGCTGATTTTGCAAAGCCACAGCAACTTCATCTTCATCCAGTGGCAGGCGATCAAAAGTGGCGTTCATGAAGGAGGCAGCCATGATCACGACAGGCCCTGAAGCAATGAGTGCACCAACCACACCCCCACCCACAACCTGCCCCTGAGGCCCTGCAAGATAGATGGTCAGGCCTGTGATGCCAGGAGGGGCTGGAGGGGGCAGGATTGACCCGAGCAATGAGAGTATTTCAAACCGGCCATGGAGGGTCACAATAGCGCCGGAGGAAGCTGGTTGTCGCAGCGTGACATTGGTCACACAGCCACTTCCACTCAGTATGCAAATGCCCCTCTGCTTCCTCCTTGCAAAGTGGGTTAAAGTCTCACTCACATCACAGCCAGAACTTACCTCCATAGCATGAGCTCGAAGCGCGTTAGCGCTGTCACGAGTGACTATGATGGGCGGCTTTGGCTTGTTCTTCGAACCCGCTGGCCTCCCACGTGGCCGGCGAAGAGTCTCCCCCTCGGAAACCAGTGTCACTGCCTTAGGCAACTTGGGTGCTGTAAGCATTGCATCGTTCCCAGGCTTGTGGTGACTGTTACTTTTATCGGCGTCTTGGCTCCGATCAATTACAGTTTTGGACACAACGGAAGGAACCGCCAGATCTGAACCGCCCGCCATTAGCAAACCCGTCTGAGCACGCACTCTTTGCAGTCACAAGAGATTCACCATAAGATGTGTTCAGAAAGCTTGATTAAATAGTAACATTTCTACCAATAGTTTTATGCAGCAAACCAGAAAGAATGATCCAGAATTAGGAGATGATTAAGTGATACCAACCACAAAATTAATCACTAATAAATTAATAATATCAAAACTGCAATATCACTCTCACTGCCTACCTCCCAACTGACTTTTCCCTTCATGTCAATTGCCTTCTCCAACAGTTACATGTATTATACTTAAATCACTCACAAACCATACACAAATCAGTTATTTGAGCACACAAGCTACCAACTCAGACATTTCATATGCTTCAAGGTAGAGCGAGAATTCCGTTGAACCTTAAAACTATCGAATCAGAAGGCTTTCTTCACTACTAGAAACAAAACTTGCAGGCTACCCCATTGAAGATCATGCCCCAACGTAGTTTCCTACGATACAACGTTGAGGCATAAGGCAGAAAACGATAACTTCCCCGTTTAGAGTATGTACAATTGGACAACCAGACAGAACCGCCGTAGATTCTGAACTATAGTGACCCTAATTTGGCAACTCCAAACTCACTACAACCCATGGCAAAAAGCGAAAAAATGAAAAAAGAGAATGAGAAAGGGGAAACTTTCTATTAGTAGGTCCGCTGCCAAATCTGGTGCAGCTGCTGAGGTGACAGGTCTTGGAATCCTCCTAAGCCTAAATCATTGAGGCGTTGTCGCTGATGTTCTTGTGTTACGTCCTTTTGGGAAAAATAGAAATCGGGATGTCCCAGATAATTCTGCAACTGGGTGGGCAGCTGTCCAGCCTGCCCTTGTCGATATCCTGCATGCTGTTGATTATGCCCATGTAAGTTATTAAATGCTCTGTCTGGAACGGAAGGCAATGTTCTTGAACTCTGGAATCCACAGAAATGACAGCCAATCATCAGATCAGTAACCGAAACAGTGAGTATCAAATCAGAAGTCATGCTGAACTACTGCTCTGAAGCAAACTACAAGCAACAATATGCACAAACAAAAATTGCGCCGAAATACTTCTATGCTTCAATCTCTACCTGATAAAGAGCAGCTAAATGGTTTCCATCTTTATACTGGGGGCGGAATACATCATCATAGTCGGGTATGCTGCCGGGAGTAGCAGATGCATTATGCAATAAACTCCCGTGAGTGTTATTAGAGGCCCCAAACCTTCCATGACCAGTGACAGCAGCAGCAGCAGCAGATGTAGGCAATCTGCTTACTGAGGCTCCACTATACTGTGGGAAGTTGTATTCCATGCTAGCCCCTGACATATGGAATGCACTACCACCTACATACTCTTGCTGCAAATTTGGTGGCACGGGCGAGTAGTTCTGAGCCTGAGGAATGGAAGGTTTATAGACCATACCGTTTGCTAACTGTTCGTAAGAAAGGGTAGGCTGAGCGTATGAACGGGCTGTATGACACTGAGGAAGTACAGAACATGCCTCAGATAAAGGTACGGTGCCTGGTCTCAGAGCCTGTATGATTTAATGCCACAATATCAGCAATGCCTTGTTTCATTTATTCCGCAAAAATTAATAACAATATTTTGCATGTGGACCTCAAATTCAAGAACAGGGGTTTAATGCACTGAACATTGTGCGGTCACCCATCACTTACTTCAGACATGGAAATTGTTGGTTTGTTCACAGAAGAAACTGCACTGCTATATCTTGAAGGCACAGGTGGCTTCACCAAAAACTGTTGGAATGACTCCAATAGGTCACTTCGTGCAGAATCTGAATATGCCTGGAAAAAAAAAATTCAAGAGGGAGAGAGAGCGAGAGAGAACAGCAAGAACACAAGGTTATCAGCTCACATGCATAATCACAATGTTCAAAACCCTGAAAGAAAATACAAATTTGACAAGAAGATTGGCGACACCAAGGAAGAAGGCAAAAGAGAGATTAGATAATAGATGATCATGAAGGATAGAGAACAGATCTATTAGGAATTAGCTATACACCGGAAATGCTCTTTCTTAAGAACACACTCAGATAACTTGCAATTCCATCAAAGGAGTGGGCATATCAGCACAGCAGTTACAAGTAGGGATTGCTACACAAACAGAATGTTGACATACGTATTCTCCAACATGATTTTTCTTTACGTGTACGCACATGAAAATGCTTAGAAAAACCATGGTACCATGAAAAGTGGAATAAATTCATTAAGCCAACTCCATGAGCACAAAATCATTGAAGTTAAGGTATACAGATCATCATTCCATAGCATAGAAACAAGTCTTGGTCCAATACTAAATCAATTAGAATCATCACCATTTAGCAAACATTTAAAAGTAAAAATGTGGCACTCATGTTAGCCATCCCAATGCATACAAATAACTACTCAAGAAATTCAAACAATACTACTTATAAGTTGAGCATAAAAGAATGCAGAAAGTTAAGAAAATATAACTCTTACCATATCATTTTTAGGTACATTTCTGAATTCGGGATCTGCCTTTGCAAAAGGCAATCCAGAAGTTGCTTTTTCAATCTTCTCAGAATTAAAATTATGTAGAGATGAGGTAGTAATGTCCCTATATCCACGGGCTGCTTCAAGGATATTCTGTTTTATCGGTTCTCGCTGTGAAGGTACAGGCAAATCATAACCTATGGCTGCTCTTCTAGTATCATATAAGGATCCAAGAAGTTCATCGTGATTATACCCTGAATTTCTGAACAGGGAAAAAAATCCAAAAGATTAAATGACATTAGAACTAATATGATAGATTTGAACTAAGTGAAAGACTCGTGCCTTGTATCCAAGCGACTGGCTGAGATAACATCTATTCCTGCAGAAGATCCTCCCAAGTCATTTTTCAAGGAATCAGATGGCTTGCTCGACAATGCAGAACTTTGAGCCGGTCTAAAGGTGCCAAAACTCAAATGCGAACAATCGGCAGCCAATTCTTGCAAATTATTTGGAAGGACTACTGCACAATTATCTTGATCTTCATCCTTTCTTAGATTCAGTTGTTGCATTCTCACAGTAGCTGATGCCACAGCAACATCATTAGAGACAGAATGATTTGGATATGACGCATTTGAACCAATATCAGTTCCTGGAATTACACAAAAGCAATGACAAGAAAGATAATAAGAAAAGGTAGCATAAACTTCTTCCTCGACGTTGACAATAATAAGATTTCAGAGTCAAAACAAAACTGTTTCCTATCAAACATTTAACCATATGACATGAAGGTAAGTTTGCAACCTTTCACCGCTAGAACAACCACAAATCCTTCATCAAAGACATTGCAGTTTCATAAACAAAAATCCAAACTTCAGCACCACTGTTTTTGGTTTCAAATAGTACTTTGAGGTTGAGGACAAGGGTGGAAAATAACATCAACAACTCCACAAATCTAGACCCAAACAGGGTTAGATAGAGAAAGTATCAGGACTCTAATGAAACAAATTATTTCGCGAAAAGAGTCAATTGGCTACTCAAGCACATTGACTCTTCTCAAGCAACTTCATCTATTATTACTAATTTTAGTGAAGGTTCAAGGACAAAGTGCTAGGAGCATTACCATGCAAAAATAAATAAAAAATTATTAGTGTGTAACAAATAAAAATGCAGATAAACTTATGCTTATACAAGTCACAAAACTTTCAAAACATAGAAAAGAACAAAATGTGAAATTATAAATGCAACCAAAGAAGGTTAAAATGACAAAAATGAGACACAGAAATGTAGAGACATGTTTTATTCAGCCGAAGATGATAGATCTAGCAATTCATTCAACCATGGATGTAAACCATGCCACCAACCTAAAAACAACCATGATGTTTTATATGTTATCCATTACAACACAATGATCTGGATTGATATAGATTCTAGCATCATGAATGTCATTAGCAATGATCTATCATATCGTATCTGGAATAGAGAAAACAATCATCCCAAATTCATACGTAACACAAAAATAATTACCTTCTCCATTCTCATATGCAGACCTATGAGATTCGTAGGAACTAGAATTGGAAGACAAATCATCAACACAATATGATTTTCCACCGGAAGCATCCGCCATCTTCTGTCTACTGGAAGCAAAAGCATAAGCATTGCAATCTGAGCTAACACTTTCACCACTAATATTACCCTCTGATTCTTGGACCTTATGTGACTGGTAATCCCTTGGCACGTTGGATTCATTGATATAAAACTTAGATTGATTTGCATTTAAAGCTGATGACCTATTTGCAGCTGTTGGCTGCTCAATCACACGCCATTCATCATGGAAATAATTCTGTCCAGCACTATCGCCAGTTTTATGTAACATCTCTGACACACGAGGATTATGAGAGTGCATCTCTGTTTGGGAAGATTCCACGTGGCTATAACATGAATTTGTTGAAAATGCATCCTGATGCAAAGATGTATCAGATGAAATATGTGAGCCCATGCTAGGTTGTCTACCCATCTTAACAATGTCGGCCATTGAAAGATTCCCCACGCCGGTTCCATAAGTAGATTGATTTCCCGTAGAAGGTTGTAGAGATGCAGAGATTGCATCACCTGGCCTTATGGAAGTACTAAAAGATTCACTGCAGCAGATATTGAACAATGACTTGCATGAGTAATAAAAGATATATAAGAACATCTGACTACTCTTACTAACTGTTTCTGCTTCTAGTTCTTTAATCAGTTACTTTAATAATAGAAGGGTATGATGATATTAATAAAGCAATAAAAGAAAACAACGAAACCTGCCCTGTTCAAACCACTGAACTAAACAACTTGACGGAAAGAAAGAAAACGCCCCACTCTCTCCCTTCCCCTTCCCCTCCCCCTCTCCTATCCTTTCGCATTTCTCCATCTTTGCTTTTTTCAGTAATATTCTAATACCCACCCCTTGTACATGCATAGTTATGGAAGTAAACTATCCTGAATCAACCAATGAAAAATTGCTTAACTAAACATACGGCTCATGCATCATGTCACCCCTCCACAGCTAATCTTATATAAGAAAACAGATGACACTAGAACTTCAGTTTGGAACTTCAGTTTAAAACTTACCGCTGAGATGAAGGTTGCTGGCTTGTGGTTCCTCCTGTAAAGTGAGAAGCTGAAGTATGCGGTGAAGGAGCAACAAACCCGTTCTGTCCCTTATATGCTGCTTTACCGAGCTCTAACAAAAGGAACACAAGTGGTTCACAAATTAAAAACATGCAATACTGAAATGCACAACAATGCTACTCATACAATTACAAGACAGTGACTTTACACAATGAGATCAATATACCATTGGAACTGGTTTGAGTTGATCCACACCATCCACCAGTACGCTCACTAATACCTCTAGCACCACAATTTGAACCTGCATTGTGAACTCGCGACTTGGTGTCTTGTGTCTCCTTTATCTGGGATTATTAAAATAACATGACATAACAAAATAAAATATAAAGATACAGGAAAAGGAACAAATGATGTAACAACCGAAAAGGAGGGAGTCCTTATTCATCATTCTAATCACAATTTGAAATACATACTAGAGAGTCAGATGGAAAGGAAGCATAAACCGAAATTTTCAATCATGTAAAAAAGGAACAGTAAAGATTCTCCTGAAACACAGTTACCCAAAAACTATTTTTTATGATATTTAACAACGTTGGAATTAACCTTAAAAAAATTCCAGTGTTCCTAACACCAACACAGTTTGCTTCACGCACAAGAAAAGTGGATGAAAAATTATTATTGGAGAACGAATTAAAAGCTACACATTTGCAAGGGTGGGTGCATTTTTGCAAGGGTACCTCTTTCCTTCTTTCACGTTTGCTCTTGACTTCATGAAAAGTATCTACACATTTGCAGAATACTAAATCAACGATGACCTTAAAGATCATTAGACAGCGGAACTTAAGCTCAATCGAAAGTGCAATGCATGGTTAAATTTCGGTCTTTTAAACAAAAATTGATATTTTATATCATCTCTAACCTAAAAAAAATCGAATAGAAGCATTAGGACTTAAATATTTCATAAAAAAATCCTTTGTATTTCTACATATCAGCACTCTTAGAAATCGGCAAGTAAGTAGTAACAAAATTAGAATTTCCTAATGCATTTCTTGGATGAAGAAAAATATACACCGAAACGTCTACAACTGAACAAGAAAACAATACCATTACATATATTAGCTTGAAAATTTGATTAAAAATCAAAATAAGGAAGGTCAGTATATTCCAGGCAAACCCAAATTTTGCTCCTGAAAAATCAAATCTTCTAAATTTTCCTGGCAACAAAAAATCAAGCTTCTAATTATTCCGGCAATAAACCCACATTATCACAACATTGAAAACTCTTTTACTTTCTTATCTTCTCCTATGGTTTCTCAGCATCCAAACAAAAATTACTAAATAAAGATTAAATCTTTCATTCTTTTCCCAAAATCAAAGCATCCAAATATAATATTTAATTTAAATACAACTGAAAAATAAAAAGGTGGTGGCGCTGTAGAAAACCTAAAGAGAGCAGGCGCTGAACGGCGTCGCTCGGGTCCATACTGCACTCTTTAAGAACCGAGTAGATCTCAGGCTCCGGACAGTTAACAATCTCCTTCAGGCTCTGTATAATCTTCCTCGTCGTCGGCGGAAACTGCGCCACCGCTACCCCCACTCCATTCTTCTTCTCGCTCCCCATCCCTCTCTCCCCCTTCTCTCTCCTAAAAAATATAATCCGAGAAAAAAAAACTCCCAGAAAAAATTCTTTGCGGCTAGAGATTTTCCGATCAGCCAAACAGAAATCCAAACCCTCAGTGTCTCTCACTCCTATCTCTCTCTCTCTCTCTCTCAAAACGACATTACAAAATCCTCTCTCTCCAACGTTTGGCTTTTATATACGACACCCCGGTTTTTTCCTTTCTCGGTGGACTTATTAAGAAGAAGTGGTAAGTTGGTAACAAGGGGAGATACTAAACTTACGTGCTGTTAGGGTTTTGTTGTGACGGTCCCTTCGTTTTTAATCCAGGCAGTAAATTTAGGGCACGTTTGTTTGGCTTCACTAACCTGGACTGGACTGGACTGGACTAATTTTTAGTGTAATCCTCTGTTTGTTGGCTACCAGGACTAAGTTTAATGGTATTAAGTGGGACTCGCTTTCACTAACTCCTTCGTTAGGTGGTCCTAGCGAGACCCCCCAAATCTGAGCGCACTGCTAAGACTACCTCTCTCTCGCGTCGTCTCGCTCGACTCCTCACCTTGCTCGATCGACGGCAAAGAACAAGCTCTCTTTCCCCAGTCCAGCCTAACTTCTACTCAAGGTTACCCTCTCAATTTTCTTTGCTCCCCGCCTGCCCTAAACGAACGCCTTGGCCGCCGTCGCTCTTCTGCTTCGTCTCTGTCACAAAATTCACTGTAATTCTTTCAACCCATCTCGAATTAATTCAATTTTTTGCTAAAAATCCTTGCTTTCTTTCAATGTTCTGTCAATTTTGATGCGAAATTTCTTTCTTTCACATATTTGTCAGTTTCTGCTGTTCAATTACTTTGTAATCCGAAGTGAGAATTTCTACTTTTTGTGTGTGTTGGGGGGGTGGATTAAAGTATTTATCAGATTTTGGTGCAGTAGATGCTCTTAGCTTTTTGTTTGGGATCTCATATAATCCATGGCTTGACACAGATGTTTGATTTAGGGTTCGCTCTTGATTGTTGATAGAATTTGTAGTAAGTCTGCCAGATGATGTTGGGAAATTGCGCAAGGGCTTTGAGATCCAGGTTATAACCATTTACATGGACTGGAATAGTGAAAAGGATTACTGTGATCTAATCCCTTCTGATGGCTCAAAGTTTCCATTCTTACTGCCCATATGAATACATAAGTTTTTGTGATTTCATCACCCGTCTCGTTCTGGCTTGACCGTTGAACATGGCAAAGATTGAACTGTTTCAGACTTTCAATTAAATTTGTGCTTCAGTGGGAGGGAGTGAGGAAGTTATCGAACTATTCTCGTTCTACCTTGAACCTTTTGCATTTTCTACCTAATAGATCATGGGATCGACTACTAGTTGTAGTAGATAAATCTCCCGAGTGTGGTGATGGGGGAGCGGAGGGCTACTGGATAAGGAAATGTGAAGACGTAGGAATGGTCTTGTGGTTCCGGTTCCTTGTATTTTGGAAATATATTGACAGTCCCCTAAAGTCTAGCGTAGAATTTTCTCCCGTCTAGCCATCGTGTTTTCAATGGGATTGGTCAAGTAGAAGTGAATCCTTTCTTTCTGTTTCTTTTCAGTGTCCCCCTTAATCTCAATTAGTTAATGCAGAAGTTTAGCAGTATTATGCCATGTTTGGAGTGAATTCTCTGATTTTCTCTTTTATCTTTAAGGTGAGCATTTTCTCTTTTTTCATTGTAGATATGTAAATGATGGGAGACCCTTCTGGCAATATATAGTCAGTTCTTCCACTGGCTGTTCCGATTCTCAGTGCTTTGAAGAACTTTATAACTACTATACGACTGACAAGGTTGGGTGATATTTAAGTACCATTTTCTGTATAGCAATATAGAGGTGTGAAGTGGGTTATAATATTTTTCTTTGTTTTCTCATAGGCTTGGCATCTCTGTGATCCTGATGCTGAGAAGGTGGTTGAAGCTCTGAGGAAAGCAGGTGTTAAAGTAGCTGTTGTATCAAATTTTGATGCCCGATTAAGGTCTATTTTACATGATCTATGTTTTGTTTACGGTGGTTTATTTTCTTTAGTTATTAGATGTTTGATTTGTTGCTTTCATGTAACATCGTTTGATTTGTTGGGAGAACACTTTGTTATATTGTTGTTTGGAACAATGGTACTCTTGAATCATGTATGTTTCTTTCGTTGGCAAGAAAATTTGGTTTTTGTATTTCTATTGAGTCTCTCTCATCAAATATTATTAATTTTAATAATATCTTTAATAAAAAAGCAATTAAAATAGAACAATAATGTAGTCCTAGTCTGAGCAAACATCAAACTGGTGACAGTACTGTTTTCATTATCCTGCTTCTTAGTCCGACACTGCACCAAACCCTTCACTAAGCTAGTCCAGTTTAGTCTAGTCTAAGCCAGTCCAGCTTAGTCCCTGAAGCTAGTCCAGTCCGAGACAGTCCGGTGCAACAAACGCACCCTTAGTTTACAAGAGGTAAAATAAATAAAATGAATATCTTTGCTCATTATACTCAGTGATGTTCACTATTATATGTTTCACATTTAAAGAAAAATTTTAAAATTTGGATAATTAATAGATAGGGTTGTGAGTGTTAATCCGTTAAATAATTGAATTTTAAAATTTGTATAGTTGATAGATAGGGTGCTGACCACTCAGCAAAAATGCAAAATAAAAGAAGGAAACACTAATTAGATAGGGTGCTGAGCGTTACAACCACTCAGCAAAAATGCAAAATAAAAGAAGGAAACACCAATTGCAATTGGCAGAGTTTGCAAGGTGGTGGTTGTTGTAATTGCATGGTGTGTGGCAAGCCAAGAGGACGCAGAGTTGAATACTATCATGCAACTTCACTGCAGATGCGTCCACGTGCCCATGTCAACCGGTTCCCATGCCAAGCCAATATGCCGTGCCTCCCTCCCTCCCTCCCTCCCTCTTTAATATTTCTGCCGCTTCTCTTGAACTCTTTCAAGTTTCAACACCCCGCTCTCACTTGCTGCTGCGAAATTTCATCACACTTGTCTCTCACCTGGTACGAATAAGATTGTTATCCATGCAGTAAGATTTTCCTCCGTAACGAACTTAGGAGCATGAATTTCAATGTTTTTGTTCAGATTATTTGACACAGAAGCAATGACAGCTCCGGTGCGCAACGAAACGAAGAAGCAAGAGAATCAGAAAGCCTACTGTAATGGTATAGATGACAATCCGGTTAATGATCTTTGGACTAATGGAATCATTTATGCGTTTGAATTTGTTCGAGGGCATAAGAAGGCCCTGTCATCGCCAGTAGTCAAGGATGTGGCGAAGAAGCAAGTTTCGAAGAAGCCAGTTTCTTCACATGAACTGAGTAATACAACCTAGGATGAACAAAAACAACTCACGTGAATCACCTCCCCTCGCAAATTCCCGAGTTGGTCATAATAATGTAGAATGCAATAACTACAGCCAGGACTCTCATTCAGGCCGTTTGGGATAGGATATCGGAACTGGTCCAGACAGTGCAAGTTGATGCTTGCTGGGAGGATGACGATGATGTTACTGTAGCAGATGTCGCAGCTCCTTACTGGGAACGGCCAGTAGGTCCTACATGGTGGTGTCATGTAGATGCCGGCCATCCATACATCAATTCGTGGCTGAGTACTGCTCAATGGTTACACCCGGCTGTCAGTATTGCTTTGCGAGATGACGGTAAGCTGATAAGCGAGCGAATGAAGCACCTTCTGTATGAGGTAAAATACTCTTTTATCTTTGAGACTATCCTTCCGTTGATTGCTTTACTAAGTTACCATGCAGAATGACTGATCTAACTTACTAGTGTTAAATTTAATGCATGTAGTTTTCTATGATATTGCCAGGTTCCTGTAAGGGTTGCTTGTGGCCTATTATTTGAGCTCCTAGGCCAGTCAGCAGGTGATCCACTTGTTAATGAAGATGACATTCCCGTTGTCTTACGATCATGGCAGTCACAGAATTTCCTCATAACAGCATTGCATGTTAAAGGTTCTGCACAAAATGTTAATGTCCTAGGAATATCAGAAGTCCAGGTTTGTTCTTGTTCAATGAAAGACTTGCTTATGAATATCACATTGCTTTTACATCAACAAACTTGATTCCGTTTTCGTGCGTAATCAACTGAAATCTATTCTTCATGATGACTTAATCCCATGCTTGGTGAAGGAACTGCTTGCTGCTGAGGGCATTAGCATGCCATGGAATATTCACGAAGTCATAGCACATTTAGCTTGTCGCCTTGCATGTTGGGATAATAGGTGACAGATTTTTTCATCAGGCAGTGTTAAGCATAAAATTGCACTCACTAAACCATGCGAGATTTGGTCGTGTAATGAATTGTTTCTTTTTTACTTATTCGTACTTTTCATGATTTTTCAGATTATATCGCAAATTCATATTTGGGGCTGCAGATGAAGTTGAGCTGAAGTTTATGAACAGGTTCAACCCACCCGTTTCATCATATTATATACAAAAGATTAAGACTGGGAATAGGTCTACTGATTAAAATGTATGATAAATATAACATGAAATGTTCGATTATGATAGGAGAACTCATGAAGATGTGTATCTATTCAGTATAATATTGAACCAAGAAATCCGATGGTTATCAACCCAGGTACGATAGTTTCTGTTATACTTGCAGAAAATTTTATCCCGTATACTACGAGAAGAAATTTCAATTCAGAAGTTTGTCTTTAGTATGTAGAATAATCTAAATCAATTGGTTGAATGGCATTAGTTTGCTATAGATTTGTATTCGCATGGAGTTCTAAGAACAATAAACAGAAGAAATGATGTTTAACTACAAATTCAGAACTAGTGAGAAAAAAAAACTGTGAAATATGTATGAGCGTTGAGATTTGGAGTACAATGTGTGAACGACAGGGATCAAGTCGGGATTAAACTTCAAAATCACTGTTATATTTTGTTTCATACATCTGGTTTTCTTTCTTTGAATAAAGTGTTGGTACTTTAAATTCTCTGGTCAGGTCATTTCATTTTCGGTCTTTCATTTTCGGATGAACAACTAAAGACTTTCTTGTAAGTTTGAATCGTGCAAAAAATACACTAATGCTTCACCTGAACTTGGTTTCTTGATGTTCACCCTGAAGGTTATTAGGGTGAAGTGGTCACTCCATGCAAGAGAGGAGATCATGTTCGAGCTTCTTTACCACTTGAGAGGGACACCACAAAGGGATTGCTAGAAGGAGTAAGAAAGAGTACAAGGGAAATGATTCAAGAGCAAGAAGCTGTTCGCGGTCGCTTATTTACTATTCAAGATGTGATGCAAAGCACTGTTCATGCATGGTTGCAGGTTTACATACATACTCAGATGCTTAAAATTGTCATTATATTTGCCATTGATCCCTTACAACGTCACAAGTAACTCCTTATCTCAAATATTTTATCCCAACGAAAAATGAATTTCAGTATGCATAAGAGTGGAAATATAATTTGAGCTAGGAGAAATTGTAGCATACATTTGTGAACGACCAATGAATATTGCAACATTGATGTTTTGCTTTGCATAAGAAATGTACCTTGCCATACGTCATGTTGTTGGTAAGAATTTTCTAATAGTTACGGGTAAGTTTTGACACATTATGCTCGGATAAGGTTTATGAGTTGTATCAAGTTATCATTGTCTATTATGAGTTGCCCTAAAGCGCATGCCACATGAGATGAACAGTTTCTTCTGTTCTGTCCTCTCTTTGGTATGAAAGGTGTGTTTAATTTCATTTACAGGAACTGTATTACAATTCAGCTTTAAATATTTGTTGCCACTACAATAAATTTTAGGACAGAAGTCTCACTATGACACATAACTTGGGAGTTTTCGGTGGTTGTGGCCTTCTGCTTTCTATCATCACTGGCCTTTTTGGGATCAATGTGGATGGAATACCGGGAAAGGAAGGATCACCATATGCATTTGCTCTGTTTTCGGCCATTCTGGTCTTGTTAGGGGTTGTGCTGATTGGAATTGGATTGGTTTACCTTGGCTTGAAGAAACCTATTGTTGAAGAAGATGTCGAAGTTAGAAAACTCGAGCTCCAAGAGCTCGTTAAGATGTTTCAGCAAGAAGCAGAGTCACATGTGCAGGTTCGAAGAACTGTTCCTAGAACCAACCCAACTACTGCAGGTAGATTCCCGGAAAGTGCTGCAGGTTATGTTCTCATCAGCTGAACAAACAATACGCAAGTTATACACGCTACGCATTATTCATCGAGTAAGTGGATTTACTAATACAAGAGGGTTCTTTGTGACATGTTTTTGTTGGATTTGGATCCTCTCCTGAGCCCAAGGAGAGGATCCTCCTGAACAAAAAGTGTGGCCCGTTGGATAAAATCTCCTGATCAAGAAGTGTGGGCCATTGGATTTTTATCCAACGGCTACAAACAGAGGAATCCCTTTAAAGTTATAATAATTATAGCCGTTGAATTTTCATCTAACGGCTCACAATCCAACGGCTCACACTTCTTGATCAGGAGGATCCTCTCCTTGGGCTCAGGAGAGGATCCAAATCCGTTTTTGTTAGTCTATGGGTGAAAGACTGAGGTTGATGAAACACTTTCTTTCGTTCAGGCGTATTGGCAGACGATGCAGGCAATTTTATGTTCCCGGCAGCTGAACTGGTTTCCTTTTTTCATTATTTTGGTTCGACAGCTGAACAAATAATATGAATTAATTTGTTTCTTGGTGACATGCTAGACCATCTTTAAAGGAAATGTCAAATATGTCAAATAGGATTAAAAGATATTTAAGTGTTCTTCAATGGATATGCCATATATGATGTGGCATGTGAGTTATTTGACTTCTTGCTTTTTAGTTGTCTTTTTTACAGCAAACAAAGAAGTAGTCAAATATATTTAATTTAATTTTTAATGCATGAGTTTCATTAACAACCAATAGAATAAAAACTAAAACTAATTTGGATTATTTTTTAATAGTAAAATAAATATTTGACACATCCATTGGAAAATAAGAGAATTTAGCATTTGTATTCAATTTGCCACATCAACCATTAAATAAAATTTTGACATATATTATATTTGACATCTCTTTTAAAGATACTCTTATAGTTCATGTGTTTGTGGAAAACACATGGATTTTTAGCTGTTGCTTTATTGGCATTTCCTTGGTCACATATAATAAAATTTTCAGTACTAATTCTAGCTTGGGGGTTTATTCTCCATCTCCAACACATGGGGCACATTGGGATTGAATAACTAACTGGTTGACTCAGTTACTTAAGTATGTGTAGATGACTGGTTCTAACATTTCTCTTCAATTATACCAAAAAAATATTTAAAAAGTATATCATAAACCAACATAGAAAAAATGGCAGAAAAGAAAGTTGAAGACCAGTTGACCAAGTTATTTCCGCATGTATGGACGATTAGTTAATTTAGTTTTAGCATTTCTCTTGAATTACACTGTGAAACTATTTGAAAAGTATACTATAGTGCAACACAGAAAAAAGAGATTGACAGAAAAGAAAGTTGGAGATGTTGTAAAATCGACGGCGTGTGCAGTGGAATAAATAAACAAGACACAAAATTTACGAGGTTCCTTTACAGTCAGTGTGACTAGAGTACGTCATCGGGGTAGCAGTGGTGCTTTCATTATAATCTGAAATAATAAAAGTACAAAGATAACTCTCTCTATTATCTCCTCTCATCTTCCTGTCTTTTCTCTCTTTCTTTTCCTTCCTCTCTCTCCCGTGAGTCCCTCACATTCACCTCCAATTCTTCCCTTTTTTATTACACATTTTGAACACTTGTAATGCTCTATTTATAGAGTAAACAAAACACTATTAAACTTGTGAAACGTTTACTATGTGCATGTGGGTTTACTATGTGCATGTGGGCATACATACCCACTATTTACAACACTCCCCCTTGGATACCCACATAAGTCTTCAATTGACTCGTTAAGATCTTGATCTGTTTTGGATGCTCCCCCTGATGAGTATCTCCCCCTGATTTCAAATTATTTAAGATGATCGTTGATCATTCTGCTTCAGTCTCTTAGTAAGAAGAGTTGCTGAAAGAGGTGTTTTACATGTTGTTAACTTTCCACAGGCTTATTCTTGAACTGGGCTGGAGGGCTTTCTGCTAGACTTGCTTCAAAAATCTGAATTTACTCTTTTTATCTGGAGCAGAATTTGATTCAAAGGTGGTGGACACTTGATCTTGAATCGGACTTGTGATTTCTTCAAGGACCTTCGAGGCTTGATCTTGAATGAAGTTGTATCGTGAAGAGCTTCGCGTGGCAAGTGATCTTCGGCTTTGTCGGGGATGAATCAGCACGTGTTTGTTGCGCTTGTATCCACATGCTTCAATGTATCATTTTCACTTGCCTTACTTGCTCCCCTTGCTTAAGTAGTATTTTCCCTGTTTTTCCCCCATGCATGTGTGGCATCTCTCCAACAGTATTTGCCTTCTGACGCAGGAGTGGAATGTAACCCTTGCATTTGGATGGTTCACCACTTCTTGGTGACTGGAGACCCAGCTCCAACAACAGTTAAGGATGACTACTCGAGAGCTAGGTAAGCAATCAGGAAAGGTCCCAAGCAGTTAGTTCCATACTAGGAGTTTGAGTGGAGGTTCCAACATATTGTTTTCTTTATCCTTGTTTTTGCAGGTAAGAACAGGACAAAGGAAAAGACAGGGAGATTGCATGATATGAGATACTCTTGCTCTCGTGCCTAAACATATGAGATAATCTTCCTCTGGTGTGACTTGTTTGAAGAGGTATTCTCGGAGAGGAAGAAAACTGAGTATTTCGAGATGATGTGTTGAAGATGCATTCTCAGAGATGAGGAAGAGTTAGGTATTCTTGCAGAGTTGCAGGTCTGCTTGTTATGGAGAACAGAAGTCGACATATATAGAGATTTCCCAATAGCAAGTGGTGGTGTTGTACCCTTACTCTTGTCAGCAACTGTGGTGTAATTAGAACAGTAAGATTTACACGTTTTCAACTTTGTCAGAGATCTTTGACAAAGTTGCACGCGATATCATAAAAAGCTGAGATTGCGTCTGAAAAATGCCAATGAACTTTATTCAGGAAAATCTGGCTTTTGAAATTCGGGGAGCCGTGTCGCTTCGATCTTTGAACAAGTGGCTCTGTTGCCTCTTCTTTTATAGAGACATCAATTATGTTCAAAAGTATGCTCAGAAAGTTGCTGCCTGAGAAATTTCCCCCTTCTTGCACTTCTGAAATTTTACTTAACCTCATTTTCCCTTCATCATTTCTAAAAATGACTTGCCCATCTAATATTTGCTTAGATTTGAGTCTTAGGGGTGATACAGATAAGCAGCGTTAGGATAATATATGGGGGCCGTCCTTCTTATCTTTTAATGGTCCTCTTACTGTTAGGAACTCTGTAATGAAGAATAACATAACTGCTAATGTGGTAGCTAGGAATCTTCTCACTCCAAAGGATAACATGATCCTCTCAAAACGGTCTGATGAGTTGGCCGTTCAAGACTCATTGGCTCTCAGTGTTCAATGTGCGGGCTATGTATCCTATGGGCCAACGCCTACTTACTCAAACTCGTCAAGTTGAATCATTGGTGACTGAGGTGGCAAGTCTTAAACAAGAGATCAGAAGCTCAATCACGAGAATAGAGTGTTACACGTGTTTGCGAATAATTACTCTACGAGCATAAAAAGAAAGCTCGACCAGCTGCAGGAATCTGAAAGTTGGATTCAAAGTGATCACCAGAGGTTCGTTGCTAGATTCCGAAAGCAACTGATGCCTTCCCCTTTTGGTGTTTTGCTAAGTACTGGGGTGCCACATGATCAATCTCTAGTGCCTCCCTCTTATGGGGTACTTCCAAGTATTGAGGCTTCACATAAGCAACCTTTGTGAAGGCTTCATCCTGTTTGATTGTTTTAACTCATGTGTATTTACATATATGTAATCTTGGAGATATTAATAGATAAGCTTTATTTTATTCAATGTATTGTGCCAAATACAATAAAGCATATACTTCATTAAGATGTGGTACTTCTGGACCAAATATTAATTTATCTTTACCCTCACGAAGATAAATGATTATTCTTAGTGTCTACATCATTTGAGTATTCAACTCATAATCTTCAATCCATATGGTTCTTTAATATCATAGACATTATGGATAAGATTCGTGTTGGTAGATTGTTCGATCTGCAGCTCGAGACAATAATTCTCTCAACACTTTATAATCGTTCTTAACTCTTCAGGAGTCTCAATTTAATATCATCAACTCTTCAGGAGTTCTAATTTAATGTTATTGACTCTTGCAAGAGATTTTAGTATGTTGTAACAATATCATAATGATAGTACTCACTAAGGCAATTTATATCATCCATTGGTATTGAGTACATATTTTATGTTTTATCCTTCGGGGGCTTACTTCAAGCAATTTGAATCCTTCAAGGATTTTCTACACTTCATGACACATTTACCTTTGGAATTTATACAGAGTAATTTGCTCCCATGTATACTTAAAGGATTTACTTATGGAGATATGATGTGGGCGACTCACAACCCTTCGTATATAATTCTCCATTTATATGAACTCGTTTACAAGAGTATAATTTCAAGTTTCAATTAGTAACCTTGTGTCATATCATGTAAATGTATTACACTGTATTACAAGTGCCCATTTGTAACCACCTTGGTTCAACATCTTTTGGCTATTTGTATTGTATTCAAATATATAGGTCAATTTTTCCACGTTCTTACAAAATTGTAATAAAATTGTCTTTCTCCATTTTTGGCCAATAAATTTTGTTGACGAAAAAGAACGGGACTCAATATCAACACAGCTCATTGATGAATTTAGTAGCTACTTGTAAAAACCAAAATTACCATTGATTATCATCAATCCGTGATCCCATATTCTCATGTGCATGTGCATGCATAAAAGTTTTTCATTTCTTTGGATATCCATTGCCTCTTCAAGGGCATGACACTATCTCTTCCAGGATAGTCATAATTTAGAGAATGTGGATTATAACCTCATCTTGAGTGTTATAGAGCTTGAATTTTAATCTCCACTTCCGGGGAGTTGAGTCATTGTAACCTATACGTCTATCATGCTACATGCATGAGACATCAATATTCCCATATCCGTGGATTGTCCTATCTGGGACGTGTATTCATGCGGGGATTGTCATGCTTCTAGTATGCAATAGTTATGCTTCAGAAATGCAATAGTTCAGTAATGCAATATTTTTCTTATTTCAAAGAACTGAATCTTTTGAGTTTGAGGGTCTGCCACGCTTCAGGCGTGCAACAAATAAATCATTTGCTGCCATATTATTTTGTCCAATAGGGACATTAATTCTTGTAGGCACATTTGCAGCAAGTATATATGATTTCATCACTTTCGTTGCATCATTCATCTATTTCATTTTCTCATTGATTGCTTCGTGAATCAAAATAAGACAAATTCTCTTCGTTCTTCTGGAACGATATTTTCTCATCATTCTTCTGGAACGATATTTTCTCCCCCTAACAGCGGGAAGATTGTCTTATCAAAATAACAGTCCGCAAACCATGCGGTAAACATATCCCCAATCAAGGGTTCTAAATATTGAATGATAAATGGTGAATCAAATCCAACATAAATTCCAAGTTTGTGTTGATGCCTCATTTTAATATATTTTGGCTGTGCAATAGGCACATAGATAATACAACAAAAAACTCGTAAAAGTATAATGTTTGGCTGGTTCCCAAACACGAGTTGTACTGAGAAGTATTGATGGTAGGTAACATGTCTCAACCGAATTAATAATGCATCATGTAAAGTTTATATGTCCCCATGTAGAAAACTGGCAATTTCGTTTTCATGAGCAGAGCGTGGGAAATCAATTTCATTCGCTTAATAAAAGCTTCTGCTATACCATTTTGAGTATGGACATAAAGAACTTCTTGTCCTTATTTAATAGTCTGTAAATTGAGATTCTTATGGCTTTTATTACAATTAAGTTAAGGCACTGCGGCACTTCAAACTTACGGTACTCATCAAGGAATTTCATGTCCTGATCTTCAGGATCAAGGGACTTTATGCCCCAATCTTTTTGCATGATGGAACTTCAGGTCCAATCATTTTTATATGTTGAGGATTAAGAAACTGCATGTTCTAATCTAATCAAGGAACTTCAGGTCTAGTATGTACTTATCGTAACAAAAATAAGTATAATAAATAAATTAAATCAATAGGCGGTAATTCCAGCCATAGTAAATAAATTACATTTAAGTAAATAAAGCTTGTGACAAGGGCTTTAATTCAGCATCATTCACATAAATCAAAACTTAAAGCAATAGGCGGTAAAACCGTCCATGGTAAATAAATTGCTTTAAAGTAAATAGAACTTGTGAAAGGATTTTAAATCAACACCATTCACATAAATCAAAACTTAAAGCAGTAGGCGGTAAAACCATCCATGATAAATAAATTGCTTTAAAGTAAATAAAGCTTGTGACAAGGGCTTTGATTCAGCACCATTCACATAAATATCAAAGTTTTAAAGCAAAGGGTAATAATTCTACCCACTGTAAATAAATTGCTTTAAATAAATAGAACTTGTGACATGAGCTTTAAACCAACATCATGCACATAAATATCAAAGCTTTAAAGCAAAGGGTAATAATTCTACCCACTGTAAATAAATTGCTTTAAATAGATAGAACTTGAGACATGGGCTTTAAACCAACACCATGTACATAAATATGCCAAAATAGAAAATGCAATAATTAAGTCCTCATCTTTTGCTTTTTCTTTTTTTTGGTCTGCCACTTCTTTTGTTTGATTCCTTTTATTTTTATTTTTATTTCACAATTCTGAAGTCATTTTGGTTACTCAGGAAATAATAGTAACAATAGGTTCCAATTGGTGTTCCTCTTCCGATGAGTTTCGAAAAAGTCGAAACGGTTCCCATAAGTTTTGGAGTCAAGAGTGTCTACAACTTATGAGAAGATCAAACCGTTAGATTTAGCTCAAATTTTAGTATGATATGGATAAGAGGATACTGAACAACTTTCGTGAAGAAACAATTTCGATCTGAGCTACCGAAATGGAGTTTTGGTACTCATAAGGTGGATGTCCAGTTTTCTACAGAAATTGGAAATTGGTTTAGTATTTCAGATGTTAAAGTTTCTGAAATTTTGATATGTTGTAGATATTGAGCGGACGAACAACTTTTAAGAAGAAAGTGTTTCAATTCGAGGTCCGCAAGTTGGAGTTCTGAGGCTGTTTACATGGCTGTCAAATTACCTACGAATTTTGAATATGTACTCTTTTGCTTCTGCAAAGAATGATATACAGTCATACAACAATATATATAGTTGCTTCAAGAAAATCAATTGTACTGAGATTTGAAGATGAAATGAAAAGAATTTCTTATATGTGAGATTCCAGCTGAATGAGGTGAACAGGATTTGTGGCGATGTGCTTTCCACTGACATAAGAGCTTCTGGTGCTAATAACGTGTTGTAAAATCGACGGCGTGTGCAGTGGAATAAGTAAACAAGACACAAAATTTACGAGGTTACTCTACAGTCAGTGTGACTGGAGTACGTCATCGGGGTAGTAGTAGTGCTTTCATTATAATTTGAAATAATAAGAGTACAAAGATAACTCTATCTATTATCTCCTATCCTCTTCCTCTCTTTTCTCTCTTTATTTTCCTTCCTCTCTCTCCCGTGAGTCCCTCACATTCATCTCCAATTCTTCCTTTTTTTTATCACACATTTTAAACACTTGTAATGCTCTATTTATAGAGCAAACAAAACACTATTAAACTTGTGAAATGTTTACTATGTGCATGTGGGCATACATACCCACTATTTACAACAGGAGAGTAGAGCAATGACTAAAATGATATAAAAGGTTGCTTGTCCTCTAATTTATTTATTTTAAGATAAACTCGGTCAGATCATGTAAATATTTAACATAAATCTGTACGTGGACCTGTTTGTAATTTGCAAAGTAACAAAAGAGTATATTTGTCCCTTACTGTTCGTAGGATAACATTTGGATCCCATCTGGATTCAAATTGTGGGGATCCTAGGTACCGTTTGGTACGTGGGATGGGACGGAACAGAGTGGAACAAGGCGTTCTGTCCCACGTTTGGTGCACCTAAAACGGGTGGAACGCGTTGTTCCACGAGACGAATTTTGGGTGAATTTTCGTTCCGCCTCACCCCCTGGAACAACTTGTTCCACCTCACCCCCTGGAACGACTCGTTCCACATCTGTGGAACACAAAATTATAACCTCTCCGTCTCCTTCTTCTTCCTCCTTGTTTCCATCCGAGGGCATCTTTGCTCATTCTCCGTTCTATCCCGTCATGTCTCATCTCGTCCCGTCTGCATACCAAACAATACCCTAAGGATCCTACTATTCATCGTGCATCGTGTAGTAATAAATTATTTGATTTTTCTTATTTAAAATTAAACACAAATAGTACCTGACTAAAACTAACCGTATAATGTACGATAAACGGCTAGGATGTGGGAATCCTAGTGGATTTAGAGAAGATCCTTTCCTTGTAGGATATTCAATATGGCTTGTATAAAGAAATAATATGCAAATAAATTTCAAGCAACATAAAATTAACATAAATCAAATGGTAACACTCCATGTTGACTAGTTCATGAGTTTGACACTCCAACGGTCAATTTCCATGAAGTTCTGGGGGATTGGATCCCATCTGGATTCAAATTGTGAGGATCTTAGAGATCCTCACATCTTAGTCATTTATCGTGTATCATGCGGTCAAAAATCATCTGATTTTTTTTTTATTTACAATTAAACATAAATAGTACCTGATGAAAATTGACCGCACTATATTAGATGAACGACTAGAATGTGGGGATCCTTAGGATTCCCACAAAGTTGATCCAGAGAGAATCTGCTTCCAAAGAAGGATAATTGAAAATGATCTGAAATTCTAAATCAATGTATTGAGTTGTAAATGTGGTGAAGATATATTAATCAAATGCATAAATAATATAGATGTACCGATACTTAGGTTGGCCAACTCAATTTCCATTTTTTAAACTATTTCTATAAGAAGCACATTGGCTAGAAGTGGTTTTACAATAAGTATGTTGAAAATTTTAGAAGTGGTTTTACAATAAGTATGTTGAAAATTTTGTCCCTTATCGTGTTTCTTGCTATGTACTTTTCATCAATGAGGTTTGACTTTATGTCCTCCTCATTTGTGTTTTTATTTTTATCTTAATAGGATTATGGGGATGATTAGTGAACACTATCATCCCATTTAATAAAAAAAAAATGTTGAAAATTTTGTTAAACATCCAAGTGTTTTATGAAAAAAAAAAAAAAACGCTTTTATAGCCAAAAACACACTTATTTTTGTTGCAAAAAGAAAAACGCTTATAATCCTTCCATATATACTTGGACAAAGAGAAGTAAGCCAAAATCTAAGTTTTGTGGTAGGGTGCGGCAAAAGAGAAGAGAGAGAAAAACATGCTTGAGAAATTTTGTGATGATACTTCGTAAGTTGTGTGCTTTTATTTATATTCGTAAAAAAGTGAGAAATTTACTTTCTAAGTAATACAAATATTAATAAAAATTAACTGTTAAAATTTACATAATCACATATCTAATTAAATATTAACCGCAACAAGTTTGGATTTTTTAATTACTTTTACCCACAATTTATAAATTAGTTACCATCTATGTTGGCAAGAACATATGGTTGACGTTTATTTATTAACTATAGAAAGAGAATAATATGCTCTTTTATATCTAATTATAATATCTCTATTAATTAATAAAACTCTCTTTGTCAATTAAAAGATTATGAAAAGATAAACTTAGTATTCTATCGCACAAAAAAAAATGATGGGCAATAATGTAATTTTACAGGTCCAAATTTTACTGTTTTTTATTGAAGCCTCACCTACAAGTGATGTCACATCCCGACTAGGGCTCCACCATAGCCCGGCCCCACCTCCGCCGTAGTACGATATTGTCCGCTTTAGGCTCCAACCACGCTCTCAGGGTTTTGAGAGAACTTCTCAGTGGGTCACCCATCATGGGATTGCTCTCGCGTGAACTTGCTTAACTTCGGAGTTCCGATGAAACCCGAAGCCAGTAAGCTCCCAAAAAGCCTCGTGTTAATTAGAAATGAGAATATACATATAAGGCTTACATGATCCACTCTCCTAGACGATGTGGGATGTCACAAGTAATGTTAAAATATCTCTAATATTTAAAATTAAAAATAAAATATCTCTAATAATTATTATAATAAGTTAACACTCAGTGCTAACGACTGCTTAATTTAATATGAAGTTTACAATTATATACCTCCCATTAATATATTTAAGGTAAATTACATAGTAGCCCCTCAGATTTGAGGTCTTTTACAACCCCATACAACATCTTTAAAACATTTCACTTTCATACCTCAAATACTATTTTATTTCAATATAATACATCTGTTAGATTTTTCATCCATTAATCCGTTAAATGCTGACGTGGCTGCCAAATGTGTGCCACGTGGCCAAAAAAATAATTTTTTAAATAAAAAAAAACTAAATCTTCAACCCAAAAAAAAAAAAACTCAAACCCAGATCCCATCACCCCCCCCCCCCAAAACGATTATCCCTTCCTCAAATCCCCCATCCCACCCCCAACGATTATCCCTCCCCCCAACCCCCCCTTTGTGACCAACCTCACCGTAGCGCCTTCCCAACCCCGCGACCCACCTCACTCAAGCCCCCCTCCACACTACCTGCAACCTAGAAAAAAAAAAATCCATCTCCCTTTCCTTGCAACCCAAATTCCATCTTCCCCAATAGGTATGGATTTAAAGAGTGGGGTGTGTAGAGGAGGGAAGAGGGTGAGTGCGAGGGTGGGTATGGAGGAGGACGTGGAGGATGGGTGCGATAGGTTTGGGAAAGACGGGAGGGGGGAAGAAAGGGGTGGGTTGCAAGGAAGAGGGGTCGGGGAAGATGAAGATGGGTTTTTTTTGTCTTTCTCTTCTTCTTCTTCTGGGTTGCAGGTTACAGGTTGGGGTTTTTTTGGGGGGGGAGGGAAGGAGGGAGGGAAGACGAAGTGGGGTTTGGTTTTTGGTTTTTTTTTATTTTTTATTTTATTTATTTATATAGAAGATTTAGGTTTTTTTTTTAAAAAAAAATTTTAATTATTTTTTTGGCCACGTGGCACAAATGTGGCAGCCATGTCAGCATTTAACGGATGTATTATATTGAAATAAAATAGTACTTGAGGTATGAAATTGAAATGTTTTAAAGATGTTGTATGAGGTTGTAATAGACCTCAAACTTGAGGGGTTACTATGTAATTTACCCTATATTTAAAGTTCTAAATCTGAACAGCAATTTGACAACCTTGGTCAACTTTTACTGCGGAAGGGTAATGATGAATAGAAACGTGGACGTTTCTCTTTAATCTAATTTTTTATTCAAATGGTAAAGTTGGAATTAAAAACTTTATTACCAAAAATATATATCCATGCGAACGACTAGCTTTGCTGATGTGTCCGATACCTACAAATTAATTTTTTGCGACTTTGACAACCTTAGTTAGCTAACTAACTTTCTAGGTTGACAAGAGATTATACCCTTAACGTTGAAAACATATCTTAATGTGTGCGTCGCACTCAAATGATAAGTGTGATTAAAAAATGAGTGATAGTAAATGTGTATAAATATATCTTCGATAACATCGATTTTTTCCTGAGTCGGTAGACTATCACCTCACATAAAGCTTCCCCAAGTTTGTGGGAAGTAGGAAAAAGGATTCAACTTAGGTGACGCAACCACTCAAACTTAATGCCAAACCTTCACTTCCATGGATTGACTTGTAGTTGGAGTTCATATGTTTTTATTTATTATTCATGTTGCTTTCTTAAAACAAACAAAACATAACGATAATACGAACACTTGGGACCTCTAATTTTGGTCAATAGATGCAGACACCCCAATCATCACCATGGACGAACCTTTTATTTCCAGGACTGAGACAGCACTTGGTGTCGGAGGTGCTGACCAACAAGTAGAGTCTTCGATCACCTCAACGGCCAGAACACCACGAAGAAGAAGCCACCCCTCAGGTTACCTTGATGTAGTCAGCTCTGATGTTATCCTCCCCATCATTGCAACACCAAACTCTACCTCCTACGCCAATCTCATCGCGAACCTGAACAAGAACAAGCGAAGGAAGCTCAAGCACCGCTCCCACTCAGCTCCCTCGGTGTTCACTGCCACCAAGGAGCTCATTCAAGACTCCCTGGATGATCCAAGATCTGCCCCTAAATCAACACCCTTCATTGTTCGCCAGGCCTTCATCGGTGTCATTGTCTATGTCATCATCGGCATTGTCATAATCTTGACAGCCGGGGGTTTCAAGGGGGAAGCCACTTACAAGCCGGTTGATGCCTTGTACTTCATTGTGGTCACGCTCTGTACGATTGGATATGGTGACATTGTTCCTGACACGACGGCTACCAAGCTCTTCACCTGTTTCTTCATCTTGGTGGGTTTTGGATTCATCGACATTCTGCTGAACGGGTTGGTGGCGTACATCTGCGACAGGCAAGAATCGGTGTTGCTGAGCACTATCGATGAGACGAAGTTCAACCACATGATTCAGACGTACATGATCGATAAAGAGAAAGGAAGAATGAGAATAAGGATCAAGGTAGGGTTGGCATTGGGAGTGGTTATTGGTTGTATAGCTATAGGGACAATTGCAGTACATTTTCTGGAGCAGATGAGCTGGGTTGATAGTTTTTACCTCTCTGTTACTTCTGTGACAACGGTAGGTTACGGCGATTTCGCTTTCCAGACAGTTGCGGGTAGGTGTTTTGCAATAATCTGGTTACTGGTTAGCACATTAGCCGTTGCTAGAGCTTTTCTGTACTTGACTGAGCTTAGAATCGACAAGCGGAATCGCCGAATAGCGAAATGGGTTCTTCAGAAGGAGATCACCCTCAGGGACCTATTGGCAGCAGACCTGGATAATGATGGATGCATCAGGTACCCCTAACTTTTCTCTATCTGAATTTAAACCAATTTTGTTTTCTCCTAATTTTTCTCTAATTTGGAATTTTTCTAAAAACTCAAAACTTTTCCCAATATGCATTTATGTTAGCAGAAATGGGTTACGCCAGATGGCTACGCTAGTGTACCAATCCCCTTCCCCTTAGTTTAGAATATCGTTCTATAAAGAATATGTATCTATGTTAAGTTTATACTTTCTACCTTTAATGCTGCAGCAAATCGGAGTTCGTCATATACAAGCTGAAGGAGATGGGGAGAGTAGCAGAGAGTGACATCCTGCAGATATGCAAGCAATTTGATTCTTTGGAACACAACAACAGTGGCAAAATTACTCTTGTTGATATAATGGGAAGCAACATGTGAGTGACTCCAATTAGGTTTCCCTCAACGGAAAGTCTGAGGCATCATAAAAATCTTGCTACAGGAATTAAAAGAAGCAAACTGTGAGAACTCCGAATTTTTACGATAAATGTATAGAGAACTAGGCACATGAATTTGATGATTTCACTACAGAGCAGAAAACTCAATTCAATTCTTTTGTAAATACTTTGGTTTCAAATAAAAATGGAACTTTGACGATCTCGTTTCATCGTTTCTTCGTCTTTTGGAGTCAATGTTTCTTTGTTTTCTGGAGTCATTTGACAAATTATATCAGTCCCTATAGTTTTAGTGAAAGGTCTCTTGCAAAGAAAGCCTATGAGTTCATCAGAGAGCATGCATTGCCCAACACACTTTCAGGTACGGAAAAATACAGCCTGCTCATCTACAGGGGAGGGACCGCAACAGTGTTTCGGGACCCAGCATTTACATTTTTCGGGATGCTGGATGAAGCAATGAAGTAGCTGTTAATTGTTCTTTACAACCCAATGGCAAAAAGTACAGCAGTATGCAAACCTAAGTTCATAACAGAAGGTGGAGCCAACAGATTTATGTAACACTTGGCCTACCTGGCAGTATGGACAAAGATAGTATTATGAGCCGGTATCAGTCAAATGTTGATTAGTTTCTCCATTACACTGTAAAATATTGTTTTACATTCTCTTTTTATCCCGCGGTATAACTGTTTGATCCAAAAATGGGTGAAAAATAGGTACATGAAAAGAAAAAGCATGAAAAAAATGAGTGATAATATGACATCTATTGATGGCAACATGATAGTCAAATTAAACAAAACTAGTTACCATGAATAAGTAGTGTATCTTTTAACACCAAAGCGAAGATGCATTCCTAGATTGAAGAGGTGCATAGGTGTATCGATACTGGAGCTACAGCCGAAACTTTAAATTTTGCCCATCTCTTTGCATCGTATGGGGATGTTTGCTATTAACTGTTTAGAGAAACAAATGAAGGACAATATGTTATCACGAAAGAGCAAAACCATTATCATAAAACTGTTCCCTGATTATTCCATTAGTTATCAAGTTCAGGGTTCAGAACTTCCAAAGACCTAAAACACCAAGAAAACTTGACAAAATTCAGGCATTTAGGGGGCGAGTTGCACTTCCACAACCTCAGTTTCTCAATTTGAAATTCATGCATATAGCATGCTTCACACAGTAACTATACTTGCAACAAAGAGACTGATAATATACACTTGCAACAAAGAGACTGATAATATACAGTCATTGCTTAAATAATCTCCACCTCCTATCTTAAACAAGTTTCATGCTAAAAGCAGTGCCGGAGGTGCTAATTTCTCAGACATAAAATGCAATGTTTACCGGATTCTAGAGATTGAATAAAACAACTAAGCCTTATCTGGCCTCCACATTTGCCATCTTGATGCTTGAAATCCTGTGACCACAGAGATCATGAACAGAAATGAAGTTTATCAATGAGCATGCATCATCAGAAAAGAAAAAAAAAAAAAAAGGTCGTACCCAGTGCACAAGGCTCCCGCTTTACGCAGGGTCTGGGAGAGGTGAAAAAAAAAAAAAGTTGAAAGAACATACAAGTAGAGGAGTAATATTTGTGATTGTTAACTCTTGTAAAGGAGACAACTGCAAATGTAAACCAACTTTTGAGTTCACTAATGTGCATACCTCTCTCTAACGCCTGAGACACTATCAAGAAGTTCCATCGTTTTTTGCACTTTAAAATTTCTTGATTTCTCCTGGCTGTCCACTACCAAGGTTGAGATCCTCAATATGGTGATAAGTTCTGCTTCAATTTTTTTGAGTTGATGATCCAGATGTTCTAAGAAACTATCGAAAGATGTTATTCCCTTCAAGCTACTAATTGTCTCATCTTCATTCCAAGCTCCCCTGTTTAAAGGTTCTCGAAGGTCCTCCCCTTCTGGCTCAACAGGTAAGCTTGCTTGATTGTCTTTAAGAAGCGGTGTTTCTTCTTTCAGATCATTTGAGACAAATTCTTTGCCCACCTCCAAATTTTCTGCAACTTCAGCTGCGGGTGATACAATTCGAACTGGACTAAAAGCATCTTCTCTGACAACTTCAAGATCCAAAGAAACATTCCCGATTAGCTGCCCTTCTTTCAGAGAAATTGCCTGAAATCAAATTAGTCTTCTTCTGATCATATTACCGCTGAAAGGTAAAGATCTTCAATAAGTTACAGTAAGGGAACAAAGATTGGAATAAGAACATTAAGAAAAAGTATATCTTACTAGTGGTTACTATTTTTTTTATCAGTTGTGACATTTCGAGGAAGGAGGTTAAGAATTTGGGACCTCCATTTTAAAGATGTGCGGCTACTGTACCAACTGAGCCTTAACCTGACCTCCTTTCTAAAGGCTCGACTGAGATAAGAGAGCATATAATATCTTCTTTATGCAGTCATGATTAAGTTTTGATTACAATTTGCAGACAAATCTGGAAAAGTTGAAAACATGGCATCTTCAAACATCATAAACCAAGTACAAATCTATAAATGTCCTTTTCAAAACAACGATTAATTTTGGTGATGGTCGATTTTTGACAATGGATACATATTGGATTAGTGGACTTCCAACTTCGACTGAATTACTAAAAACAACGATCTTATCCAGTATTCCTCCGATTACACTGGAAAATCTCTTCCATAATTCTTAACAGTTTATTCTACCTCATTAAGCTTTGTGGAAAGTTCATCGAGAAATTCTATGCGGTGCTTTGACTTCTCCAATGCTTCCATGACCTTTTTCTTCTGAAAGAGCAGCTCCCTCGCATCGTCTTCCTTCCCAGTTTGGACATTAATAGCTGCTTGCCGTTTCAGCTTCTCGGCTGCCTCTGAGAGTCGCAAAAGCCTCAATCTTGCATTGTTTGCTATGCCAACAACCATGAAATGTTGTTAAATTATGTTCTAAGTTCTAACTCAAATCACCAAAATATTGGATTGAAAGCTCCTTAATTAGTTATAACATAAACTAAAAGCAAGTAGTGATTAACATATCAAAATTTCTGCGCTAATAAGTGCAGATAATCTAATCATCATATTAAAAATTGTGTAATTTTGTAAAAGAGAGAAGCTTTCATACAAATTATTCAGCAAAAAAAGTTGCAACAACAAAAGAAACTAACAAGGCGGGAACTTGCAATGAAATGAGCATAAAAATGTAGTTTTTCATTGAAAAAGGCAAATGGGTATTTCCCCAATTTATATAAAATATTATGAAGGAGAGGAAATCAATATATATATGTTTATGTATATGTATATACCTTTGGCTCTGGCGGTCTCAGCCTCAGAGTGGAGCTGACCGAGCTGGGCACGTAGCTCCTCTGTGTTGACGTTGGAAGCCAAGCACATGGGCGTCCTCCATGAAGGTCTCCGAGGAACAACCATGGCTGTTCCACCACCACTCCAGAGTATCATCCCTCTCTCTCTCTCGTCTGTCTGGATGAATGGGGGTTCCCCATGATGAGGTCCATAGCTTAAGCCTTATGGTCTAGAAGCGTAAAGCCCATTTTCGCATGACCCGAAGAAGACCTCTCTTTGAAATGGGCTTCGAGGTTGTCATTGTGTGGTTACTTTTAGGCCTCGTTTGCTTTGGATTGAGAGTCATGGTATACATACAGCATTACTTCCTTTTGGGAGAAAATTCTAATTTTGTTTTTTCTTCTCTTTGTCGTCGAGCCTGATCAATCGACAGATTGTCATTGTTGAATGGGGAAACAGATCCTAACTTTACAGCTTGTAAAAGCTGAAGATAGAAAATACATTAGCCACGATGAAACTTATTCTTCATAATCCGTCATTTTATGGGGGTTGAAAACGGTAAATTTCATTCACGATTAGTTTATCTTTTACCTTTAATTTAAACAAATATATGGTTAGCGTTATATTATATCCTAAACAGTTGTTTAGACACAAAACGTGGCTAAGGAGATATTCTAAACTTAATTCCATTTACTTGTGTCCCACTTTTCTTTCTTTTGCCAAACACACGTTTCACATTATCATATTGATTTGTATCCTACCTTGCATGCTATAATGGGTTAGGGGAAACTTGTGTTTCCTTATTAAGTCGCATCCATTTTCCTTTCACTTTTTGTTTTTTTTTAACAAGCATCCATTTTCCTTTCAAGACGATTCTCTTGGATTTGGTAGGCTAAGTCCATCAAAGTTTGGGTCCACGTGAAAACGTCGTCCAAGACTGCTCGAGTGCTGATAGCCCTTTTTTGACCTAAAAAACCCTAATAATATGAATGTCATCTCATCAAGTATTGCTCGATAACAACCAATCATGAATGACGAATGAATGTCATGAGTGATTCATGACAACCTCCCATCAACAACGCTCACTCACGCTCAACACTCAGCCTCAAAAAAGTGACATTGACAACCTCCTAATTCATCTCACTGTGAAAGAGAGAAAGAGTTCGGATAAATGTCATGTCCTATTCAGTGGTCTAAACTATGCAAGATTTAACAGTTGTAAGAATCGATTAGATCTTTACTTTACATGAATTTTTTAACCATTAATTTTCAAACCGTTCAACGTTCATGAAAGAAATATCTAAGAAAGAGAGAATGAATTTGTAGTTTTCTGAAGTTGTTATATATTAAAAGAAAATTTAGGTCACGCATGTGGTAGGGTTTCTACTTTCTAGCATACAATGGGCCTAAGAACGTAAGACTACAGTACATATCAGATCATCATCAGATGCCACATTTTCCCATTTCATTGTATCCCTTTTTCTCTTTTGTTTCTTTAACTGAATAATATGCTATATCGTGGATGTGCTTGCACAAAATGTTAAGTGCATGGCATGGAATTATCCTCCTTTTAACAATTTGTAATTTGAGGTTGAACACTTAATCCGAAGAGGAGCCATGTAATTACAAAAGAAAGTTGCATGGCCTGCAAACTTCTGGAGACTACCGTGGACATAGGAACTTAAGTGCTATATTACATATTACAGGATGTTCTCACGTTAGATCGTCTAACTACATAATATGGTTATATTTTATGAGAGCAAATTTTTCATAAATATTATACTTGAACGGTGGTTTAAATTTAATAAGCATTAGCTCGACAACATAATTTTGGAAACTAAGAAAATAACCCATGCATCAAATATCACATCACTCATAAAAATGAATGGTGCCATACAAAAAAGATATATATGGCCTTGAAGGAGGAGAGTCCAAGCTAGACACTTCAAAAATGCAAATGAGTTAACTTTTGGCAGACTACAAGTTTTATAAATGCGCTTTAATTAGATGATGACGATGATGACAACGTTAATCAAATTGTCAAACGAGGAGCTATACATTCATAATGTGTATTTAGATAAGATGCATATACGTATGAGTGCTGACATGTACAAATGTAGTCTGTGAATTATGCCGGATTTTTGGGGTTAAAAGTTTGACTAATAGATACAGCTTAATTAATTTCTTTACATGACATTTGATCTGTTATATTATAACAAAACATGACAAGCAAGATATCCATTCAAAGGCCAACCATGCACGCCAACGAGGGCTAGTTGAGTTGGCAATGATCATTCTCTTTACTAGACCAAGGCATAGGTTCGAGTCTCGTTGCTAACAATCCCTCTTGAAGGACGATCTGTTAAAAAAAAAAGGCTAAGACCTCCTCTGTAAGTTCTCAAAAAAATTTGTGGTATGTCGTCTCCCTAAGATGAGGTAGCCTTCCCTCCCTCTAAACTTTTTGTTACCAAAAATCAAAGCCAACCATGCATATGTTTACTTTATTAGGTATATTTTACGTACGGAAGAAACTAAATTATTTATTCACCAAAAGATCAAATCTTCTAGAGAGTTCATATATTAAAATGAAAGCCTCCAAATCTTTATTCTTGTACATGTGGAATTCATGATATGTATGTCTTCAATTGAGTATATAGAGTAGCTGTTAAATAAGAGTTAATATCACGGAATTAACTTCTTTACTTTCGTTTATATTATAATAATGTAAATTCTAATTATCTTCGTAACTTAATAGGGATTTGATATAACCCTATATTAAAATACTTTGCACAAATCAATGCAAGGAGTCATATTTTTACACTAATTACAATTAAAAATTACATTCCTATAATACAAATGAATAATTACGGAAATAATTTTGTATTAGTTAACTCTTATTTAACAGTAGCAGCCAGTAATTTTTTCAAGAGGATGCTTTATTCATCACTTTGTTAGATCATATTTTATTTTTGCGTATGTTATACTGGTATGCCCTTATATTAAGAATTGAAGGCCCTCACCACATCCGTTGCAAATTTTTCCCAGTAGCTATCAGTCATAGACGGGAAAGGAAGAGATTAGAGGTCCTGGGCTATCTCTTTTTTTTCTTTTTCGTTTTATTCTCACGGCTTTTTATCATGGCTTAGAAGTCATTTTACAAATAGGTTAAATCTGTCATTAAAAATGAGTGAAGAAATAGGACATGTGAGTGGCTTTAGCAGCACTGTAACATAAATAGGAGGGTCACAAAGATGGTAAAGGCCTGTTAGGGCTTAAAAAGACTTCACTACTTTGGAGTTGTTTATCTCACAAAGGAGTATGTAATGCAGCGGAATTGATAGGCAAGAAAAAGAAAGAACACTCAATGTATTACACAAGATTTTTATTCACTCACAAACTTAGTACAAGAGGAAACACTCAAACACTCTTAGAAGCTTTGTTGCTTCTTCTCACTTCTCACTACTTGCTCTCTTGGTTGATTCAAATGGTGTGGATGCCTTCTCCTTTTATAGGCATGGATGGAACCTTGGAGAAGCATGGAAGCATCATGCTAGAGATATCTAGATAATTTCACTACCTTCCTAAGCTAGAATTGTCTACATTAATCTTGTTTGTTGGTGGAATCCTCACCATTCTTCTAGACTCTTCCACCAACTTGAACTTTGCTAGAATTCTCTAACATGTGCATGGATCTTTCTTTGTGTATGGGCCGAATTAATTGTCTTGGGCCAAGACAAGATTACATTTCAACATCCCCCCTTAATCTTGTCTTGTGACACCGATTGATTTCCTCAATCTAACAAAGTCTTCTTGTTTGAGTGGCTTGGTGAATATGTCGGCGACTTGGTCTTGAGACTTCATGTATTCCACTTGCACATCCTTTCTTGCAATACACTCTCTTATGTAACGATAACGGGTATCTATGTGTTTGCTCCTGTCATGGAATACTGGATTCTTTGCTAGAGCTATTGCAGACTTGTTGTCGACATAGATCTCTGTTGGCTTTTCTTGTGGCATGCTTAATTCTTTTAGCAAGTTTCTCAGCCAGATTGCATGACAGACACATGAGGTAGCAGCTACGTATTCAGCTTCGTAGGTAGAGAGAGTGACAATCGGTTGCTTCTTCGACATCCATGTGAATGCAGTGTCTCCCATGAAGAACACAAATCCAGTAGTGCTTTTTCTATCATCGAAATCTCCTGCCCAATCACTGTCGCTATATCCAACAAGTTTGTAGTTATTAGAGCTTGAATAGAACAAGCCAAAGTTAACAGTACCTTTAAGGTATTGAAGAATTCTTTTGGCAATCTTCAAATATGTAGTTGTGGGATTCTCCATGTAGTGACTGACTAATCCGACGACATAGAAAATATCTGGTCTTATGCAAGTCAAGTAGTGCAAGCTTCCAACTAAACTCTTGAAAAATATTGGATCTACACTTTCTCCTTTGTCATGCTTGGTTAGTTTGACTCCGCACTCCACTGGCGTGCTTATGGGCTTGCAGTCGTCCATTTTGAACTTTTTCAGTATCTCCTTTGTGTAGTTTTCTTGGGAGATGAAAATACCTTCTTCGTTATGCTTGACTTCAGTGCCTAGGTATTATGCCATCAGCCCGATGTCGGTCATCTCGAATTCTTTGGTCATCACTCTCTTGAACTCTTCATACATGCTTGGATTACTTTCGGTGAAGATTATATCATCCACATATAAGCACACAATTAGAATATCTCCATCTTTGACTTTGACATAGAGAGCATGTTCATGAGAGCACTTTGTGAAGTTGTTTTCTTGGAAGTACTTGTCAATGTGACTATTCCATGCTCGTGGCGCTTGTTTTAACCCATAAAAGGGCTTTCTTCAGCTTCAAAACTTTGTCTTCATGCCCTTTGATTTCATAGCATGACGGTTGCTGAATGTAGACTTCTTCTTCAAGGACTCCATTTAGGAAAGCGGACTTCACATCCATTTGTTGAATCTTCCATTTGTTTTGAGCTGCCAAAGAAATTAGTAATCGTATAGTTTCCAACCGAGCAACGGGTGCAAATACCTCATCATAGTCGATTCCGGCTCTTTGACTATAGCCCTTCGCCACTAATCTCGCCTTGTATCCTTCGACCTCTTCGTTGGCATTCTTCTTTGTCTTATACACCCACTTGACTCCGATAGCTTTGTGTCATTTCGGAAGAATAACGAGTTCCCATGTATTGTTCTTCTGGATTGCTTCAATTTCTTCATCCATTGCTTTCCTCCACTTAGTATCTTACATTGCTTCTTGGAAGTCAACTGGTTCACAATCAGCAAAGAGACAGAAAAGTGTAGGATTATCAAGTCTTTCAGCTACCTCATAGAGATCTTGTAGACTTCTTGTGGTACTTCTCTTTCATTTAAACTCCCACTTGATGATGTTGATGCTGGTGAATTACCATGATTGGTTGATGTTGGTGAAGCAGGTGGAGTAGTGGATTCTTGTTGAACCTCTCTTGCTTGCTCCATCATCCCTTGTTCATTATTTTCTTCAAACTGAGGAAAGAAATGAAGATCACCTATATGAGAGCCAAAATCTCATTCTCCTTCTTCATCGAACGTCATGTCTCGACTGATCACCGTCTTCCCATTGTTTGGATTATACAGTTTATAACCTTTTGAATTTGAGTCATAGCCGATAAAGATGAACTTTTCAATTTTATCGTCGAGTTTGGTTCTCCTCTCATCTGGTACATGTACATAGGCTATGCTTCCAAAAACTCTTAGATGAGAGATACCTAGCTTTCTTCCACTCCATGCTTCTTGCGGAGTCTTTCCCCACACACTTTTGGTTTGAGACCGATTTGATAGGTAGACAGCACATGCTACAGCTTCTGCCCACAGCTCTTTAGGCAATCTCTTACTTTTGAGCATGCTTCGAGCCATGTCAAGGATGGTTTAATTTTTTCTTTCCGCCACACCATTTTGTTGAGGGGATCTTGGAACTGTCAAAGGTCGACGAATTCCATTGGCTTCACAAAATTCTTGAAATTCCTTCGAAGTGAATTTTCTTCCTCGATCAGATCTCATGGCTTTGATCTTGCAACCACTTTCTTTTTCTACGGCGGCTTTGAACTTCTTAAATGCTCCAAATACCTCTAATTTCTGCTTCAAGAAATACACCCAGGGTTTCCTTGAAAAATCATCAATGAAGAGAAGGAAATAATTATTTTTACCCAAAGAGCTTGGTTTTATTGAACCGCACACATCGGTGTGAATGAGCTCGAGTGGCTTCTGGGCTCTTGTGGTTGACTCCTTTGGAAAGCTTTTCCTGAACTGTTTCCAAAGTAAACATCCTTCGCAAACTTGATCAAGGTGGCTAATACACGGTAGGCCTCTCACCATCTCCTTCTTGGACAATAACTCCATTCCCTTAAAGTTAAGATGCCCAAAACGAAGATGCCAAAGCCAGGATGTGTCTTTGTAACATGTTTTGAGGCACTTTGCAACATCATTTTGAATATTCATAGGAAACATCCTATTCTTTGACATTTTCACCTTGGCAATTAATCTTCCTTTGTCATCTCTAAGAAATAGGCTATAATTTTTCATGTGAATATCATAACCTTTTTCTAAGAGTTGACCCAAACTTAAAATGTTGATTTTCATATTGGGCATGTAGTAGACATTTGAAATTACTTGGTGACCGCCAGTTTTTAGGGGAATAAGGATGTTACCTTTTCCTTTTACGGGTATTTTGGATTTATCTCCAAAAGAAACGTTGCCACTCACCGATTCATTGAGCTCTGCGAACATGCTTCTTCTTCCGCACATGTGGTTGCTGGCGCCGGTGTCAAGGTACCATGTATATTCTTGGTCTCCATCATTGTTCTTGCATGCTAGTAGTACAACACCATTATCTTCTCTCTTTTCTTTCACATAATTGACCTTCTCATCAAGCCTGTTGCTTGGAGCTCTACATTCCCAAGCATAATGCCCAAACTTTTGACAGTTGTAGCATTGAACTTGAGATTTTTCATACCTCAAGTTTGAGCGCCCTCTTCCAAGACCTTTTGTTGAGCTTCCTTCTCTTTCGTAGTTGCTATGGTTGTTGAAGTTTCAACCACATCCACGTCCATGTCCACGTCCGCGTCCTCGACCACCACTTCTTTCGTACTGGCTTCTCTCGTTATTGAAGCTTTCTTCTTTCTTCTTTGGTTGAACATGCGTCTTGAGGAGCTGCTCATCATTCCCTTGCCTTTTTTTATGTTTCTCTTCATATCCTTGTAGCGAACCCATTAATTGCTCTATACTAATTTCTTCCAAGTTTTTAGTTTCTTCAATCGTCACAACAATGTGCTTGAACTTGGGGTCCAACGAGCGTAGTATCTTCTCCATAATTCTAACATCTTCTAACTTTTCTCCGTTTCTTTTTAATTGATTGGAAACGGCTAAGACTCTTGAGAAATAATCAGAGATTGATTCAGACCATTTCATTTATAGAGATTCGAACTCACCTCTTAATACTTAAAGACGAACCTTTTTCACTTGTTCGACTCCTTTGTAAGAGGTTTGAAGCTTTTCCCATGCTTGCTTGGCAGAGGTTGCACTCGAGACCTTCTCAAAGCCATTGTCATCTAATGCTTGGTAGATAAGGTAGATAGCCTTCTTGTCTCTCTTTCTTGAATCTTTCAAACTCTCATTCTGGGGTTAGGACATAGTAGCTTCATCTTCTGGCTCACTGTAGCCTTTCTCCATGACTTCCTATACATCATGTGCTCCCAAAAGGGCCTTCATTTCGATATTCCAATTATCAAAGTTGTTGTCGAGCACTGGCACTTGGAAGGCTGCCATATCGTTGCTAGCCATAGCTCTGATACCACTTTGTTGGGGCTTAAAAAGACTTCACTACTTTTGACACACCTCGATCATAGAATCAAGGCGTGCTGGCCGTCATGCGAGCGTACGAAGGAATAAAATCGATCTACAAGGAATAATAACCAACTAGCATACTAGAGTGAGTTTAAGTGTGAAACACATATGTTCAGAGCATAAGTACTAGGTGCAGTCAAGTAGGACTATAACTAAATTACAACACCCGAAGGTGAGTCCTACATTTATGTAGTCTGTCAGTACGCTGTGGGAATCCTCGTGGGCCACCAACGCTGTTAACTAGAACCTGGAGGGGCGCAAAACAAGATTGAGTGGGTCAGTAAAACAAAACTTTTCGAAAACATTTCATTTAATAACATTTCTGACCCCTTACTGTAAAACCTGTATACTTTCCCAGAAAATAACAAAATATGCATATAATTCTTCAAATATCTCAAATCACCAATCTTTATCGAAAACCAGAAAGTATGCCATGCTATAAACGTCAACAACAGAATAAGAATGCATCAATATAACAGATGAAATAATGAATCAACCGAAGACCCTACAACTGCCCTGTACGGTTAATTCTATAGCTCAATATCCAATCTAACCGAAGTCACCACTGTGACCTGTACGGCGCTACTCTGCACATAAACCGGAACTACCTAAAGTAGTCTGTACGATAAGAATGGTGTAAAAATACGCTCTAGTGCTTCTCTCATCAACAGCTGTATAATAATCTAAGATCATCTATAAGTCGGAACCATATTTAATGGTCTGTACGACATGTCGGAACCCTTTAATCGTCTGTACGACATGCACCTACTTGGATCCAAGGTAAGTGTGTTGTGCAGGGTGAATAATATAAGCACTAACACCAGGGATGCATGTTATGAGCTCTCAACATAATTCACATCATCAATAAATCATATGAACAATATAACTCACCTGATACTTACCTGTGCGTCCACAACACCATTTAACATATATATGCAACAATTACTAATTCATATATTTCATATATATGTATGCATGACATTTTAAAACATACTTTCATTTAAATTCAATTTCTAGAAAAAATCAATAGTGTATAGGTAAATACAGAAAATACTGCCCACTCATTGGTAAGTCGAAGGGTCGTAACCCCCGTGACGCCCTTGAACGCGCTCGTCCTCGGGATAGGTCTCACCTATATGCAAAACAACTATAAAAACATTATTTAAAGCATACAACCAACAATACGTAATAACTTCTCATACGATGCTTAATTTGGGTATATGAATATACCACAGTGACCTACTCGACGTCACGGACGTCGAGGTATTTTTAGAAAAAATTTCCAACACGGCACGCACCCCCACGCGTGTCATCTTCTTCCTCCAGTCACCGGACTGGTTTCGCCGGCACCGAAAAACTGGAGATTTTTCAATCTCCTTGTTCTCCGTCAATTCTCAACCATTTTTTACAAACTTTACATCAAAATGAAGCCCTAAGCATGTAGAATCATGTTATGCTACTTTAAGGCTGAAAAACATACGAAATCTCACCGAAGAAAATCCAAGAAAACCGGCCAACTTCAAACCCTACGATCCCGACGTCCAAAACCTTCAAACTAAGTACTCTGAGCTTCCTTGGGACCTCACTAAGCTCCCTGTAAGCTTAGAATTCCCTAAAAATCAACATTTCACATGTGCATGAACAGTGACATCAAACTGGGGTTCGGATTTCACGTGATTTTGAGGGTTTCTAGTTCTAAAACTAGTACCAATCGACTCAAGAGGTTGCAAGGATGAAGGAACTCACCTTTTTGACGTCAATCCATGAAGATTTGAGGGTTTTGGTCCTCGTCCGTACAAGTTTGAGAGGGAGTGAGGAAGAGAATTGCGAGGGAGGAGAGAGAGAACACGGGGTAGGAGATATGGTACGTGTCCCGTGTGTGGTCCAACCAAACCAAACCAACATACAAAATCCTTTAAGTCCCTAACTACACAAATTGCAAACCAATTTTTAATCCATTCAAATTTTCCAAAAACTTAGGAATGTATGAATTATTCAAATTAAACAAGTCACACATACCTTAGTAACCTTTAAGGGCAATTCCGTAAAATCACATCCACGATAACTGAATTTTCGGGACGGGCTTTGACAATTTCCCCTCCTTATAGAATTTCGTCCTCGAAATTCATACAACACTTAATCCACTAATATTCATAAAACAACCTCAGATACATCTCTCTCATTCGATCTTCTATCTCCCAAGTAGCTTCTTCTACCGAGTGGTTCCTCCACAATACTTTTACCAAGCTCACTGTCTTATTCCTTAGAACTTTGCCTTTCCAATCCAAGATAGTCACTAGTTCCTCATCATACATCAAATCCGGATTAATCTCTAAAGGTTGAGGAGGAATCACATGTGAAGGATCTGAAACATAATGTCGAAACATCGAGACATGAAACACATTATGTACCTTAGATAACTCCGGAGGCAACTCCAATCTGTAAGCAACTTCACCAATCCTTTCAGTGATCTCATAAAGTCCTATGTACCTAGGACTTAGCTTGCCTTTCTTTCCAAACCGTACTACACCTCTCCAAGGTGACAATTTCAAGAATACAAAATTACCCACATGATCAGTAGCATGTCTATCTGCTAAACTCTGTTGTCGATCCTGGACCGCTTTCAGGTTAGACTTAATCACCTGAACATTTTGAGTAGTTTCATCCACAATCTCTAGGCTCTCTAGCACTCTTTCACCAACTTCTGACCAACACAAAGGCGTACGACAAACTCAATGCCTCAAATGGTGACATACCAATGCTTGAATGAAAACTATTATTGTAGGCAAATTCCATCAAGTCTAGGCGATCATGCCAAAAATCACCAAACTGTAACACTGAAGATCTTAGCATATCCTATAACGTCTGAATAGTCCTCTCTGATTGTCCATCTGTTTGAGGATGATAAGCAGTGCTATAAAGCAGTTTCGTACCAAGAGCTTCCTGAAAAGCTATCCAAAACTTAGAAGTAAATCTTGGATTTCGACCAGAAATAATATTTACTGGAACTCCATGATACTTGACAATCTTCGTGATGAACAACTTAGCCAACTTATTCAGGGGGCACTTTTCCCTCACTGGAATGAAGTGTGCAGACTTGGTAAGTCGATCTACAACCACCCAAACACCATCAAATCCATTCTGTGTACGTGGAAACTTATACACAAAATCCATAGTTATATTTTCCCATTTCCACTGAGGAATAGGAAGTGGTTGCATCCGTCCAAAAGGCTTCTTTCTTTCTGCTTTGACTTGCTGGCAAACAATACACCTACTTATATATTCTGCAATTTCCCTTTTCATACCCGGCCAATAATAAAATGGTCAAATGGTATGATACATCTTAGTTCCTCCTGGATGCATTGCATAAGCCGAACAATGTGCTTCATCAAAAATTTCTTTATTTAATTCCTCATTATTCGGCACATACATTCTGTTCTCTTGCATAAGCATGCCATCTGATTCACGAATCCTGAGGTCTTTCTTTTTCCCTTCATTTCTCAATTGGATCATTTCCTGGATATTTTCATCAACCATCTGAGCTTCAAGTACACGATCGACTAAAACTGGCCTGACTTGGAAACTAGCAAGAAAAGCTTTTCTTCGTTCTTTGATCTCCAACTTTACTCCAATAGCTCTCAAATCTGTAAGAAGAGGAACACGGCAAGCATACAAAGCATTAAGTCGACCTTGAGGTTTCCTACTCAGTGCATCAGCTACCACATTTGCATGACCCAGATGATACTCAATAGTGCAGTCATAATCACTTAGTAACTCCATCCACCTTCGCTGACGAATATTAAGATCATGCTGAGTAAAAAGATACTGAAGACTTTTATGATATGTGAAAATCTTACATTTCTCACCATAGAGATAATGCCTCCAAATCTTCAAAGCAAAAACAATGGCTGCCAACTCAAGATTGTGAGTAGGATAATTCCTTTCATGAATCTTCAATTGTCAAGAAGCATAGGCGATCACTTTATTATGCTACATCAAAACACATCCCAAACCATTCAAGGAAGCATCACTGTAAATCTCAAAGTTACCATTATCGTCAGGAAGCACCAATACTGGAGCATGAGTAAGGCAATATTTCATCTGCTGGAAACTTTGCTCACAATTCTCGTCCCACTCGAATTTAACATCCTTCCTGGTTAACTTCGTTGGTGGTAAAGCAATCATAGAACAATCTTAAACAAACCGTCGATAATAACCTGCTAGACCAAGAAAACTTCGCACCTCAGTGACGGTTCGTGGCTGTTCCCAATTCTCCATTGCTGCAATCTTTTAAGGATCTACTTGAATTCCTTGTGCCGATACTACATGTCCCAAAAATGCCACTTGATTCAACCAAAACTGGCATTTGCTAAACTTGGCATACAACCGATGTTCCCTCAATTTCTTTAATACCAAGTTGAGATGTCGAATATGATCTACTTTCAACTTAGAGTATACCAGAATATCATCAATAAAAACAATGACAAATCTATCAAGATATTGCTAGAATACTTCATTCATTAGCCTCATGAAAGCTGCAGGTGTATTAGTCAATCCAAATGGCATCACAAAAAACTCATAATGTCCATAACGGGTCCTGAAAGCCGTTTTAGGTACATCATCATCTTTAATCTTCAACTGATAATAGCCAGATCTCAAATCAATCTTAGAGAACACACATGCACCCTTGAGTTGATCAAACAAATCATCGATACGAGGCAATGGATAACAGTTTTTAATCGTTACCCGATTCAATTGCCTGCGTAATCAATTCATAATCTCAAAGTTCCATCTTTCTTCCTTACAAACAACACTGGAGCTCCCCACGGTGAAGTACTAGGTTGAATGAAACCTTTATCAGTTAATTCCTGTAACTGAATTTTCAATTCTCTCAATTCAGTTGGAGCCATTTGATAAGCTCATATTTATATATATTTTACATAAAATTCACTTGTCTTTTCTTAGTTAGTTCCTTATATTTTTGAGCTATTTACTATGTTTTTGTGTTTGGTGTGATTTATCAAGCAAAGAAAAGAAAAGTAGCACAAGTGAGTTATTAAGTAACAAATTCGTCAAAACTGCCTGTGCAGATTAGCTGACTTTGGAAGCATGTTACGAACAGCTCAGAATGAATGAGAGAATGAGCCTTATATGTTTGGAAAGCTACGGATGTCTATTTTCTGGATCATTTTACGGATTGTTAATATCATTTTTCTAGAAGAAGTTATGGGCATTGTAACACTGAAAGGTTCAGAAAATGGCTAAGCAGATTTGGCTAATAAAGTGAGAAAGTAAAGGCACTTGTTTTGTGTTTTGCTTTGTCATCAACACTCAGCAGCAAATGGGGTTATGATTGCACTCATTTGGCTTTGGAGCAAGTGGAAATGCACAGCTAGAAGATGAACAAGGCACATGGAAGAAACATGGACAACACACACACAAAGAGAAAGGCATGGCATGGACAGTTTGACATGGGCAGAAAATGGGTGGAGTGTTGGCTGAAATAATGAAGAATATATGTGTGCAAATGCAAAGGAAAAGCACACACACATGGGCAAAGGAAACACACACACATGGGCAGAAAATGGGTTGATTTGTGGCTGAAATGATGGAGGTCATGTGTGTGCAAATGTAAAGGGAAACATGGACATCACACACCCATACAAACTGCACATGCAAGGAATTGAAGTGGTCCTCTCCTTAGCCTATAAATACATCCATCATTCCCCTTCCTAAGGACAATCTTGATCCATCAAAAGAGCTTCATTCACAAACACAAGTCTCTTGCCTTGAGCTCCATTCCATTTCATCCATACATTCAAACACATCTCCATACATTTCCATTTTCCATGCCGTGCAAATCCATTCCATCCATATATCCATACACATCCTAGACACTTGTGCTACAACAAGGTGGTGAAAACAAAGGTCCTTGGCGTTTCAAGCTTGGAACTTTGGAGCGTTTTAGGTGTACTTTGTTCTTGCTTTCAATGTCTACTTTGTTATTTTCTAATTTTATTGCAATTATGAGTGGCTAAACCCCTATTTAGTTAGGGGGAAGTTTGAAGCCATGAACATGCTTGAGATTTGAATTGATTTCTTCCAATTATGATTTGATAAGTTGTGATTGCAATTCAATTATCTATTTTATTCATAACTGATTCAAGTATGTTTATTAAGGATGCATACTTAGTTTTCATGCATGAATTAGATGCTAGAATATAAATGAGTTTCACCTAATCGTTACAAGTTTATATTCATGAGTAGTGAAGGTTGTTTATCACAATCGCGTTAATTGAATTCTTGGCAATTGTATCATGCATTCATAGTTATAATTGCCTCATCAACACTTGTGATTTTCATTGAACGTAATGATCTCTGATTGTATCTCTATTATGCATTCATATAGGGGACTTTTAGAGAATGATTTGGGTTGTTGCATGCATTCATCCAATTCAATGAGTAAAGGAAAATCTGAGGGTTAATTTATGCATCACGGTTAATCTGGGGTGTTGAGCATCATAGTTTATTGAAAAGCAATTGGAAATCGATTCATATACAAGTGTGTCATGTGTGAAGAACGGACCTCTAACTAATCCATCCATCATCTTATTTCTTAAATTCGTTTTACAATCTGCCTAGTTTTATAACTTGCTTGTTTATTTCAAATTCATCCAAATCAAAACCCCCATTTTACTTTCTTGTTCCAAAGTGTTTAAAATCTATTTTGTTTGTGTTTTAGAGTGTTTTGATTTAAGTCAAAACACTAAATTCGTCCAAAGTTGTGTTAGAGTCAAATCTGCCCAGTTTGTGTTTTTAGGCAGTTTTGAGTGTTTATAAATTGTTTTGAGTCTTTAGAATTTGTTTTGAGTCCCTTGAGTCTATTCAAATGTTTTTAACTTTGTTTTTATGTTTTTGAGTAAGTTTAGAGGTTTTAGCAAGCCCTTCTAATTCCCGGTTTAGAACGATCCCTACTTGCATTTATACTACAATTTGACAACAAGAGGGTTTAATTTGAGTGCTTAACTTTCATCACATCACCATTCTATATGGAGTCAAAGATATAGGATCCGTACCTGGAAGCAAATCAATAGAAAATTCCACATCTCTGTCTGGCGGCAATCCAGGCAAATCATCAGGGAATACATGAGGATAGTGCCTGACTACTCTAACTTCCTCCACACTGCTAGGAACAACATCATTTAACACCACATGTGCTAAGTATCCTTGACAACCTTTTGATAACAACTTCTTTGCTCTCATGGCAGAAATAACACCATTTCTCACTCCACTTCTTTCACCCACAAAAGTAACTTCTGGTAGTCCAGGACGAAGAAAAGTAACTAATTTCCCGTAACAATCTATATGGGCACGATTATAATGCAACCAATCTGCCCCTAAAATCACATCAAAATCCACAATATCTAACGGGATAAGATTAGCTGGCATAATTACACCATCTACCATCACTGGACACCCTAGATAAACACTATCAACATAACATTTGTCCCCTCTAGGCATAGCAAACTCTAAATCAAATCCTAGAGGTGTAGGGTGAGGTTGTGTCATTTGAGCAAATGTAAGAGAAATCACAGAATGTGTAGCACCACAATCAATCAAAACTCTAGCAAAGTGACCAAGGATATTTAACGTACCCATAATCAAATCTGGATGGTTTTGAGCATCTTGCAGTGAAATGTGATTAACACGTCATTGAGCTTGCTGTCGTCCTCCACGACCTATATTACCTTGATTACCTCATCCCTGAGAAGTACGTCCTTGACCTGTCTGGCTAGACTGCCTAGACGGTCATGCACTGCTAGCAGCAACCTCTACTTGTCGGGGCTGACTTCCCGATACCACTAAGATCCACTAGCTGGCATGGAAGGATATAAAGTATAACCTCCAGGATCTTAGGAATACCTAATCTGAAAATAAGGATCCTGTGAATATTGATTTTGTCTGGAAGCATAGGGAGCAGCATCACCCTGATAGTGGTAAGCACCACCATGACCCGTCTGACCATAACTGCCTGATCCAAAGTTCTGCTGAATCGGCGCTAGAGATGGCATAACAGACTGCTGAAGCCTCTACTGACTCTAGGGACACTGAGCAGCCCTATGTCCCATCTGTCCACAAGTGTAGCAACCACCACCACTTCTCCTACACTCTCCATGATGTCTGAAATTACAACGGCGGCACAACGGAGCACCTGAACCACTAACACCACCAAAGTCTCTCTGCCTCTGAAACTTGGGTCCACCAATAAATCTTCCACCTCTCCTCGGGCCTGTGACACTAAATCCTCAGCTGGAAGAACTCCAGCTCGCTCAATTTCTCTTAAAATTCTGTGTCTTGCGGGGTCCCTAAGTGGAGATACCTTTACCCTTGTCATCTTTCCTCTGATTATCATTCTTATCTTCATTTTCCTCACTATTACTAGGAAGGTTTTCGGAATCCTCCATCCGAACCAAAATCTCAGAAAACTCATGATAAGTGGTGCAAGGAATCGCACTACCAGTGTCCGCCATTTCCTCTTAGTTCCCTGCTTAAAACGGCAAAGCATCTCTACCTGATTACCAGCTGTATCAGGATCATAGCGGGATAAATCTGTAAACTTCCTGTAATACTCATGCGCCGACATATTCTTTTGCTTCAATTGAGTGAACTCCTACTTCTTACGATCAATGTACTCCGGGGGAACAAATCTTTCTTAAAATTCTCTTTGAATACTTCCCAATCAGTTGCCGCTTCAGGTGACATAAACTGAGTTTGATTTACCCACCAAGCTGCTGGCTCTCGTTCTAAAAATCAAGTGGTGGTCTCAACCCATCTACTAGCAGGAAGATTCCCTTGACTCTGCATCACCTGAAAAGTCTTCTCAATATGGTCTAACCACTTTTCTGCCCTTTCATGACCCTCATTACCCATAAAGCGGTCTAATTTCAGATTATACATAGTCTACAGGGGTGTTCTCTGAGGAGGAGGACGACGAATTGCATTCTGAAAGGCATAGGCCATCACTTCTCCTAATTGAGTTATGTCAGGTAAATTAGGCTCAGGAGCACGACATGATTCCCTACGAGGCGGCATAGTTCTGATAGAAGACACCAAAAGATAATTAGAGCATTAACAACTATAAAAATGTTATTTAAAGCATACAACCAACAATACGTAATAACTTCTCATACGATGCTCAATTTGGATATATGAATATACCATAGTGACCTACTCGACGTCACGGACGTCGAGGTATTTTTAGAAAAAATTTCCAACACGGCACGTGCCCTCACGAGCCGGGAGGGGCACGGACCCATGTGCCCCCACACGCGTCATCTTCTTCCTCCAGTCGCCGGACTGGTTTCGCCGGTGCCAGAAAACTGGAGATTTTTCAATCTCCTTGGTTCTCCGTCAATTTTCAACCATTTTTTACAAACTTTACATCAAAATGAAGCCCTAAGCATGTAGAATCACGTTATACTACTTTAAGGCTAAAAAACATACGAAATCTCACCGAAGAAAATCCAAGAAAACCGGCCAACTTCGAACCCTACGATCCCGACGTCCAAAACCTTCAAACTAAATACTCCGAGCTTTCTTGGGAGCTCACTAAGCTCCCTGTAAGCTTAGAATTCCCTGAAAATCAACATTTTACGTGTGCATGAACAGTGACATCAAACTGGGGTTCAGATTTCACGTGATTTCGAGGGTTTCCAGTTCTAAAACTAGTACCAATCGACTTAGAAGGTTGCAAGGATGAAGGAACTCACCTTTTTTACGTCGATCCATGAAGATTTGAGGGTTTTGGTCCTCGTCCGTACAAGTTCGAGAGGGAGAGAGGAAGAGAACTGCGAGTGAGGAGAGAGAGAGAGCACGGGGTAGGAGAGATGGTACGTGTCCCGTGTGTGGTCCAACCAAACCAAACCAACATACCAAATCCTTTAAGTCCCTAACCACACAAATTGCAAACCAATTTTTAATCCACTCAAATTTTCCAAAAACTTAGGAATGTATGAATTATTCAAATTAAACAAGTCACACATACCTTAGTAACCTTTAAGGGCAACTCCGTAAAATCACATCCACGATAACTGAATTTTCGGGACGGGTTGTGACAACTTTGGAGTTGTTTATCTCACAAAGGAGTATTTGGAGTTGTTTATCTCACAAAGGAGTATATAACGCAGCGGAATTGATAGGCAAGAGAAAGAAAGAACACTCAATGTATTACACAAGATTTTTGTTAAATGAGCAAGGGGGCTATAGAAACTTCTTTTCGAACGACTCCACTCAAAGTTGTTTGGGAGCATATGCTCCTATCAACTTTACACGGGACACACAAAAGAAGTACTTTGATCCTATTAGACGGGGAAGAGTGAAGAAGCTAGGACAGAAGGGTAGAGTTCAAGAGAGCAAAATGCGTTTAGGAACGTGGAATATAGGAACCTTGACGGGAAAATCTATGGAAGTAGTAGAAGTTATGGTGAGGAGAAGGATAAATATTATGTGCCTACAAGAAACTAAGTGGGTTGGTCGTAAGGCAAAGGATCTAGAAAACTCAGGGTTTAAACTATGGTATTCGGGCACAAATAGAACGAGAAACGGTGTTGGCATCATCGTGGACAAGACCTTGACACAAGATGTTGTAGATGTCAAGAGGGTAGGAGATAGAATCATGGCAATCAAGATTGTAATAGGACAAGAACTTATCAATGTGATTAGTGCGTACGCACCTCAAGTAGGGTTGGATACGAGTTCGAAGGAGAAATTTTGGGAAGACCTTGGAGACTTGGTGCAAGGAATTGCTCAGACGGAGAAGTTATTTATAGGAGGAGATTTAAATGGACACGTGGGCAAGGAGACAGGCAACTATGGAGGTTTTCATGGTGGCCATGGTTTTGGGGAGAGAAACGAGGATGGGGAAGCTATCTTGGATTTTGCAATGGCATATGATCTCTTCTTAGCCAACACCTTCTTTAAGAAGAGAGAAGAACATGTGATCACCTACAAGAGTGGGTCGTCAAAAACACAAATAGATTTTCTTCTAATGAGGAAAGGGGATCGTATAACTTGTAAGGATTGCAAAGTTATACCAGGAGAGAGCGTGGCTAATCAACATCGCTTGTTGGTGATGGATGTACATATCAAAAGAGTGAGAAAAAAGAACAAGACTTGGAAGTGCCTAAAGACTAGATGGTGGAATCTAAAAGAAGAAAAACAAGCCATTTTCAAAGAGAAAGTAATCACCCAGTGTGTGTGGGATAGAAATGGGGAAGCTAACCAAATGTGGGATTCCATGGCTAGTTGTATCCGAAAAGTAGCAAAAGAGGTATTAGGAGAGTCCAAGGGCTTTGCCCCACACCAAAAGGAATCTTGGTGGTGGAATGAGGAGGTACAAACAAAGGTGAAGGCTAAGAAGGAATGTTGTAAAGCCTTATACAAGGATAGGACCGATGAAAATGGTGAAAGGTATAGAAAAGCGAAGCAAGAGGCGAAGAAAGCTGTGAGAGAAGCTAAGTTAGCGGCTTATGACGATATGTATAAGTGACTAGATACCAAAGAAGGAGAGTTGGATATCTATAAACTAGCTAGAGCAAGGGAAAAGAAGACAAGGGACTTAAACCAAGTGAGGTGCATCAAGGATGAGGATGGAAAGGTTCTTGCTACAGAGAACGCGGTTAAAGACAGATGGAAAGGTTATTTTCATAATCTTTTCAATGAAGGACGTGAAAGGAGTGCTTCTTTAGGGGAGTTGAGTAACTCAGAAGAATGTAGAAACTACTCTTTTTATCGTAGAATCCGGAAGGAAGAAGTGGTTGTAGCTTTGAAGAAGATGAAGCATAGAAAAGCAGTAGGCCCAGACGATATACCAATCGAAGTGTGGAAAGTTTTGGGAGAGACAGGTATAACATGGCTCACTGACCTTTTCAATAAGATTTTGAAAACGAAGAAGATGCCAAATGAGTGGCGAATGAGCACTTTGGTGCCTATCTACAAGAATAAGGGCGATGTACAAAATTGCATGAACTATAGGGGTATTAAGCTAATGAGTCATACAATGAAGCTTTGGGAGAAAGTCATTGAGCATAGATTGAGGCAAGAGACACGGGTTTCGGACAACCAATTCGGGTTCATGCCAGGGCACTCAACCATGGAGGCAATCTATCTCTTACGAAGATTGATGGAAAGATATAGAGATGGGAAAAAGGATTTACACATGGTCTTTATAGATTTGGAAAAAGCGTATGATAGGGTCCCAAGAGACATTCTTTGGAGGATTTTAGAGAAGAAAGGAGTACGAGTAACATATATCCAACCTATACAGGATATGTATGAAGGAGCAAAGACTGCCGTAAGAACTCATGAAGGACAAACCGAAAGCTTTCCCATAACTGTAGGATTACATCAAGGCTCATCCTTAAGTCCTTACCTTTTTGCGTTGGTAATGGATGAGTTAACAGGACATATTCAAGATGATATTCCTTGGTGTATGCTTTTCGCAGACGATATAGTGTTGATAGATGAAACTCAGGAAGGGGTAAATGCAAAGCTTAACCTTTGGAGAGAAGTGTAGGAATCTAAAGGTCTTCGCCTAAGCCGATCAAAGACAGAATATATGGAGTGCAAGTTCAGTGCAAATGGAGGCCAAAACGAGTTAGGGGTGAGGATCGGAGATCAAGAAATACCAAAGAGCAACCGTTTTCGTTACCTAGGATCTATCTTGCAAAAGAACGGAGAATTAGATGAAGATCTCAACCATAGAATACAAGCTGGATGGATGAAGTGGAAAAGTGCATCCGGCGTGTTGTGTGACCGCCGTATGCCATTGAAGCTCAAGGGAAAATTTTATAGGACGGCAATAAGGCCGGCGATGCTGTATGGCACAGAATGTTGGGCGGTGAAGCATCAACACGTACACAAAATGGGTGTAGCGGAGATGATGATGCTTCGTTGGATGTGTGGGCACACGAGAAAGGATAAGATTAGGAATGAGGATATTCGGGGTAAAGTAGGAGTAGCCGAAATTGAAGGAAAGATGAGAGAAAATCGGTTACGGTGGTTTGGACATGTGCAAAGAAGGCCTACTGACGCTCCGATTAGAAGATGCGACTATAGGACAGAGGTTCAGGGCCGAAGGGGTAGAGGAAGACCTAGGAAAACTTTAGAAGAGACCCTAAGAAAAGACTTATAGTACTTGGATCTAACGGAGGACATGACACAGGACAGAACACAATGGCGTTCTAAGATTCATATAGCCGATCCCACTCAGTGACTTAGATTTTCCAAGTCTCCAACCGAGAAGTTTTCCTCACTCGGGAAATTAAGGGAACACTACCTCAACCTACATGCTCCACTCACAAAACTTCAACATACAAGCTTCAACAAAAGAAAATTCAAAGAACTTAGCGAAGAAGACTTTGGTGTATTTAACACAATACGTTGAAATGAAGGAAAGCTTATTTATTGATATCCCCGATAAGTTACAAATATGTACATATACTTGAGTCAAAATAAACAAACAAGAGGGAGCCTTCACAAATGTTGCTTAGGAGAAGTCTCAGCAGTCGGTAGAGCCCCAGAAAGAGAAGGCACCGGAGGGGGATCATTCGGAGCCTCAGTACTGGACAAAACCCTAGAAGGAGGAGGCATCAGAGGTTGATCATTTGGAGCTTCATTACGCGGTACAGCCCCAGAAGACGAAGGCAATAAATGCCTTTGGAACAAACCCACAAATCTCTGATGATCAAGTAAAACCTGACCATCAGATTCCTTCATCTGGTCAAGCTTCCTCTTCATGTTTGTAGCATAGTCATGTGCGAGCCAGTGCAACTGTTTATTCTCATGCTTGAGCCCTCTAATCTCCTGTTTGAGACTCATCACTTCAGCCGCCAATGATTCAACTTGGCGGGTTCGAGCAAATAGGCGTTGGGCCATATTAGACACAGAACCTGCACACTGAACACTGAGAGCCAGAGAATCCTTAACAGCCAACTCATCAGACCGTTTGGAAAGTAGTCTGTTATCTTTGGGAGTGAGAAGGTTCCTGGCCACTACCGCAGCGGTCATATCATTCTTCATCACGGAATCCCCAACGGTAAGAGGACCAGTAGGGGAGACGAAGGATGGGCGCCATATGTTGTCTGGAGAAGGCGGGGCTGCCTCTTCAACAAGGTTCAAGTCAAAACGACGGTCGGAGGGGCCAGACATTTTCAAAGGTGTTGAAGAGAGAAGAGGTCGGACAAATCAAAATCTTAGAAGTGCAAGAATGGAGCTTCTACTGGTGGATATTCAAGTGTGCTTTGGAACTTAATGTCAGCCCCTATAAAAATCTGCACTCGACGAAGCTTCAGAAATCGAAGAGGCGCTTACTCAGAAATCGAAGAGGCGTTTGCTTTCTCAAAAGCTGGGCTACTCAGAGACCACGAGGGTCGATCTCAGAAATCGAAGAGGCATTTGCTTTCTCAAAAGTTGGGCTGCTCAGAGACCACGAGGGTCGATCTCAGAAATCGAAGAGGCGTTTGCTTTCTCAAAAGTTGGGCTGCTCAAAGACCACGAATGCCGATCTCAGAAATCGAAGAGGCTTGCTTTCTCAAAAGCTGGGCTGCTAAGAGACCACGAGGGCCGATCTCAGAAATCGAAGAGGCACCTACTTTTCCAGCCTTGTCAGCACCTGTCACACGCATACTCAGCTTTGCGGAAATTATGGGCATTCTGGCGAAGTAGAAAGCACATGAATCGTACTGTTCAATCACCCACTTCCCACACGCAACAGTAACTCATGGGTACCACAGATAACTTTGCCAAAGTTCTCTGACAAAGTTGAGACACGTGAAGCTTGCAGCTCCCGCTACATCGCTCTGACCAAGAAGGGTAAAAGAATTGCAAAGAAACAACACTAACAAAGTTTAGACACATAAATTTTGAAGGTCTAGCTACCATATTATTACCCACAAGGGTAAAGGAACAGTACCACTGCTGGATAATTGGAAAGTCCCGGTGTGTCAACCTCTGTGCTTCGTGGCAAGGTAGACTAGCAAACATGCCCAACCTTTACTCACATTCGAGAAAACACTCCCAACAGGATTGCTTGCTCCAAAATCGAAGAGGCACCGCCCTCCGAATCTCGAGAGCCAGACTCCCAACATGATTACTTTCTCAAAAATCGAAGGGAGGGTAAAGGAACAGTACCACTGCTGGATAATTGGAAAGTCCCTGTGTGTCAACCTTTGTGCTTCGTGGCAAGGTAGACTAGCAAACATGCCCAACCTTTACTCACATTCGAGAAAACACTCCCAACAAGATTGCTTGCTCCAAAATCGAAGAGGCACCGGCCTCCGAATCTCGAGAGCCAGACTCCCAACATGATTACTTTCTCAAAAATCGAAGAGAGGGTAAAGGAACAGTACCACTGCTGGATAATTGGAAAGTCCCTGTGTGTCAACCTCTGTGCTTCATGGCAAGGTAGACTAGCAAACATGCCTAACCTTTACTCACATTCGAGAAAACACTCCCAACAAGATTGCTTGCTCTAAAATCGAAGAGGCACCGCCCTCCGAATCTCGAGAGCCAGACTCCCAACATGATTACTTTCTCAAAAATCGAAGAGACACCGCTCTTCGAATCTCGAGAGCCAGACCCCCAGCAGGATTGCTTTCTCAAAAATCGAAGAGACATCGTTCTCCGAATCTCGAGAGCCAGATCCCCGATAGGATTGCTTGTTCGAAAACCGAAGAGGCACCACTTTCCCAACTTCAAGAGCTGGATCTCCTTGGATAAAGCTTGTCTGTAATCTTCACACGCAACATCAGCTTTCCAAATACCACAGACCACTTTTTCAAAGTGCTCTGACAGAGTTAAAACATGTGAAGCTGGCAGCTCCCACTACCGTGCTATGACCAAGCAGGGTAAAGAAATAGCATTATTACTTGATGTTAGGGAGACTCCTATATATGTCGACCTTCATCCCTAACGGACAGGCAGACCTGCAAAAATGCTCAACCTTTTCTCTTATCTGAGAGGGCACTCCCAACGAAGCCTTTCGAAATATTCAGCTTTCTTTCCCCCCGATAATACCTCTGTAAACAAGCTATACTAGAGCAAGAATATCTCATATCATCAGGGTTAAAAGCAAAAGTATCCCATATCATGCTTTTTCCCTGTCTTTTCCTTTGGCCTTGTTCTTACCTGCAAGACAAGGAGAAAGAGAGCAATCAGTCAGCACTTGGAATCAAGCTTCCAGCCAGGAACTGACTGCCTGGAACCCCTTACTTGATTACTTACCTGGCATTGCTCTCGAGTACTCATCTTCAACATCTTATGCTTCCAGGGAAGATACCGCATCTGCCTGAGCAGATAGGGCAAGTGAGAAGGATACAAGGAAGCATGTGAAGACAAGCGTAACAGCACACGTGCCGATACATCCACTACTCTGTCAAAAGCAAAAGTATCCCATATCAGCAGGGTCGAACGTACTCTAGATTTGATGGACTTGTTTTGACCCTCAAATTCTTCAGTCGGCCTTATACTCTGGAGGAAACCAGAAAACCCTCCAGCCCGGTTCAAGAATAAGCCTGTGGAAAGTTACTTCTTCAAAAGCAAAAGTATCCCATATCATCTATTCTCATTTTTCTTCTCTTTATCCTTCATGCTGCCTGCAAGATAGGGAGAATGTGAACAATCAGCCGGAGCTCTGATTGCTTACCTTGTCTGTCACCTCTTTCAGCAGATCCCCTAGCCCGGCGACTTGGGGGACTCCTACTACATGGTTTGTATCGCGCTTGACCAAGCCTGAAACTACAAGTAAGCTTCAAGTGAAATTGATACATTACCTTGTGCATCTCCACCAGTTACAGATACCACCCCTGGATGGAGGAAGAGTACTTCCAGAGAAGATGCCACATCTACCTATGAGACAGATAAGGCAAGTCAAGACGATACCACACTCCGGTACTTAGAAGTTTCGTGGTTACGAGATCATTCTCCCACAATATTTCCTAATGTCATTTGTACTAAATCATTCACTTGTACTCACTAAAGGAGAGCTTGAACCTATGTACTTGTGTAAACCCTTCACAATTAATGAGAACTCCTCTATTCCGTGGAAGTAGCCAATCTGGGTGAACCACGTACATCTTGTGTTTGCTTTCCTATCTTTATCCATTTATATACTTATCCACACTAATGATCGGAGCAATCTAGCGAAGATCACAAAAAGTGACCGTTTTCGCTACCTAGGATCTATCTTGCAAGAGAACGGAGAATTAGATGGAGATCTCAACCATAGAATACAAGCTGGATGGATGAAGTGTAAGAGTGCATCCGGCGTGTTGTGTGACCGTCGTAGGCCACTGAAGCTCAAGGGAAAATTTTATAGGACGGCAATAAGGCCAGTGATGTTGTATGGCATAGAATGTTGGGCGGTGAAGCATCAACACGTACACAAAATGGGTGTAGCGGAGATGAGGATGCTTCGTGGGATGTATGGGCACACGATAAAGGATAAGATTGGGAATGAGGATATCCGAGGTAAAGTAGGAGTAGCCAAAATTGAAGGAAATATGAGAGAAAATCGGTTCCGGTGGTTTGGACATGTGCAAAGAAGGCCTACTGACGCTCCGGTTCGAAAATGTGACTACGGGACAGAGGTTCAGGGCCGAAGGGGTAGAGGAAGACCTAGGAAAACTTTGGAAGAGACCCTAAGAAAAGACTTGAGTACTTGGATCTAACGGAGGACATGACACAAAACCGAGCGCAATGGCGTTCTAGGGTTCATATAGCCGACCCCACTTAGTGGGAAAAGGCTTTGTTGTTGTTGTTGTTGTTGTTGTTGTAATCTTGTATGTTGGTGGAATCCTCACCATTCTTCTAAACTCTTACACCAACTTGAACTTTGCTAGAATTCTCTAGCATGTGCATGGATCTTTCTTTATGTATGGGCCGGATCAATTGTCTTGGGCCAAGACAAGATTACATTTCAACAAGGCCAACTCAAGACCAAAGACATGATTTTGTGAAAGATTTTTTTTTCCCTTCTGATCTTCAATAAAATCCTACCACTTCGCCTTAAATATGCTAGCCACTGGTGGTAGTCTGGAAGGGGAGGAGGGTATACGAAGCATCTATGCTTCGTGCTCCTCTCCCCCTCCCCCTCCTTTCCTTTCTTTTTATCTCAATGTCTTTCTTCATGGTATATTTCCTCATGTCAAGTCCACTCCTAATAGCATTTTCTCTACTTGTTGATCCATCATTAGTTTTGAAGAATTTTGTTAGGATATGCCCATACTTTTTTTTTTTGCCTTCTAATTTAAATCAGGATTGTGTTCGATTTTATGCGCAATTGGATCTTTGATGATGAAGTTCTGAGTCTACAGATCTGTCAATTGTTGCATAGGTTCTTCATGGCTAGTTGAAATGATTTTTGTGGCAGCACTGGTTCGATTTTGTGGTGGTTGTCAAGGTTTAGCATTATGGCTTAAATCAGGATTGTGGTGATTGTGGGTTATAAGAGCTTGATTTTGGATTATGCTCGAACTTGGTTTAGCATTATGGCTTAAATCAGGATTGTGGTGATTGTGGGTTATAAGAGCTTGATTTTGGATTATGCTCGAACTTGGTGATATTATCTTTAATCTCTTGTCTTCACATTTTTGATATACAATTAAAGTTGATCTAATAAATAATATTTTATATATAAAAAAAATGCCCTTGCGGGTAAATTATCCATATTGTACTAAGATTGCACTCAACACTCGCCAAGATATCGGTAGATCCGATATAAGTTGTATCCGGATGCGTGCATTAGTTTTTTCCCAGTTGTTGTTAAACACATAGAATACTTTTTGTATGCATTATGTTGAGGAATTGAGACCAAGCTAGTAAGGAATGGATCACAAAAAGTTGATATAAGGGATTAAGAAAAGCACTCTATGATCATTACAAAGATATGTAGGAGAGTTCTGCAAATGACACATTCCAAGGAGGGATTTGCAAATCCCTCTCACTTGTTCTTGTAGTAGTCATAGAGGGCCTTCGTAATCCCTCCTATATATCTAACATTTTGTGATTAGTTCATTGATAATTTGACCTTAATTAATTCCTTGGGACTTGAAAATTCCTCAACCAAGAATAACCTTAATAAAATATCAAACCCTAATAAGGAATTGCTTGCCAAGTTTCCCCTCTTTCTATATAGGGAGGAAAAGCTAATCTAGAATGCTGTCACTAAATAATTATCATATTACATCATATGTATAACGCTAAGTCAAAATGTTCTTCTATGTCCAAACTGATTAGTATAATAAAATGTTTAGTTGTGGAAGAAAAAACAGCTACTCTCTGTTTTAATACCGCAAAAGCAGTGGATTGTAGTAAATTTTGACCTTTTGAGCATATATACCTAAATAAAGATAGATTAGTCATGAATTTGTCCAATAAATTATCGAACTGGACTTGGCTGCTGCTTACACCAAATCCTGGTTGGACACGTGTCCAAGTTTTGATTTTTTTAATCAAAACTTGGACACGTGTCTAACCGAGATTGAGTGTAAGTAGCAGCGAAGTTAAATCCTAAATTATCCTTGATGATTCATGTCAATACTTGTTTAATATAAAAATGTCATTGTCCTTCCCTTTCATTTCCTCTGTAAAAAATAATATCTAAGCCATTGGTGGAGCAGTTGTCCTGTTAGCTTGAACATTACAGGAAAATGAGTTTTTTATGAAGTTCCGGTGGAAAAGCTTAAGGTTGAATAGATTCTCTTTCAATCTAAACGCTTTAGTGGTTGGATGCAGTCAAGAATGATTCTGACTTAATTTAAGGAAAAATCCTCCTTTCACATTTTAACTTTGACAAAACCCTAGCTAGTTGTCTCATACTGCATGAATTTGAAGGGTGACACACACCCACGCACAGATTAATTAACTGAAAACCCTACAAACGAAAAGTAATTTAATAAAATTGTTTGTTTTGAACATCAATTGTCTAATATTGGATGGATTTGCTTTTTTTTTTTTAATGGTTGAAAAAAGTTTATGGGGAGGGAATGTTACCCTCTTTCAGGGTCAAGGTATACCACAAGTCTCTTTGAGGAATTACAGAGGTGGTGTTATCCTCTTTTACGCAAACTTTGATCTTAATCAAGCGAAGAGAATGATCCTTACTAACTTAACCAAACCAATCTTTGTCGGCATGAATTTGCATTTCTCGCTAGCTAGGGTTAGTGATCTTGAATTTAGTATGACAACAAAGGATAGTACTATAGAAATTAATTTGCCTAACCAAAAACGGTGAACTTACCACTCATATGATCCACAGTCAAACACGCTAGCTAATTACGTAGACCATATGTTCTTTTGTATATCTTCCATTTTATTTTCAAGTACATTGGTGATAAGGACTCGTATCATTTTCCTAGTTCCACAAAGTGGTCAGTTTCGTTAATTTGCTTTTGGTTACAAATTGTGAAGCTGATCACATTAAGAAAATAAAATACGATAAATTCCATCTAGTTTATATGTACCATGAACAAGTACTCTAAAAGAAAAAATATATTCTTTTGCGTCGCCAAAAAATATATCTCCTTATGCTTGCAACGCTCTATCACGTGACCAAGTTTAACTTACATGGGAGATCCTTCCCAAGTCTAGATTAGTTGTTCATAGTTTACACCAAGACAAAGGTCTGAAAACTTTGTTTGGCACGTTTCAATGTTCAATAATCCCAGAAGAAATCTAGTACAAAAGACCTCCCATATATACTAATTAATTTGTAGAATTTAATTGCTCATATTCTTTGGACCTATATGTCATGCATGATTACTTTTTTCTTCACTCCAACACTAAAATGCTTGGATTATATATAATTAATCTGATTAATGCAAGTTCTGGTGCTGAATATTTTACCCCAGAGATGAGCCAAATCTAAGCATTTTTTTATTCTAAATGAAAATACATTTCAATATTCTATATATTCTTTATGTCTATTTATGTCTATTTATTCCGTGTAGGATTACTGTCTAGACCTAACAAATAAACCTGCTCTTCATTGACCAACACTCCATGCCAATGGCAATGTCACTTGTCAGATACAGATAGTGTACTCCTTTTATCATTTGCAAAAAAGAACACTAAATTGTCAACAATCTCAAGCTACTTCTTCAATATGGTTGCGTTTACAATTATTTCTTTTAGATTGATGCTCTCCTCCCCTATCAAAGGCCTCACCACTAAAAATATTCCAACCATGTCATAGCATATGATACATTCCAACTTAATTATTACTCCCACTTTAATTCCTATTGGAAATCGATTCGAGCAAATTTCTATGTATTTTAAGATGCTGTTCTTCTTCTACCTAAACTCAAATTAGTCAGCCTTAAATATGATTACGTAGAATATGACATAGCTTCGTAAATTCTTCTAGTCAACTCTAAATTCTATAGAATAGTGCAAGAGTTATATATGTGCACAGTATATACATATATGATTTCTGATTGAACACAAAACTGATGGATCGATCTAAATCATGATTTCTTTGACGCCAAAGATTAATTTCTACATCAGTCATATCAATTTGGTCACAACATTTTGTTCCACAGATAACTTAATCGTAGCAAAACATTATGTACCAAACTATTACTCGTCTTTGGATAATATATATCATTTGATCTCATTAAACAAATATGGTAGCCATGTTTTGGTCAATATAGCCATTTTTTATTAGTGGAAGGTCGTTTTGGAAGTGTTTATGCATGAGACGCGCAAATATTTATTAGTTTGTTTTATATATACACACACACAAAACCGTGTAAAAGGCATGCAGAATATATGAAGGCAAATTGAATGAAGAAACAATATATACTACTCTACTTTGTATAATTTAATTCTAAAATGTTATATAAATTATTATTTGTGAATACGATTGTTGACTATGTAAACATCTCAAGATTCAAAAAATAATACTAACGCGGGCTTTATATTTATTTATGGCCTTCAAGAAGCCATGTGAGATAAAATTCTCATGTATAGTTTTGTGATAGCGATAGTAACAATAATGGTATCACAATTATTTTAAGTTAAATTAATTCTAATTATCATGACAGTAATTAATGGGGAATCTGTGCGAGAAATAGAAGCACCGATGCCGATTGGCCAGGACTAAGGTCTGCAGGGTATAATATATAATGCAAGACATCAAATAACTGAACATGCACACAAAAGGAATTCAAGTACAAATTGTAGGATCAGGATCCTCTCCTGAGCAAATGGAGAGGATCCTCCTGACTAGGCTCATCAGACCGTTCAAATTTTATCCAACTGCTACAATTATTATAATTTTTAGAGGAACCTCCTGTTTGTAGTCGTTGGATAAAATTTGAATGGTCCGATGGGCCTGATCAGAGGATCCTTTCCATTTGCTCAGGAGAGAATCCTTATAGCAAATTGCAGGGTATATCGACGAAAATGAAATTGTACGTGTTGAATGGATTCGAGAAGGTAGAGTAGTAGCTAAACCTGATGCAAATATACTAAAAAGGAAAATATCTTAGGTCAATTCTACATAGAGTGGATTCGCCCCTTAAGTTATGGCTCGTCTTTTTTTCTTTTCTTTTTGTGTTTCTTTATTTTTTCAGGGCTCCAGAACCCGAACCTCTAAAAGTGATAATTGTTCGTAGCTCACTAACTTATAAAGTATGTTAGTACATGTCATGCATGCATACAAAATAGTGCACCCATCTAAACCATCAAATCCGACACAAGCGGGAAACTTCTGTTAATACTGAAGAACTAGAAAGTTTTCCAATTTAAAATCATTGGCCTAATATATGAAATCATATACAACTTCATGAATGATAAGAGTTGCAGCATACCGCACGATCAATTGTGCTCCAATGCCCCTATATATGCGTGATATTTCAATCTATCTAACAGCTAGTATGTAGGCTCGTTGATTGCCTCCATTTAATTGTCGTCTTCATTATTATTATTATTATTATTATTATTGTTGTTGCTGCATTGGAGAGTTTAGAACTTTGAACACAACACAGTCTTACATATCACTTTACCCGCTCTCATCACTAGACTAATCCTGTTTTCATTCTTTTTACTGAATGCATGATCTCAAGAATATCCTTTCAAGGATGATATATACTTTTATGTACGAGGTTCGTTTTACAGTTTTCTTTTTTGCTTAAATGATTACTTTATATTGAAGAAAGTTGAGATTCTATCATAAAATTAATTGGCAATATGTGGAACAGTCCAACATCTTATAAGCTCTTGCATGATTTGGTGCTAATGTAGGACTTTGTCTTCACATTCTCACACGCCCTCTACAATTGAACAAGTATATTGTTTATACAAAGATATATTTATACTAAGGATGAAGTTATCATTCACAAGATAAAGTTATCATTCACAAGATTCAAACTTAGACTTCTCATTTGTAAATGAAGATAAATATCACTTAAAATGCCTCTGTAAAATTTTCGAACATCTAAAAAAAAAGATTGTCGTGGAAAAACCATCATTTGATCATTTAAAAAAAATGGAGAAGCCATCATTTGATCATTTAAAAAAAAATATAGTACAAGTGGTTGAACATGTATAATCAACCTTTACTTGTTCATACAAACGAGCTTTAAGGCCTGCAAATCGGGATAAAGTACTTTTGGAGTCTGAACACTTAACTTTGGTTATATTTTGAGGAGAAAAAAACAAACAAATTAGTTTGTCAATATATATAATTATCATATGAAATTGGCATTCGACCAACCTTTTTAATCTTGAGGGGATGCCCTTGACCGACTTTCAGGAAACGGGAAAAAAGCGAGCCACAAAATTCGGGGGTTACCGTAACGGAGATGACGTGAAGGGCCAATCAACTAGACATAGGCGTGTGATGGGAACAGAATGTCGCTCCCACGTGCCACCTACGGTCAAAAGACGGTGCCCAATCCGTAACACGTGTAAGCCCTTTCAGCAAACCGTTATCTTGGACATCTTGACCGCCACACCACACCTCCTAAGTGGTCCCTATCCCTAACCACAGATAAAACACTAACAAGCAGAAGTTACCATTCGAATCGAAAGACCATAAAAGTATCACGTAGTAAAGATCGTTGTATTTCAGTTTTTGATTGGGCCTCACGTGATATTTTCACATGGCTGACATTAGTCTGTCAGTCTTGGGGCTAGAATTGTCATAGCACTAGCCCTGGCTGCCAATTACCAAGACTCAGAATAATAGGTGAAGAGTGTTTTGGAGTGATTTTGGCGCTTGCCATGTCTAAAGCTAATGGATGGAAGTGCTCTAAGTGGTTTCAATGTCTAATCGATGATCGATTGCAAACTCTGAATTAAAAAGATTTCAACAACGGCAATTCTCATATCGCAGTAAAGAAATGTTAGCAACCTTTTCACTTCTTCATTTCAATATTCTCATTTCTCTTCAGATGCATACTCTCCTAGCACTCAAAATTAAAATTTTAATTATACAAAAATTCCCATTATTTTTCTCCTTTGTTATTATTATTTATATTTTAGTTTGTCGACCAAAAAATAATTAAATTTTTAGTTTTGTGTACTAGTGGCATACATGTAGCGTGAATAGAAGTGAGAAAGTTAAAATGAAAAGATAAGTGAGAAGGTTACTATAGCACTCCCAATCTCAAAAAACTTCTTCAATTTTATGAAAATGTCATCTTTCTTAAGGATATTTGGGTTCATGTTATTAATCATTTCACTTTTTAAGTTTTTGTGTTATTTAGAAGAGAAATATAAATGGAGATCGAGGAACGAAGAAGAGTAGATGAAGGATGGGCTAAGAGATGTAAAATAATGTACATTTTATTTTTTTTCCTCTTTACCACTACTCTTCTTCATTTCTCTTTTATCTTAAATACTTTTGTCATATCTCAAACATAAAAAGTGAATTTTAGTAGTTATTTAGTTGGAAGGAAATTTATAAGAAAATGAAGAAAATAAACTATTGCTGTGAAACTGCCAAGTGCGCAAAGTAGCCAAAAGTAGCTAGCTAGCATCCCATCCGATCTACTCCTCTCTCTCTCTCTCCTATTAAAAAATGACAATGATAAAAATCAAACCTAAAGCTGAATTTCTCTAAAAATAACAAAGCAAGAATCTCATCCCCATCTCTCTCACATCTCTCAAAAGCTTCTTCTTCTTCTGGTTCTTCTTCTACCATGTCAAATGAGAGGAAAAATCCTTACCAGTACGATCCTTTCGACTATAACCACCATGAGATCAACAAGTCAAGCTTTCCATTCTTCAACTATGGCAATTCCTCCACATACCAAAACCAACCAGATGACCCACAAACCCTAAATGGGTTTGAATCTGATCATCCTAATCCGTTCATGAGCTTCACCGACTGCCTACACGGATCATTGGACTACAACACCCTCTCGAAAGCCTTCGACATGTCGTGTTCTTCATCCGAAGTCATTTCTCCACCGTTGGATCATGATAACAACTCAAACAAGCAGCAGGCGGCAGCAGGTGTACGAGATCACTCAGTGGGGACTACTAGTACCACTGAAAACCCTTCCACACCAAATTATTCCTCAATATCTTCTTCATCTAATGAAGCTGCTGGTGCTGCTGGTGATGATCAAGTTTTAGATGAAGATTCAGATCATAAGAGAAAGAAAGATAAACAGCCAAAATTAGGGTCTGATGGAGTTCATGAAGACAAGTCAAAGAAAGGGTAGGTTTTTTTGGTTCCTTGTGGCTAGATTCATGGTAAAAGTTAATTAGAAGTTTTAGTTGTTATTTATTACTTTCATTCATAATTTTAATTCCTCTCTTGGTGTATATGGATAAATAGGGCTCCCTAGCTTGACTGTATTTTGTCTGAAGGTGTTTCAAAGTCTTTTGTTTTTTTTTTTTTTTTTTTTTTTGAGAAATTCAAAGTCATATTAACCAAATTAACTAACGAAAACTTTTTAGTGCATTTTTCTCCCTTGTGTCATTAATTGAAGAGATATTTCTTTATTTATTCGCTTTCTCATTATCTTCCTTATATTAACCCTAAACCCTAAAAGCAAAAACTGGGATCTATATCTAGAACCCTAATCACACACACACACACACACACATACATGTATACAGTAGGTCATTTTTTGGGTACAAACAAATTTCAAGAAAAACTATATCTAATTTGTTCAGATCATTTTTGGAAACTGGGTGTCTTGTCTCTCTTTTTCTTTTATTTCTTTTATTAGGTAGTGCTAATTGTTGACTGAAGCTTCTGAAATTGTGAGATTCAGGAGCAAAGCAAAAAAGAAAGAGAAACCGCAGAGGGAACCACGTTTTGCCTTTCTGACTAAGAGTGAAGTGGATCACCTTGAAGATGGATACAGATGGAGGAAGTACGGACAGAAGGCAGTCAAGAATAGCCCTTATCCTAGGTTAATATAAATATATATATATATATATATATATATATATATATATAGATTTAATTTAATTCTAGTAGAAAGTACATTCCGAAAGGAAAAAAAAATCCAATTTATAATGATTTGTGGGTGTGAACTAATCTCCAATCTTTCAACAGCCGTTTATTTCATTTGGCCGGTCAATAGCCATTATTTGATGATGAAATGTTTGTTACATGCAATTCATATATCTGTTAGTGGCCATTCATATGTAGTTATAATTAATTTGCACTTTATAAAGTTTCTTTGATGCTATTAGGAGAAGGATTTTGTTTAAGCGACTCAATGAATAAGCTATAATTAATTATTGAACACATTATTTATGGGAGTCGAATCCGGTACCTCTAGTTAAGCCGTATACAAGTGGCTGCATTTGAAGTTAAAAACACTTTCTACAATGCATAAATTGCTCTAGTACACTGTCATATAAAAAACATGGTAGCCTTCAAATTAAGCCCTAATTAATCACGTATTAGTATAATGTTTTATGTACTTACTTTGGTTTGATATATAACTAGCTCTTGATCTAGTGGTTAATTTCACTCGACCTAAATATGATATTTACAAACTTTTTACATTTCTTAGTTAGAAAAGCTTATAACATGAGACATATATAATTGATATATGTGGTGAACTCACACAAGTTTTCAATTACTATTTGCTTAAATTTTTCAGGAGTTATTACAGATGCACTACACAAAAATGCAACGTAAAGAAGCGTGTTGAGAGATCATTCCAAGATCCATCAATCGTGATCACAACATATGAAGGTCAGCACAACCACCAGTGTCCAGCAGCAACACTTCGTGGTAATCTCAATCTCAACGCTGTCGGAATGCTGTCACCTAATTCGCTTTTGGCAGCGGCATCTTTGAACGGATCAGCAAGATATTCACATGAATTCTTAGCTCAATTTTTCCCAGTGAACAACCAGGTGCAATTGCCAAATCATTTCCATGATCATCCACCAAGTTCAATGTTATACTCAAATCTCATGAATCCTCATAGTCATCACCATCATCAGCAGCAGCAGCAACAGCTACATGCTCCTGACTATGGTTTGTTGCAGGATTTAGTTCACTCGTTTAGTCACAAGCAAGAACCATGAATATTTGTGAGTACTTTTCCAGTCGATCGGCGGGCAATTATATGCACCAAAAGTATGATATTTGCAGTACTCTATATATACCACTGCAAGTAGTCCTACATTTATCTTTTGATCTAGCTGTATCATTATTGCAGTACTGTCTTGTGTGCACGCTTTCTCTGACCCTGATCTGTCTTCTTCTCTCTTAATCTTTTGTACCCAGATTTTCTTTGATGGACTAAGAAACAGTATGGCTCTCAAGAAATAGCATTCAGTGCGTAGGGCGTGCTAGTATATATAATTCTGAGGACTGCAGTGCATATTGTTCTTGTGCTCATAAAATTAAGGGCTAACTACATTTCACACTCTTTGAGTTTGGGATGATTTTTCAAAATGGGTTGTGAAGTTTTAATTGTACCGTTTGCATCATAATGTATTGAAGTTGGTTAATTTATGTCACTGGTTGAATTGATTGTTGTCCTTCATTATATTGATGACATAGTGAGCTTGAGACTTTTATGTGGGCTACTATATATATACACATGTACACTGCGTTTGCACCACATTGACAGAAAAACTCATCAATTTAATGGAGGATTAGATGTTTAAAGAGACAAAAGGTGTCAATTGATACAATTTCAAAACTTCTGAAGACAATGTGAGAAAGATAGAACCTCAAAACCCATTTGGAAAATCACGCAAACTTAAAGGGTGTAAAATGTAGTTAATCTACTAAAGCTTCTCAAATTGTTAGTGAATGAAGGTACTTCTTTTGAAGGAATGGCAAACTGTCTAGCTACTCGAGAGGGCTAATTACTGTACTTGAAGATATGGAGCTTTACTACGGTGCATATATGTATGTATGCAAATATGTATATATAGCTAGCATTGCAAAATGAGAGCTTAACTGTACGTGAAGAAATGGTTGATTGGAGAGCTAAGGTTAGAGCTATATTTCTAGGAGGATTAAGGTTTTCTTTGCGTGTGAGCGTTCAAATAGTATATATGCATGGCTATTAATCCTACTAGAAATTATGCCCCGTACGTTTAAGTTCTTCTAAAGGACATCCTCGAATAAGTAGACAAATGTAGTTGCATTGTTAAGTGTATTTTGTAAAATGAGAGATTTTAGGTTTCAATGTGTGGATGATGAATTCAGTACCATTTTATTCTTCATTTCCCAGTGTAAATATATCATCTTATATATGTGTGTGTGTGTGTAAGAGTAATGCTAGGTAGATCGAGTTTTTAAACTAAGTAATAATCCAATCATTAATAACTACGTCATATAGTTTACAAAATGTGGTTTAAAAAATTTGGCATCTCTAGCATTACCCTATATATAAAGAAGGTGTAGTTGTATTGTCTTATTGCTAGTGAAGATAGTTTATGGTGTAAAAGAATAAAATTTAAACTTAAGACAATTGCAAATCAATTGATATTGGATTAATTTCACAATTTATGTGTATGCGTGAAGATAAAATTACGTGTAAAAATTGATGTGGTGTTAGAAATTTACTCAAATTTAACACATATCGCGTATAAAGTTTATAGCGGCTTAGTAGTGTTAATGCTTATACAAAACATTATATGTATAATTTGAGTGTATGTGTAACACCAAACTAGCATGCCACTTGAGAATGCCAATACACATTGAGAACCTAATAAAAACAACATACTTCGACTGTGAAACAAAACCCTAATTATTTGTTCCAAATTTTAACACATATCGCGTATAAAGTTTATAGCGGCTTAGTAGTGTTAATGCTTATACAAAACATTATATGTATAATTTGAGTGTATGTGTAACACCAAAGTAGCATGCCACTTGAGATACCGATACACATTGAGAACCTAATAAAAACAACATACTTCGACTGTGAAACAAAACCCTAATTATTTGTTCCAATCCGTGGTATGCTATTGGTGGTTATAATTTGCCTCCGGGAGTGTCCTGCATTGGCCTTTGTTATAGAGGTTCTTTTGCCATCATCCCCATATATTTTCCAAACTTACCTCATATTTAGCGTGCTCAAACCTTTCTTTTTCTGAAAATATGACTTTAACCCCTCAAATTCAATTTTTTCCATATAAAACTCAACATAATTTTTTACTAAAAAAAAACCCAATGACTAGGATCCACCTAAGTGAATTCATTAATTATATATTACTTTACACATTTTACATTTTAGATGCCTAAAATACCCTTATTGCATATTTGATGTGCACAATTAATTCTATGCAGATTGTAAGGAGAGAGTTTATGATTTCGCAAAAAGAAAAATAAGACCTTAATGTTAAAAATTCATTGCATATTAATATCAAATATGAGAATTTTTGGCTTAATTCTATGTATCTGGCATTATGAGTTCATATATGTATATTTAAAAAAAAAAACCCTAATATATGTAATAATACATATAAAAAAAGTAATTTACCTACCATGTACAAAAATATTATTTGATTCAAAATGTGTGTGTGTGTATATATATCTGTGTGTGTGTGTATTTATATCATTAGACCATATTAATTTACCTACCTACTATTTGAAATGTTCATTTCCAATGATGCAAAATAGTGTATACCAACTACAAAAAATTGCATAAACTTAGGAATTGGATCATGCTTTTGATTTTATTGTTTTACCTACAAACAATCATATACATATTACTTTATATATTTTTACCAAAAAGTACGTCCCTAATAGGCTAATATATGTAATAATACATGAAAAATAATGTACCTACCATGTGTAAAAAAATGTTATTTGATTCAATTATATAATCTAGGTTTTCTCAAAAAAAAATATATATATATATATATATATAATATCTAGGTGTAGTATATATATTTTTTTATATAATTGGAACAAATTAATTTACCTACCTACCTACAAATTAATTTTCAATAATTTACCTACAAAAAATTATACCCCGTGTGTAGTATAATATTTTTTTTTTCACTAATACATGGAGAATAATTTACCCATAACAAGAAGAAATGTAATTTGATGTATTATATTGAAAAATATTATGTCATACCTATATTTATACAACAATAAAATGTGCCTAATATATGTAACAATACATGAAAAATAATTTACCTACAAGTTAGAGAAGTGTTATTTGATTCAAAATATATAATATGAATTTAGTATAATTTTTTTAATAATTGGAACAAATTAATTTACTTCCCAATTAATGAAAAACATATACTTCCCAATTAATGAAAAACATATATATCACAAAAAGGTAAATTTTTGGTATGATATGGATACAATTAAGGCAATACAACAATTTATATATTTTATTTCACTTTTTCTACAACTTTAAATTTGGAATAAATTTAGGGATTTGGGAAAGTGGCATGGGTGTAAATAAATTGTATTAGTAGGTCAATAGTGTTCCGATGTGGCTGCATATTTTAAATTTGGGCTTTTATTGAACGTTTATATGTAGATGAGTTTTTATTTAGGAATCATGAGTTATAAGGGCCAAAATCTAAAACACCATTTCTTTTTCAAGAAACTGAGAGTTGATCAGGTTGCTGAGGAATAATTAATAGGATAAATTACAGAGACTTCTATTTGTAATCATGAAAAAAACTCCATTAACTGTATTCAAGTATCATATCATCATATTGTACAAATGATTTACATTAATTAAGCTTCTACTGTTGTACCTAATTAACTGGAATTTATTTTGTAAATTGCATGTTTTTCCTACTCTTCTATGACTACATACATCTTGTGTTGTGTGCATCTTTCATGTGTTATCTTCTATTCAAAGCTTCTTAATACGAACTTAGGGCACATATATATTAATAAGTAGATAAACATTATAACAAAAGTATGTTGGTAACACCGTGTAACGTTGTGACATCACACTAATGAGGGTTTATTTTAGAACTACTTTTAAAATGACTGAAAGAACTTTTAGATAAAATATTTTTGGATTTCAAAAGCACTTAAAGTGCTTCCTGCAACTTCTTGCAAGAAGCGCACCTGTTATGTGCTTCTTGCATGAAGCAATAAAGTGTTTTTTAGAATTCACTTGCTATTTTTCTAAAGATAAGTTTTAAAAGAATTTTCACCAAAACACGGTTTCAGCCATTTTAAAAATATTTCCAAATGAGCCATAATTCTCTCATTAACCCCTATGCACTTGTTCTCAATAACACTTTGGGTTCCTAATTAGAATTTAGGGTGCGTAATTAATGGTTCGTTTGTTATAAACATTTTGTTTTTTAAATTTTAGTTGTCAATTTTTGTGCTTAAGATGTGGAGAAATTATATAAAAGAAATTATGGATGAAGTGTGGTGGGAGGAAGATGAAGGAAATATAAAAACTCTAAAAGAATAATGAATGAAAACAAACTCTTAAAATTGAAAACAACTTGAAATAGTTTCTGATGTTTACTGTTTTGATTTTATTTTGTACCCTTCGTTACATTTCTTCTACATTTATCATACAATCCTTCATTCTTCATCATTATTCTTTCCTTCTATATACTTTTTTCACGTTTCAAGCATATAAAATGAAAACAAAAAATAAAATAATTATCAAACGGCTCCGAACGAGCTCAATTCCCTTAATCTTTGTAATGTTATCCAATATCCGAGCAAAACAAAATAGGATTTGCTGCCGTCCACGCTTATCCAACCACAAAAATAGGGATTTTGCTGAAAAATATCCATAAGATGAACGTTGGACAAAAAAGTCAAAACCTAGACACCACACTCAGAATTCAAATGTAGCAGGCTATCTCAGCTTACCCATTCCATGATTCATAAGCCTCTGTCTGGGAGTTCTTCGGAAACATTGGAAAAAATAAAAAAAAACAACCGACTCAATTTACAGGTCCACAGCAAAAGCATTTGTTTGTCAGGCTGAAGAGTCTGACAATAATGCACTGCATTTTGCATACCACCCCATCAATGTATTGATGTCTCATTTGACTGAAATGCCAACCCAAACATCGAGAAATCAATGCAACTTCCTTGTGTTCCTTCTTATTTGCCATAAAATTTGAACTAGCTTTTGGTTGAGTAAGAATTGTGTCATGCAAGTAACTTGGATTGGACCACCTTATTGATTTTTTTGGACCATTCTTGTGTGTGAGGGTACATTGTGATTTTTAGAAGCTAGAGTAGCTATTTTGAAGAGGTAGTAGATACGTGGCTCGTTATGAGCAAACGACTCATTCGTCGTTACAAAGTAGTTTGACAAGTGTGCACAAACTTTATCTTTTGTGTATTTAATAAGTTACTTGAGAGATGGTTTTCACACAACCCTTTTAACTTCTACTCATCGCTCTTTGTTTTTGGCTATCAAATTGATTGAATATATCAAACAGAAACAATTGACATCGTTAAACAGATGTGTGTAAAAAGTAAGAGTGTGTTTATCATTTTCCAAGTTACTTATGCATACGTTGTCAACTTGTTATTTACACGTAAAGAGAAATGACTCATTAACTGTAAGGAGCTAGTAAGTGTTATTTGTTAGTTTTCCCTTTCTTTCTACAACTGAAAAGAAAGATTTCTGTTGAAGTGCTGCTCTTGGTTGCTTAACATACTACTTTATGAGACAATGCATTATAGTTTATAAACTGACACCGTAATTCAAGTGTTACAAAGAGGAAGACAACATAACTGAATAAAGGGAAAAGGAGAATCATCATCATTAATCCAATGCCTTGTTTTTCTGAGAGAATGATAATTTAAAAATAAAATTAATGAAAAAAATAAATAAAGATAATAGGTATCATTTCACCATCCGAAGAACAGTAATCAATTATGAAACAGAACCCCCACTGGTCCCCAAGAAATATATGTACAACAAGAACCTCTATCTCTCTCTCTCTCTCTCTCTCTCTGAAAATTCCCTGCTTATGGAGTTGGGAGCATCACTCTTCGTTCTTGAAGGATCGGGATTGAATGCTTCGGGATCAAAATGCACTATCTCCAATCCGAATCCTCTCATAATTTTAGAAATTTTGTTGAAAAGAAACTTTGAGATTGTATACTATTGACGGGTTACTGAAAGCTACTTTGGAAGGTGACGAGCTAATATCATTCACCAAGCTCACTCGTTTGTCAGTCCTATCCATGGCTTGTCTCGGATATTTGGCTCTCCAGATCCCCTGGCTTCTTTTCTATGTCGACAGAGGCAGAACTTTCCTTCATAGATTCCATATCCATGCTGGCTGTACGACTCTTTCTGTTCCTTCGATCCTGAAAGCAAAGTAAGATTGATAACACTCCCTTTACGATCGTGGTAACAAATATGAACTTATAACTTCTGCACCAAATGCTAATCAGTTCTCCGGAACATAATCTGGACAAACTATATGGCAGGAACGAAGTATGCGAAGAAGAACGTGTCATTAGTAGACTCTAAACACAAATCATAAAAATAAAAAAAATTGCACAAACTCCACATTTAGATAACTAGTCTCATGAAAAACATAGCACAAAATAAAGCAAAGAAAAGACTATCGCCAGGGTAAGAGGATGGATGATTTGTACCTCACGAAATGGGTATTCATCAGCTTCCAGCATACGCACAACCTGGCTCATTTTGGGCCTGTTCTCTGAATCATGATCAACACACCGAAGTGCAACCAAAAGGGCACGTTTTAAGGCACGTGTACTGGGTTTAACTTCAAGGTTTGGATCCACAACTTCCTCGGCTCTTCTTGCACCTACCATCAACTTTAGCCACTCAACCAGATTGACCTGCCATTAGTATTTGGAAATGCTTCAAATTCTGTAATTAATTAATAGTAAGCAACGATAACCAGTAAGAACCCTGCCTCATGAGGATGGGAAGTAGAGAATAGAGGGACGAGTATTGAAGGAAGACACTCTTGGAAACAGTACACAATATTTTTGAAAATCTTGTACCTCATTAGCAGGTCGGCCATAGTCCACAGGATCCCTTCCCGTAACTGCTTCAAGTAGGAGGACACCAAAGCTGTAGATGTCGCTCTTCTCATTTAACAAGCCAGTATTAGCATATTCTGGTGCCACATAACTGCAAATGGACCGGTTTTATGCTCCGATTGGAAAATATTGTGGATACATAAATTAACATAAGTTAAAAACTATAACAGTTGACATACCCAAAAGTCCCCATGACTCTAGTCGTGATGTGACTTTCTCCTGAACCCAAGAGTTTGGCCAGTCCAAAATCAGAAACCTTGGCATTGAACTCGTTATCAATCAAAATGTTGCTTGATTTTATATCTCTGTGGACAACTTTTGGTTCTATAGCTTCATGTAGATAAGAAAGCCTGCAATCCAATATGTGAATCAGTTGTCTCAAATTGGTTTGAAATTGAGTCTCACCGTTAATCAAGTCTCAAGTGGAATTATAAGATGGACCTTATAACCAGCAGTTGGAGGAAACTATCAAAATAATGAATTCAGACTAACAATACAAAAGAAACACATTTCAGTTAAAAGATGAAAACTTACGCCTTAGCAGTACCAAGAATCACCTTCATGCGAGCTTCCCAAGTAAGGGTGCCGTGTTGGCACATGGCCCCATGTAGCCATTGCTCTAGATTTCCATTGTTCACATATTCATACACCAGCATCCTAAGCAATAGATAGCAACTTAGCAAGACAAATAGAGACTGAACCGAGAACACAAATGCCAAGCTATATCATAGGGCAAATGATAGGGAAAACATTAAACAGAACCCCTACTAATGTGGAATATTATGTTACTAGACAAGGTTAAGTCATCAGTAATAGTATAAACAATTTCAATCAAAATAATACCTGTGAACACCTTCTATGCAGTAACCCAAGAGCCGCACAAGATTCTTATGCCGAACATGACCAATGGCCTCCACTTCAACCCTAAATTCTTTCTCTGCCTGCCCCCTATGTACAAGATTAAAAGGTATCTATTAGAAAGGTGTTTCCCAAAGGCATCGTGATAAGAAGATGATGCATTTGGGTTTATATCCTTACAAGTTATTTAAGAGTTTTTTCACTGCCACCTCAGTTCCATTGATCAGCCTGCCCTTGTAAACAACTCCATATCCACCCTCACCAAGCACATTTTCTGCAGAAAAACGATTTGTAGCAAATTGCAGATCCCTAAGAGTGAACCAGTGACCCCACCCAAGATGAGAAACTTCTGGCAAGCCAACTAAAGGAGAGGCTGCAACAAGTCCTCCACAAGACAATGACGACTGCTTTCGCACAGTCCCAGAGCTTCCTTCTTCCCCCGACTGTGAACTAAGTGCCCTCTCATGATGATAAATTGAGCTGCACTGACTCATGTTATTAGGATCAATCGATTTGCTCGTGCCTAATTGAACTAACATCTTCTCTGAATTCTTATCACTTGCTTTATCATGTACTGAATGAAATAAATTATCAGGGTGATCATGGGTACCCTGAGCCGCCATCTTATCAATGTTGATATCTTTAGAGACATTCGGTATTTGGGTGACTGGGAACTTGTCCACTGATCTTCGAGACTTCCTCCGAAATGAAACCCATATAGATAAGAAACATAGGATCAAAACAATAAATGCACCAACACATATACCAATTACAACCCATAGTTTCAAACCCAAAAATCCTATCTTCTTTGATAATTCCACATTCAAAGAAGTTGAACTCCCGGATGACATTCTTATCCTCCAGATGCTATATATCAAATCTGGCTTGGTGTTCTGACTTTCAGTGCCCCGAAAAAAAATTAAGACATTCCAACCTGGACATGACAAACAAATCATGTAACTCAAATCACACGAAAATGGTCACGCATATTATGTAAAACTCAAATTACACAATAAAAAGTACTAAAATATCCTATCAATTCAATTTTATGATATTAGAATCTTGGCTTAGTCTTCAACTTTTAATCAAGTTAAAGAACAACCAAAGTAACCCAAAAAAGGGAGAATCTGATACAATAACTGCTTGATTATTTTCCCAAAAAAAAATACTCAGCACCTTGACTACAATGGAATTAATTTTTCCCCAAGAAAACAGTGAATACAAGATAAAAACCAAAGTAATATTTAGGAATACTTTCTTGACAAATGAAGCAAAATAACATTTAACATACAAACTAAATCTATCACAAAAGAGAAAAGTAAAATCTCATACAGAATCACTTATAATCCAAGCAAGAGACCAATAAAGTGAAATGTGAGTGATTCTATCCAATAAAAGTGATTCCAAGAGAGAAGCACTTACCTTTGCACTTTGCAGCGATCTAAGCTAACCCCCTTGATCTTCTTCCTTGAGCAGCCAGAGGAGCAGAGAAGGAACTTCCTTTTTAATCAAGAGAGACTCAATGGGCATAAGAGGCCAATGCCAACCTGAAATATAACACAAAAAACCCACCAAAACCCAGATGTCCAAAAAGGAAAATTTTTTCCAGAGGAGTAGTTTGCAAGTTGGGAGAGAAGGGGTTGTGGCCTTCAAGTGGGCCAAAAGAATTCAAAAAACAATAAAAATTTGAGAAAAAAATGGAATAAAAAGAGAGGAGGAGAGGGAAGGACAGACAAAAATCTAGTCTTTGAAGGGAAAATGTGGTGGGCGGGGAGAGGAGAGAGAGAGAGAGAGAGAGGGAATGAGGGAATTTATGTGTGTAAAATATAGGGTGGGGTTCTAGAGGGGAAAGGAAGAAAAGGTGGGTAAAATGGTTGGTGGGTATTTTTGTCTGTGTGAAGGAGAGGGGCCTCAGCAAGCTGGAAAGGAAGCTTGGTTTGCAATGGAGGAAACCAGAGAGAGAGAGAGAGAGAGAGAGAGAGAGAGAGAAACAGTAAAGGGAAAGCAAAAATAAGGTGAACAGAGATGGGGCATTTATAGCTGGTTAACAAAAAATATTTGATCAAGCTACAAAAGTAAAGTGGCAAGCATGTAGAGAGAGTCAACCCAAACACTATTAACAGGAGGGAACTGCAAACCTAGCATGCCATCATGTTTACTTACCAGACTGTCCTTGTGTCTTAAAAAAATCCTGTTTGAAAAGCGATACGATATTTACAAAGACATTTTTATAAAGTGATGTTAATTTGGTCGCGTTACACCACCTTAGTATTGGCATTGCTACAAAAATGTATATTTATTTACATCAATGTGCGCCGAACTTGTGATTTAAACTTCATCCAACTATATGAGAGTGTATTAGTCTGTCATTGCATAATTAGCAACTGACAGAGACAAATTAGAGGTGGAGGTCCATAAACTCTAGGTCCGGACTATAATATAAATTTGGTTTTATTAATTTGTCATTTACAGCTTTGATTACTTTGTCAATACACTAAAATCTATATTCCTTTTCCATATAAAAAATAAATAAAAAGTCTTGCATTTTCTTTTGATGGAAGCAAAAAATACACCAAATGCTTTACTAGATGAAAACCTTTGGTATTCTTATCTAAACTGGAGGACCAATTAGTATGATATAGTTCTCTGTGCAATGTAGCTGTGACACCTCCACATTTTCTGGAGTTCTAATCTTTATTAATTAATTAATTTGGTTTATAATTAGAAACTCTTCAACCATTTGTCTTATTTTTGGTAAATAATCTCCAACCATTTGTCTAGGTTCACAGTTAAAAACATTATGAATTATCCTTACATATCTTTGCTTTTATGGATTGATGTTCCAGAATGTTCATCCCTCATGCTCAGGTAAATGATTGGAAAAAAAATTGGTGGCATAAGATAGGTGGTGACGATTACTTTGTTCATCAAGAGATAAAATGAGTGATAAAGGTTAAATAATATCATTTTTTAAAATTAATGAGAGTATTACAAAAATTGAAAATATTTAATTAAGGGGATAACTCTGTTTTTTATTAAAACAATTTTTAAAAGCATAATATTTTATTTTATCCAACAAGCACACTTTTTGGTGGGAAAAGCAAAGGCCTAATTGGATAAATGGTCCCCGTAGTCATAAGGTATTCGGATGATAGCCCCTGTGGTAAAAAAATTCGGATTTAAACCCCTGTGGTCTAAGTCTGTTAGGATTTAAACCCCTGTGGTATAAGTCTGTTAGGATTTATGCCCTTCTGTTAAATAATGCTGATGTGGCTGCCACATATATGCCACGTGGCTGCCAAATGTCTGCCACGTGGCAAAAATAATAATTCTTAATTTTTTTTTTTAAAACCTGAATTTTTACAAAAAAAAAAAAAAAAAAACCCAGATCTGCAAGAAGAAGAAGAAGGAAGAGGGAGAGGGAGAGGGAGGAGGGTGCGGGGAGAGGGCTCTGGCGAGGGGGGAGCTGGTCTCCAGCGGGAAGAAGAAGAAGGAAGAGGGAGAGGAAGGAGTCGCGCGGGTAGACCGGCGGGAAGAAGAAGAAGAAGGAAGAAGGAGAGGGAGGAGGGTCGCGCGGTGGGGGGGGGGAGCTGGCCTCCGGCGGGAAGAAGAAGGAGAAGAAGTCCGGCGGGGGGGGGGGGGGACGGGCAGAGGGCGGGGGGAGTTTCTGGGGTTTTTTTTTTTTTTTTTTGTAAAAATTCAGGTTTTAAAAAAAAAAATTATTATTTTTGCCACGTGGCAGACATTTGGCAGCCACGTCAGCATTATTTAACAGAAGGGCATAAATCCTAACAGACTTAGACCACAGGGGTTTAAATCCGAATTTTTTTACCACAGGGGCTATCATCTGAATACCTTATCACCACGGGGACCATTTATCCGATTATGCCAAAAGCAAAATACCAAACAAGACTTAAGTGGGCCATATTTTCATGCCTATCCAATTCAGAGAAAATTTTGACATTCCATGGGTGAAAATTTTTAACCTTTCAAGAGAGTAACAAGGAATTGATTTCATTTATGAAGCAAATGCACGCACTAGGGGAAATACATTATTAATTTTTTTTTAATGAAGAGCAAACGTGAAGACGACTACTCTTTTAATATTCAATTTTTCTTGTACGGATCACATTTACATGACATTTATCATTTTAACAAAGTTAGATTTTTGTGAAAAGTTGTGTTTCGTTTTTAATTTTCGAGCTCGAACTTAACCTACTAAACTAGGATTTTACACGATCCTTGAAATAAATGTATTTTCAAATTTATAGAAAACCAAATTGAAGTAAATTAACATCCGTATCTCATGAATTTGATTTAGAGATGTCAAATTATAATGTTATTACGCTTGTCTATCAAGGATGTGACGACACGTCCTAAATTATTATATATTTTTCTCCCCGAGTGTGTAAGGTGACGAATAAGCCCTCGTTGGCTTGGTGACGTGGATGTACATATGTAGTTCTAAATTATTATTTCTGATATCGTAATTAAGTTGTGCCGGCCGTCACGAGCGCTTTGACACGAATTAAGGCCAAATCGGAGTCGTAACGAAAAAGTTACAAGCAAATGAATTTGTACATGGGTGGAATTATATTTTTGGGTTGACTATTTCTTAGTCACCAATCACCTTGGTTCCTACGACTTTGAGCCCAATCAGATTTTGAGTTGTTTCCTTCTTTGGACCAATTAGGTTTATATCCCATGGCCCAATTAGGAAACAATTTCTTTTTCTTTTGGTCAATCCGTGACCTCACACACACACAAACACGCATTTGCATACCTTTCTCCTTCTCCCATCTTCTCGATTTTTCCTTGCCATCCATACACCCGAGAACCCCACACCCCCACAACTTTGTCAAATGTCCACATATCGAGTCTAGAAACTCTGCTATCGTGTTCTCCTTGGCTCCACGAGCCTAACTACACCTTTAGGACAAAGAACGGATCACGGGAACTCGAGAAACCATAACCTTTGGCAAGGTGAAGTTTGCTCCGTCACGATCCTGATGTGATTTCGAGGTTTTAAGGCTTAGTAAGGTACCCACACGACTCCCCTAGCATAATAGATTAGGGTTGGAGAAGTTTGGGTGTTGGAATAAGTACAATCATGGGATTGCAGAGTTGGCCGGTTTTTCCAAGAATTTTTCCTACCGTTTTCCATTGGATTTTAGACTTCTAAGAGGTATGGTTGTGTTCTAGTCTTCAAGTCCTTCAAATCCATATAAAATTCAAGAATTTTGGTTGAGAAATGAAGTAGTTATAAGCTTTAGAAATTTTCCAGAAAACTGGCGAGTAAAGACAGTGGTCGGCGACGGATTCCATCGAGTCACCAGAGAAGAAGAGGAATATTCCGTCAACTTTGACGGAATATACTGACAGCGTCAAGTAACTTCATTAGGATTTAACGAAATATTCTACTATTTTAACGGAAGATTCCCTAACGCCGTTAGGGATTCCGTCAGTGTGCTAGGCACATGCCTGCGCATGGCCGGTGGGTGTGGCCGTGCCTTGACTGAAGCGTGAGGGCGTGTATGACGTCCAAAAATTATTCTAAAAATATGGGGGTGTTCATGTGGTCAAGTAGATCATTTTGGTATATTCAAACACCCCATTTGAGCAACGTATAAAAAGTTATTCCTCTGGTTTATGTATGTACTTTAAAATTAATGTAAAACTAGTTATTTCATATATAGGTGAAATGTACCCCGAGGACGAGCGTGGACAAGCGAGATTGGGGTGCTACGATCCTACTACTTATTAGTGAGTGGGCATTTTCTTTCTATATATATATCATGGTTCCATAACATTTTTTAAAAATGATCTATGCTTTAAATGCCATGTCGGAAATGAGTTACATTTTAAGTATTTCATTATTGTAAATCGTGAATTATATTGTTTGATGATGTGAAGGCTCAGGTAAGTTTCAGGTGAGTATATTGTGGTGGTATTGGTTGCATTGCACATCATTATGCATAGATGCATTTAAAGCTCATCATTGTTCCACCCTGGTGTTAGTGCTCCTGCCTAAGGTTGGGGCACAATCATTCATGTGATGTTCACTTCCTGCACCGCATGCTCACCTTGGATCCAAATTTGGTGCCAACCTTGTCGTACATACCATAATAGGTGGTTTCGACTCGTAGGTGACCCGCGATTATTCGCACAGTCTTAAAGTGATTGTAGCACTTGAGCGTACATATTTACACCTAGCCATGTCGTACAGACCACAATAGGTGGTTCTGACTTGTGTGTTAGCATATACTGATGAGTTATGGGTCCAGTCGTACATGTCACATTAGGTGACTCCGACTGACATATTACTTTATATTGATTTCACCTGGCTTACATCTTTTAGTGTGAAAACGTTATGACATGGCATATTTTAGTTTTTACTGGCCTTGTGCATTGGTATTCGTATGTGTATACGTAGTATTATTTTCTAGAAACTATACGGGTTTTACAGTGATGGGTTATTATGTTCAGAAAAGATAAATGTGTTTTCAAACGTTTTTTTTTTTTGCCCACTCATCATTTTGTTTTGCGCCCCTCCTTGTCCTAAGCAGATGTACATCTTGGTGGCTCACGAGGACTTCTCGGCGGTTCTGACGATCTACTAAATAAGTGTAGGGATCTTCTCCCTATTTTGTATAATTAGCACATAGTTGGTTTGACTGCATTGTTGGATTGCCTATGCTCTGAATACTTGTATTTGGTACTTGATCACTGTCATGCACTTATTTATTATCACTAGTTAGATTAGCTTAGGTTGGTTTTCATTTATTCGCATTTACCTATTACTATCATCACTTCTGTTGCGCACTTGGCTACGTCACCCTCACGTGACGACCAACACGTCTCGACTTCGGTTGGGTTGTGTCAAAGAAACTATTGTTGGCACTTTAAAAAAAGTATCATGTCCTCAATTTTTATCTTTCTGAAGTCGTAAGGGAGAAATTGCATTATAATTTTGACTGATGATGACAATTTTATTTTTCTATTAAGATAATCCTGAATAGTCGCTACTTATTATTATGGTTTAAGGGTATTCTTTTTCACTTGTAAGCGAGAGGTCTTAAGTTCGATTCTCGTCAAAGATGAATTTGAACCACATTATTATGGTTGGTCTATTGTAATATTTGACTCACTCCCCCACTCCCTTAGTGTCGTTTGTTAAAAAAAAAAAACACCTAAATAGTCAAGTTGAATAGTGACTATTTATATACACTATAAAAAATTATACGGATCAGAGCTTCACTTAACTCTTCGTGAAACTCATGAATTTCCTGCAAGTGGATATATATTAGTTATTATTATCACAAGGAGAGAGAAGAATCGAAACTATTCAATAATTTAGAAAATGAGAATTTCAAACTCGAAACACATAGATAACAGATATTGTTCTCAACTGTCTTTCTTGTCAACGACTTACTTATTGTTGCTTAATCACTTATTGGTAGATATTTTGACAATGCTTATCTATCTTTCCTTTTTATTCAGGCATACTATTACTAGCATGAGCTTTGACTGAGCCAATAAAATTTAGAAAAACTAATTGCAACGGTTCTGAAGGGTAAATTTGTCAATACAGGTTGAACCCTGTAAACATTTACCAGAAGAAATTATAGATTATAATAAACAAAGGTGCCTTTCTTGATTATCATAACTTGAGTGTGTGTGTGTGGGGGAGGGGGGATATAAAAAGCCCCCAATTGGGACAAGGAACACAGTCTTTGATTTGAAGTATCACTTTTGATTAAAGTGTGCCCCCTCCAAGCCAAATTCTTTTTCCCTTCCTTTGAGATTTTACAAAAAAATATTTATTTATTTATAGATGAATTATGCAGATAAAATTTTAATACAACGAATATTTGAGTTGTTAAATTTGATTTTCACGACTATTTAGATCTTTTATCTTAGCGTTTCATTTTTAATATCATTCAATATTATGTAGCATTGAAGAAAAACTAGTATTAGGGTATCTTCAAAAGAAATATCAAAAATCTTACATGAACTTTTTAACAGAAAAAATAGAGGAAAACTAATGAAAAGGGCTTGAAAACTTTGAGTTTTAATGATAAGGACAAAATAAAGGGTAAAATGAATAGTACCAGAATTGACTTTTTAGTGTAAAAATGTGATTTTTTGTTAAAGTAAACAGTACCGGATGCTTTTCGTTAAAATTCCCAAAAAAGAGAAGGGTTTTTGGTTCCAAAAGAGACGCCCTGACAAATTTAAAGGCAACGTCAAAAAAATTTTGTTTTATTTTAATGATGGGCCCACATAGTTCTTTATTTATTTTTCTTCACTTAGTCATTATTTTATTATTAAGCTTTGTTATTATATAAATAATCAGAGAATATTTTAATTTAACATCATCATTGAGATAGAAAATTTTATAAAACATTACTTTATAACATCAGCCATAAAAATAAAATTTAACATTTAATTTTATATCTTTATTAAAGATGGTCTTCCGCTACCCAAAACTTCAAAGCATCCCATTTGGGCTTGCTCTAAAAGAAAAATAAAAAACAAAAGAAGTGACCAATTAGGGTTCATCTCCTGGGGCCCCATCAGGAGATCTGTTGGCCGAAATATTGACATGAATAGCCAATCTTATGCTTCCAATTGTTCTAAATCATGTGGTTTTTTTGTTTTTTACCAAAATGGTATAATTTATCACTGCACCCACCATTAAGGAGCTAAGCCTTGCACGTGCATGGCACTTGATTGTAGAACTTTCATTTAATTTTGTTTTTATTTTTAGGATTTTTACATGATGGCATATTTATCGATTTGTCCTCTAAACTTGTATAGAGCTGTCAATTTCCTTCCGAAACTTTAATTTTAGTCGATTAGTCCCTGAACTTTTATAATTAGTCAATTTCCCTCTTAAACTTTAATTTTAGTCGATTACCCTATTGAAATTTTATAAATAGTCAATTTCCCTTCCTTGATGCTAGATTTTAAAAAATTTCATCCAATTTTTCATCCGTTACGCAGACAACACATGATAATTGTATAAGGGCAAAAAGAATGGAAAATTGGATGGATGAAAATTTTAAAATCTAACACTAAGAAGGAAATTGGCTATTTATAAAAAAAATGTAAGGGTAATCGACTAAAGTTAAAGTTCAGGAGAAAAATGGCTAATTATAAAAGTTAAGGGGCGTAATTGGCTAAAATTAGAGTTCAAAGAGAAAAATTGGCACATCTATACAAGTTCAAGGGTAAATCGAAAAATACCTCTTACATGATATATGTGTTCCGGTGATTGTAAGTTACTCTAATTATGAGAATGACAATTCATACTTGGGTGCAAGAGATCTAACACATTGCTTTATCTAATTAACTTAACTCAAACAACTAAAATTCAACTAAAATTCAGTTGCATGGACCAATTCAAGTATTCCCAATGTGTTAAGAACTATGATGAGGAGTTAAAAGCTTCTTGTGAGTTTTGATTTGTAGAAGAACTATTTCCCTGAGTTATGATGAGCAATGGAAACCGTCAAATAAGGGCGTTTTGAAGTTTAATGTGGGCTAGGCAATGATGGAGCTAGGGAATGGTGTTGAAATTATTGTTAGAAATTCATCCGATGACCTTGTTGGCGTTGGTGTAGGTGTTCGCTACAAAACTAACGCTTGATCTAACTTTTTTTTTTGGTTAACTAACTCATATTGAACGTAAATATATTGTTGCATCTAAAAATAAAAGAAAACTCATATTGCTAAAAATAAATTTTATTCCATTCGTTGTTGCCAAAAATATGTGACGTTGATATAACATAAATGAGCTCGTTTTTTCTAGTCAGTCGTCTCGAATCTAAGAGCTCGTCCTTTCTCTCTCAGAGACTAAGAGCCCCTCCATTCCCACTCCTTTTCAGCCATTGCTGCTGCTGTGGTATTTTTATTTTTATTTTTTGAACAAACCAGGCAACAAGGCCAACAGAAACAAGAAAGCCTACCAGGAAGCTAACACCACAAAAGCACAACGAAGAACAAGCGATGAAAGGGGATACAAAGCCATTGCTGCTGCTGTGGTATTTTATATTTATACAATTTATGTTCGGAAAGACATTTGTGAAATGAGTGTCTGCAGGAATATTTTCCATGCTTCGTGACATAGGGAAGTACGTACGGTTGCAAAAAAAATTTGCATCATTTGTACAAGACAAATTTCTGCATATTCCATCTTGGAGTTATAAATTTGGATAGCCATACGCATATTTGAACACTACAAAAATATTGTATTTGAACCCTAAACTCTGCATTCTAATTTAACAGATGAAAATACTCACGACATATATATATAAAAGTAAGGTGTCCATGCACAAATGGTCTCTGAAATTTATCCTTAATTACCATCAAGATGGTCCTTGAAATTGAAAATCAATCAATGTAGTCCTTGAAAATAGGTGTCTCAAATCAATGTGGTCATTCCGTTACAATTCTGTTAAAAATTCGGTTAAGTGCTGATGTAGCACATAAATGGGCCCCACAAGATTTACGGGTTTTTATCGCAAATAGTCCTTGAAATTGACTTACACCATCAAGATGATCCCTGAAATTGACCTACACCATCAAGATGGTCCCTAAAATTGAAAATCGATGAATGTAGTTCTTGAAAATAGGTGTCGCAAATCAATATGATTATTCTGCTACAATTCTATTAAAAAATTTGTTAAGTGCTGATGTGGGTTTAATAATTAATTTAAAAAGTTGTCTAAATACATTTTTGCATAATAGAATTTTTTTCTTATAGTATGACCTACTCCGAAGAAAGATCCCTTCCATAAATTCTCAAAGACACAAAGCTTAACCAAGACCTAAGAAAGGGTTTGGAAATAGTTTTCAACCAACAATAGACGCACATCGGTTATAACCTCATTATCTCAAGGCAGATCTCACCATTCTTTGAGTCACTAGACCACCAGGGAAGCATCGAACAAGCTATCCAAGATTAAAGTTGTGAGGATGTTGATCGCATAAATGTCAACAGTGATGTCCTAGAAGTCGTTGCCAATCAGCCAAGTCGTCACCAAAGGTAATCTCGATCCAAGTTCAATTCGATGAAGGGTGTCGAAGTGTGTAAAGATGAGTGTATTGAGATTTTTTTTAGAGAATAGATAGCGAATGAGGTAGATGAATGTGAATTGGTATCGGAGGTGATTGTAGGACTGGGATTTTGGGTTCCCAACTTTTTATTAACTATTAAATTATTAAACTTATTTGTAACTTTTTAAATTAATTAGACTTATATGATTCATTTATGTGTTACATCAGCACATAACAAATTTTTGACAAAATTATAACGGAAAAGCTACATTGATTTGTGACACTTACTTGCGGAACTACATTGATCGATTTTCAATTTTAAGGACCATTTCAACGTTGCAGGTCAATTTTAGGGGCCATTTTGATGTCGCATGTCAATTTTAAGGACCATTTATGATAAAAAAAGGACTTATGAGACCCATTTATGTGTCACATCAGCACTTAACAGAATTGTGACGGAAAGACCATGTTGATTTGCAACATTTATTTTCTGGGACTACATTTATTGATTTTCAACTTTATGGACCATCTTGATGATGAATATCAATTTCAGGAACAATTTGTGATAAAAACCCTTAATGTAAAGAAAAAAACGCGTAAAAACAAACTCAACTGTAACTCATTGGATTGTGTGAACTCAATGTTACGTATTCAATTGCATATGTGATTTTAACTGTATTGATGATTACGAATATTGAAAAAGGTTCTAAATTCGAATTTAATCTATTTGGACTTGGACTAATAACGATACACCGATTCAGTAAGACCTCGAGATTGGGTTGTTACGAATACGACTTGGATCAAAATCATTCTAACTTGAAGCTTCAAGCAAGGTTGTAGGCATCAATTACGATGATCAATGTATAAATATAGGTATAAAACAACAGGAGTTCTCTATGTATGTAGTTTCCCCTATTTATGTTATAAATAATGAATGTCCCATCTGGATTCTTGGATCAAGAAAATACTGTGCCTCATATAAACTAACTTTTACTATGCTTTGCCAAAAGAAAAGTATCAAATGTAGCAAATGAGCTGGGTACAAGTTATGGATGTAAATTTTCTCCTCTTCGATTTTGGACGATTTTGCACCTACAAAACAACTAGCACCTTAGGTTAAGGCCAAAAGCCTCACGCGCCCACGATGAATGGGGGGGGCTTTGGCCGAAAAACCTCCAATGCCAAAGTTAGAAATTTAGAGAGAAATAGTGTTTAGAGTGTTTTGGAATTTTTGCAAGAGGTTTGGAATGAGTGTTTGGTAGAAATGGGTGACTATTTATAGGACCAAATTGGTCCACATTTTCAAGAAAAGGGCCGGCCCCTTTGTGTGTTTTTGGGTGAATTTTTTGGTTTTATTAGCCACTTTATTGGCTAATAAAATACGATAGAAATAAATGGGAAGTTACTAAATTGAATGGTTATCATTATTTGGCTAATGAAGTGGAGGAAATATGAAAAGATAAGGAAAAAGAGAGGGAATGTGGCCGGCTCCTAGATGGGAGTTTTGGGTTTTATTTTTGGTTTAATTAGCCAATTAATTGGCTAATTAAATATGAAAGGAGATATTTTATTATTTATGGTATTGATTGACTAATTTAAAAGGGAAAGAAAGGTGGAAAAGGTAGAAAAAAGGTGATGGAATAGATTTTGAATGGGGTAGCCGGCCCTATGTCATTTTTTAGGTTTGAGTGGATGTTTCAAATTGGTAATTAAGGGATGATTTTAGGAGATATGGGAAGAATATATTATTTAGATAATTAATTAACTAAATAATATATTAGGGAAATTAAGTTTTGGAAATAATTACCTATAATAAGATAATTTGGAATTGGTTACCTCTTCTGGAGCATTTTTGAATTGGTTGAGGATGATTACTCACTATTTGCGCGTAGGAATCCCGGTATGCCTCAAGGGTATTTTTGTCCTCTTTCGTTCAAAAGTCCACGTGTCGCCTGGTGAATATTTTTGGTTCCACAAATGCCCCCACACCTGTTGAGCTGTTTGCAGAAAAGGGCAATAGGTGTAGAGATTTTCTTGCTTTAGGAAATTCTGAACTGTTTCCTATTTTGTTGTTGATTCTCTTTTTCAATAGGAAATTAAATCCTTCTAGGAAAAGGAAATAAATTTCCCCAAAGCTTATTTAAGTCCACCTTAAGTGGATTGTTAAATCAACTTTTTTAGAGAGAAACTTATTCATCCTTACAAGAGAAAAAGAGAGCTTAGAGGATATTTGTTCCCCCTCCTCTAACAATCTTCTACGTCTTGTCCGTGTAAAGGATCGCTCTTCGTTGCTTCCAGGTAAGAAGAAATTGATTTTCTTGTCTTCTTGATTTTTTATTTTGGTTTTTCTTGCTGGGCTATGGTGAATGGATGATTAGCCAAGCTGTGGGGCTTGGCAATTTGGCTGGTTCCTGCGGCTGCGGCTTTCAACTCTTTTTTTTTTTTTTTTTTTTTTTTTGCCGAGAGCTGTTTTGCTTTTTTTTTTTTTTTTGGCTAGAGCTATTTTTTTTTTTTTTTAAACAACTCTCTAACAAATCTTCCTTGTACTTTTGTAGAATTTTCAAGCATGTCTTCCTCGAGCCGTAAGAATGATGATGGTGTGCCCCCGCTGTACCGTCAAGGCGGGTCTTTGAGCAAGATTGGCTACTTCAAAGCTGCTCACATCAAGATTAGCTCCGACAATTTGTTTAGAGATTTTCTTGAAACGTATTGGCATGCCATTTCGTCGGGAGTGCGCGTGAGACGAGTTAAAGATGGTAGCAGCCAAGAACCATGCAGTGGAACTCGGAGAACTATCAAGTTCCATCCTTACTATTTTGTGTTAAGGTTTACTTTCCCTATGCCGCGTTTCTTCCAAGAAGTGCTTTGCTCTATGAAATGTGCGCCTGCCCAATGTTCCCCGAATGCGGTCCGAGTGATGGTGGGGTTCCACAATTTGAACCAATTCTTTGACTTGGGACTAACCACCAACGAATTTTGGTATTTCTTTGACATAGGTCGTATTGATGGAGTTGGACAACTGCGAATCCGTCATAAGCTTTTTGATAATTCGAGTAAAGGAGATCATGATTGGGCCAAAGAGACTTTGGAGATAAGTGGAGAATGGGAATCTGATTCTTCTCCCGAGCTGTGTGTATCAACGGTCTTCATATCTGGTAAGCAGACTGCTTAGTCTTTTCGGCTGCTTTGCTTTAGTGCCAAATCATTCTTCAATTTTCTGATTGTCTTCTGTTTTTTTTTCTTTTTTTTGTAGATTCGGAATTTGGCTCAACTCCTAGGGTTTCTCCAGATATGAAAAAAGTGCATGTCGCTCTGGGTATTCCTTCCGAGTATCGTGAGTGGTGTTGGCTGCTTAGTCCTCTTCGTAGGGAAAAAGGTGGACTACCCCCAGAAGAAGAAATAAAACGGATCAAGGCAGACGCGATGGCTCGTCCTATCACTGTGGTGGAGCCTACTACCAATGAAGGTGGGAAAAAGAAACATTCCCCGCCTACTCAAGAGATGCCTGCTGAAAAGAAAACGAAGACTGCTCGTGGGGATTCTCCGGCAGCTCCCAAGATTGTGATTGACCTGACTTCCTCTAAGGGCGAGAAAGAACGAACTGCTACATTTGTGCCAGTAACGCCTATTGCTTCGAATGCTGCTAGCTCGATTGCTGAAAAAATTGCTCAGCGTAAAAGTTCTTCCGTGCCTTTGGTACCGAAGTTTGTGCCAAAACGTCCGTCCGGGACTAAACCTGACTTACCCTTGAAGAGACTTGCTACTATGAAGAGTGATAAGGTGCCCATGTCTGCTAAAGTGGCGCCGAATACTGCTTCTTCCGCTGCTGCAACCATCTCGTCTGCTGATAAGAATGAAGCTGCTCGCTCAGGCAGGCTTGAAGAATCCGCCAAGGCCGTTTCTGAGGAGGCTGCTAAGATTTGTGCTCTTTTGAAACCAGATATTCTTGAAGACATGGATGTATGCGCCCAGTTTGTTGATGGCGTCAAAGAGATTGTTGGTCCGAGTCTTTTTGCAAAGCATACACCCGAGTATAGGAAGACTGCTCTGCTAGCCATGATGCAGAAAACAACAATTCTGGCAGCCGAGTCTATGTTCCTTGACCAAGAGGACACCAAGGCTGCTAAAGAGATGGCAAGAACTATGGCTGCCGAAGCTTATTCCTCGGTCGAAAAAATCAAAAAATTGGAATCTGAGCTTGCTGCTTTGAAGGAATCTCATACTTCTGACCCCACTTCTCTGCTGCTTGAGGCCGCTCACCAGGAGATCATGGATTTGAAGACTAGGTTTGATGCGGTCCAAACAAAGAATGAAAGTGCAGAGAAGGAAATCGAGCGTTACGTACCTCAGATTCGAGATCTTGAACGCTCCATATCTGAACTTCGCTCCGCTGCTTATGCAAAGGATGAAGAATTGATTGCTACTTACAACCAAGCGATCCACTTCAAAGAGGTTGCTGACAGGCTTGAGCCTCAAGTGTCGGAACTTCAAGGTGTTTTGAAAACCAACGACAATCTGAAGAAAGAAATTGAGGAGTTGCAGCGAGTTCGTGCTTGCCTGCTTGAAGAGAATGAGCAGTTGAAGAGTGAGAAAAATGGTTTCGAGGCTTCGCTTATTCAGAACCAATCCGATTTTTACAAGCTGGGCTATGTAGATCATCTCTATGGGCGGCCGTCTGACTTTGAGTTTTCCGGTAAAGACTTCGAGACCTTCTCTATTTCCCCAGAAGACTTGCTCGATTTTACCTTTGAGTCTTCTATCGGTGAAATAGCTAAAGGAGTTGATACCCAGGCTGGAGCAGTCGAGGGTAAAGGTTCGGAGGATGCCGCTGCTGAGAACACCAAGGCTGCTGAAGGTGTAACAACCGAGCAGTTGGGAGATGTCCAAACTACTGAAGAGTAGTCTTCTAGGTAGCTTTTAGGGTTTCCTTTTCTTTCCTTTGTTGTTTTTGCTTGAACTCCTTCGGTATTTGCTTGTTGTTTATCAATTTTGCTATAAAATTTAATAAACTCGCTTCTTTTGCTTTTCCCATTTTGTTTTTTTTTTTTTTAACCTTTAGACCTTATAAGCCAGTGGCAGGCGTGCTACTTTTCTATAAGCAGACAAGCCCACATAGCCTATGCAGCCGTAGGTGTTGATGTAGAACTTTTGCAAAGTTATTAACCATAGGGTTGGCAGCCGGATGCCTTACTTACAGAAGCAGACGAATCCGCGTAACCACTTGGCTATTCAACCTTGGATCTTTCCAATTTCGTAGGCTGTGTAGCAAGTATCACAACACTTTAGGATTTGGTATAAGTTATTCTGCGTTTGACAGAGGTGAAGCTTATCAACTACGTAGCATGTCGGTAGTGGATAAAATCTTCGTGTGTCCACGCTACCTTGTTTAACCTTTCACAATAATGTGCGGTTGCATAAGTCTAGCGTGGTTCTACTGCTCGAAGGGCAAGCCGTAGGCAGTCTTCTGGAAATCCGTAGGCTACCTTAGTGCACTCGGTAGCAGCTTTAGGTTTCCAGGGCAGCCGCCCATTGGGTGTGCTGCATAATGTGCCCCCTCCGTCTCTAGGGCCCGGTTCCCTGCGGATTAAGCCGATAGACCCATAATCCTTCAACTAGCTAAGCCTTGAAACAGACCATTGTGGCTACTTCTAGGAATCCTGGCGCAAGCCATCATGCACCTAGTCATTCTAGGGCAGCCAAGCTCATCCACGTCTGGATATTCGGAGTGTTGAGTTTATCCTCCTTCCTTGGAGAGCACAGTTGGTCCCTTGGGGGGTGTAATTTTCTTTTGAAGTGCAGAAAGAAATAAGTTGTTGTAGACATATATTAAAGCCAAATTACAAATTACTTTTGAATTCTTTATTGAAAAATAAAATGAGCGAATAACTTGGTTGCAAAAACTGCATGATGATTGGATAGTCATCGGTTTACGAGGTGATGCCCGTTGAGATGCTCGAGTCTTCGGGTTTTGATATAGTGTGAAGTCACACATGGTATTTCCTCAAATTGTAGGCGTTCCATTGCTTCTCGATCTCTTTATCATTCATGGTAGCAAGAGTATAACTGCCTTTGCCGCCGACTCTGTTGATCTTGTAAGGACCTTCCCAGATGGGGTCCATTTTTTTCGAGCCTTCTCTGCGGGCAGTGATGAAAGCTTTTCTTAGGACTAGGTCTCCGGGTTGGAACTGCCGGATCTTGGCCATTTTGTTGTAGCTGGAAATGAGTTGCTGCTGGTAGGCTGCGATGCGGGTGATGGTTTGTTCGCGCCTTTCTTCTGCCAGATCTAAATTTGTGGCCATTTCTTTACTGTTCCGCTCAACGTTTGGCAATAGAGTGTTGATGCTTGGCACGATGATGTTGGGAGGTATGATTGCCTCCGAACCAAACGCCAAAGAGAAAGGAGTTTCACCGGTTGCTCGTCTTTTGGTGGTGCGATATGCCCATAAACATCCTGGGAGCTCATCTGGCCATTTTCCCTTTTTGTCGGTGAGGGATTTCTTGAGGCAGTCGAGAATCGTCTTGTTGGATGCTTCAGCCTGCCCATTACCTTGAGGATATCTTGGTGTGGACATGTGTTGTTTGATGCCGTATTTTTGGAAGAACTTTGTCAAATCTTTTCCCACAAATTGAGGACCGTTGTCAGTGACGATGGACTGATGGATGCCAAATCGGCAAATGATGTTCCTCCATATAAAGCGCTTTATATCCGTCTGAGTCGTGGTTGTCATGGGTTCTGCTTCTACCCATTTGGTGAAATAGTCGGTTGCCACGATCATCATGCATCTGCCCCCCGTAGCAGGCGGCATAGGCCCTACCAGGTCGATTGCCCACTGCATGAATGGCCAAGGACTCGTTTGCGGGTGTAGCTCACTGGCGGGTAGTGCTGGTACTGGTTTGTAGCGTTGGCAACGGTCGCATTTTTGTACTAACTCCTTAGCATCTTGGTGCATGGTAGGCCAGTAATAGCCTGCGTTAAGAGCCTTTTGGGCTAAGGATCGACCTCCAGAGTGATTCCCACAAACGCCTTCGTGGATTGAGCTTAGAACCTTCAAGTCATCAGGAGGTGCCAGGCAGCGGAGATGTGGTCCGGTGTAGGATCTTCGGACGAGAATGCCATTCCACATATAGTAGCGTGCCGACTTAATTTGGAGCTTCCTTGACTCCAATCTTTCTGTGGGTAATGTGCCGTTGACCAAGTAGTCTATAATTGAACTTTGCCAAGTGGGAGTTACACTAACCTGTGACACTTCGGCTATCGACTCCATCTCTATGCTTGGCTTGTCTAGATATTCCACCGGAATAGAGCGTTTGAATTGGTGGTCAAGGGCGGAGCCTAAACAAGCTAGTGCATCTGCATGTGCATTGTCTGCCCGCGGAACTTGAGTGAGAGTGTAAGTCTGAAATGCTTCAAGCTGCTGGCGTACTTTCTCTAGGTATTGTGCCATCCTTGGGTGTTTTGCAGTGTATTCCCCAGTAGCCTGGCTGGTGATTAGTTGGGAATCAGAATGAATTGCGAGTTTCTTCACCGCCAAGTCTTTTGCCATTCAGAGGCCCGCTAGTAGAGCCTCGTACTCTGCTTCGTTATTGGATGCTTTGAAACCTAGAGTGATCGCCTGCTCGAGCATTGAGCCATCTGGAGTAACAAGAACTACACCTGCTCCCGAGCCTTTATAGTTGGATGCACTGTCGACATGCAAGTTCCAGAAATCTTTATTGGATGGAGTAAGTGTGGCTAAGGTACTCTCTGCTACTTCTGGGGCGTCGTTGGGCCGCACTGTTGCGTTGCCTAGGCTAGGTGTGAATTCTGCCACGAAATCTGCCAAGGCTTGGGCCTTTATCGCTGTGCGAGGTTGGAAAACTAAACCATATTGGCCAAGTTCCAATGCCCATTTCATCACTTGTTGAGAAGCGTCCGGACCATGTAATATTGATCGTAAGGGATATTGAGTCATAACAATGACTGTATGAGCTTGAAAGTAGGGTCTGAGCTTCCGAGCCGCAACAACTAACGCCAAAATTAATTTTTCGATCTTCGGATATCTTGTTTCTGCATCGAGAAGAGCTTTAGAAGTGTAGAATACCGGCAGTTGGGCCTCCAGCTCTTCTCGTATGAGAGCAGAGCTCACTGCTACCTTGGAAACTGCCAAATAAATATATAAATCCTCCGCTGCTTTCGGCTTGGATAGTAAGGGAGGTGATGTGAGATAACTCTTCAAGTCTTGGAAAGCTTTTTCGCATTCTTCATCCCATTTGTTTCTTTGTGCCCTCTTGATAGCTTTGAAAAAGGGTTTGCATCGATCGGTGGATCGTGAGAGGAAGCGATTGAGGGCGGCTGCTCGTCCGGTCAAGCTTTGGATCTCCTTCAAGGTAGTTGGAGATTTCATCTCTATGATTGCTTGGATTTGCTTGGGATGTGCTTCAATTCCTCGTTGGGTTACTAAGTACCCTAGGAATCGACCTGAAGATACTCCAAACGTGCACTTGGTGGGGTTGAGCTTCATCTTGTACCTTCTAAGGATATTGAAAGCTTCTGCTAAATTGCGAATGTGATCTGATCGCTGCTTGCCCTTTACCATGATATCGTCGACATAGACCTCCATGGTTACCCCAATTTGCTTTTTGAACATCATATTTACTAGCCTTTGGTAAGTGGCTCCCGCGTTCTTGAGGCCAAAAGGCATGACCTTGTAGCAGTAAGTGCCTCGCTCTATCACGAACGCAGTTTTCTCCTTGTCGGGCTCATGCATGGCTATTTGGTTGTAGCCGGAGTATGCGTCTAAGAAACTAAGTAACTGGTTTCCAGAAGTTGAATCTACTAATAGATCAATCCGGGGGACAGGATAATGGTCTTTTGGGCATGCTTTGTTGAGGTCAGTGTAGTCTACGCAAACCCTCCATTTGCCCTTCTCTTTCTTCATGACTAGTACGACATTAACAAGCCATGCCGAGTGTGCTACCTCTTCTATGAAACCAGCCTCCAATAGTTTGTCGATTTCTGCCTCGATGATCGCTACTCGTTCGGGAGCGAAATGTCTTCTTTTTTGAATTACCGGTTTGGCAGTTGGATCGACGTGCAGCTTGTGGCAGGCCACTTTGGGATCAATACCGGGCATGTCGGATGGTGACCATGCGAAGATATCTCGGTTTTTCCTAAGGAAAATTGTGAGTTCTTCCTTCTCGTCTGGGCTTAGTCGTGAGCCAATTTTAGCCGTCTTTTCCGGCTGCTGGGGATCAAGAATGATGTCTTCGGCGTCCTCTTCGGGTTTCCATCCTATCTTGTCTGCTTGGGTGCCATCTTCTCGATCCACCTGCTGTAATTGCTATTTGGCAATTTCTTTGCCCTTTTGGACTTCGGTAACCTCTACGGGGGTAAAGGTCTTTTTCTTTGTTTCTTTTAACATTTGCACAGGGCATCGTCGGGATGAAGCCTGGTCAGACTTGATCTCTCCGACTCCTCCTCCCGGGATGCGGAATCGGATTTTTTGATACTTGATGGAAGTGACAGCATCCAGCTTGATCAACCAAGGTCTCCCAAGAATCCCATTGTAGGGAGATGGGTCGCTTACAATCGTGAATGTTTGCTTTGAGACGACTGGCGGTGTTTTTACGTCAAGTATGATATGACCGATGGCAGTTGAGGTGTGTCCGTTGAATCCAGTAAGTACCTCTGCCCGGCGTATGATTGTACTTTCCAGGCCCATCTTCTGAATGACTGAAAGTTGAAGTAGGTTGACCGCACTTCCATTGTCAACCATCATCCTGTCGACTATAGCATGGGCTAGTTGGACAGATACTACTAATGCATCGTCGTGTGGGAAGTCGACTCCTTCTGCATCCTGCTCCGTGAAGCCAATGATAGGTCCAGGTTGGGTATCGACTGCATGAACTTGTGAGATTAGTAAGGCCTGCTGGATCTTCCTCTTTTTGGAGTTATTAGTAGCCCCTAAGTGCTCGGACTCAGCGAAAATGCCATTGATTCGAATCGTCTTAGTTGGTGGCTCCTCATCTCCGTCTGCATTCCTTTTTTGCTGCTCAGCTGGCTTGTCCAAATATCTATCGACTTTGCCTTCTTTCACGAGTTTCTCTAGGTAGTTCTTCCAAGTGTAGCAATCGTTGGTTGTGTGACCGGGACCTCGGTGGAATGCACAATACTTAGTGTGGTCCAACTTGGAAGTATCTCATTTTGACTGCTTCGGTAACTTGAACCATGGTTCATTCTTGACGTCACGAAGGATTTGATGAATCGGAATTGAGAACTTAGAATAGTTGTTGGTCATCGGGCCTTCTTTGGTCGTGGGTCGGTCCCTGCGCTTGAACTCCTGCCTGCCTTTGTTGGGTTGTTTTTCATCCTTCTTTTGAGTAGCTGCCAACTCTTTTCGAGGTTGTTCGGGAGCCTTTTCTGCTTGTCGAGCCTCGTCCCAAAGCGCATGCTTTTCTGCCAGAGCAAAAGAATCTGCTAGAGTTAGGTATTCTTTCATGATCATTTCTCCAAACAGTGGGTGGTCTGCTGGTAGTCCTTTTTGGAAGGCTGCACTTGCTATCGAGTTGTCGCATCCGACGATCTTCGCCTTCTCTGCTTTGAATCTCTTGACGTAATCGCGAAGCGACTCTTTTGGGTTTTTCTTTACGTTGAACAGGTGATCGGACTTCTTCTTGATCGATCGATAAGATGAGTATTCTTTGGTGAAGACCAAGGAAAGATCATCAAAATTCTGGATGGATCGTGCCGGCAAGGTATGAAACCAATCTTGTGCCTCGCCTTGTAAAGTAGTGGCGAATATTTTGCACATAAGGGCGTCATTATTCCGATAAAGGACCATCGCATTTCGGTAATGCTTCAAGTGTCTTTCGGGATCCCCATCTCCTTTGAAAGATGTGAAGTGTGGCATGCTAAACTTGCGCGGAGGCTCTGCCTGCTCGATCTCATCCGCGAAAGGTGACCTGCTCATGTTGGTCATATCTCGCCTTAGTGCCTCATCAACCATTTCGTTGCGCCGAAAATCACGCATCCGCTCATTGAAAAACCTTTCTACCTCTTCTTGGATTTGCTTTTGTTGGGGTAGCGGAGCTTTTGGCTGCCCTTGGTCTTTTTCTACCGGTCTAGGCTGCTCTTCTTCTCGGTCGGTTCGTCTATGCTGTGGCTGCAATGGATGAGATAGATTCCTAGTAGGCGAGGGATTTCTTTGCAGGCTACCGGTTGAACTAGAGCCAGATTGAACGATCGTTTCCTTCCGTTTGTCAGGTTGCCTGCTCCGATGTGATGTGGAGGATACTCCTTGTGAGCCTAATCGCGAATGAATGCTTTGCCTGGAAGGTTGCCCATGTTGATTATCAAAGCGTGGCCCCAACCGTGAATGTATACTTGCTCGTGGGCCTAACCGAGAGTGCACGCTCCTCCGCGCGCTAAGACGGGAGTATACGCTATTTCGGGGGCCCAATCGAGAGTGTGCACTGTCTGAATGCTCGACTTGTGATGGGTTGAATGGCTGCTTTCCAGGACGCTGTTTAAAAGGCTCCTTGTCTACCCTTGTTCTACTTCGGGAAACTTCATCGTGGGCGCGATGCATCTCAGTACGTTGTAAAAGTTGATTCACCAAGGTAGTTTGTTGTGCAAGGGCGCTCGTCAATTCTATGACTTGTCGGGACAAGTTTTGTTCGCCATTCGGATTGGAAGAACTTGGATGGAATGCACCTCCTTGAACAATGAAAGGGTGGTTGACTCCAAGTGCGAGATTTGAGTTGGGGAATGTCAAATCTGCGGAGAAATGTGGTGAAAACACCTCAGCCTCGATGATTGGTCCGGATGTTTGAGATTGTCTCGGGCGGACTTGGGCAGCTTGGGAAACCATGAAAACAGGCTGGGCTGCGGGGGCAGGCTGAATCACTGGGGCAGGCTGGATCGTTGGAGCAGGCTGGGCTATAAGAGCAGGCTGGATCACGGGAGCAGGCTGGGCTACAAGAGCTGGCTGGATCACGGGAGCTGGCTGCTCAATGCGCGGTGCATGTGAATGCGAGGCTTGGGCTTTGGTCCACGTAAACTTGGATGGCACGGCTCAGGCCGTGGTGAAGTCTCCATGGACCTCGCCACGAGTGGCTACCGAAGTAGCCACCGTGGTGGTTCCCATGGCGGCCGTGGTGAAGACTCCATGGACCTCGCCACGAGCGGCTACCGGAGTAGCCCCCGCGGTGGTTCCCATGGTGGCTGTGGTGAAGGCACCATGGACCTCGCCGCGGGTGGCTACCGAGGTAGCCATCACGGTGGTTCCCATGGTGGAAGCTCGTGGTGATGATGCCGCTCCCCTTCTTGTCGCATTTTGCCTCATGGATCTCCGCAGTCCCATTTCTTGAATACTAGAATTTTTACTTGCGGAATTTTCTAAACTTCTAGTCATTATATTTTCCTTATACGTTTTATCAAAGAACCTTTGCAAGTAGAAAATTCTAATAATAAGAACGTATGAAAAATATTCAAATGGACTAGAAAATAAAGAAAAAACCTTTTTGTACGAGAGTCTTCTACGAGTATGGATTTCAACTCTCAATGAAAGCACCAATTTGTGGATGCAAATTTTCTCCTCTTCGATCTTGGACGATTTTGCACCTACAAAACAACTAGCACCTTAGGTTAAGGCCAAAAGCCTCACGGGCCCACGATGAATGGGGGGGGCTTTGGCCGAAGAACCACCGATGCCAAAGTTAGAAATTTAGAGAGAAATAGTGTTTAGAGTGTTTTGGAATTTTTGCAAGAGGTTTGGAATGAGTGTTTGGTAGAAATGGGTGACTATTTATAGGACCAAATTGGTCCACATTTTCAAGAAAAGGGCCGGCCCCTTTGTGTGCTTTTGGGTGAATTTTTTGGTTTTATTAGCCACTTTATTGGCTAATAAAATACAATAGAAATAAATGGGAAGTTACTAAATTGAATGGTTATCATTATTTGGCTAATGAAGTGGAGGAAATATGAAAAGATAAGGAAAAAGAGAGGGAATGTGGCCGGCTCCTAGATGGGAGTTTTGGGTTTTATTTTTGGTTTAATTAGCCAATTAATTGGCTAATTAAATATGAAAGGAGATATTTTATTATTTATGGTATTGATTGGCTAATTTAAAAGGGAAAGAAAGGTGGAAAAGGTAGAAAAAAGGTGATGGAATAGATTTTGAATGGGGTAGCTGGCCCTATGCCATTTTTTAGGTTTGAGTGGATGTTTCAAATTGGTAATTAAGGGATGATTTTAGGAGATATGGGAAGAATATATTATTTAGATAATTAATTAACTAAATAATATATTAGGGAAATTAAGTTTTGGAAATAATTACCTATAATAAGATAATTTGGAATTGGTTACCTCTTCTGGAGCATTTTTGAATTGGTTGAGGATGATTACCCACTATTTGCGCGTAGGAATCCCGGTATGCCTCAAGGGTATTTTTGTCCTCTTTCGTTCAAAAGTCCACGTGTCGCCTGGTGAATATTTTTGGTTCCACACAAGTGACAACCAGTTTCTGTTTTTTGTCCTAATTATTTTAGCTACCATATATAGGAAGTTGAAAAAGAATTTCTGCATGTCATAAGCCGGAGGCCCCATATATTAATTTATAGCCCACATTCTAGGCAGATAACTTTAAAACACCCCAGCCCAACTCACTTCTAAATTAATTAGCAACTAATGGCATGTATGAATTACCCCGTCGATGGTTTTACAGGGTTTGTTTGTTTTGGACGAAATGGACTTAGAGTTTGTTAATTATTCTATTTCTTAGTCTGATACTGTATCAAATATTTTATTAAATTAGTTCAACTTAGTTTATTCTAAGTCAATTCAGCTTAGTCCCTATATAAAAAGGAAAATCATAATCAACTAAAAACACTTATATGAATTAGAACCTCTATTGCGGAACCTCCATTGAGCAATGTTCCAAGTGTAGGCATCTTTCCTTGTATCGTGACAGCTCCAAAGCAAAAACAAATGATCTACTTTTTTTCACTCACTTTATCACAGCTCTATTTAATGGAGCTTGAAGGGTTATTTCTGTGTATCAAATGTGAGAGCAGGGACCCTTGTTATATAGTAAAAGAGGTGGAGTCACTAGTAGAAAAACTTGTTTGCGCGATGGAGCAAATTTCGTCACCCAAAGCATGTTTGCGCGACCGATAACATAAAACGTCACTCAAACGGCATTTGCGCGACGAACGCCGGAGTCGCGCAAAATAGCTTTGTGCGACGCACAAGTTCATGCGTCGCGCAAAACAACTTTGCGCGACGCCTACCTTTGTCGTGCAAAGGTAGTTTGCATGACGTTTTGTGCGTCGCGCAAGATCTTGGCGCCAAACCAAGAATGCTTTACCGCCGCTTTTTTTGCACGTACGTTGCGCAAAATAGCTTTGCGCGACGCATGTGTACGTACGTCGCGCAAAGTCAACGACTTTTTCTACTCCACTTAATCAGTTTGGGAGGCAAAAATTGCAAGCCCAGTTGCAGCAGCTACCTCCCTCCCCCATCTCTCTTCGAAACCTTCTTCAATCCCTGATCTCAAGCCCCATGAGGTCCTTCTTGACGCTCACGCCGTCTCCATCAATCCTCCCAATTAAGTGAGTCAAATTTCACCTTGTTTTTAGATTAATCTCATTTCTAAGTTCTGTTTTTTTTGCCCACAAAATGAGGGAAATGATCATTTGATCATTTGACACACACACATACTTTTCTAGTTATTCAACTGCTTTTATAATGTAATGATGCTTCTGAGTGTGTTAGTGGTATGATTGTGTTCATTTGTCTGAATAATGTACATTTGGAGCTTAAATTTTTTATTAATTATTTTTTCATTTGATTACTTGTGATGTACTAGCTTTGAAAGGTTTACTAGCTTCAAAACCCAGGGAAGAGGCAAGAGAGCAGCCATTCAAATTTGAATTTTCCTCCTTGCTCAACTGAAAAAGAAGAAAAAACAGTTTTTTTTTTTTTTTTTTAAGCTTAGATTGGTTAGATGAACTGGAGTAGAAACTACTTGATATGAAATGGAACTCAAAGTTAATTAAGCTACAATTATTAAGCAGCATGTTGCCTTGTGAAAATGGACAGATAGCAATAAGAGGAAATATCGAATCCTTGTAGTTTAAGTAAGGTCTGGAAAGGGGAGGGTGCATATCGAATCCTTTGTTGATTTTTTTTTTTTGTTTTGTTTTATTTTGTTTTGTTTTGTTTCTGTTTCTACTCCCATTGTTATCTTTGTCGAAAAAATATTTAAAGTGGTGATTTGTGAAATTCCATGCATATGATGCAATATGAACATAATATATCATGTTATCAATTCTTTCATGATTTATGTATACATTAGGATTTCATGGTGAGATGTTGTCATGTAGATGAGAGTTTTTAAATTCATATTCCGGTTATTGTTGTCTGACAACTCAATTTGGCTTTATCTTACTTAGTGTTCTAAAAAACGCCCTAGGCGGCCGCCTAGGCGCTGGGCACCTAGCAACCAAGACGTTTTTGGGCAAATTGCGCGGAAAAATCGGGTTGGGCCTAGGTGGCGCCTAGGCGGGCTGGGTGGCTTGGCGGGCAAGGCGGTCCTAGGAGGTTTTTTATTTTTTTATTTTTATTAATTGCGTGCTTTTTTTTTTTTGGTTTCATGGTGGTATACTTATGGAAATGGTGTATCTAATTTGCAAATGATGGATTTACTACAAGTTCATCCAATGCTTATGGAAATAGTGTACCTAATTTGCATTTTATCATTATTTTATTATCCATACAAGTATAGTTTTTTTTTAGGTGTCAATATGCACTTATTTACAAGATATACAAGAAATTTACCTAAATCCGCCTAGGCGCTCACCTAAACGCCACCTAGGCGCTAGGTGCTAGCCCACCACCTGACTAGCGCTAATGTTTTTTAGAACCTTGATCTTACTATGTGATTCTAGGAAGCCAGTGCCATTCCTTTTGCTTCTCTGACTGCTTGGCGAGCTCTCATAAGTACTGCTAGGAAAGCTGAGGGGTATGTTAGTATATCTCGGATATTAACTTCCTTCCTTTGACGTATCATGATTTTTCTGTTAAAACTGTTGTCAGTAGGAAGCCATTGTCATTTTCTTTCTTTTTTTTTCGATTGCAAAAGCTGTTGTTGTTTTCACATGGGGGTAGTGTTTGTCCTAATCTTCTTTTGTTCACCTTTTTCTAGACCATCTTCCCAGCATTTTTTAGGTAAAAGGTATAAAAGAAAGTATGACATTTATTTTTGATGCTGTGACATTTATTTTTTAGGTAAAAGCTTTATATTATTTTGGTTTAGGTTTGAGCTGGATAGTTGTACTGTTGATAGTTGCCATGGTCGAAGCTTGTAGAGATTTGATTATTGTATCTTATCTCTACAGCCAACGGCTGTTAGTTGTGATTGTTACTACTCTGATTCTCCCAAATAATCAACGACTGTTTTGTTTTTGCTGAAACAGTAGATTTTGTTTGGAATTTTTGTTTTGAGCAATTCTGTGTTGGGTTCTACTTCTGGGGTTATGTGATATTGTGATTGTTACTACTCTGATTCTCCCAAATATGAAAGTTATTGAAAGTTAATGAGAAACTTGAATTTTATTGCCTTCCATTTCTTTTGCTATATAGAGGCATATCAAAGGCTAGAGCTTTTTAAACCACAAACTTTTAAGTTCGTTACGATCGAGTTTAACTCAGATTTGCATGGACTTGCTGGTTTTTATTATACTCTTTTGTTGTTATGTTTTTGATTATTTTCTAGGATTTAATGGAGCTTATATGTTTTCCCCATCAATTGGGGAGTGTTGCTTTAGAGGTTTGAAAGCAAGACCTATTGGAACCAGAGGGGGAGCCATAGTGGGGTCAATGGGGTCGCACAACCTCTTGGAAGCCATGGAAATAACCTTAGAGGTCCCTTGGAGCTGCTGGTGCGACCCCTCGGAGCTGCACACCATGTGTTCGACGGAATGTTTGAAAGAAGAAAGCAGCCTTGCAGGTTGAAGAAGAAGGAGGCGCCGCGCGTGGGCCTTTTTTTTAAAAACAACCTGGGCAAAACGACGTCGTTTTGGGCCAGGTTTGAAAAGAAAAAAAAAACAGCTCTCCTTCTTTTTTCACAGATCCAACTCCCCCATTCCAAAACCCCAAATTTTCTTTTGTTTTCTCCTTCTCCAACCCTAAGTTCCAAACTCAATCCCCCCCCCCCAAAACCCTCAACTCCATCTCCTCCCTTGCTGTCGCCATTGAGGTGCCTTTGTGCTGCCGTCGTCGTCGCTGTGGTGGTGGTGCCGCGCCAGCTACTCTCTTTGTATTTGCTCATTAACATTGTTATTGTGAAATTTCACAATTCAAGTAAGTTCTAAACCCTATGTATAATGTATGATATATTTAATTTAATTGAAACCTAATTCATATTTATTTTGATTATATTGGTGGTTTGATTAGTTTTTATTTTCATTATTTTGTATATGTAGAATATATTTAATTTAATTGAAATTCAATTCATATTTATTTTGATTATATTGATGGTTTGTTTATATTGTGAGTTTTTATTTTCATTATTTTGTATATGTAGAATATATTTAATTTAATTGAAATCCAATTCATATTTATTTTGATTATATTGATGGTTTTTTTATATTGTGAGTTTTTATTTTCAGTATTTTGTATATGTAGAATATATTTAATTTAATTGAAATCCAATTCATATTTATTTTGATTATGTTGATGGTTTGTTTATATTGTGAGTTTTTATTTTCATTATTTTGTATATGTAGAATATATTTAATTTAATTGAAATCCAATTCATATTTATTTTGATTATGTTGATGGTTTGTTTATATTGTGAGTATTTATTTTGAATATTTTGTATATGTAGAATTATTATGGAACGGTTTTTTAAGAGAAAGTCATCATCGGGTTCGGGTAGTTCGAATAATGTTGATAGTTCAAATACTGTTGGTAGTTCAAGAACTCCAAGTTCAAGACAAAGTCAGTTAGATGGTGTTTTGGGTAATCTTCAAGCGGATCCTGGATTAAGAATTCAAATGATAGATTATGATGCTAATATGAGAGATGAGGTCCGAAGATCATATATACAAAAAGGACCTTGTCAACCTAGAGGTCATAATTTCCCAATAACTAATATGTCGGGAATTAATCGACGCTTCATTCCCCAATGGTTTGATGAGTTTGATTGGTTGGAGTATAGTATATCTAAAGATGCGGCATTTTGTCTTTATTGCTATCTCTTTAAAACCAATTTTGAACAAGTGGGTAGTGAAGCTTTTACTAGAGATGGATTTAAGACTTGGAAGAAAGGGAGAGAAAGATTTAAGATGCATGTTAGACCGGTTTAGAGTGTTCATAATAATGCTAGAGAAGCTGCTACAAATTTGATGAATCAAGCTACACATATTGAAACGGTAGTGAGCAAACACTTTGACCAAGCTCGTAAGGCTTATCGCACATGCTTGAATGCATCAATCAAGTGCACTAAGTTTTTATTGCAACAGGTCTTGCTTTTCGTGGCTATGATGAAAGTGCCACTTCAAGCAATATGGGAAATTACTTGGAGTTATTGCAATTCATTGCAGATAATGATGATAAAGTTAGAGAAGTTGTGATGGAAAATGCTCCGAGGAATCTCAAATTACTAGCTCCTTCCATTCAAAAAGAAATTGTGAATTCATGTGCCCTTGAAACACTTAATGCTATCATGGATGGTCTAAAAGATAGATTCTTTTCAATATTGGTGGATGAAGCACGTGATGTGTCGGTGAAAGAGCAAATGGCTATGGTGTTGTGTTATGTGGATGACAACGGGCATGTAATTGAAAGATTTGTGAGTATCCAACATGTTACCGAGACTACTTCAAGTTCACTAAAGGATGCTATTGACACATTCTTTTCTTGCAACGGTTTGAGCATTTCCAAGCTACGAGGATAAGGTTATAATGGTGCTAGCAATATGAGAGGTGAGTTGAATGGCCTTAAAACAAAGATATTGAGAGAACAACCTTGTGCATATTATGTTCATTGCTTTGCTCTTCAACTTCAACTAGCTATTGTTTCCGTAGCAAAGAAGAATATAGACATTGCCTCTTTTTTTGCAACGGCTAATAGTGTGGTTAATCATGTTAGAGCATCTTGTAAGCGGTGTGATTTACTTAGACAATAACTTCAAGAAGAGCTTGTGATAGCTTTTGAAAATGATTGTCTTATAACGGGACGAGGCTTAAATCAAGAAACAAGTCTCAAACGTGCCGGTGACACACGATGGAACTCACACTATGGTACCTTGATTAGCATTATTTCCATGTTTACATCCGTGGTTCATGTGCTTCAAATGGTTATTGATGATAATCCCAATGAAAGTGCGGGTGATGCAAATAAGTTAATGAGAGAAATACGTACTTTTGAGTTTATATTTCACCTTTTCTTGATGAAAGTCATATTGGGATTCACAAATGATTTGTCACAAGCATTGCAAAGGAAAGATCAAGAAATTGTGAATGCAATGGCTTTAGTGAAATCATGTAGGGAAAAGCTACATTGGATGAGGAATAATGGGTTCGATGCATTAGTTGATGAAGTATCTTCTTTTTGTGAAAAACATCATATTGATGTTCCTAACGTGGAAGAGGCATTTATACTTCCAGGGAGGTCAAGGCGTAATGCTCCAATAAGAACAAATCGTCATCATTATCGTGTGGAGCTCTTTATTTATGTCATTGATGAGCAAATTACGGAGTTAGAGGATCGCTTTAATGAGGTAAATACTGAGTTGCTTATTTGTTTGACATGTTTAAGTCCGAAAGATTCATTTGTAGCTTTTGATAAACCAAAGTTACTTCGTCTTGCTCAATTTTATCCTCAAGACTTTTCGGATGAGGATCGTTTGACACTTGAAGATCAACTTGAGATTTATATTTATTATGTGCGTTCCAGTAGTGATTTCTCTCAATTGGAAGGGATTGGTGATCTTGCAAAAAAAATGGTGGAGACAAGGATGCATCAAGTATTCAATTATGTATATTTGCTCATTACATTGTCTTTAGTTTTACCAGTTGCAACTGCTTCAGTGGAGAGAGCATTTTCTGTCATGAATATTGTTAAGGGTCCACTTAGGAACAAAATGGGAGATCAATGGTTGAGTGATAGCTTGCTTGTTTATATTGAGAGAGATATTTTTGCTTGTATTGAAAATGAAGCTATAATGCTTCGTTTTCAAAATATGAAACCTCGTCGTGGACAATTATAGCTTGTAATATTGTTTCCATTATGAATTATGAAAGAAAGTACTATGATTTCATTTTCAATATGTTTTTCCATCCTAAATTTTTATTTGGACTTTTACACTAAGACCCCTTGTGGTAAGATTCCTGGCTTCGCCACTGATTGGAACCGAACCTCAAACACCATGTTAGATTACCACTGTACTTCATAAGTTGTGGCTTCATCAAAAGCTAACCATTTTGTTGTTCAAAATCAATCTATGGAAAAATTGAGGTTTTAGTTTCTGTACTGTATACAGAAACAACTAACTTGGCCTTACTATTTTTTATTGTGATGTTATAGATTATTTTTAGAACTTTTATATGATGACTGAATGTTGAGCATTATTTACTAGTTATATGGTATTTGAAATGTGTAGGATTACATTCAGATAGCAAGGGTGTCGTCTGTCTCAGTGCGTTCAACTCCTTGGATAGAGGGCGAGATCCTGCAGTCCTCTAATTTGAAAAATTTCTGCTTTAACGAACTGAAAAATGCCACCTCCTTGGATGGCTGATCGAGGTGGTCTGCCTTCAGATGCTTCTAAACGTCTACCTAAATTGGTTATTGCATTCGGTTTCCTTTTATTTGTCCTGGTATCAAGTCTGTTATTCCTCATTTAGCCACATGCTAATATCGACTTTATGAATTATGACAATTGCAACAATGCTGTTTTAAAGCTGTCCAAATAATCCTTTACTTTACCGCCGTTTTTTTTTCTCTCTCTTAATGTTTCGGACTTTACTGCCCTTTTTTTTTCTTAATGTTTTGTATCCATTGAATAGGTAAGTGATTTAATTTATTTTCGTGTCTTAAGTTGTGTGCACGATTAGAGTGCAAGTGATTTAATTTTCATTACGTTGTGTGCACGATTAGGGTGCAAGTGATTTAATTTTCTTCTGGGTTTTGATAATCTTGTTTTGAAATTTATGGTACTAGCACACATGGAGCCGACTAGTACATTTAAGTTTCTGCTTTTGCTTGGTCGTCTTTTTCTGTTTTCTCTTTCACTCAATAAGAGCATTGGTTGTCGTTGGGTGGTCATGTACACCCAAGGGTTTCAGTTAGAACTTATTCTTGTTGGAGTTAATGTACTCTGGTTTCAACTTCATAGTCCTTGGGTGATGTCATTTGAACGTAATTATTCTAAGTAATCACCCTAATATTGTTTCTTATGAGGATTTTAATTCCGATTTTACTCCTTTAAATATCAAAACTAAAAAAATAATTCCTCCACCCCTTTCTTTCTAACATCTTGGCCGATGGCAGCAGCTCCATAGCCTGGCAAAAAAAATTTATTTTGTACTCATAAGCAAAGGGGCAAAAAAAAAAAAAAAGGCTTTGCGTGACGTAGGTATGACTTGCGCGACGTTCCTACGTCGCGCAAAGTTTTTTTTTTTCCTTTTCCCCTTTTGCTTTTCTTTTGGGGTTCTTGCATTGCCTTTTTCTTTTGTGGTATACGCTTATGTAAATGTTTTAAATTGATGATCAAATTGGTTCATTGTATTCATATAGGGTTAAAGAGTGTAGCTGTAAAAAAAATCATCAAAATCAGAGTTAAAATAACCGTTAAACGTGATTTTTCGTTTATAACTGTTGAAAAGTTTTGTCCCGTTACTTGATCTCTGAATGTTTGTTTTTTACGATTTTGGCGTATACAATCTCGAAGCATATACAAACAAGTTTGACAGTTGGATCGTTGAAATTAGTTTTGTACAATGCGTATCCCATCAAAACATTAGATTTACTAACACTTAAAGTTTATTTATACTTTTCATTAAGTATAACATAAGATTTTGTGGTATCCACTTGTGTCAATGTTTTAAATTGACGATCGAATTAGTTCATTGTATTCATATAGGGTTAAGAGTGTAACTGTAAAAAATCATCAAAATCGGAGTTAAATTAACCGTTAAATTGTGATTTTTCGTTTATAGTCGTTGAAATGTTTTGTCCCATTACTTGATCTCTTAATGTTTTCTTTTTGCAATTTTTGGCGTATGCGATCTCAAAGCATATACAGACAAGTTTGACGGTTAGATCATTGAAACTAGTTTCGTACAATGCGTTTCTCATCAAGTTCAATGGTATATATATTTACAAAGTAGATTTTAATTTATATATTTTGTACTTATAACACTTAAGAAATTAATTGATATATATGTAGAAAAAATTATTGTGGGTTTTTGTTAGAAAAATATATTATTGTGGGGTTTATTTAAAAAAAAATTAATTTGAAAGGAGGAAAATCACATTTTTCAGTAATTTTTATAATAATTTTGTTTTTTGAAAAAACACTTTGCGAGACCCCTTAATGTGAACGTCGCGCAAAACCACTTTGCACGACGTCAAATTGTATAACTACGCCGCGCGAATTGTGATAAATTTGGCGGTCCAATAGTGAAAAATAGGCGTTTTTTTTTTCAATTTTCCAAGTTTTGACAAAATAATTGAACCCTCCCTCTTTCTTTCCCCGTAGACCCCAAATCTCCCTCTCTTTCTTTCCCCGTTGACCTCAAATCCTGTCTTTTCTCTTGGGTCGTTGAACCCAGACCTTGAACCCAAACGACAGGCCGCCATGGGAATCTCGAAGCCGACGCGAATCAAGTCCCAAAATCAAGGTAAGGGTTTCTGATTTTCGATGGGTTTTTGTCACAAATTTATCTATTACCAAATTGCTGCATTATTTCAACTTGTGGCATTTTGAGCGTGGGGAGACCTGCATTGAGTGAGTTAAACTAACAACAAAGTATAAGTTGGTGTGTGATTTGTGTACTGGGAAGAAACCACGTTTGAATTAAAGGATATTATTGGATAATTTCACGGTAATCAGCATAATTTACACAGAAAACACGTTTGAATTAAAGGATATTATTGGTTTGTGTTCGTTTCTAAATTTGATAATTTGATTGGTTGGGGAATTGGATCTCAAGAGAGTGATTTCTTTACGTGCATAATTGTGGTCAAGTTGTAGGTTCCCATTTAACCGCAATCATTACATATCTTGAGTACCAGGGGACAACATGTTAAATTAAGTTTCCTGTAAACATGGTTGTTTTAGACCTAGAATTCTTCGATTTTTTTTTTTTTTTTTGAGCATGCCTTAAAGAAAGGTGCCCTTAAAGCCCCTGAAGGTTTATTTCTCTGTTCTTTTTATTTTTCTGCATTATTTCAACTTGTCAAGTGTACAGTTAGGTTCATCACTGCGCCATGTGGCCTTTTGAATGTGGGGAGACTTGCTAACGACAAAGTATAAGTTGGTGTGTGATTTGTGTGCTAGGAAGAAACCACGCTAACCATGATACGAAATATCGCTAGGCGTGGTTCACTAAAACATCATATTTTATTTACTTTGTAAGTTAGATAGTTTTGTTTCTCAAAACAGTAATAGTAACAACAATAGTAACACTACTACGTACCAAGAGTTGGGATTGATTGTCATTGCCTACAAGTCACCACTTATGCTAACAAATGTAAACTCTTGTGGCAAGAGTTTGAGCAGATGTTGATAAATGTTTTAACACTTCCTGGCACAAGGAAGTGATTATTCTGTCTCTGTTTCTCCTTTCCGTTGGATTCGGTGAGGTCACTAAGCTTCTGGACCTATCAATTACTCTGAACCAGCCTTTTTCTTACTAACTAGGTCCATTCTATTTTCGTTTTCTTTGCAATAGAATGGCCTTTCTCTTGCACAGATTGATGTTAATAATTGTATATTAGTTTGTTTGTAGGTTGTCATTTGAAACCCTTTTCTTGCTCTTTGAATTGTTTTTGAGTATTAAAAGAACGAAAATTAAAAATAAGGGATAATTTTGATGCGGTTCCTAATCCTTAACATTCTTTGACTAAAACCTTAATGGTATTCAAAGTTTAATCAAAGTCTCTTAACTTTGTACAACTCATTATATTACAATTAATATTTATATTTTTATAGTTTTGACATTAATTGTTTGATATTTTATGAGATTTATAATCCTATAAATTTAAAATCCCTCATTATGATACTATTAGAAACGGTTACAATAAAAAAATTCAAACATTTTGATTGAATAAATGGATAAAAACTATGTAAAAATAAGAAATAATAAATGGCAAAAGAATGTAATCCATGGTGTTAAAAAATTTGGTACATTTCATATATAACAAAGTGGTACATTAATAAAGAAGAATGGGTACATTATAAATAAATTAGGGTACATATAAAAGATTAAAAAATTATGAGTACAAATGAATTTTTAAAAAATATAAGCGCTAAAAGAAATTAATACATGGGTACAAAATAAAACTAAAAAGAAAATACTACAAATTTAAAAAAATGTTGCAAATTAAAAGTGGGTACAAACTCAAAATATAAATATTAGGCATAAAACATAAATATACCATATGTAATTTTTCTATCATTGATTAAATATACAATGTCACGTGACGGTATACACATGGGTACAAACACAAATAAAACTTTAAAAAATATGGGCACAAAAAGAAACTAATATATGGGTACAAATTAAAAATGAAAAGAAAATTGGTACAAATTAAAAATAGGTACAAACTAAAACTAAAAATAAAAATAAAAATATATGATAAAAAATTTAGCCATAAATATAAATATACTAATTTTAAAATTTTTAACACTAAGGGAATATATTTAAAAATAAAAATATTTTATTATTCAAATATTTAATGATGTTATTAATATCCAAGAACCTTGATAAAAAATTGAATATGATTTTAATTAATGGAGTAACAAAAAGAAGGATGTGAACCTAATTTCTCCTAAAAATAATCTGTAGATTGTGCACATATGAGTGGCAAAACAACTTGCTTACTGTTTCTAGATCTTCAAAGACAAACCTGATGTATAGGGTTAAGTTTCCTTTTCGAAGAAATGAAAAATTAACTACGGCAAAGATACATAGTTGTATGCGGCGGGTGGTTGTTAATTACTAATGTTGTCTCACTTCCACCATTTGAAAATATATCATACAATGCAGAATGCAAACATAGATTTTTGCTTTTTGTCATTTATGTTTATTCCACTGTTAATATATCATACAGTGCAGAATGCAAACATTGATTTTTGCTTTTTGTCATTTATGTTGATTCCACCGTTAATAATCTGTCTACCTTGATTGTGCAGGTGTTCATTTTGTACATTGTAACGCTATCTTTACTCTTTGAGATCCTTGCTCTAGCAATCCTTAAAGGTGTGGATAGTTTTTTTACATTCTTTTTATTTGCAAAGTTATGTTTCATAATCATATCTTGCCTTTTGTTTCTTTAATCGTCTCCATGCTGCTGATCCTTAGTTATCTTGTTTTCTTGCATGCAGCTGAGGGCCCAGGGCGAGGAGATGAAGACCTGTGTCGGGAGGGTGCAAGAACTTGTACAAGCCATATAGATGTCCGGCCTCCAAATCTCGCTACCAGCACCTCATCTTGCTCCACCTTCGACCTCAGAGCCACCTTGCAATGTTGATACCCAGTAGCCTGATTTATTAAACCTAGTTCACTTGTAGTTTTTTCTTTTTTGTTCGGACATCTTGTATGTACATTTTCATATATTTTATAATTAAATACTTTTGCTTGGTTAATTAATTATTCTTTAGAATTTAATTACAATATTGATCAAAAATTAAAAAAAATTATTTTTCACTAATTAAAAAAAAAAGGGTTTGAAAGACGCGAGCCTTAGGATGTGCGTCGCGCAAATTATCTTTGCACGACGTAGCACGTGCGTCGCGCAAAGTTACTTTGCACGACGTAGGCAGTGCATCGCGCAAAGTACTTTGCACGATGTATGACGAGTGTCGCGCAAAAGTACTTTGCACGTGCATCACGCAAACCTTACCGTCACTGCCTTGGCGCGACGATTAGCGCGAGACGAAGAGTGTGTCACGCAAACCCTTGAGCAACGATTTTTGACTTTGCGCGACAAATGTATGTAAGTCGCACAAAGTATTTTTTTTTACTAGTGAGTCCGAGTAAGAATCTTCCCATCATGTAATTCTACTCGAACAAGACTTAATCACCTAAACCTTAGTATTCATATCTAATTAGGTTTACTAATCGTATCATTTAGCTATAAAATCCTAATAATACACTCTTTATTAGCGTACAAGTATTATTGAAATCAATCTTTGCAATCCTGAATCTGTATAAGATATTAAATACAAGTGTGCAACTCTAATATAGTCTTACACCTAATACCAGTTCAGTTCGAGGTAGTCAACGCACCCTGAATAACTTATGTTGATTGTTCACTAGGTTTGTATATATTCTATATTGTTCACTACTTTTTTATATATTCTATTATACTAGTACTAGTTTAATATATCACATTCCCCACATTTAGGATATATCTAAAGGACACATGAAGATCATGTAGCCAAAATAGTGTATCAGTTTTAATAATTAATTTGTTGCTTTCTATACATGATTTGTTGCGGTTTTGCGCATGGTGACTTGACTAGGGATGGCAACGGTTCAGTTTGGAGACGGAAATGCTATATTCATCCCTATAATCACGAAAATTAACCATATCCATAACCGCAATTTAACCATCGGAGATTATCCATAACCATATCCACCGGTTAACGGATTTTCAATCGGTTATCGGTTATATCCATCTTCGTAAAAAAAATTTAAAAAAAAATTATATTCATCCAATTGATGCACTATAAATTTTAGTAGATACTAATTCCATCATTAAATAGCAACATCCACTTACAAAAAACATATCAATATATTTGAAGCTATTTATGATAAGCCAATATGATAAATTGGTCCAATAAAAAAAAAGAGGACAAAAGCAAATACGAAAGGAAGACAAAACAAATTGACTCAATGAATTAATTTCTTGACAGTGAGACTCTTGAAGAGAGATGAATCTGATAAACTTGGAACATTTGATAATTGATATATAAAATGATTCAATGAATTAATTTGGTTGAGTATAACAATAAGAGTATTGAATTGATGAGGTTGTTGGTATGCCCCATGCATGATGTTTGGTGCATAATAAAGATAGTATAGGGTTTGATGCATGCATAATGAATTAGTATAGGGAGGGTTTGATAAATTAAATAAAATTATATTATATATCAAATATATATATATATACACACACACACAGAGTATATATTCGGGTCGGATTTAGGGATGGATATGGATTGGGGACCCCTATAACCATATCCAAAACCATAACCAAATAAAGTTCACGGTTTTTCCCCATATCCATATCATACCTGAATTTTCATATCCAAATCCAATCCATTCGGACAGTTATCCACGATTATCGGGTTTAACGGTTAGAATTGTCATCCCTAGACTTGACCCTCACCAAGAAGGTTAGATGAAGAAGGATTAAGCTTCACAGCTTGGCCAGCAAGAGAAGGAGAGGAGAGAGCTATTGTTGAAGAAGCCATTTCAGAAAAGATGAAATATAGTGTATGACTACTGAGTATATTACTCTTAGTTAGTCTGCACAATGTTGTTGTTGTTTGGTCAGAGACGTAGGTGGGTATATATACTATTTTGGTGCATGGGGAGCTTATCTACGTGATATTTTCATTCCTTTTTTCATTGGTGAAAACGATGTTCCAAGGATTTTCACGATCGATTTTGTTCAATTGGAGATTTGATGATTTCCTGTGGGTTTGATATGCTCCACTAGTTTACTTCCAAAAACAGAAAGAAAATGTTAAAAACTGTTTTATGTTGTAAAATTGTGATAATGAATGTCCACATGCTTTAAGTGAGGAAGACTTGAGGATAGTAGTGTAATTGTTGTTGTGTGATGTTTTCAAAAGGGCAATCATTTCACTTTTTGGTTTGTCACGGATGTGACTCTATTTAAAGAGTACTCCGTGTGCGATTACAATACACAACAACAACAAAAAGAAGTGAAAGCAATAATATCAGTATTCATCCCTTCCTCTTTTTACCTGCAATCCTTTTGTGTTATAGTTACGAAACTAAATAATGTGATTTTTTGCACCCACTTCACTCGTGTCCCTAGCAAAGATTATCTCTCCAACTTTTGCCTATTTATAATATTTTGGATATTATATGCTTTGAGCTTTAGCCAATTGAATTGCTCATTGCTCTTCGTGGTGGGAGACGTCTTCAATTCCAGATGGTTGGACATATGTTCCACTTGTTAGGTGTTGATCTCAAGCCAATATGATTTCGTCACATACTCTTTGATGAGAGTATTGACCTCTTGAGATTCTTGGAAAGAGAGGATAAATTTACTCTTGTGGATTGTTGATACATCTGTTAAATTTTCAAATCTAACGTAAACTATTCACAAATCAACACAAAATAACAATATATCACGGGGTGTGCTATCTACATACCCCAAATTACTTCTCACACACTTTTTGTTAATATTTAGCCGTTGATCTTCTTCAATTCATCCGATCTGACGGCCGAAAATTAGAAAGGTGTGTGAGCCCTTCTCCGGCCACACCACACCCACACCATACCGCACATCTTCCACACCATCGATGTGACCCCTTCCCTATTTATCTCATCCGACGACTCCGACACAATGCCTTCTCACTCTCCTTCACCTTCGACGCCTGCAGTGTAGAAAGTAAAAAATTTCACCCTAATTCGTCAAATTTAATTAGGGTTTCAATTTGGGATTCTGAAATGGAGATTAGGGTTGTGATTTGGGAATTCTTAAATAGAATTAGGGTCTCAATTTGGGATTGAAATGTAATAAGGGTTTTGATTTGGGATTCTAAAATAGAATTAGGGTTTCAGTTTTAGGGATTTTAAATTGTAATTAGGGGGTTTCGATTTTGGAATTTTGAATTAAAATTAGAGTTTTGATTTGAATCCTATCAGCCTTCACCATATATCCTTAGGGATGGGCACTTGGAACTGAACCGAAATTTAACTAAACCTGATTGCATCTAACTGTTTGATTTTCGTGGTTTTGAAATGGTTTAACCGAACCGAAGTCATAAAAATGGTTTGGCTTCGGTTTTGAACATCGGGAACTGAACTGAAATTGAACCTCAACGTAAAATTAAAAAAAAAATATTTTAAGTGGGATCCATCAATATATTGCTGAGGATCCATCAATTTTTTGCTGGGGATCCATCATTAATACCACAGATCCTTTTGTTTCCCTAATGTGATTGCTGGGGATCAATTATATGGGTCTAAGTGGGATCATAGAGGAATATACTTCTAGACTGAGACATTGATCAGCCATTCCTAGGAAGAACCCTTTGTTTAGAGAAAGTCACATTGATCAGTTACCGTTGACCATCGTTGTTAGAATGAGGATATGCTTGTTAGAATTCATGTGTCTAATTGAATCTCTTATACAATAAGGATATGCTTGTTAGAATTCATGTGTCTTTGAACAAATTTGTATGGATTTGCCTAATTACTTTAATGACCAGTGTTACCTGTCAATGAAATGGATTTGAACTTGATTTCAAGTTGAATTTTAGTATGGTGATTATGATTTTTTTGTTCTTCAATTGGGTTGATTAATGACATAAGGCATTTAGTTTGTAAATGGTTTGACACCAAACCGAATAGCAGCCGACCCGAAAAACCGAAACCATTTCGGTCAAATTTCAATAAACCGAAATAATTGGTTTGGTTTCGGTTTTTATCCTCTTCCTGAACCATTTGGTTCGGGTTTTCCTAACCCAAAACCACCCCTTGTATTATTATATATAGAGTGCTGATAAATTCATTTCACTGTCTTATTTTCCCACCCATGTTTAATAAAAATTATCCTCTTGTATAATTGACACACCCCGTCCCGAAGGAGGGCATGCTGGCCGTCACGTGAGAGTGACGTAACCATTTGCACAGTACGGAAGCTTTAATTATACAATTTATAAGTTGATACACCCGAAGGTGAGTCCTAATTTTGTTCAATCTGTCAGAACACCGTCGAATTCCTCGTAGTCACCACACCTTTGTGATTCTTGAACCTGGAGGGGCGCAAAACCAAAATTGAGTGGGTCAGTAAAACAATTCTTTTCCAAATCCAAACATTTCTCAAAACGTTGTAACCCCTCTCCGTAAAACTTGTATACTTTCCCAGAAATGCTGCTTGATTCATTTAACTTTAGCTTTTGCTAAACTTAGCATACAACTAACGTTCTCTCAATCTTTGCTTCATCGACTTAATACGTTTACATGCTCTGCTCTGGCTCAGAATATGCCAGAATATCTTCAATGAAAATGATATCAATTTATCAAGGTATTATTGGAATACTTCATCCATCAACTCATAAAACAGCATGAGTATCCATATAGCATCACCAAACTTTATAAAGACTATAACGAGTCCAGAAAAACAATCTTAGGAACAACGTTACTCATAATCTTCAATTGATAATAAACAGACCTCAAGTCAATCTTTGAAAATATACAAGCACCTTTGAACTGATCAAATGAGCGTCAATACACCACAATGGATAACGGTTCTCAATCGTTACCCGACTCCATTGTCTATAATCAATGGATATAAATTGTATAATTAAAGCTTCCGTACTGTGCAAATGGTTACGTCACTCTCACGTGACGGCCAGCATGCCCTCCTTCGGGACGGGGTGTGTCAATAATGACATATAAAGACAAATGAAAAAAAATAATGACTTAGTATCAATTTTACTCACTGTCTTATTTCTGCATCCTCTCTCACTTCAAATTTGTATTGTTATGAATTATTTCTGATTTTATTTTGGTAATCGATTTTTAATTATTAGTCATAGTGGCTCTTATATCAATGTCACTGTTTTGTAATAAAAAGTTGCAAATTTTCACATTCAATCAACAAAACCTTTGAGGTAGGTTTTGTTGGAATCCCATATCGGTGGGTGAAAATAAAACAATGGGGTTTAAATATGATTACCTCACTCTAACTAATACCGAGATCTTTTGTAATAAAACTCACACCTGACGAATTGGGCAGGTGGTAAAGTTGGGGAGAGTATCGGTGTCGTTAGAGTATGGCCTAATGGGCTTGTTGATCCAAAAATCCAACATGGTATTAGAGTCAAGGTTCGGGCCCGTGCAAGTCAACGAGCTTGTCACCAAGAAGGAAAAAAGCCAGGACTCTTAACAGAGAGACAGCCTATAAGTTCTATTGAAACAAGTCTAGACTCTTAACATAAAGTCGACCTCTGAGTTTCAATTGCCGATGTGTGGATCTCCACATGTGAACCACTAAATGGGGTTACACGTGAAGGGGTGTGTTGTTGGAATCCTACATCGGTGGGTGAAAAGAAACCCTACTTTAACTAATATCGAGGCATTTTGTGGTAAAACTCCACACCTAATGGATTGGGCAGGTGGTAAAGTTGAGGACAATATTGGTGTTGTTAGAGTGGGGCCCTCTGGGCCCGTTGATCTAAAAATTTTCAACATGGTATCAGAGCCTATGGTTACGGGTCCGTGCAAGCCAAAGGCTTATCGTAAGGAAGTGTGGGCTTGGAAACAAGCTTGGACTCTTAATATAGAGCCGGCATCTGAGTTCTTAAGAGTCAGTTCCTGAAAAAAGATTGAAAACAATTTTGGACTCCATTGGAGCCGATCTCTGAGTTTTCAATTACCGATGTGTGGATCTCCACATGTGAACCATTAAATGGGGTTATATGTGAGGGGGCGTGTTAGCAATCCCACATCAGTGGGGGTAAAGAAAAGTAATCACTATAAATAGGATTACCCCACTCTAACTAATACATAGGCATTTTGTAGTAAAACCACACACCTGATAGATTGAGTAGGTGGTAAAGTTGGGGACAGTATTGATGTTGTTAAAGTGGGGTCCACCGGGCCCATCAATCTAAAAAAATTTCAATATGGTATCAGAGTCAAGGTTCAGGCTCGTGCAAGCCAACGAGCTTGTCACCAAGAAGGAAACAAGCCATAACTCTTAACAGAGAGTTGGCCTCTGAGTTTTTAAGAGTCACTTCCTGAAAAAGAAAATGGGATTTAAATATGATTACCTCACTCTAACTAATACCGAGACATTTTGTGATAAAAATCACACACCTGACGGATTGGGCAGGTGGTAAAGTTAGGGACATTATCGGTGTCGTTAGAGTGGGGCCCAACGAGCTTGTCGATCCAAATCCAACATGGTATCAGAGCCCATTGTTACGGGCCCATGCAAGCCAAAGGCTTGTCACAAGGAAGTGTGGGCTTAGAAACAAGCTTGGACTCTTAACATAGAGTCGGCATTTGAGTTCTTAATAGTCACTTCCTGAAAAAAGATTGAAAACAAGTTTGGACTCCATTGGAGCCGACCTCTAAGTTTCAATTGCCGATGTGTAGATCTCTACGTGTGAACCACAAAATGGGGTTACGCGTGAGGGGGCATGTTAGCAGTCCCACATCGGTGGGGGTAAAGAAAAGCAATGACTTTAAATAGGATTACCTCACTCTAACTAATACCTAGGCCTTTTGTAGTAAAACCCCACACTTGACGGATTGGGCAGGTGGTAAAGTTGGGGACAATATCGGTGTTGTTAGAATGCCCCCCAGCCCACCGATCTAAAAAAATTTCAACATGATATCAGAGTCCACGGTTACGGGTCCATGCAAGCTAAAGGCTTGTCACAAGGAAGTGTGGGCTTGGAAACAAGCTTGAACTCTTAACATAGGGCCGACCTATGAGATCTTAAGAGTCATTTCCTGAAAAAAGATTGAAAACAAGTTTGGACTCCATTGGAGCCGACCTCTAAGTTTCAATTGTCGATGTGTAGATCTCTACGTGTGAACCACTAAATGAAGTTACATGTGAGGGTGCGTGTTAGCAGTCCCACATCGGTGGGGGTAAAGAAAAGCGATGACTTTAAATAGAATTACCCTACTCTAACTAATACTTTGTAGTAAAATCTCACACCTGACGGATTGGGCATGTGGTAAAGTTGGGGATAGTATCGGTGTCGTTAGAGTAGGGCCCCCAGGCCAGTCGATCTAAAAAATTTCAACATATTTTAATTTTTGGTTTGGTACATTGCATTTGATTATGGTGTGGGATTTTTTTTAGTGGTGTAGATGGAGATCAAGGAGTGGGTATTTTGGGTTTGAAACAAACGAAATTGCGTTTGGTGTTTGTTGTCGTAAGGACGAATTGTGTGGCTGCGTATTTGTTGTAGGTTTAGGTGTCATCATGTGGGGGAGACTAGGTTTCTATGTGCATACATGGGTGATTTATAATGATTTGATTTAGCTATTTAGGTTGTTTGGGTTTTGACTTCGTGAGCTTCTTGAGGTTGTTGCTTTTTTTGTTTTCTGTGTATGTATTTTGTGTTCTTTGACATGGGGGTGGTCAAAGAGCAGACAAGGGAGATTAACAGAGAAGAGGAGAATGAGGGCGTGGTTGTGGGCAGGGATCAATGTAGGTTCTGGAGTAAGATGCAACAGAGGCGAACAAAATGAGTTCAATTCAGAATGAGTTTGTTTATCCCTCATTTCAATCATATTTTTGGAATTTTGATCAGAATAAAAATCGGAAAGAAAGACCTTAGCGGTTAGTGAAGGCTTAGTTGGGTTTATGAGCACTCTAATATCTATTCTTCTAAAGAATTTAAATATATATTAGAGGTTATTTTTGAAAAAATAGTGGGTGAGAAAATAACATTTTAATTTTTAAGGAAACTTTAACGAAAAGCTCATGGTACTGTTCAGTTTAACGAAAACCGCATTTTTACACTAAAAAGTCAATCCTAGTACAATTTGCTTTACCCTTTAGTTTGTCATTATCGTTAAAACTTAAAGTTTTCAAGCTCTTTTCATTAGTTCTCCTAATTTTTAACTTTTTTGTGGTGGGTGGGATTATAATGTGGGTGGGGAGATAAGACAATGAGGTGGGTCTAGTAGCACTATATATATATTATGCTTGTTTTATTGTTAATATATATTAGGCAATGAATTTAAAACATTAATGGTTTTTTTTTAATTATTAATTCTTTCTTACAATCCGCATGAAATTAATTGTATACATCAAACATTTAAATATGAGTATTTTAGACATCTGAAAATTTTAAAATGCGTAAAGTCAAACTTAATTAATGAATTTACTTATGTGGAATCTAATCATTGAGTTTTATTCGATTAAAAAAATTAGGCCTAATCGGATAAATGGTCCCCGTGGTCATAATGTATTCGGATGATAGCCCCTGTGGTAAAAAAATTCGGATTTAAACCCCTGTGGTCTAAATCTGTTAGGATTTATGCCCTTCTGTTAAATAATGCTGACGTGGCTGCCACATATATGCCACGTGGCTGCCAAATGTCTGCCACGTGGCAAAAATAATAATTTTTTTTTTTTTTTAAAAACCTGAATTTTTACAAAAAAAAAAAAAAAAACCCAGATCTGCAAGAAGAAGAAGAAGAAGAAGGAAAAGGGAGAGGGAGGAGGGTCGCGCGGGGAGAGGGCTCCGGCGAGGGGGGAGCTGGTCTCCGGCGGGAAGAAGAAGAAGAAGAAGAAGAAGAAGAAGAAGAAGAAGAAGAAGAAGAAGAAGAAGAAGAAGAAGAAGGAAGAGGGAGAGGGAGGAGTCGCGCGGGGAGACCGGCGGGAGGAAGAAGAAGGAAGAAGGAGAGGGAGGAGGGTCGCACGGGGAGAGGGCTCCGGGGGGGGGGGGGGAACGGGCGGAGGGCGGGGGGAGCTTCTGGGTTTTTTTTTTTTTTTTTTTTTTGTAAAAATTCAGGTTTTTTAAAAAAAATTAAAAATTATTATTTTTGCCACGTGGCAGCCATGTGGCATATATGTGGCAGCTGCGTCAACATTATTTAACAGAAGGGCATAAATCCTAACAGACTTAGACCATAGGGGTTTAAATTCGAATTTTTTTACCACAGGGGCTATCATCCGAATACCTTATGACCACGGGGACCATTTATCCGATTAACCCAAAAAATTATGTCGGATTTTATGTGAAGAAAATTAATTTTCAAGAGCTAAAGTCATATTTTCATATAAAAGAAACTAGGTTTCTAGAGACCAAAGTTGGCCAGAAGATTGATTCCTGCTTGAAAGATGTCGGGTTTTGTTGAAATATTCCATTGCTTTCACAACCAATATTTACATGAACAAAACCACACAAATACAAATCCCAACTCACAGCAGCTGTGAGCTGCCTACTGACACAATCTGTAAAGCCAGTTCTCTCACGTTCTCAACTTCACTTTCCGGGAACAAAGTTCGTGGCGTATGACCAAGCATTGTTGTTAACGGGGTCAGCCAAGTGGTTGGCCAAATTCTCAATTGGTCCCTTTCCAGTGACAATGACTTGCACAAAAAATCCAAACATGGAGAACATGGCCAATCTTCCGTTCTTGAGCTCCTTCACCTTAAGTTCAGCAAAAGCCTCTGGGTCTTCGGCAAGCCCTAATGGATCAAAGCTCCCGCCGGGGTACAAAGGGTCTGTCACCTCACCGAGAGGTCCACCGGCAATTCTGTATCCCTCCAGTGCACCCATCAAGATAACTTGTGTGGCCCAAATTGCCAAAATGCCTTGAGCATGGACTAAGCTTGGATTCCCCAGGTAGTCTAGCCCGCCTTCGCTGAAAATTTGGGCTCCCGCCTTGAACCAAACAGCCTCACCGAACTTGACTCCGTTGCGAGATAGGAGTTCTGGGAAAATGCAGCCCAGAGCGCCGAGCATTGCCCATCTAGAATGGATGACTTCAAGCTCACGGTTCTTAGCAAATGTCTCAGGGTCTGCAGAGAGTCCGGCAGTGTCCCAACCGTAATCACCAGGGAATTCTCCTGTGAGGTAAGATGGGGACTCACCAGAGAAAGGACCCAAGTACTTGACAGGGTCTGGACCGTACCATGGGCTGCCGGATGATACATTTTTGGACTTGGCTGCAGTTTTGCGCATGGTTATTCGGCCCTCGCCTAGTAGGGGTAGAAGTCGATTGACTAAGCTTGACAGCTTGGCCAGCTAGGGAAGGGGAGGTGAGAGCCATTGCAGAAGAAGCCATTTGACAATGTAGGGTTTCTGAATGCTTCTTGTTGTGTTGGAAAGAGTAGTTAGTAGGTCTACTTATAGTTTTATGTGACATCTTCATCTGTTTACTCATTGGTGAAGATTAACCTCTCAGATTTTTTGGGTACGACAGTTTTGGATATTTTATATGCTAACCTGTAACCAACAGAATTTCGCCACGTACTCTCTTAGATATCAGGCAGAAATCTCTGTTGGGTTCTTGAGCACAAAGTTATCTGTCTAAACCCCATCAACAGAACATAAGCTAAGCAAGCAGGATTTTGAATTGATACAGGTAGCTCATACGTAATTCCGGCCTCGTATGGTGTCTAGGATGGATAGGGTAATGTTCTGTTGAAGGTAAAAGACGGATTAATCATGAAAGAAAATTATCTCCTCCCTTCCAATCCCCCAAAACATGGTGGGTTTATTAGGGAGAAGTTTCTGTGATTACTAATCCAGCGAGTTATCTCATTCAATCCAATCCTGAACACCATAACGAAGCCTCAAGGTCATCATATTAGTACAGTCAAAATCCAGATTCAGAATTCAATGTAGCTGTCAATTGTCAAGTACAATCTTGTTGAGAAAACCAAAAAGAAACAAAACGAAAATAAAAACTAGGTAATCTTAACTAGGATTATCATCTATAATGTCCAGAGTAATCCACCTCGAACAGAGGAATGGGAATTCGAATTCTCTTAACTTGGATTATCATCTATAAC